>NC_066611.1:5552500-6752500 GCF_025231255.1 Drosophila biarmipes | reverse complement strand
ACCCTACTAGGAATGTATCTTAGGCAAGGTATTATTAAAAGTACTTTAAATATTATTTATAATAAATTAAAAAATCCCTTTATATAATTTATAATAAATAACATTTTACTATTTTATTAATATTTTTATAATAAATAATATCTAAAGGGATTTTTATCTGAGAGGCAGATACATTCCCTAGGATACATTCCCGGTAAGGTTCTTTCAAATGTATTTAAATATTATAACATTTAAAGATTTAATTTTATTCCATATTTATACTTACTTAAAATCCTGTATTTTTTGTATTAATTTTATTAATATTATTTATAGTAAATAATATTTAAAGAGATTTTAAACTGAGAGGCAGATGCATTCCCTAAGATACATTCTCAGAAGGGCTCTTAAAAATTATTTTAAAAATTTTAACATTTTCCTATTGTGAAGAGTTATAAAACGCTACATCAAAATACATATCTGATAGATTTAGATGTATCTCACATTTATACTTACTTAATAGCCCGCACTTCAAGATATTCCACTCAAATAAGAACACAGGTTTATGGCTTCACATTTAGTTTTCATATTCATTTATTTATTTTTAATTAATTCATTAGTTTTTATTTATTCTTAGACCCTTGATATCCTCAGAAGTTGTGTTGTGTGTGGTTTTCTTTTTGTTTTGGTTTATTTTATCGCTTGTCGCATTCTTTTTTTTTGTTTTTCGTTTTTTTCCATTTATATACTTTCATATATAATATAGTTCAACTTAATACGCTTAAAATATTCTCGTTTCGCGTTGAAATCATTACATATATGGTATATCATTATCATTATTGCAATAATTATCGTAATTATTTTTACTTGATGTCATTTTATTTTACTGTTCTGCTGTGGTAATATAATGCCATATATAATTGTTCATTTACCGATAGATATATGCATATGCCTAGGGGGATCTAGGTGATGAATGGGGGAGGGGGGGTTGTTATCGTTTATCGTTTGCATTGACAATTGCGGGGGGCTGTCATGGGTGGCGAGGGGGTCCCCGCCCCCCGGGTTCTCCACTAAGCTTACACAGACAAAAAAAAGTGGGGGTGCCTTACGTTCTTTTCCGTTTTTCGTTTAGTTTAGTTGAATTTGCCCTACAATATTCCTTAGGTTTGCTTGGTTTTGCCTCGGTTTATTTACTATTTGTGAATTACATAGTTCGATATACTACAGATTCCTCTTCTCTGCTATTTTGTCTAATAAATATAATTTGTTCTCCGCTTTTTTGTGTTGCTCTCCGCTGCGCTTTATTTGTTTATAATAAGTATTTCAACTTTTCTTGTTGCGTCGCTGCCTTTTGGTTGGTTTGTTTATATTATTTTGTTTCGTTTATTTGTTTATTATATCTCATAAATTCTTGTTGTTGCTAAATTTTGTTGTTTGCTTTGCTGTCGAGTGTTTCTGCATCTGTATTGCTGTCGCTGTGAGTGTATCTGTGTATCTGTGTGCCTGTGTATCTGTATCTGTATCAGTTTCTGTATCTGTGTCTGTGTGAGTTGCCTTCTAGTTGTTGTTTAGCTTGTTCATTTTGTTTGTGGTGTGCAAAACGTTTAAATGTTAATTTATCTCAATTGTTTCCCTGTTTCTTTATTTGCTAAGTATTTCTCCTCCCTTCCGCCCGCCGACTTTAGCATTAGTTTAGGTTTAAGTTTAGGTTTAGTTGTAAGTTACTCCTTCGGTTTGAGTTGAAGTTCGTGTAGCTCTAACATAAATATCCTAAAATACTTGGTTTTTTTTCAGTTATGTACACATAAATATTTGTTGATGCGTCTGCTGTTCATGTTTTATTTTACTTTTACTTTTAGGTTTTACTTGTAATTTATTTTATTTCGGTTTCCGCCGTTCTCAAGCCATTTCATAGTTCGCTCTAATCCGTAATATTAATTTTAGTGTGCCATTTGTTTATATTTTTTGTTTGCTTTTGAAGCAATTTCATTTCGTTTTTTTTTTTTGGTTTTTCATTTTGTTGCTTGCTTGCTTTTTATGCTTGCCAAATTCTAATAGGTAACTGACTCCTGCTCTTTTTCGAATTGTTTTGGTTTGCCAATCAACGAAACGGAAATGGAAACGAATCGAAAACCAGATGGGAGAAATTCGAGCGGAAAGTACAGTGGTACCCCGCACACGTACATCTAACACATAGACTCCTATACATACTACATATATATTAATGTATATATATATATATATATATATATATATATATATATATATATATATATATATATATATATATGCCATTTATCCCATAGCTTGTCTCGTTTATTTTACATCTAGTTAGGCGCGACAACGATGGAGAAAAAAAAGCAAAAAAATTGCGCACACCTTGCGTGTGGGCCACTATTTTGTTTGTTTCTATAACTAGCGATTACGATGCACGGTGCCATATACGATATAACACTAGTTTACGTTGATTAGCCTTAATATATATACACAGATACTCCGGCAAATATCGGGAGACACCGAATTTCCTTTCTTATATTTTGATATAACGCTATCGCACGCACGCGGACCCTACCTCTCTCGTGAACGGACACCGTCTCTCTGTTGAGCGGACACGCTCTGCTATCCGGGCATTCGCTCTCTCGAGCGGACAGCACTCTCTCCCTTATGCGGACACTCATACGGACACTCATTCTGCTCTAAGCTGCGTTCTACTTGGCTGGCTCCTGCAGCTCCCTTCTTGTCCAACTGATCGCTCGTTTTGGCCTCGTTTTGTGGTCTGGTTTTCCGTTTTCGAGTTGGTAATTTTTATAAAATTTCGTTTTCTTGCTCGTTCGCAACTAATTCAGCAATCTTTTGTTTTCCTTCTCTACGGGTTTTTATTAGCAACTCTTCGCTTATTCTCTAGGAGGCAAGGAAACGATCAACACACACGCGATTATTCAACTATAGCTACACATATAGTTGTGGCAATAAATTCGATAAGCACCAATTCATGGAAAACAAGGGAAATTCGGGCTGCACAAATGTGTGTGTGGTATTCTCAAGCGAAGCAAAATGGTCGAAAATCATCCGATTAAGTTCTACTTTAATTGGCATCTAACATCTCTCTGGATCCCTGGCTATCTCAATCAAATTGGACGGAAAGCTCAACGATCTCGATCAAGGTTCCAAGCTGAAATCATATATCTATTTCGTGTTTGTGTTGTTTTTTTTTAATACTGTTTTTTTATAAGCTTTATTTAGTTCGATTCGTTTTATGGTTGTGAGTCTATATATGGGCCGCATTGAGCTGAGTTCGAGAAAAGCAGACTTACAAATAATAACATAACATTTCACATTCCACACAATAATAGCATTACATTAGGTATAATTAAAATTAGTTCGATATATATTTTTGACGGTTTTCTCTCTTTTTTGGATTGTGGATTTCTGTGTGTTTGCCCTTGCCTCGGCCATATGAACAATAATAATGAATAAATTAGTTAATTAAGTAGGACAAAACTTAAACTTATCTATCAGGACATTACAGCTATAGGTTTCTCTCTATAAATATGTGTGTGTGTGTTTTCTATATTTAATGTATATCCATATATATGTTATTAAAAAAAACACTTTGCCTAGCAGCTAAATCTTCTTCTTCGATCTCTATAAATACTTTTGTTTTTTTTTTTCATTTTTTCAATTTTTCCCATTGAATTTTCGAAGCTGACACTGTGCAAAGCAAATGAGAGAAAGCTTTCGCTAAGCAAAAATCTCCCACAACCCCAAAACCGGTTGTCTAGTGTAGTTAGTCCGTCGGTCTGTGTGTGTGTGTGTGGGTTTGGTCTGAACTGTCCCCCGAAATTCCACCTCCACTTCCGTTTCCGGTGCGCCCACCACCCTCCTCCTCACCACTTTATGTACACTTGGTTGGCTGGAATCGATGGATCCGCGGGATCAGCTGCTGAAGGTCCGTCGGTCGTTCCCGTTGGTTTTGTTTAAAACTATGCCAGTCTCAAAAAGCTCGAGTACCACGAAAAAAAAGGATACGCCCGCCCCGCCCCCGAGTGGTGAGTGGCCCGCCTTCGCCCCTTATTGTGGTGAGTATGCATGTACATATGTCTTGTATGTGGGCTATGACTACTACACTATGCTATCCGTTATCTGTATATCCTCATTACATATATATATCTGTATATCTATAGCTGCTCTATATCCGCGGCCGTGTATTCTTTATTCCGTATCTGTATCTCTATTCCGTATCTGTAGCTGTAGCTGACGTCACACACACACACATATAAACGCACATGCAGCTACATGGGATTATGTTGGCATGTCGCTTCCTTAATTTCCATTACTTTCTCTTGTTCTTTTACTTTTCTCTAATAGCTAACAATAAAAAAAAATATTTTATGTATACGTGTATATATATATATATATATATAATGTTCCTTGACATCAAAAAACTGGTTCGATAACATAGATTTATGTACTATATATATATATACTTGAATATATATATATATATTTATAAATATAAATAATTATGTCTCCTGTTCCTCGGGTTCTCGGGTCGCTCCTTGCGACTTAGTGGGCTCTCCTCCGCCGTTGAGCTAACAGTCGACCTCCTCCGCCGCCTGGACAGGATCGATGGGGTCGGTGGATCGGCGGCGCCGCCTCCGCGAATTTGGCACCCCCGCGGCACCGCCGGTGGCGCCCTTCTTCTTCACGAACTTGATGTTGTAGGGGTCCTCCGCCAGCTCCGGATAGAGGCTCACGTCGTGGATGTACTCACCCTCGTAGTTGTTGGCATAGCTCTGCTTGAGGATCTCCTCGGTCTCCTGCTGGCTCCACTCCAGCGTGGTGGTCAGCCCGCTGCGCAGCGCCTCCTTTTCGCGGTGCCACGCCTTCCGCACCGCCGTCAGCTTGGCGTGGTGCATCAGCCGCTGCTGCTCCTTGGCCACGGTGGTGCCGTACCGCAGATTGATGATGGCATGCGCCCCATGGATCTTCACGTCCAGATAGTTGCCGCCGTTCGCCGCGGAGGAGCCGCTCGACGACGAGGAGGAGGAGGTGGCTGCACCGGCGGCACCGCCACCACCCACAGCCGCCTCCCTGGTGATCTCATGGAAGGTGGTGTTCACCTGACCCTGCAGCCGCTTCAGCTGCTGGCGATCCTCGGTGGCCCGCCAGGCGTCCTCCTTGACAAAGAAGAACGAGTCCTGCTGGGCATTGTGCACCACAAACGTGAAGGGCAGCAGCTTGGAGCGATTGAAGACACTCGTGTAGACATCCCGGTAAATGGCATTGGCGGCCGGAACACTGGACACAATGGCCTGGCCGTCGGCAGTGCGCGATACGACGATGCCCTTGCCGAATGGCGGCTCCGTATCCGAGCCAATGGTCTTGGGCGAGGGATCCATCACATCGCACTTGAGGGCCGACCTTGGCGGCGCCGACAGCTGCTCAAAGTCCGACATGCGGCGCACATTCAGGTGGGCCAGGAAGCCGCTCTCCACCGCCATGGTGGGTATGTTGTCGAAGGGCCGACGCAGATTGAGGGCCACCGGATTGGCCGGTGGACGACCCCACAGCGCCGGCGGTTGCCACAAGTCGCGGGCCAACTGGGGCACCAAATTACCCACATTGTAGCCCAAGGTGCGCATCCAGGCGGCAAAGTCCTCGGGATAGTGACGTTCATGACCCACATTAATAGGATCATTGCCATTGAAACGGTACAGATGCAGCCTCGTGGGCGTAATGATCCTCTCGGCCACCCTCTGCCAATCCGGCGACATCCACTGGCCAATCAGTGGGTCATACACCCGGCCATCGCCCATGTGCACCAGCGTGGTCACCTGGTCCAGAATGCCGCCACAGAAATCAATGGGCAGATAGAGATAGGGATTCGAGTCGTAGACAATGTGGCCGAAGGGCGAGCGCATGATCTCGCGGATGCCCTCGCCGTACTGGTTGAAGAGCATCAGCGGAGTGCCACTCTGGTCGGTGGCCACGTAGTACTTGTGCCTGTACACCTGCGCGTAGATCAGGTGACCCACATCGTCGTAGGTCAGCGACATCAGCTTGCCATCCCGCGGCGAGTAGATCTGGCTGACCTCGTAGGGTCGCTGCTGGTTGGTGTAGAAGAACTGGGTGACGTTGCCGAAGTTATCCTTCCTGGTGGTCAGACGCTTCAGATGATCGTAGTAGTAGCGCACATCGAAGCGACCTCGCTTGGAGGCCCTCACCAGCAGGCCCTGGGTGTTGTAGTGGAACCTCTCCTCCCTGGCATTCTGGGCCACCAAGCCGCGGGCATCGTACTTGTACTGCCCCTCGCCGAACTTCACAATCCTGTCCTGCGCATTGTACTCCATGGGTATGGTGTTGCCCCGGTAGGTGAGGGACAGCAGATTGCCATTGTCATCGTAGCGGAAGCCCCACGGCTCCTGGGCCTCCACTCCCACCAGCTGGCCATCGCAATCCCAGGTGTAGTTCTTCACATTGGTATAGCTGTTCACTGCCATATTCCTGGTGTAGGTCCTGGTCTGGCTGATCCGGCCGTGCACCCCGTAGGAGAACTCCATGCGGAACACCTCCAGCCGGTGGATGGCCAGGGCCATTCGCTGCGTCTGGAAGCGACCATCCACTGTCCTGGTGAAGCTGGCGGTGCCATCGTGCAGCTGCGTTTGATTCTGCGCCGGCTGCGAGAAGCGGAACTGGCCAATCAGCGAGGGTCGCCCCGTCCGAGGATCGTATGCGAAGGCCTGTGAGGGCAGACTCTGACCCCCGATCCTGCCCTGCAGGGCCACCACCCTCAGCTGGGAGTCGTACTCGTAGCTGAACTTGGCATTGCTCAGGCCCGTCTTGGCCACATAGTCGATGCGCTCCTCGGCCAGCAGGCCGGCGGCGTACTCAAAGTCCCAGCGGTACTCCAGCTCCCGCTCCGTGTGCGACACTGTGCTGGGCATGCCGGTGGCCTCGTTGTACTGGAACTCACTGCGGCCATCGCCATGCACCACCTCGGTCAGCTGGCCAGCAGCATTGTAGCGATACACAATCCGGGCTCCATCTCCTGGCAGAATCGTCTGGAGCAGGGCTCCCGCGTGGCTGTAGTGCTGCAGGTAGGCCCTCGTGCTGCCCGGCGGCGTGTAGGTACACCGAATAAATCCTATAGAGGTCTGCATGCTGAAGCTATGCCTGGTTCCAGAGGGCAGGACCACATGTCTCAGGCCACCCGCATCATCGTACTGCAGCACAAACTTCCGCTGACTGGCCAGGCCAATCTCCGAGACCAGATTCCAGTCGTTGTATACAAAGGACACGATGCCGTCCTGCTGCGAGGTGATCTCGGAGAGCAGGCCATGCCTGTCGTAGCTGTACTTCAGCTCCGCCGGTCCCCAGGCCCAGCCCTCCACGCGGTTGAAGCGATCGTAGGTGATGTTCACCGGATAGCCATTGGTGGGATAGTAGGACTTGGGCAGGCCCGACTGGTCGTAGGCCACTATCAGGATGGGGGTGCGTCGGGCGTCGTAGAAGGTCTCCCGGTTGGTGAACTGATCGAACTCCACGCCTATCACGCGCGACTGGTTCACCCAGATCTCGCGGTTCAGCGTCTGCTGGGGATTCCTCACATCCCCCACCAGACTGTACACCGAGTACATCGAGTTGGTCAGCCCCTCGCCCATGGTCACGCTCTGGTGCGACCACATGGCCAGCATCTCGGCCTCCACGGGTAGGGCGGCCTCCAGCAGCGGATGCCTGGCCACCGCCGAGGCCTCCACCACCACGCCATTGTCGCCATGGATCACCAGCGTGTTGTTCGCCTTGAGTTCCGCATCTGCATGGGCCTGTCCGCGCTTCAGGAAGGTGGATCTCACACCACCCAGCACTAGCAGCTCGTTGGCCTCGCCGGCAATCCTCTCGCGGGAGAACAGCGACTCCACGGAGGCATGCACATAGACAGTGAGTCCCTGGCTATCGGCCAGCTGGGAGGTGATCCTCACGATCTCGCCGCTGGGCAGGATCATGCCGGTGACGCGGCCAAACTCGTCGTACTGATAGATGTAGGTCTCGCCGCCCGAGGAGCGCGAGTTGAGCAGCCCCGTGTTGCTGTCGTAGTCCAGCTCGATCTCCTGGCGACCCTTCTCGCTCAGCTTGGTCATGATGCCAATGCCGTTGATCTGGATCTCCGACTTGTGGTCCTGCGTGTTCTCGATGGAGCTCACCACGTTGCTGTAGTCGCGCAGGAACTGGATCTTGTTGCCGGAGGCATCCGTCACCGTGGACAGGCGGCCGAAGCTGGTGTTCTTCGAGTAGAGGAAGCTGTACCTGGTCTTGCCCGAGGTCAGGTCCTTGGTGGCCACGTGCTGGCCGTACCGGTTGAACACGTAGATCTCGCTGGACGGCGGGAAGGGAATGTGGAACTCGCCGTTCTCGTCGTGCGAGGGCAGGTAGTGCTCCAGGGCCAGGACGTGCAGGGAGCCTGGAAGTACAAGGGACGGGATTTTGGGGGTTAGAGAGATAATAGATTTAAAGATTTTGCATTGTTATATTTAATTATTTTTAGTTATAGGTTTAGTAAAGAAAATCTCTAGATTAAATTCTAGTATAAAGATACTTAAGACATGACTATATAGTATATAGGTACATAAATAAATTAAGAAAAGTATGGCACCCTATAAAATGTTATATCCAGAAGACCTTAGTTTAAAGTCTAGCACAAAAACAAAAAATGGTTATGGTCATATAAGAATTATTTAAGATGCAACTTTATAGAATACAATACGTTTATTATTTTTATTCATTGTTATTTATTTTAGATTATTATTATTATATATTATATTATATGTTACATTATTATTTTATATTACATATCTATTTATTATTTTGAATATATATATAATTATTATATTGTTATTATTTAATATTATTAAAAATAAAGATATGGGTATGCTCATATAACACTTAATTAAGATAAAAAAAATATAAGATTTGATTTTAAAAACCATGGTACCCTTTAAAATATCATATTTCTTCTGCCTTTGTATGAAATTTCAACTTTCTTTCTTTAAGTTTTTTTGTTTTATTTTAACAAATCCTTTATATGTTTTTTGTGCTCCTTAATTAGTGAGTTAATATAGTAAGCAAAGCCATTACATAAGCTTTATTATATCTTCTATACCTTATAATATACTTTATCATATCTAGTAAACCTTTTGATAACCCACTTAGCCTTAAAAGTACCTCAAATAACCTTTAAAAACGCCCGAATTAATTAGAAGGAAAGAGTTGTTCATCTGATAGTTTCGAAAGGCAAGTTAATTTTTAATGCATGGAACTTTTTACACCCTCATAGAGGGTGCACAGCACTGGAAGTCTGGCTTATCAACTTTATTTACTGCCTAATGGGTGGCTGGAAAAGCGGGAAAGCGGGGGAAAAGCTGATTTTTCCCGGCGAGCATCTGCTCGGCATTTGATTACCTTTTCGCCAACATTGAGGGCGTCGTAAAAAAGTCGCACGCCCGTTGTCCTCGCCAGATAATTGACTCATTTATTCATTCGCAGATCCTGGGACAATTCCTTTTAACTGGCCATCAAATTTATTCGCACTTCCTTAGTTTCCCTTCGGTTTGTTGATCATTTGCTTAAGCTAAACGCCAAGTTCCTGCAGTTGTTTGTTTTTACTGTTCCATTGCATTTTACAAACCCCCCTCCTGCGAATTTTCCAGCATTTTCCAGCCCCTTGTGCAGCCCCCTCCTAAGTTTTGAATCACTGCAAATGCACAAATACAAAATGGCGTAGGTAGGTTCCATCTGGGAGCGAGTGTCTTAAGTATTTTTGTGCAATTTGCCCTGGCTCCTATCTGGGGCCCCCCTTTGGCACGCCCCTGGGAAGCGTTTCATTTTAGTTAGTGTTGAAAATCGCTTTGGATTTGCATAAATTTGCTTGCCTTCCCCTATCATTCCGTCCCATCCCAGCCCCCTACTTCTTTCAACACTTCTGGCAGACCCCTGCTCCTACGGCTTTGCATTGCAAACAGACAGCAACAAAAGACGATGATGACAGCGTTTTGTATAAGAAACCAAGTGGAGCAGGGTGTCTACAAGTCTTAGGAGCACATTAACTTTACATCATGGTGCACAGAGCCACATCCATCTGAAAATGCCACAAAACTTGGCCAGCCAGCCCCGGAAAGTGCGCTAAAAGAGTTGATCGAAGTATACTTTCTCGGGAATATGTGTAGGTATTAAAAGATAAAAATGTTTAATGCTAAAAAAAAAATGTGTAAAAATATTTAAGGGAATTAAATACTTTTTAAATGATGTATTTTCCTTTTTTAGGGCATCTATAAGCTCCCCTGCTCCCCTTTTAAGTATAAAATTAAGTATTTCTATAAACTAAAAAAATATATTCTACAACTTATTTGCTGTTCTTACATTTCCCAACTATTAAATAACACTTTCCGAAAACTACCCCTGTCCTCGACGAACCGTAAACATCCATTCCGCACAATTATTGTATGCAACAATTCACCGCTGATTGCGAATTATGTGCCAGTTGCTATTTGCACATATCACAATAAAAATATTAAATACATTGTGGGTTATTCTCAGGGCGGTGCGGGCAGTAGTGTTGATTTGATTGCGTTACAGTTCATTTACCCGGGGGCCAAAAAGCAGGGCAGCCGGCAGGGGGAGGAGTTCCTCCAGGAGACACATGACCGACCACCCGCCATCCCACACGGTCGCCCCACCAGCGACCCTCTGCAGCCGGAGCGAAAGCCATTATGGTCTCATTTTATAGGAGCTTTTTGGTTTCGGGTTTCGGGTTTGCGTGGGTTGTGCAGTAAAAAAAACCATCATCTTGTTAGCCCTACTTTTTAAGATATTTACAGAAGTTATACCACATTTATATCATATCATATAAAGCTTTAAAAAGTATCTAAATTATTTTGTTGGTAATAAATATGTCCCAACTTAAATGGAATCTTTTTTAAAAAGGCTTTTAAATTATTATATTGATATTGAATTTATACAAATTATCAACTCTAAAATATTTCTCAAATTCATTGTCAGATATAAGAAGCCAGAACTAAGCAATAAATACATTTTAAAATACTTAATTTACAGCATTTTATTTTATGCACATTTTTTCTTGGAATAAGTTCTATCAAATTTGTAAAAATCAATAGTAACAAAAAAGATTTTAAATGAAAATATAAATATAATACCCAAATATACTTAAATGTTATTTAAAAGCCATAAAAAATATATTTGTTTTGGAATATTTCTGTGAGCTCGGTAAAATTAATTAATATTAAAAGATCACAACAAAAATATGTAATAAATTTATTAGGTCTAAAAATTGTAAAAAAAATTGAAGATCCAAACAACCTAGACTAATTATATTAGCTTTATAAAATGTATACATTTTAAATAAATATAAAATATTCTATAAGGCCCAAAGATAAAACATTTTTATATCCTTACTAAGAAGAGAATAATACATTTTTATAATACCTAATTTATGGCCCAACTATCGTAATTTTTTCCCAGTGCAGGCATTTGCTTTTCCAAACTGAAGCTGGGGCATTGGCATTCGAATTGGCAAAGCGCCAGGCCAGCGATTGAGCGAATTTCAATGCAATAAATGTGTGACGCTCAGCTGGAGGTTACCCAGCCCCCGGAACCCCCCGAAACGTACGCTCATGTGTGTGCGGGTGAGCTGTAATGTAATGGTAATGACCCCATAAACTGAACAACTTGTTTGTGCCCAGTGCAAAGGGTTGTTGCCATTGTGTCGCCGAATGTTTGCTGGCGGAGCAGCCCCCGCTCCCGGAAACCATCCATGGGTGGGTGGGTCTGCCCACTCCTGCCCACTCCCACCCACAGGGATCTCAGATCGCGGGGTGTCCTGCAATTGTCCCGAGCGTTAAACAGTCGTCATGGCCAGCTGGCATATGTCCAAATCGCTGGCGCAATTGATATCGATGGGGCTGGGGGATGTACTGTACAATGGGGAGCAGGCCCTTTGACCTCGCGATTTTACGGCACCGATATAAGGCAGATAATCGCACAGACATGCGGAATTATACGAATTGGCGAGCTTTGAAGTGCCTATAAAGGGCTCGTATGGAGGCGTTTGGGTTTATAGTAACTTGCTTTCTTTTAATCACAATTATTCTCCAAGCTTATAAGCTGCTCTAAATATTTTTAAATATATTTTTGGGGCTTTTATATGATTAAAAACCTTCTAATATGAGTTCGTATTAAAAATGGGTTCTTTGAATAAATTAATCTTTGCTTAGAAATGCCTTTAAAATTATATTTAATATATTTATAGGGTATTTTTTGGAGTTTTTTTCTATAAATTAGTTGAATTTTGTTTAGTCTACTAATAATGGGTTCTTTAAATAAATTTATCTTTGCTTAGAAAAGCCTTTAAAATGATGTTTAATATATTTATAGGGTATATTTATATATCATTTTGTTCGGAAATTATATTTAATATATTTACAGGGTATATTTTAGAATTTTTACCATAAGTTAGTTGAATTTAGTTTAGATATACTACATATTTAATCCTTTCCTGCCATGTTCTCCCTGCAACTCAAGACTGATTAAATTTGTAAGCTCATTAGGACACCTTCGCTTCCTCCACACTTGGCGTACTATCTCATTTTATTCTCATTTATGCTGTCACTCTTCGATTCCATCGATATTTTTATTTTTAGCTCGCATTTCCTCCTTTTTTCCCCGGTGGCAGGGCAATTAATGGAATAATTTTTCACACACTCGCCGGGGAAAAAGGCCACTTAAGCTTGTGAGCTGCTAATGAAGCTTATTTACGTTTCCTTGGCCAGCAGCTACATTTGCTCACACAGACACACACAGCTACACAGGCACACAGATACTCTCCCACACACACACACATGTATATATTCCTGATTAATGTTGTAAAGGGGCGGAGTTTTCCCTGGTTTTTTTTGGGGGGGTTGGGGGCGGAAAAAGTTTTGCCAATTCAATGCGGCGTAGGTAATAAGATTGATTTTCACTTTTTCGCTTTTCACACTCACACAGCTATCACTCACACGTGTGCACACACACACCGCACCACCACCAGCGCAGACTAAAACTTGATTAATTATAGCCATTGATTTGCTTTCCACGGCTTCAACTCTCGCCGTGGCCTTTTCATTAATTTCCGCGTCGAGTTGCCGGCTTCTTCTTCGTCGTCGGCCGTTGATGATGATCCGCCAGGTTTTTCCCACCCAAAAAAAACCCCCGAAAATCCACCCTTTTGTCCATCGTTAGGGGAGTCCCCACCCCCTATCCGCCTCCTGCTCTTGTGGAAATTTATTAATTACGTTTTTGGTCTTATCAAATTACGCTCTGCTAATGCACTCAAATTTATACCTTCCGTGCTTTTTTGAGCTTTTGCTTTTACAGGGGACGCGCAATTTATGCACTGAGAAAATTACCATAAAACTAATTTGCTTAAAATATATTATTCTGCCTTTATATATTTTGGAATGTCTTCCTTTTGAAGTGATTAGTATTACATTTAAAAGAATTTATTATTATTTGACTCAAGAAGAAATTCTATACAAAAAATATAACAACCTGTTTATTTTTAATTTAAATCAAACCTTTAATTTAATTTTAAAAATATTTTGAGAGTATTTTAAATAAAATCTAAGCAAAATAGTTATAAGAAATTTTATTCAATTATTCATTTTAAAATGTAAATAAAAATTGTAATTAAATTTATAAAAAATTGGAAGGATTTTAGATCCTAAAGCACAGTTTGAACAAAATGGTTAAAGTAACTGCACAAAATTGTTAAAATTAAAAATATAAATATAAATAGTAATTAAAATAAAAAAACTATGTTTTGAAAGTAAAAATATAAATATTTCCACATTTATAATAAAAAGTTTGTATTAAACTCTACATTTTCACAATATTTATAGGTTTGAACCTACTTTAATTATTATTTAATTTCAAAAAATATAAACTCATCAAAAATAAGGATTCTAAAATCCATTTTTCTCCGTGACTTTTCCCCGAATTTCCTTCGCTTTTCCTACCTTTTCCCCGAAATTTATTGGCGGCCATTTTGTTTTGTGTTTTCCTCAGCTACCTGGGAAATCGTACGCGCGTGTGTGGGTGAGTGGGTCCTAATTTGTCCTCGTTCGAATTGTAACGGAAATTGGTTTCGCTCTTTTCCTCCGCCCCTGCCCCTGCCCCACCCACTTTTCCAGCCATCACCGCCCCCCCAGCCCCCTGGCCGTAATGGCCAATTACAACAACAATTGCTTGTTCCTCCGCAGCTTGTCCATTGTTCGAGTTCTGCTGCTATTTCCGTGGCTGTTGTTGCTGTCATTATTATTATTGTATTTGCTGTGGTTGTGTTTTGCAATATGTCGAAATTCGACTTCCGGTTTTCCGCATTTTCCTCCGGTTCTTTTTTCCAGCAGTTAACATTTTCTATTTTTTGCTCCCTTCGCCGCTTGTTAACACAATAACATGGCCGAGGAAGAGCTGAAGAAGTGCGAGGAGTCGAAGAAAATTTGCCAAAGGAAATGCTCCATTTTCCATGCCGCTGTGTGTGTGAGTGTGCGTTTGCAATACAAAAGCAAATTGCCCCCCAAATACACACACACACACATGGGGGAAAACACAGCGCAGAAAGATGACAAATTTGCTGTATCAGATGACAGTTGTTGGGCCCGACTGTCAGGACACTGGAAAAGCAATATGTTTGGGGCTCTACGAGAGCGGAATCCCTGAGAGCCCCGGAAAATGCTTAAGAATGCAGCCCAAGCTTTGCGAATTTTCCGAAAGCCTACTTACTCCGAAACAACACCCCTTTTGCAACTAAGCGACAAAGAGTTCAACTTATTATTATTACTGTCCTTAAAGGAAGCTTAATTTCACCTATCATTTCAATTTAGCATTTTCCAAACCCTTAGTTATTTAAAATTCCTAAATATTATTTTTTAAGTATTAAAGAGCTTGTTTTAAAAATTCTACCTATTTATTTGACTTAATATAAAGTCCTCTAACAATTTCTAAATAATCTTCTCTATCATTTTAATAATTCCTAAATTTATGCATTGGTTTATACGAAGGATTTATTAAATATAATGTTCATAGAGCCATAATAATCAAAATTTATTGATTAATAATCCAAGTTTTAGAATAAAAAATGTTGTATTAGGTAAGCTTGTCATAAGAAAAAGTTCTGTGGCTTCTGGATTACTATTTATATTATATTTTGCTTATATATTATTTATGGTTTTATAATTAAAATTCGTAACCTTCTTTCATTCTTTTTCTTTTACATAGACTGACTTTTAAGTAATATTGTTTGTGGTTTAATAAATTATACTTGTTAAATTTTTCCAATCAATTGGAACTGGGTTATGGATTTTTTATAGGTTTAAAAAGAGGAAAAACGTTTTTATGAAAAAACAACCCATATTTATAACTATAATAAAATCCGCTTTACGTATAAACCTCAGCAAATATATAAACCTAGTTCCCTACTTTTTAAGATTAATTCCCAAAAGATATATTAAAAATTCGGCACTCACCTTGATCGGCCACGTTGATGACTCCGTCCTGGGCCACCGCGATGGCGGAAATGGCCTGGAAGCGGGCGTTGGAGGAGAGCAGCGTCTCCGCGTTGCTAAGGGTTCCGTCGTCGTTCAGGGTGGCCGCCCCACCGCCGATGCCCGCCGCCGTGGTCTTGGCGCCCAGCAGGACGGTGGTGGTGGTGGTGGGTCCGGTGGACATGAGGCCGCCGCTGCCCACGATGCTGGCCAGGGTGCCGCCGCCGCCGTTGCCACCGCCAGTTCCGGAGCCCGAGTTGGAGCCAGATCCGGTGGACAGGGCGATGCCGCCGGCACAGATGCAGGCACCACCGCTGCCGTTGGCCCCGCTGCCGCCGCTCGAGCCACTGCCGCCGGAGCCGCCGCCCGAGGTCGCCGACGAACCGTTCCCATTTCCGCTTCCGTTTCCGCCCGACGGGGTGGTGGGCGTGGTGCCGCCATTCGGACGCGTGGGGTTAACGGTCGTCGAGTAGGCGCCGCCGCTGGCCCCGCCCACTCCCGCCGAGGCAGCGCTGCCGTTGCTGCCGCCCCCAATCGCACAGTCGCACGTCTGGGATCTGCGGGAAAATGTGGGAAAATTCGAGGAAACGGGTATTAGTTGTGCATCAAAATTAAAGTAATTAGTTCGAAATTCCAGCGAACATTATGCTGGATTTGATTAAATTAATTAAATTGCACAAGTTGCAAATAAATTTAGAATTAAATTAGAAGAATGTGTTTTCCCCTTTAAAAATAATAAATAAATAGGAAAACATGAAACTGAAACTATACCAAATTTAAATACCTTTTATCTGATAGATTTACATTCATTAAAAAGTTAAAATAATTGTAAAACTAGAGGAAATATATTTTCTTTGTCAAGATAAATAATATATTTTTACATTCCAGTACTCGTTAATAATATATTTATACTTTAAAGCCAAAAAAGTGATTCTAATGGGTTCTCTTTGACCAACTTGTATGTGATATTTGAGGTAAGCTAAAAATAAATACACATCTAACAGGCCAAGATTATACTTATTCTTTAAAAAATAAATTATAATGGGTTTTTATCATGATATACAAATTATATAAACCATCTTAAAGAGTAAAACAAAAGAAAAATATGTTCAATTGACCAAGATAATTAAACTAGCTATCCTTTCAAGCCAGACGAGTGATTCTAATGGCTTTTTCTGACCAACTTCCATATCACGTTTCATTGTTATGAGGTACTAAGGGCGGAGGGAGCGAGCAATCAGCCCACTTCCACACCCACTTTCCTTATTTTTCCTATCTCTGGACGCACCCTTTCTCCAGGCTTTCTCCGGGAATTCCCCCTTTGCCTTTTGGCTCTGGCTGCTCGGGACGCATATTTATGATGACATTGTTTGTTCGATAAACAGTCTAAAGTAAAGCGAGCTCCGGGCGCCGCTTATCGCTGCCACGCCCACGCAACAGACACGGACACCGAGCGCCCCTCAACCCTCAACGCCCCCTTGCCACCGCCGGGCCCTTAACCCCTTTTGCTACCTCTCGAAAGATATGGCTCCGCACAAAAGACGCCGGGGGAAGAAAACGAAAAAAGAGTGAAAAGTTGATTTATAGTTTCTGTCTGTGGCGCGACGGCCGCTAATTACTTTGCCACGTCTGCCGGCCACGCCCACTTCAATCGCCCGCCCCCCTGGATACCCTTTAACCCCCCTGGCACCTGGCGCCATTCACATGACCCCCACCCCGAAGGGCCGCTGACTGGAATTGTTGTATAAAGTTGCATAATATTTCATTACTCTATGGAATTTATAGGATTTTTAGGTATTATTTACGATTTTAAAATCGCTGAAACTGTACTGCACACATTTTGCTTTATTTGGAATTTACCAACACTGTTTTTCACAAAAATAAATACTTTTATTATGAATATTAGTTCTTACCCAGTCACTATCCTAATTAAATTCCCCTCAAATAATTTGTATGATTTTGTAATTGACCAACACTGACTTGCTTTACAAAGCCCTATGCAACACTGAACTCTTGCGTTTAGCCACATGACATGAAATTGTTCCGTTTGCGTCCGGAATTTAAGTTCATTGACTGCTGTTTCCGTTTCCGTTTCTGACCCCCTTTTTAATCAATGCACAAAATGCAAATGGCTTTAGTGCCTCTGGAGCACCAACACACATTTATATGGCACACACACACGTACGTACGTATGTGCATTTTTGTGTGTGCCTGTACTGGGGCAATGAAAAATCAGACAATGAAATTCCCCAACGTGAGAATTCCAATTAATTTCTGGTCACCGTTTTCGATGCCTTCAAAATGGGTTAATAAAGTCAAATAAAGTTAACATGGCCTCGGTATGGCAAAAAGAGTGAAGGAGAGGGCACTCTGCAGAAGAGGAGAGTGGGAGAGAGATGGACGACCTCTAAGGGGTATTGCCTAGTTGGCCTGACATTTATGGCCGTTTTGGTGCATTGGCAATTTTGTGCTGCTCTTGCTGAATTTTTATTATTTATGCCCCACTCTAGGGTGGCGTAGCATCCTTTCCCGCTCACTCTCCATACACGCCGCTCTCTCCCTCCCTCTCGGACGTCCTGTGCGTTTTGTCCCGTGTGTCGTTTGGTAGACATTTTGAAAAATTGGCTGATATCGTTCGGCAATATGCAAATAGCCCGGAGCTCACTTAATTGGGTCAAGTATGCGCATAAACAAGTCCGAGTGGAGTCAATCTGCCCCCCTTTCTCCGCTTTCCACCGCCCATCTCCCCTTCCTCCACCCCGTCACATTTTCATTCCATTCGGTTTTTGGCCAGCGGCCTGCTGACCAAATTCCCTGTTATGTTGACCCAGTAGCCAGTCAATATTTGAGGGCATAAAACAACTAAGAATCCAATAGTCGGGTATTCCAACTACATATACTCGTACAGGGGCATGCTATGCCAACTACTGGGAATTATTTATTTTCTGTGCACTTTGATAACTCGGCGTCCGGCAAAGACCAAATATGGAACCACCACCACAATGACAGCGGGAAGGGAGCCCCTTGATTTACACCATTCCAACTAAGCCCCCAGCGTACTACGTGAGATATTGGTTATTAAACTACGGAACAACAGCCATATTTTAGAATCAGGATAGCTGCTAATGGGTAATAATGGGTGACTCTTATTATTGTTAAATAAACATGGAGCCACAATTTATATCTTGGCCTGATGGCAACTAACATAAATTATTGAAAAACGGACAAGCGGAAAATAAATAATAATAAAATTCAAAAAATATATATAACTAAACTAAAATAAAATGCATTTTTATTTTAATGACCTTCAAATAAAACTGCATACAACATTTGAAGTCCCGAGCTCATACAGACCCTGAGATCTCAGAGCTTGTTCTCAATAACGGACAAACGGACAAGTTTATTGAAAGTCTTTACTCACCCTGTGCCCTCCTGTTTTCCGGCAAAGTATCGCATATTTCCGGCCGTGTCCACCACGCGGATGGAGTTGACTCTCCTCGAATCGCTGTCCGCGATGTAGAGATTGCCGAAGGGCGAGAAGGCCATGGCCAGAACGGTGCCCAGCACATTGTCCGCTCCCGTCTTGTTGACCCTGCCGTCCTGACCGCCATTGCTGCAGTGCAGCGGTGTGCCGGCCACCACGCGGATCTTCATGTCCGAGGTGAGACGCAGGACGAGTCGGTCGTCAATAAAGTGCAGCGATCCATCCAGAGGACTCAGGGCCAGTCCAGTGGGCCACTGGAGCTGGGCCTGATTGGCCATTAGGGTGCCGCTGCAGGGAGCCGGACTCCAGTGATTGTGATGTCCATGATGTCCGATTAGGGTATGGATAATGCCCTTGGGATCCACGGCACGAATATTCGTGCCATCCGCAATGTACATGGTGCGGTCGGCGGCAATGGCCAGACCCTTGGGATGCGAGAGTCGAGCCAGCAGGGCTGGTCCCCCATCGCCGCAGTTGCCCTCGTCGCCGGGAATGCAGCGCTGGCCACTGCCCACCACTGGGTCACTGTTGATGCTCGGATCCTTGACCTTCTCGAGGCGCAAGAGTCGCAGGATCTGGTGCCTCTCCGGGTCGGAGATGTACAGGTGTCCGTCGGCCGGCGAGACGGCCAGGTAGTACTGATACGACACCTGGGTGGCACTCAGCTGCAGAATGGTGAACACCTTGCCGTCCGGCGTGATGCGACGCACCAGATTGAAGTCGCCCACATAGAGACTGCCGTCGGGTCCGGTGGCCAGGGCGATGGGGGTCAGAAGCTTGGCATCCTTGGCCACCCCGTTGCAGTAGTCCGGACAGGTCAGAGGTCGCTGCAGACCGGTGCCCATCACCACCTTCACGGTGCGCGGATATTCCTTCATGTGCAGCGTGCTGCCGTCGCCCTTCTGCAGTATGCCCTCGTGGAAGTTGTAGTGGTGATGGATGTCCAGGCCCCATCCTCCGATGTCGGATATATCCACATCGTAGCCCTGCAACTTGGCCGTCTGGGCGATCCAAACTGGCGACTGACATGTGCTGTGCTGATAGCCCACCGAAATGCGGGCCACCGTAACGCCGTAGACCTTCTGGCGGTACACGTTCCGCTTGTTCCACGCGAAGGTGTGCACCAGACTGGGGTCCGCCTCGTAGGTCTTCACATGCAGAGCTCCCTCGATCTCCACGCCCACATGGACGTGGGTGAGGGTGGGCGGAATCGTTTCGGCGGTCAAGCGCATGCGCACAATGCTCAGGTAACCACTGGCCTGCGAGGATTGGTAGGTCAGGTGGAGGTCCGAACCGGGGATCTGAATGGACTCCTGGACGATCTGTGGGGAGATACAAAACAAAAATGGGTTAGAACTCTTCTTAAATCTATTTTTCAAGCAGGTCATTAGCTCTTCATCGGTCCATATTCATCGGTATTTATATTTTCCCATTATAATAACGTTATGTTGACGTTAAAGGCTGTCTGCAGATTAGGTTAACCTCAGGTTAAGAAAATCAAAAAAAATATATGCCTTTTGACTTCTTGCAGAAAATTAAAGTTAACCTGCAGGTTAAGTTAACCGAAAGTATGCTGTTTAAGACATACTAGATATTTTTCTAGCATATGGTTTGTAAATTGATTTTAAGATTTAAGAACAAGCCAAGAAAATAATGCAAAAATGTTGTATTCGTCTAATTCTAACTAGCCGTAGGTTAAGCCAAGGTTAAGTAAATTGGAGTTGAAAGCAGTTGTAATTTGAAATACTTAAGTTTCGTTTTAATTCTTAGACTTGATATGCCATTTTTATGTTTTCCCCCGTTGTTGCTGAGACCTTAGCAACTGTTGACCCGGGAAAACTTAACTGGACCTGAGAAAATAGCTCTTGGCGGAGCGGAAAGGTACGAGTAATGGGAAAAGAGACAGGGCCAAGTGTCTGCTGGTGACCGCAGCTGGACAGGTTCGAGTGCTGCAATTAAACGCATTGCGAATCCGCCGGGGACGAGACCTTCGAGCCGGGCTTTCCCGCTCGCTGGCAAAATTAATGTCTACCTCGCTGGCCCTTTCACCCCGCATCATCCCACTCCGTCCTCCGCGGGCAGATGCAAAGTTATAATGTCATTAAGGCAAACTTTAAATTAATTAAAACTGCGCTGCGTCCAGCAGCTGCTGCCAGGACTGCTAATTAGGAATGGCATTAGGTACGGGGGGTAAGTGGTGTAGCAAATGGCAAATGAGAGGGACCGCTGCTGGGTTCTGGTTGCTGGTCCCACACTCCACCCACCTGAGTCTCTGCAAAGATGACCCTTTTGCCGGGCATGGCGCCCACTCCGTTGGGCATCCAGGTGCTGATCAGCTGGGGCCGTAGCTTCTCGTGATCGTGGTCCATGCACACCTTGCTGGCATCGTTGGCCTCGTCGGCCGTGTGGTAGTGGATCGAGTTCAGGAAGGTCAGGGCGGGATTCAGAGGGGCCACCCTAGGGAAAAAGGAAGAGAAATAAAAAACAATTAGAAAACCTCTTTGTAAATGGCACTAAAGGATAAAAGGATTCGATATCCATCCGACTTCTGGATTAAATATATATCATTGCCTACTTTTAGGCACTGGATGGATTTCAAACTTCTACAGTTCATTTTGACGAATATAACCATTAAATAGGTTTTTAAATTATAGAAATGTTATTGGAAAGTTTGGGATAATGAAATAATATAACAATAATCTCAAAGATTAAAAATTAGTGACTAAAGTGTCTAAAAGTATGCAATGATTTTTAATATATCTGTACAGGTACATAAATACATTTGCTATAATCTTATTTCTTTTAAAAAATATTTTTACAAGAAAAGTACTAACACTAAGTTTATTTAAATGGGTTAGTATGTCAAGGATTATTTTATTTGGATGGATAAGACTTAGAGACTCACTTGATATTCCTGCTGGTCGTCTCGTCGTCGTCGCTCAGCTGCATTTGCACGGGTGGCAGTACCACAATCCTGTTCCAGGGCACGAAGACGGTGCGGGTCAAAGGTCGGAAGGGGGAGCGCTGGAACTGCAAGGTCACCGCCCCGCCGCCATTCACCAGCACATCGAACCTGTAGGTGCAGAGAAGGGAGGGGCATTAGAAATATGAAATTGAATACGAAATTAGTGCAAAAGTTGGCTGGCAAACATGCAAATTAATATTTTAATGAACTTGAGGGGAATTGCGAATCGCGTCCCTCCATCTAATGCCAAGGTGGGGCCGCCAGATTATACCTCAATTGTTTGTGGGAAATTGAAAAACTTTAGATGCTGACTGGGGGTGCAGAGCATAAGTTAAGATACCCACCCACCGCCAGCACCCCCCGAGTCATGCGTTAGCCGCATTAAATATAATGATGGCGATTGCGAGCCGCCGCCATTATTACAAGGGAAAATTCGCATTGCAGCTACGGAAAAGTTGCACAAACTTCTGCCAAGAAGACGAAGATGTTGGAAAACAATGGGCCAAGACAACAGCAACAACCGGGTGGGTTGGGGCAAAGAAAATGCAGCAGCAGGAAAAGCGGGAAAAGCTCAAGGTGGAGGCACAAGGCCCAAGTCGCGTTGGTAACTCAAGAAATGGCGAAAACTTTTGCTTTTGAAATATTTAATTAATGCGATTTTTAATTGTGTTTTGTGCGTGCGCTGAGGATAGTAAAGTCACTATATATCTGCTACGTATATCCAGTGAGATAGCCTGCATCTGGAAAATGTTTGCCATTTTTCAGAGCCCTGAGCCCGAAGCAAATGACAAAACATGCAATTGAATTGCCTCGTAAACAAAGCGACCAAAGCTGGCCATAAACATGTCCATAAACAAGGACATGCATTTCATTAAAAATAAAGTGCTAACAAATAAGGGCGAAAAAAAACTAAAAATATATGCGAGGGATTTTGTGAAATTTGTTACAATTTTTGCTAATTTAATTTAACTGTTTTGCGTTGTTGCTGTTGTGGCTGCTACAATGGCCTGCATAAAGTAGTTGCACATACACTCGCGGTCAAATTAATGGTTTTCTGAAACATTTCAAATAATATTAATTTGATTTAAATAAAACTGATTTGCAGCAAAAGTTTCTAATTAAATCGTTAAATAGTTTAATTCAAAATTGTGCATTAAAATATAGCATTTTAATTCAAAATTGTGCATTAAAATATAGCATTTTATTTAACAAATAAACAAACTAGTAATAACCGTAAAAATACAATTTGTTAATTAAACATGTGCAGTAAAATAAGTGCACTACGTTTAAGCTAAGAACTAGTTATCATCTCTAAATATTCTTTAAATTCAAAATTTAGAAAACCAATTAATTTACATTGTTTAAAAACTTAAATATATGATTGAATTAAATATTTGAGCACCAAGAAAATAACAAATAATTCGACTTTTAGTATTTTTTTCAATTTAAAAATTAAATTTTTTAATGAAAACCATGTTTGACCTTAATGTATATTAAGTATAATACCTAGAATGACAAGGAATAAGCCACTTGTTTTAGCCACAATTTTAATAAGTTTTGTTTTGCTGGTGGTGCTATTTTTCCTCCTCTGCTGTATACAGCTCTGGTCCGCCCTGGTATTGCATTCATTCATTTGTAATTGAATTGGATTTTATGAGCATGACCAGAGCGAAAAGCCAGAGAAATGCGAGGAGTGGCGAGTGGTTCATTGGGTGGTTTTCGGGTGGTTTCTGGGTGGTTCAGTGGGTGGTGCGGCGCCTTTCGAGGAGGCAGCTACCCAAAATCATACACCCCCGCCGTATAAAGACATACGTTTCGCCGGACGGGCGAACTCTAATAATACTTATGCAATAAAAAATGCCAACGATAATCCCCTGCAGCACAATATAATGACTTTTATTACCTTTATTACTATGACAACAACAACCAACAATGCATGTCAGCCGGCGAGTGGAAAAAAAAATAATAAAAATACAAAAAATTAAGCAGGACAACAAATGGCGCGCCAGGCAAAAGAGCAACAAGAAGGAAACCTCCCGTCCAAAGGAAAATGGAAAATGCGAGTGTATGCGGGGGGTGGCTAATAAAAGCATAGAATTGAAATAAACATTATAAATACAAAACCATAAAATCCTGCAGCAGAGTAACGGCAAGAAGCGGCTACAGCAATCTGAGGCCAAATGTAAGAGGATACACATATGTGCAAAGTCAGGGGCGGGCTGGTGGGAAAATGGCCGGGGTGGAAAATGGGGGAGGGAGGGTAACCCGCTAACAACACACTGTTGCTTATTGGGCCGCATAACATGGCACAGCAGCTACATTAGCAACAGCAAGACATAAACCAAGCTGAATTCAAGGAAATAGCTACTACTTAGTGCAGGGAAAGCACAAGAAACTCAGAGATATTGCTGTGATTTACATTTAATACAGCAAATAACTAACCTTTTTATTTTTAAAATAATAAAATTATAATTATATAACTTTCAAGACAAGAAAACACCATAATAAATGGAATAAAAATGATTTTAAATCATTTTCCTTTCATAAATAAATATAATTCACCAACTTTTTCAACATTTTCTTCATCAGAATAATTTTTAAAAATAATTTGAATGTTTTAGCTTTAACCGTTTCATTTTTAATATTTTTTTTAAGTAAAGTTTGTCTGTTATTTAATTCTTAAGACAAGAAAAATATTTGTAATCATTTTTTCACTATAAAAATAGGTCTTCTATGTCAACTTTAATATTTGTATTAAGTTCTTAAGACAGCAAAACATACTTTAAATAGTTTTCCACTACAAAAATTGGCTAACTATATCAACTTGTATTTAAAAAACAATTTTTAAAGAAAATATATAACGTATATAGCCTAAAAATAAAATCTCAAAATCTCCCTAAAACCAAAACGAAGTCCTTGGCGACTCAAAACCTCTATATAAAACTCCTTTCAAAGCGAGTGCAAAAGCGTAGCTAGATCGCTGGCCAGCACTGTGCATGAGAAGCCAAAAATAATGCGAACATAAACAGGAATTATTGCGAGCCAGCACACACAGTGGCAGCGCGGCAGCGTGGCAGGAGCATTAGCTGCCAGGAATAAGGAGGCCAGCGGGGACATAAAAAATAACAAGGACAACTTTAAAATCCCTCCAAAAATAAATAACAGCAGAAATGGTCATAATAAAAATACATAAATACGGGCCGAGGCAGGCGCACTTCAGCCCCGGCAAGTTGTTGCAGTTGCCGCACGGCAGCAACATGCAACATATCGCTTACTTGGCCATTGGCCTAATGAGAAATTATGGGCGCTCGGGTAAAAAATCTCCCTTGCTGGCCCACAAAGATAGGCTATGCTGTAGGCCACACCTGGCTATTTGTCTGGGCTAATGTGTGTGTGTGCGAGATTGAAATAAACAAGGCGACAGTGTGTGTGTGTGGTAAGTAAACACAAATAATCATCAGACAGTCGGAGCTTCGTCTGTCTGCTGCACAGATTTTGTTTGTATTCCTCCGCTTGGCCATAATAAAATCAGGCAGACTCGGGTGCGAAATGTTTATTTAAATTGGCCAACACACACACACACACACACACATGGGCAAAGGAAAATGGCAAAACAACAAGGACGGCAAACAATGTTGCTGATGGCAGCAAACGGAAATCCTTTTTACAGAAGGAAAAACAACTGCAAAAATATTTATATTAGATATATTGGATTGCCAGGCGGATAGGGCAGTAGACAGCAGCAGCAGCTTCAGCAGCAGCAGCAGCAGCAGCAGCAGTGACAGCATCCGAATTCTGGCATCCTTTTACAGTCGAGAAAATATTCCCTGTCCTTGCATCTTTGATGGGCTCAATTAGAGCAAAAGTTCTCCGAGCATTTGTGCTTAAAAAGCAATCCGAATGAAATGTCAAATAATTGAAACTAATGTCCCCTTCTTTGCTCTGAGCCCCAGCCACTGAGCCACTGCTGCGGCTTCTGGCCAATTGTGGCCGAGTCTGCTCTAATTATGCTAACCACTTGTGTAAACTTGGGGACAGCCGCGTCGCAGGGATCCGAAGAAGTTGCGCGCACATCAAAGCGAAAGATTTAATTAAAAATTTGATAACTTGCCCTCGCCGGCGTATCTTCACCTTTTATTTTCTCGTTTTCTTCTTTTTTTGGCTCTTTATTTTTGGCAACTGCGCAACTGTGCTTCTGGCCATCGGCGGATTCCATCAGCAGAATTTAATCAACGGAAAAAGCTAGCCCCGCGCTGGAGGAACTCATCCATACGTAAGTAATTTGCATTTACCGAATATGGCGTGCACACACGGGCACAGTGGGGCATCGAGAAAGGGGACTAATTCAGGGCGAAACTGGGCTCTTTAAAGTGTACAGTATCCACTAGTTCAGAAAGTATTTTTTCCAGTATTTAGTATCCAAGAATATATTTTTGAGTAGTAGTTTGGTAAAGTGTAGTTCAAATAAGAAGCATTATGATTTTTGATTTTGAATTTTAAAAGTCTCAAATCTCTGTTATTTGCAGTTTTTAAAAGTTGAAAAGTAAAAATACCAGATTTTTGGTATTTTATGCTTTGACCACAACAGTATTTTTTTCTTTTTTCAATAACTCTTATGTTAAGTGTTGAAAACTCTTTGCTTTATCTTATAAATTTGATCACTTACTATAAGTTTCGGTCTTGAATTACAGCCTCTTTCGGTGCTTTACTTAATATCTAGAAATCATATGGGGTTTCTACTCACCATCCGCCTTGACGAGTCAAAGTAAATCCAAATCGGGAGTCGCGATCCACGGAAACTCGAATGCCCACGATGCCCAGTCCTTGGGGAGTGATCACCTGACCTCGCATCACCGAAACGCGACTATAAGAGATTTCCAGTCCAAAGAGTCCAGGTCGAAGTTGGTTTGTTTTTATTTTTGGTAATTGGGGTTATTGCAAAAGACAAAAAGATATATGTTAGTTACTTGGCAATACTTGCGTTCGAGTTTTCGATTTTCTTTGGTTATTTTTTTTCTTTTGTCGATTCTTTTCATTTCTGTTGGTTTCTAATTTGTTTTTGTGGTTGAAATCATACGTTTTGAAAAGGTGAAGAAAACATTGAGCAATTGTCTGTATTGATGGAATGGGAAAACTGAAAAGCGACTCGATTGTTTTCTCAGCACTTGGCTCTAAGGACAAACCGAAAAAAGTTATGCAATAATTTGAGGAAATATTTATAGAAATATATATGTATATTTATATATATAATATAGCTATGTTTCGTATGCATATGTATGGGTATTTGTATTTAACTAGGAGTGTATGTAAAGAGACAGAGGGGGAGAGAGACGGAAGAGCGAGCGAGCGAGACGGAGAATGAGATGGGATGAGAGTTCTGAGAGTTTTGTCGCCAGGAATGCGTTTTCTACTTTGTATCTGTATCTTAGTATCTGGTATCTCTGTGTATTTGTATCTGCGACTGCAGTCTGTCTGTGTGCGTGTGTGAGTGTGTGTTCCTGGGGAATTCTTTGTGGGACTATCTCAAAGTGTTTGCCTGGCTTTGGGTAATTCAATTATTGGAGCTGGGTGTGTGGATGTGTGGCTGTGTATCTTCGAGTGTGTGGAATGAATCGAATGAATGTCCAACAATGAGCTACGGAAAAAAGAGGGCAGGGGACGAGCAGGAAGCGGGGCTGGCCTCCCCGGTTCGTACTTTTCCCGGGGTGCAAGTGCAAATGGCATTTGGCACGCAGCTTGTGGGGTGGGAAAATGTGGGTGGTTTGGGTGTATTCAGGGCCCGACTTTGGAATGCCAATATATATCGAATCCTCCAGCATTTCTCAGCGAGTTCATCAGAATTTCAAGTTGGTCTCGGTATTAAATTGAAGCTGCGACCAAGGGGGGAAAGGGGGCGGGGGTGGTGCAACGACTGATGGCTTATCGATTGGTGGGTGAATGTTATCGAAGGCATTCGCCACAAGTTTCCTCTGCAGAGTTAAGCGTGAAAAGGAATTAAAATTAATCAACAATCATTTCTATCGATAAATAGTTTAATTATCGATAAGGTCGATAAATGTGTACAGTCCTTACAAATTTAAATTTTTGCCAAGCCACAGTTAACATAGACTCGATTAATTAAATCACTCGCCTATCGACAACTTTCCCCACCGATCTCGGCACCACCAAACGCTCGATAAACGTATTCGAAAATGCATGCAATAATCAACAATTATTATTATGGAAAAAAACTATTTCAAAATTCATTTCGATATATATCGCAATTGCTGCGATTCACTGCGATATTCGATAGATGCGGCTAACGGCTAACAAGGCCAAAACGATCAACTGAAAATCAATTAAGGTGAAACCAACTGAAAAGCACAAAGCTGTGAAAATCAAAAAACATTTGACCCGATAACAAAAATCGATTGCGGTTCGCTGTGGAAATGCGATACTTTCCACGGGTCGCAATGCAAACCGTGCCAGTTGCCCTTGCAGTGTCCTCTGGCCGTGTTTAACCCTCCACTGGCCCCCATCCTATCCTATTCACGGGGGACGCAGCTGCGCGACCCAAAATCATTTTCATTTTCATTTCCATTCACATTTCCATTTTCATATAATGAGAAGAAACTATGGCAACCCGCTTTCTTTGTCACTTTCTCCGCGAATGGCGATGGGAATGGGGGCTGGGGGCGGCACACCGATATCCGATTTCAAGTTTGCCAATTTATTATGACAAAGGAGCACACAAAATATTCGTTGTATATTTTCAATAAATGGAAAACAGCAGGGCTCCCGGTGCCCGTGTTTGGTGTATTTCCAAAATATATACATATAAATTCTTCCGGGCAAGTTCTTCCGAGCGCCAGACGCCCCTTGAAACAAAATGCCGCAGTGAGGCTTAAAAGGCAGGGGCGTTCACAGAAGGGGGAGCTCTTTTTTGTTTTCTTTTTTTTTTGGGAAAGTTACCAAGGATATCGGAAACGAGCGCAATTGTTTGCACTAATTACTGCAGAGTTGGGGGTTTTTCACAGGGATGGGAGGGGGGTTTTCTCCCCCCCCCCCTGGGCAGGTGCAGGCTGTGGCCCACCCCCCTCGTGGCACTCCCTTTCCAGCGTCCGAGGACTGCAGTTGGCCTCTTTTAACTTTTGTGCCAGCGCAAGTTCTCGAAAACATTTTCAAGTTTTCAAGTGTTGCAATTTCTCAGCCCCCCCCTGCACCTCTGCACCTCCGCCCCTGCCAAACCCCCCCTCTTACTGTTGTGCCGCCCCCTCATCTTTCTCCGCAACCCCCTTCCCCCTCGGACTTTCCTCCTTTTTCCGGGCAGACATAAACACATAATGTACAGTATTTGGGTCAGAGTTTTATGTGCCCAGTTGCATTTTTATTAGGAGCGAGCAGGGGCGTGGGTTGCGAGGGGGGCTGCGAGTGCTTTTCAGAGGCCAAAGGTCGCCAGGGAGCGGGCCGAGGCCCATTGGCATTCCTGGAGAGCAGCGCACTTCTCCACTGACTCCTAATTGCAACTGACCAAAGTCCGAGGTTCCGTGCTCAAGCCCAACTAGCTCTCCTTTTTTTCCAGTGTGCGTGTGGGTAGTATTTCTTCCACAATTTCAGTTTTCCAGCCTCGATTCGATGCAGTGAAGCAACATTTTATTTGAAATCAAACCCAAAAGCAAATTGCATGGCTATAAGTATTTTTTTGTGCCCACTGTGTGTGTTAGTTGTGTCGAGTGGGTGTGCTTTGTACAAATATATAAAATATATATAATATATATATATTCCGAGTCATTGAAGTGAAGTGAGTGCCATTGATTTTTATTCCGCATTTGATTCGTTTCGTTTCATATATTATTTATTTGATTTATTTGCACTGCAGCAGCCAAGAAGGAGCCTTTTTCGGCCTTCCAGGTAAATCACTCATACGCCACCGACACTTGAATGTCTTCAGCACACTCCGTTTTGTTTGCCCCGCCTGGCATTCAATTCGATTCGGCTTGATTTGGTTATGAGAACACTTTTCACTTTGATTTTGTTGCCATCGAAATGGAAATGCTGCACTTGGTGGTGGAAAAGCCAGGGGCAGTGGCCTCAAGGACCCGCATTACGTATACGCCACACTGGTCGCCGCAAAAGAGTTGGGGCGAAAATCGGTTCAGTGGGTTTCCAAGCGCTGCAGCTGGCCTTTCTTTGGGTGGCTTTAGTTTGGAAATTAATTGAAAAAAATGTCTGACTCAAGAATTAATTAGGAAATATTTAAGTTTAGACCGGAAAAACCAGTGATTTCTCGTTGAATTTTGCCCTTCTGCTGACTGAGGATGTTTTTCATCTTTATTATAATTATGTTTTTGGTCATTAAAAATCCTTTTCTTTCAAAATATTAGTTGAGGCTTTTTTATATGTGTGGAAATATTTAAAAAATGGCTATTTTAGTCTCTTTTTAGCTAAGAATGATTTAATGAAACCTCTTGGTTAAAATTTTTAATAATTAAATATTATTGAGTCTATTTGAATAGTTGAATGTTATTTAATATTAGGTCCTTAATTTTTGTCTTTTATTTTTAATTATTTAATTAAAATATAGTTCATTATTTTTTATCTTTAATATGTAATTTATGTTAGGAACAGTGTTAAGTACTTATTTCCTAAGCCATCATTTTAATTTGTTATTTCATATTTAAGAAATTTCACATCACTTATTTATAAACATTCTCGATTTAGTTAATTTTCCGACTGGTTAATACTGTGTTAAAAACTTCTCAGCTGGCAAATGCAGCCATTTTCCTCCCATAAACTCTGAAAGCTCAATCAACCAGTGAGTCAGCGTTTTCGGAGGACATTCTTTTCAATCAGCTAAGCGCAATCATTATTATCAGCAAAGGCCACTCAAAATTATGAGGCAATAAAGGCATTTAGCCCGCCAGAGGAAGTGACAAAGCCAGACTGAAAGCGATCGAAAATATATATGCGGTATGTATATCTACATGGGAAAGCCAAGGCAATCTGGCTCGATGAAGTGAAAGCAATGCCACCAAATGCTCTAATCTCGAAAGATGCGCGCCCTTTGCACCGCTCTTTTTTTTTTGCAACAAACATTTTCCATTTTCCGCCCTGAGAGCCACCCACCGACTAATCGCCCTTGCAGCGAATGAGCAACAAAAGCGGGCGAAGGGGGGTGGTGGTGCTCGGCGGCTAGAGTGGACCAAAAACCAGGAGACGGCATTGTCGCCACTGCACCTTTTGTGTCAAAAGTGCACTTCCATTATTAGCGCATTGTGGAAAACCCGGGGGAGGGCGGGCTGGAAAATATGAGAAGCCCGGACATAAAGGAAGTGCATTTAATTTCTTTTCTTTTTGATGCTTTTTTTGGGCTGGGGTGGGGAAAACTCCCGGGCAGACAGCGAGATTTTCCCAGTGTGTGTGTGTGTGGGGGGTGGATTTTTGTGGCCATTCATAAAGCGGCTGGCTGCCATTCATTTGCACCGCACCACCACCCCCTCGTCGGGGGCCACCTTTTGCTAACTTGGCTTACCACGGCACACAAAGTGGCGACGTCGTCTTGCCATCATAAAAATTGAGCACGACTTAGTTGACTTTTGTGCATACAAAAGGACGCAAAAACCCCCTCCCCCCCCCCCCCACACACACACACACCGAGAGAAAAAGGATATAATTTTAATTTGGCTTTATTTTCATGACGCCCACGAGGATGCAGCTTCAGAGGAAGCTGGCAGGAAAAACAAAGCCAGGACTGCAGGCGATTCGGTTTTGTTTCGGTTCGGTTCAGTGGGTGGTTGAAGTGGGCGGATGGCGCCTAGGGTGGCTCCCGGGGTGGCCCACTCGCTGCGGTGGCCCGCTTTATGTTCATTTAGCCTGAAAACAGTTTTTGAAACATTTTTCAGGGCGAAAACCCTGGGCCACACTTTTCTTTTACGCTTTTGTAACCACGATAAATGTGCTTTATGTAGCGAGATGCCAGAGATGAGACCATTTTGCACCACCAGCGGCATCGGGGGGTTAAGAGCGGCGAAGGAGGCGGCGTCTGTGTTTGTGTGTGTGGCCTGCCTGATGAAATGTTTCCTGCACTTTCGCCATTTCTTTTGCCTGCCCCTGTTTGCATCTTGCATCTTTTTCATTACACAAAAAAGAAAGGGCTGAAAAGGAAAAAGACGAAGGCAGAAAGAAAGTAGCGGGCGAAAAAAGGGGCAAAAAAGCGAATGGCTTAGGCGGGAAAACCCCGACAATGGACACATTTCAATTGCTTTTTTGTTAAAAAAAAAGAGAAAGGAGCAAGCCTACATTGTTTTTTAGTCACAGCAGTCTTGATTTGCGGAAATTTAATTTACAAATATTTTTTAGAAATATTTGTAAGGTTTAAAAAATTTTAAATTACGTTTTTTAATGTTAGCTATAAAAAAAATTGTTCTAATAATTCTATATATCATATTACATTTGTTTTCTTTGTAATATTTTTGGTTCCATCAAAAATCATCATTTGATCATTGAGAAATAGTAATATGTTTCCCCATTACTTTTAGTATTTTATTTTTTCTTAAATGCTGATAAATACTTTTTTAGCTTTTCCCAACGTTTTCCAGCTGAGTATATTAGCCTAAGATTGATTTTAATAGATTCTACTTTTAAAAATCATAGGTTGTCCTTCCCTTTCAAGAAATAGTAATATGTTCCCCTATTACTTTTAGTATTTTCTTTTCTTTTAACTGTTTTTAAACACTTCTTAGCTTTTCCCATCGTTCCACTGGCGCAGATGAGGGCTGCAAAAATCCTTACACATTTTAAATAAATAGTAGCTGCAGGGCGATTCTACGGAAAATTGCAAGGGGCGTGTGTGTGTGCGAGTGTGTGGCAAAGGTGTGGACTGGAGAGTTGAAGCTGAAATAGGGACACCCGTGCACACACACACACACACACACACAAAGGCCGGGGCGTGTATAGAAAAGTTTGAATAGCATTTTTAAGTTTGCCATTTACCAACACACAGACACCGTCCGATAGGAGAGAGCAAAGAAAACCTTTAGTAGCGTGTAATTTGCACTTTGTAAATTTGCATAAAAGCTGCACTGGCATAAGTCCAAGATAGAGACGATATGTAAATGCCATGCCATGTGTCGTCGCTTTAAGTAAGCAACTCGGGCGAAATTAGGGGGTGGCGTGGGGTGTGGGGTGTGGGGTGCCTGCATAAAATGCCATTCATTGGCTCCAGCATTGCCATTTAGTTTCGGGGTTTTTCCTTCCATTCCGTTCAGTTTTTCATTACAGATTAGCTGGCGCCACCTGGCGGCTAATGCTGCCAGCTCACCAACACACGGACGCCGGAAAACTCTCTCTCACACACACACTTGCCGGAAAAGCATATCTACGCTTTCCACATTTTGGCTGTTCAATTTGATGCACACAAAACAAATTTCATTTGGCAGCATTTCACTGGCAAATTCCCTGGTCACCGGGAAAACCGGAAGGTGAGGTGTGGGTGGTGGGTGTCGGAAAATCCAGTGGCCCAGGGGGGGGGGGGGGGGGGTGGTCGCTGGTCTGGGGGTCAGAGCAGTAGATTGCATGACACTTTTGTCCCTAAGAAGATTACAATTGCCACCTTTTGCCACCTGGCTTTAAAGGCAATGCAATGGCAATGGATCGACTGTTTTTGCCATTCGACAGAAAAAACGCTGGCCAGATAAACAAAAAAGGGTTAAGGAAAATGCTCACTTAGGGTTTATGCACTTGAAAAAAACAAACTGGCTATATAGGATACAAATTCTCTATTTTTTAGCACTTTTGGTACTCTTCAATAAACTAAGAGTCCCAAAGATTATTAATACTTTTATCAAATTGGTTGAGGGCTATATTTTATTTATAAATATATATTTAAATTATCCATTTGTTTATTTAAATATTAATAAATTAATGGGATCTATATATTTTTAAAATTTAAAAAAAACCATCTGATTGATAGGAATTATGAGCTTAAAACACTGAGATTGCTTAGTAAATAAAAACCATCTGGTTTTTGGGAACTTTGAGAGTAAAACTCGGAGATAACCGCCGAAAACCCTTAATAATCCCTCCGAACACCATTGATTTTCGCTCCCTGTAGCCATAACCCCTTTCAATCGAGGTTAATAAATATTTCCAAGAATTGCCTGGCACTCCCTTAGTTTTTTTTATGCCTCGGGACAGAGCTTCCCCCTTTCATTCCACTTCCGTTCAGAATCATTCAGGGACCTCCGGTTCGGTATCGCCTTCATTTTATACCGCAATCAAAACAGTTTTCATCAACTTTTGCCGCAATGGCCGCATGCAAGCAGGGCCACCCACTCATTTCTCATGTCGCCGCCACAATGGAACACGGCTTATACATTTTATAGTTATATGAAGCCATTACAGTGGTCTGTCCGTACGGCGAACGGCCGCTTCTGCAGCTCTGGCTCTGCAGTTTGCACTTCACCTAAATGCGCCGCACGACGACCGTCAGAGGAATAACAAAAATGTAAGCTCACCCACCGCCCCTGCCGCCCACTCAATGTAAACTTATGGCCAGGGTGGATTTTCCAGCTGCCCCCGCCGCAGGCCATTAACAATTTTGCACTGATGTCGAATTAGCGAGCAGAGCTGCAACTGCAACTGGCTTTATATCGGCGGCGGCGGCGGCGGCACACAAAAACACATAAATATATCTAATCTCACATAAAAGTAATTACTTTCAGCTGCCGTTGTGTGCGGCGCTATCGAAAAATATTAAATTATATTGAGTGCATATGCGATATGGATACGTATCCCGAGGATTGTGGAAGCCGTCGACCGCAGACCATAACTATGGCCAACTACTACTACGACTGCTACGACTACTACCCCAAATGTTTCCTTTTGGCCCCGCCGTCGACATATTTGCTTTTTTCCACATTTTTTGTGCGACTGCAGCGAAAATTCCGCGAATTTCTCGTCGCGTTTTTTCCCCTTTTCCCTTTGGATGCCAAAAAACAGGGAGTGGGGGGAGCAAAAAAAAAGAGGAAAATTAAAGGCAGAATGGCAGGGAGGAGCTGGCGGATATATGGACTTTGGCATAAAGTTGGCAGCGATCAAGCGATGTACACATATAGGGCTTATGCGAAAATATATATGTGCAACATATGAATTCGGAATATTTACAAAGGGGCCGGGTATAAAAAGGGAATTTCTGTGAAATTAACTGGAAGGCATTACAAGGGTAGTCTGATATCAAGGCTTTACCTTAAAATGCTATACAGTTGCTTTAATTCGGAACTATGTATCACAATGGATCCTTTATAAAGATCTTCAAAAGCATATTAACTGATAGAACCCAAACCATACGAATATGTTGGACTATTCCCATGGTTACAAATTTATTACCTTATTTTTATGGAATATTACCATAACAATCGCTTGCCTCGAAATATTTTATACAATGGCATTAGTCCTAGAAATATTAGTTCCTATTTTTCATTTTCATTTATCATTTTATTTCATATTTATTTTTATATTAGTTTCAATATTCAATAAACTGATAAAACCTTAACCTTAAACTATTCCCATGATTAAAAATGTATTACTTTTTTCTTTTTTATGGAATATTACCATATTATACCATATAATATTCCTTGAAATATTTTATGTAATTGCATTAGTCTCACAAATATTAGTTTCAGTCTTTTTTAAAGATGTTCTATAGAATATTATTAACAATTTACATTTTTTTGGAACACTTATCTATTTATGATTAATGAAAACCTCATATTTTGATCACCATTCACCACCTTAGTCCAAAGTGCATTCCCCGTTCGCCTTCTTCTTATCTGCCAGATATTCATTCCGTTTTCCCTCTTCCACTGGCCTTTTTGCTTGCTTGGCCCGTGGTGTTTTGGCCATTTCTATTGGCCCCGTTGACCGGCGCAGGCTGTTGGCTGAAAGCGGGTTAACTGCCCCAGCACTTCCCCTTAACCCTTATCCGCCCCGCCTTTCCGCTATCACGTACGCCGCTTGCTCGAACCGTTTGAAACTTATACGGGTATTAATTTTGGTTTATGTGCAACTTGTACGCTGTAAATTCCTACCTTTTCCAGAGTGGATTCCTCTCGTTTTTTACCCTTTGAGGCGAGCGGATGGCGATAAGAGGCGCACCACCGCCGCCGGCACAATAACGATTCCGGCAAAGCCATAGTCCAGGCCATGGCCCCGTTGATAAGGCAAGGAAAAACGCAACAAGGACAACGGCGAGTGTCCTGTCCTGTTTTCGCAGGCGGACTGGCGCCTTTATATTTATATATAGCCACTATATCTGCATTCGAATGCACGGCGAAGGGCAAACAAATATATGTGCCACACACTCGGCATGTATCTCTCGCCATAAGTCTTGGAGGGAAAAAACGCGAGAGCAGCCGGAAAAAATATGGCAGATGGGAGGAGATTTCTCAGGAAATATCTTTGAAATAACACAGGTTTTTGGTGGTCAAACAATGGTTATAGCACAGTGAGATACATCATGGGTATGCGAGTGGAAAGGTACAATCCACAAATATATCTGACAGTTGTTTTGAGTACATCTAGATATTATTTGTATATTTTTTCCACCTTTTGTATATATTTAAAATGTATTCTCCAATTTTATTTTATGGAATTTATGGCCATGGATTTTTTTAATATATCTAAAGCTGCTGAAAACTTGTCTAGAGGTAAAGTCACACAAGAGATACCTAGAAAATTATCAGTTAATTAAACTTATGGGATTAAAGGCTTAGTTATGGGTTTAAAAAAATGTTTAAGAATTGTAGCACCTAAAAAAGGTATAAATATTTGAATTATCAATTTCTGTTGCAAGCCCTTTAAATAAATGTGGTGAAATGTACCAAAGACACCTGACTTAGCAAAGAGCTACCAGGATTTCCGTTGTTTTCGCCACCTAATCCACTTGTATCTACATTCCTGTATCCTAGGCAGCATTAGAATTTCCCTTTTTTAGCACACAAGATCAAGGATCAGCTGCTGGCGACACTTGACAGCCGGCGGGAGCCGCAAAAAAGCAGCTTAGCGGCGCAGTGGGAAAAGGGGAGGCCGCCGAGCAGTTGTCAGCGACAAGCCTGCACCACTCTAAGCCACCCTAAACCACCCTGGACCACCCCAAACCACCTTGCACCGCCCCCCAGAAACCAGCGACTTTCTCCAGCAGCCACTTGATGACTGCCAGCAAGTTGACACTAATCAGTTTAGCTTTAGCCCGGCGCAGACAACTTGATTTGCATACACAAATGTGCAGGGGCGGCGAGTGCCAGGGGGGTGGGTCGAAAAGGGGGGGCGGCTGGTGGGAAAACCACTTAGGCGGGCAACTAGCCACACCTAAGCAGGCCGTCAGTCAGTCCTAGGGGGTTTCCCTGGCCCACACTTAACCCCCTTTTACGGCCCCTTCTCAACTCGCTTCGTGGCTCCTTTTTAACCCTTTTTACTCCCTTTTTTTAGCCTGCTTGCCACCCCCGCCCACAAAATGGCAGCCAAAACAGGAAGTAATCTATAGTCGCTGCGCCATTGTTTATTGTTTAATTTTTAGTCAACGTTGTTGCTGTTGCTCAACTTTTGACTCCGGCCAAGTCTCCGTTCTGGTTATGCCTGCTTCCTGTTCGCCCTGCGTCCTGCGTCCCTGGTCCTTCGTCCTGCCACCCAACTTCTTGTATTATTTCCATTGTTAACAGTTTTTGCATTGCCGCTGCAAGTAGCGAAAACTTTTCACAATGGACCTTTGTTCCAGCCCCCCCCCAATCACCACCCCCCCTTCTTTTTTTCCCGGACCCCCACCCCCCCGCCTGCCCTGCCTTTCAACGATGCCACTTGAGCACTACAAAGCAAAAAAGCAAGAAAAGAGGACACCGAGGGAGTGGGCACAGCAGACAAAGACGGCCCAAAATGCCAAAGACGAAGACGTTGACAACGGCGCCCCCGAACCACCCACTGCCCCGCCCACTAAACAACGCCCCCCTCCCCTCCCCACCGCCAGCGGAGTCATGACACGCCCGTATCGCATTTACTTGGATTTCGCTTTATCGGAGCAGCAAGGAAAACAGCAACCCGTCGACGACAACAGCGTCACCCAATTTCCATGGCACCATCATCATCTGGTTTTCTCCGCTTGCCTACACCGGGAGAAAAAATGAATAGCCCGTCCGGAGGGTAGGGACATTGCATCAGATTTTAGTAAACGCCACTACCGAATTTCGGTTTTTGATTTCACATTTTTAAAGCAAACCCATCAACCTTTAAATTTATTTTCATTTATGTATGTATAGAACTTTTTCGCATATTTATGTTAAGGGTAAGTTTCAATTTTTTGTTGGTAATTTTTCTTGGTGTACGCTCGAATATCTTTTTATTTTCCAGACTGATATTTTCTCCTCCTACCGAGTCAAGGCAAATGCATTATAATAGAGCTGCGGTGCTGGCAATAGTCCCCTTAGAAGAGCCCTGCTTTAAGGCCACGTTGCAGGCCAACTTTAAAGCATTTTCTTTTTTTGGGGCAGTAGAAAATAGAGTTTGACTAATCCCTCGGCCGGTAAGGCCACTTAATTAATGCAGTGAAAGTCAGTTAATTTACGGTGTTCATTTGGGGCCGCAAAATGCACTCGGATAACTGTCAGTGCAACCCGTTCATTAACTTAATAGCTACCTTTTTTTCGCCATTGATACCCGGGCATTAACACTTTTTCACAATTAATGATATCTTTAATACGTTTTTATCGAGCCCATCATTGAAATTCTCTTGTCACTTGGAAAGAGATGCCAAAGTAACACTGCATTTCCCGGCTTTAAATCGCTTTCAAGGCACTTCTGCAAGGGCATTTTCATAGACTTCGGTGGACCGAAGATTAGTATTTGCATTGGCAGTTGGAAAATATATATATACATATATTTAGGGAAACAAAAAGGTATAATTAAAGTACGGAGAACGGAAAAGGAAACGCAAAAACCTGATGGAATAATTTGCATTAAAAATTGTTTGTAAGAATTTTCTGTTCTTCCTTAATTTTATTGTTTTGCTTTCATTAAACTTTGATTTTTTCGTTCTGTTCTTCTTTTTCAATGAAGAATTTGATTTGTTTTTTTTCGGAGCGGATGGATGTTGGCGTGTGGATGTGTGTGTGTGTGTGTGTGTGTGATTGGGTGAGTTTCGTTGTATTTGGAAAACATATAAACAAATGGTTTAGACGCAGACAATTAGGACATTTAGGGATACGTTTGGGGGGTTTGTGGGGATGTTTTTTTCTTTTCTTTGTTATTTTTTTTAGTGATAACATATAAGGATATACAGATATTTTCTTTCGTTTTACTTGCATTTTTATTAGCTTTGATCGGTTCTCTCTTTGTCTTTGTTCTGCTGCTGACCTTTGGGTTTTCATTTATTTTATTTTTGGATGGGGGAATCCTAACGAGTTTCTGGTTTTTTTTTTTTTTTTGTATACTTAATTCCTTCGTTTGGTTAACAAAACATCATAACAGAGATATTAATCGATACGGAAACTGATAAAGTGATTCACATTTGATGAGATTTGTTTACCATAAAAAGCTTTGATCAAAACTCAAATGAAAACCAACGAAAGAGGAAAAGAGATCAAGAGATTGAGATTGACAGAGATGAGGGAGGAGATCGGTGGAGTTTCGTTGATGGAAAATCAAAATAAGGACACAATAACGATCAGGGGGTGGCGACTGGCGGTGAGAGACATATATATATATAGAGAAGGTGAGAAAACGTGATGGAGAAGTGGAGAACATTGGGGGAAAAATCAACCAAAATTCTGCTCGAAATGCTCACATGCCAAACTATGGGTAGAGTAGAGAAATGAAAATCATAACAAAGGTATTCCGATGACTTCGGTTTCGGGTTGATGGGTTAGTATGAGTGTTAATATCGATGGTTGATTGGCAAAAGGAAAAACACAAATCGGAAATCAAACAAAATACACATATAGACACGGTACACATAACACATACAATTATTTATCTATATATATATGGGCATATATATATCGAGATTCTTCCATCTTGCCCTATAAAGTATGCCAACGAAAAACGATGAAAATTAATATGGAAATAAATATGGAAAACATACTCATGATATGCATGTGTTTATATTTTCTTTTTTTTTGCGAGTGTGCGTGCTGTTGTGTTGGTGAGATAAAAAATTATGAATGCATTTTTTCCGTCGTTAATTTTTATTTTCTCTCTTTTTTTTTGTTGTCTTCACTTCTCCTGTTGTCGTGTTTTATTTACATGAATGATTTGTTGACTTTTCGATCTCTGTGTTTTTGCGGTTCTCGGTTTTTGTGTGTGTTGAAATGTAATTTAAAATCACAAAATGGCATTATATGCAAGTGGGGTGCGAAGGGGATAGGAGCGCTGGTACAATTATAATGCAATTACAGCCATGGGGCATTTAAGGGTTGATCAAGGCCTGGCTGACAAAAAATTCGAAAGCCAATTGGTTACAAACGTTAAAGAAGTGCTACAAGTTAGCCGGAAAAAACTTGGCCAATGGATACAACGTTGTATGGATGACTAAGCTCATAAAAATGGACTTTGAACAGTATAATACAATATTTTTTATTAATTAATACATTACTTTATGTTATTATAGCAAAATTAAATTGATTTGCCGCGGAAGATTAAGAAGAAAATACTTATTGAAATTCTTTTTAATATTTTGAAGTTCCCTGAATTTATTTGAAGGTGTGGGAAATATGGTGAAAGTTGGGAAAAGGGGTGATGAGAGATGCCACCTACTTTTGTGAACCAAAAAGTCTCGAGTGTGATTGCTTGGATGCATTTTACGGAACAAAAACCGAAAGCGTACAAACAAATATCGATGCATTCTGTGGATGGATAAGTGGATTCGATGGATCAGTGGATCGATTGGATGCTTGGATGAGGGGAACTTAAAATTCCGAATCAACTGAAGAAGATGCGACTGTAACAAAGATTTTTGTTTGGTTTGGAATACCCAAAAATTGTACGTCTGTGTTTCCTTTTTCAAGTGTTTTATTTTTTTTTATTTTCGACTTACCAAGGTGTGAACGAGCTCCAGAAGAGACTACAAATTCACGGGTTGAAACGTAGGATTTTTTGTTTATTTTTTGTGATTTTTTTTTTTTTTTTGATTTTGATTTGCATATAGGAAATGCATTTTGATTTGGTGTTGAAATTGATTTGGATTTGATATTTTTGGTATTTGGTTTTGGTTTAGCACACAACATGAAGGTATCGAGCCACAGCAACAGAGTAGGACAGTACACAATTAATTGACAGGACAATAAAAAAGAAATCAAAAGACAAAAATGCGTTTCGTTAACGAATTGATCAAACTTTGATATTGCTTAACAATTGGTAATAATTTCTGTTTTTTTTTTTTTTTTGGTTTTGGTTTGGTTTTACTTTTAGCATACCTAAAGGTGGAGATTTGTACTTTCATAGCTTAGTGAACCAAAGAGAAACGAAACGGAAATGGAAACGAAACGAAACGATAACGGAAACGACACGCTGAGAAAAGAACGGAAAAGAACACATTTGACGAACACACTTAGTCGGATGATGAGACGAAGACGAAGACAGAGACGGAGACGGAGATCGGCAGACATCTTGGGGGCTTGACTGACATATCATCTTGGTTGGTTTAGTATGGTTAGTTGGTTAAATGCGAAACGGAACGGAGGGAAACGAAACGAAATGAAATCGAAACAATTGGGGGAACGGGGAACTCCGAAACGAAAACGGAAACAGAAACAGAAACGAAAGGGAAACTCAAAGTCAATTTCGCTCATCGGTCATCCTCAGTTTTTTGGGAATCCTCTCCTCTAGGTCTTGGCATCGGCGTAGTTCTCTTTATTTTTTTTATTTTTTTGGTGGGGTCTTCAAATCAGAATCGAAATCATAGCAAGAACTCAAGAGACACGCTAAATAGGTTATATATATAGATACAATGACAGACTATACTTCGCTTAAGAAACCAAACGAAAGCAAATCAAATGTAAAGTTAACTATCGATAATGTAACTAGGTCTGGTCTTAGTTTTACACTCGATCTGATCGATCACTTACTCATCGATGGAGGCCTAACTTTTGGGGGATTTTTTATATCATTTGTTTTGGTTATTTTTTATATTTTGTATTTTTTTTTTTTTTGGGGTAAGACGAACACAAGGAGGTTTAACACTAGACAACACACATACTCAATGAAGTGCTATCATTATACGGTCGCTTTTCTCGCAATGTTCTAATCAAGTAGTTCTGATTTTTCTTGCTCCATGTAGAGTTCGAGGGAATGATAGAAATGAGGCGGCAAGAAAGGAATGGAAATCAAGTGGAAAGCAAACGGGGTGGACCCCAAAACTCAAGGCAATCAACTGAAGGTGGTAAGTAAATTCTTTTTTCTTTGAAGAGAAAACTATGGAAATATATATTATTTTCGGGTTTCTTTTTTCGCGCTGGAAGTAGTCATCATCAGCGTTCGACTCTTCTCATTGGCTTGGCATTTCCCAGGCGGGCAAGAAAAGAAAAAGCTCAAACTAGGAAAATGTCATATCGTTTTCCTCTTTTCTTTTTTTGTTGTGGCAGAAATTAGGAGAAATAAGGATTAACTAACGAAAGAAAGTATTTCCAAACGAATCGAAATGGGGCGGGAAAAGAACTCAGAGGAACGAGAGAAAGGAAAACTTTGAAAATTCAACATTTTGACTTTTGAGATTCTCACATTCTCAACTCAATATTCTTTTCTTTTTTCAGCGCATAAATGATAGACTCATTGAGGGGAGAGAGGCGTTCGGGATTGTGGGAATGTGAATGGGTTTAGATTTTCATTTCTTTGCTTCTTCTTGATTTTTCTTTTTTTTCGACTGATTGATTGATTGAGACTACTGGCAGTGTGTTTAGTTGAAGTTGGTATAAAACATAAAGACATTCTTTTTTTTTTCTTTTTTGGTTCTTGTTTTTAAAGCATAACGTAAGAGTATAGCATATATGTATATATAGGTGCTTCGATGAGCCTTCCGGCATCTGGTTATATACACATATATACGCTTCATATAGAATAAATTTGAGCTTTTTCCCTTCATTGCACCCGTAAAGCTTAAAGAATACTCACATAACCGAAAACGGAAAAAGTTCAAACGCAATTCCAATGAAAAAATTTCTCAATCCCAGACCGAAACGTCGCCGTATATACCTGTCAGATATACTCGCGACGATCGCCGTCTGCAACTCAAAAACGTAACTCAAAAGATCGAAATAGTAACGAAAAAGATTCGAACTCAGGAAGGAAACTCAAGAGTCGCTCAATGGCAAGCCCTCTTATTATATATCATATACTTTATATATATATGGTCACTTTTGGGATCCCTGCGCACTAAGAGTCAGACGCATACGTATATGTATATATAGGCTATGTAGATATAGGGGCGCTACGAGTTAGGGCTTAGTTCTAGGGCGTATCACTTACTTCTCGCTGTACTCGTCCATGTGGGCGTACGACTGCACCGAGTTCTCCTCGATCAGGAACTTGACCCTCTGGTAGAAGGAGGCCGTCACCGAGGGCGGTTGCTTTCGGAGGAGCACCTCCACGGGGTCGTTGGAGGACAGGCACATTATGTGCTCCGAGCAGGCGGGATGGGAGCAGCACTCGCTGTCCGAGCAGTCGGTCATGCCGTCTGCGTACAGGGTAGGAAATTGATTAGAAACAGGTATTCTTTTATATTAAAAACACAATATATTAACAACAAAAAATCGGAATTGTTTAATTAGAAACTTAAATCAATGGCTTTTTCGAAATCACCTATAAAAATGCCAAAAAGTATGCAACAAATTATTTTATACCCGAAATTAGTCTGTATTCATAATTTTATTGCATACTTTTAAGACACATTTTAAAAATTTGTATAAGAATTTCAATTTTTCTTCAGTTTTTCAAACTCACCGCCATCATTGTCGATGTTATCTTTGCAATTTAGTTCCAGTGCAATGGAGCAATCACTTCCAGCCCATCCTTCAATGCAATCGCAGCGGTATTCGCCATTTTCCAGGGTACACTGTCCGTGTCGAGAGCAACCATTCTCGCAACCAGCTGGAGGGTTATAAAAAGGGTTTCGTAAGGTATTATTTTTTTAATTTATATAATAATGTCAAGTCTTAGTTTTGTGAAATATAATATATTTTAAAAATATTTCCCTCCTGTTAGGATTATGGCTTGAAGCAATCTCCTTCACACGCCATCTTTTCGACTTTTGTGCGCCACTTTATTTAACGGGCCGGGGTTTTTGTGCCAAATGGTTCGCTGTAATTAAGAGTAAACTGTCCGGATCGAGTGGGGATTCAAATTGAATGATAACACCCTGCCTCCCACCGCCATTTCCGCTGGTGCTTCCATTTAAAAAGCCAGCCTCAACCCCGTTTCGCTTCCCTTAGCGAGTCAACATCATGAATATAAAAATAATGTTGATGTTTGCTCTCACTCTCAGTGGCAGTTAACCTTCGGCAGAACACTCGGCGAAATGTTGGGCAAACATAAAAACCCAACGAAACGTAACCTAACGATAGATGATTTGGCCCCATTTTTACGTTTTCTTTTTCTCTTCTCCCCCGGCTTTATTTGTTTGTGCCACGACAGCATTTGACGCAAAGTTAATGTCACTTGACATGTGTCATTTGCGAAATGGGGTAAGGTAGCACGCCACCCAACCCCTCCACCTTCTTTTTTGGCCTTTACACACCACTTCCATGGGTGGAGGGCAAAAAAATGATACGGCGAAAAGGGGGGCCTGCTGCTAACTCAGCTTCCGGCATGTTAAAAAGTTTGCGGCGCATAAAATGACTTCCCTGGTTGTTACTGCCTTCCTGTTTACGAGCAGCCCCCTCTCCCTCGCGGAGTGCGTGTTTGTGTGCACATATTGGCAATAACTTCAAGTGGCCTTGCAAATATTGAACTCTTCGGGGGACGGCAGCAGGGGGAAAATGTGTCAAATCTCTTGACTGGATTAGACCCCGAAACCTGGGAGGACCATAAAAAAAACCCAGCGAAATGGGCCACTTTACTGCATACAAACTGGATTTTAGTTGGAGGAACAAAGTTGCATTAACCGAGATTACGTTGTACTAAAAAACAAAGAATTCAAGCCAAACTAACGTTTGCTTTAACTCAGAAGAGCAAATAAATTTATCTGCAGAAATATGTAAAGGAGTTAATAGTTTTAATTAAAAGTTGATCCTCTTAAAAACATATACCAAATCCTTTTTACAAATATTTGCATAAATGAGAGGCGTTTCACTGTCCCCCGCTGTTTATTGTTTTCGCTAACCAAACCGAATCGAAATGTGAATTCATTTTTAACCTCATATTTGGCCATTCACATTCCCATTACGTATTTTTTCGAGTTCAAGTTTGCCAGCCATACTATTTCCGTTTTATTTGTATTTAACGCAGCAGTGTCTGCAGCTTTTTCACCTACCATTTCCCTGGCCCCATGGCTTTTCCACCCTGTGCCGAGCTTATTTCTCCTCTATTTTATCACTTTCGGCATACAAATCCCTCGTTTTTTATGCCTGGCCATTCAAAAAATAGTTGTAATCTCCCCAAACACACTTCTGCACATATTTTACAATCCATAATAAAATCCCAGCTAGCATAAAAAAAAAATGCCAAAAAAACGAAGAAGAGAAAGGTTAGCCATGGGGAAAATGTTGTAAATATTTGAATGAGACAGCGGGTGATAGAAAGGCGAATAGAAATGGATGGCGGGCGGGTTTTTCGGAACTAAATGTAACTACAACATCAAGTATGCATGTGGCTTTCGGGTGTCTGTGCCCCTAGAAATCCATCTGAAAACGCCCGAAACCCCCTCTTTTTCGTCCCTGAAGAGGGCCAATCGAGTGGAGTTTTCGGTGGCGCGTAATTCGCTGGAAATCTCTGTTTCGAATTCAATCAACTCTGCCGCATTGAAGTCGCCTGCTGACTGCAGTTCGGCTGAAAGGTCTAATCTGTGCAGAGATCCGCCTTTGGGGCTTAGCTTGGGCTGTATATTTAGCGAATTTCTAGCTAGAAACATTTTACCAAAACCAATATACCTAAAATATATCAAGCTTTCTAAAATTTTTTCCAAAACTACCTAAAATAAGGATTTGCTGTCTAAAAGTAGGCAACAAAATTTGCAAAACCACTGGTTACCTCATTTAACTGCATACTTTTAGGCGTATTTAAAGTATTTCAAATCCCATGCCATTTCACCCCTAGGAATTTTAATTCCTCTGCTTAAATCAACGCTAAAATGCAAACGTCATAAGAGTATAGCCTTTTTCCCAGCCCCTCTGTTTCCCTTATGGTAACCCATAGGTGGCAGCACTGAGGCAAAGTCGTTAAGTACTTTCCAAAAATACAAAACCCCCAGCCAGACACAGATACCATGTAGTATAGCCCCCCTTTTCCCTTGAATCGATTGCAAGAGTGCTTCCCGGGGGACACAAAGAGGGGCGCAACCGAAAAGAGTGCGAGGGGGACGGCCCCAAGATTGCTTGTGACTCTGAATGACGTGGAAAGTTTTATTGGTTTTGCACACGTCAACGAAATGCTGATCGCGGGCAAGGGGTGGTTTTAGCCCCCGACTACCCGGTGCGCTTTTCAAAGGGGGGTTCGTAATGCCATTACATGCATGCCCGGCCCGCCCGCCGCCAGGGGACGCCACACGTTCGAATGTTTCTGTAACATGACTGTTTGTTTTTAAAGTTTTAATCACTGTCAATCGATAGCTACTTATCATGCTGCAGTGCCTCCCCGGGAAAACTCGTATCCTGCTGCCGCCGCTGCTGCTCCCTTTCATTGATGTTGTTTTTTGGTTGCCTTGCCTCAAACAACATGGTTAAGTCATGGCGGCAAAACTGTCAAACGCACTTCCAGCCAACGCAAAAAAAAGCGAAAGAAAAGCAGGAACGGCGGAGGAAAATCGCAAAACGGGGGGGGGGGTTGGTGGAAAATCAAAGGGTTTGGAGCGGAGCAGAGCTGAAGTGGAGAGCAAATGGCGTAAACATGTACAAAATACTTTGGTGCATCGACTCCAGCCGGCAAGAAAAAAGACCCGAAAAAACGAATTGATAAAAAGCACGACAGCCACGTTGGCAAAAAAGAAATGTAACCGAAAAAAAGGAAAACTGAAAATCAGCCACGACAGCAGATACATTGACAGTGGGCGGCGGCGGGGCGGTGCTGTTTGGGGGGGCGTGGCAACTGCAGTAAGCACCGCAATGTTGCTGTTGCAAAGTAACTCCCTGTATTGCCTAGCTTTCGACTACTGCCGAAAATTAAAGATACATTTAAGTACCAGGCACCAAATTTATCATGAACTATGTTCAAAAAAATTGAATATAATCATTATTTTTAAGTTACATCAGAAATAATTATTTTAATAATAATAAGCACTATTTTGCTTTAAAATGTCACTTAAATTGAAGCAATTTTAGAAAACTTATTAATATTATCGATTACTATATACAGTATCATTTATTTTTAACTGGACTTATCATCACATTTTAGCGACAAAAAAGAAAAGTATTTTTGATAAATTTCATTTGATTTTTCAACTATTATAAAAATTAAACATAAATAAAAATTTAATTAGAAGGTAAATTTTGATCCCTTGTTTTTTTTAATACAGCCAGAAAAAACACCATTAAGAATTTTTATTTTTTAGCCTGAATTTTCTTAGTTAATCGTTCGTTTCTGATGCATATTTGAACAATGAGAGATTTTTCTTTAATATTTTTTTCCAATCTCCATGTAGTTAATTTTTTAGAATGTTTCCCTAACAACTATCATTTATTTTTTATGCTGAAGCTGGATTTATCATCACATTTTCACAAAATAAAGAACAGTATTATTGGTAAATTTAATATGATTTTCCACGTTATAAATGATGTAAAAATCAAATTAAGAGAAATTTGTTGACCCTGGTTTTTAGTATTTAAAAAAATTTTTTTAAACTTGTTCAAAATAAATTTTTTAAACATTTAATCGTTTGCTTCTGATGCATATTTAAACAATTATATACTTTTCTTTAATACATTTTTCCAATCTCCATATAGTATATTTATTAGAGAGTTTCGCCAACAGTTTCATACTGTTTCTCCCCGTGCACTAATCCCAATACGAAATTCCCATCTACTTACGCAGCGTGCAGTGACGACCGTTCCATCCTTGGGAGCAGACACAGGTGCCATTTTTGCACTGGCCATGCTCCTGGCAGCGGGAGTCGCAGGGCAGCTGGTCGCACAGGTTGCCCGTCCATCCGGAGTTGCAGCGGCATTTTCCGGACTCACACACGCCGTTCCGGCCGCAATCCAAACTGCAGACGGCTGTGGGAAAAAATGCGAAAATATGGCATTAAATTATAAATCACTGTATTCAAAAGTAGAATGTAATAATATTCCTTTTAGAAAAATACAAAAAATAGCTCTCTCCTTTTTACTTAAATTTTTGCCACACTGCCGGGTTGTTTTCCATTTTTTCCACTCCATTTTCATATTTGCCCATTGGCACATTTAAATTCATTAAAGCTTCTGTTTCGCCGGCGTCTTCCACGTAAAGTGGAGGCATTTGGCTGTTTGGGGTCATAAAAACAGCATTATAAATGTTACATTTACGTGGTGGCACACTTTGCTAACAAGACCCACACCATTGCCATTCGCATCGACCCCCCGACGTGGCTTTTCCTTCTCCCGGAGATGTCGCCCTTTCTCGACCCGACTGAAGGATTTTCCCTGGGAATGGTCAACAGTTCTGGTTCGCAAGTTGGTTCATAGGTCGCTTGTACGATTACTTCATGGATATTGACTCGGCGAACATGACTTGGTTTCCGCTTTGCCTTCAACAACTTAAAGGGTCCTTATAAATACGGTTTAGACAACTACCAGGCACTTAAATATATTTAAAAAATACATACTTATTATAGTATATATTCTATACTTTTATATCTCTTATTTGAATCTACAAAATCGTAGCCAGTCACAAATGAACTCATCTTTTATTAAAGCTTGCCGAAATTTTAAAATGGTACATTTTTGATTGGATTGGTTCGGGGACTTCTTGTTTTTCTTCCCCGGCCCAGCTTCAATTTATGGTTTAGTTCATAATCTGGTTTTTGGGGGTTGCTTCACGACCCCATGACTTTTGTTGCCAGGCGTAAATTTATTTTATTTGCCTTTGCGAGGACCGAGCCAACCTGCGTATTAAATAAATAATGCATTTTTATGAGACTCTGCTTCATTACGCCGGGAGGAGTCGTCAACGTGGTCCACCGCCCGCCCTCCCCCACTACACTCCATATATATCCCATATAGTATGCAGCCCCTCTGGCCGGGCCACCCGCTCACTTTGCTCCTTCTGGTGCTAAAAAGTTAAGCAAATTAGGAGTACGTGTCCTTTGGCCTTCGGTGGCATCGTAAGCCGCTTGTTTTATTGAGCTCCTGCCCCTGAATATTCCACCGATTCTCTGCTGATTTCGCCCGCTACCTCGGGATGATTATGGGCCCGGGTCCGGGCCTAATTGGAAGCCCCGGCTTTACGGCCCAGCATTCCATTCTAATTTCGGGTTTAGTTGTGGCCATAAAACATCATCATATTCGCCGGATGGAGTGGAGCTCTGCTGGGCGGGCAATATCATCTGACAGATCTCGTGAGTGATTGCCCGGCTGTGTACCTGATTTTCCTACGGGTACTTTATGGCCGCGGCATAAAATACCCGGTTTCTGGGCCGGAATTTAAGGCAATGGGATTACTTGGGTATTTAAAATGTCTGTTGACATGACTAAGTTAACTTGGTATTAAAACAAATTTAATATTTTTAATCAATATTGCCTTTTACTTTCTCATTCAGAATGGCATTTCAATGTGGCATACCCATAAAATGTGGTTTTGCATTCTTTATTTTATTTTATTTATTTTTAAAATTTTTTTGACGGTTAATTATTTATATTTTTTAAATTGGTGACCCCAAAATTAATTTCTAGAGGCCATAACTTGATTATTCGAACTTGGATTCCAAAGTGGTAAGCCCTAAAACAATTGTTTTTGCTCGCTCCTCAATAAACCTAACCATTTTTAAACAGTTACCTAATGTTACCTTTAATGGTGACCCTAACATTTTTTTTTCATTGGTAATAGGATTTCAAAGTGATATACCTCTAAACTATTGAGAAGTGTTTTTTACAAACTACATTCTAATTTAAAATCGTATCAAAAGTAATTATATAATTAAATTAAATTTTTCCAAAAATGGTGACCCTAAACCTAACTTCCAGACCCCATAACTCAGCCATTTGGCTTCCGATTTCCAAGGTTCATGCCTCTAAAAAATGGTGCTTTAATGCTCTTCTATATAAGCAAAGGTTTACCCAGACACTGAACATTTCAAGACAGTTAATGGAGGTTGTTGGGGATATGAGAGGAGGGGGGTCATCTCACTCACCTTGGGAGCAGTCGGGTCCCGTCCAGTGGCGCTCGCACACACACTGCCCCGTCTCCAGGTCGTAGGTGCCGTGCTCGGAGCAGCCAGGCAGGCACTGGTACACCTGCTGGTCGATCGTGCCGCAATCCTCGCCCTGCCATCCGGCCTTGCAGTAGCATTGTCCGGCGACACAGGTGCCGTGTCCGGAGCACAGGGGATCCAGGCAGTCGTCTTCGCATCCATCATATCCAGCAGCAGCATCATCATCATCATCATCATCGTCGTCGTCGTCGTCGGTGGGTGTGGTGTGGTGTGGGTGGTGGTCAGAGGTCAGCGTTTGGTGGTTTGGGTAAAGAGAATACAAAACGATTGTTAGTCAACACACAAAATACACATGGGCGGCGTGGGGTACAGTGGTGAAAGCTTAAGGTGGAGGCGGTGTCAAAGGGATTTCTTTGAAGAACTCAAGCTGGCCGCCCGCTGGGTTTTATAATTAGTTTTTGGGTTTTACTAAAAGCGAATGCAATTCCATTTTATTACAACAAAATTGGAAAGCAATTTGTTGTTTACAAATACGATTTTCTTTTCTTTTCCCGACTCTATAGTTAAGTTTTTATACCATGTCCTAATTTATTTTTAATTGTAATAACTGAATAGTAGTTTCAACCAAGTTTTCACTGTATTTAGGGCGAAAAAAAAGAGTTCAGGGGCGGAAAGAGCGGAAATATATACATTTGCTGGGGCAGTAAAATCGTGACAGTCGTGGCTAAACAAAAAGCTTTCCGCCATGAAGGCCTCTCCCCGTCTCTTTCTGGGGGCCTCCTCCCTCTCGCTCCCTCCCGGGCGCACACATGCACACATGACATGATTAGTATGTTAGACACGTACAAAAGTGGTCATTAAAATGAAATTCCAGTTTAGTTCAAGTTGGTAATTTTGCGCAGTTGTTGCAATTTTTCTTTTGGCCCGCTTTGTTTTGCCTCTGTTTATTTTCCTTTTCCCCTTTTTTTTTTTGGTTCGGTTGGCTTTTGGCCATGCTTTCCCCAGTCAGCCCACTTCGGCCCACCCACTTTTCCTGTGGCCTGCTGATATTTTACTTTTCGTGTGTTCCTGCATGTGTATGAGGAATATGCTCTCAACATATAAATTCGATTTTATACGTTTTATGTTTGCTCAACGTTTTTTACGTTTTCCCTCCGTCTTGGTGGATTTTTTTGTATTTTATTTTTTGTTGGCCCTGTTTCTGTTTCTGTTTCGGATTCTGTTTGTTGTTTGTCCCTGTTTGTTTTCGTATGCCAAGAGTCCGATGCCCAAACACACGTTGAACACATACACAAGGGGCAGGCCAACAAACATACACGTGTATTGTTGCATGTTGCATATTTTATGCGCCATTTTTTAAGCCATCCTCCTCTGGGGTACACAGTTTCCTTGCCATGTACAAGAGGTTTAATAATTTACAATTATTTCAAAAGTTGTATGAAGAAAAATTCCCATTATTATGTTTTTAAAATCTTCGAGAACTTATGCGTTTCAGCAAAAAAATAAACTACAAATCTTACAATAATATTGAATATTCTTTTGTTCTAAAAAAAATATTTTTCTATCAAAAATAAATGTTTTTAAATGTTTCAATAATTTTATTTAAAAAAAAAATTCATTTGAAAAATATCAGTAAAATATTGAACTACAAGTTCCTGAATTATTGATAGATTGAATATTCAGAAAAACTCCCAAAAGTGTTCAAATTAATTTCCCAATATAAAGCCATTACAGTGGCATTTTGCCACTTAAACTTTTTTTCCCGAAAGGGTATCTCCCCCTCAAAACATTTATTTTCGGCCGCATTTTCCTCGTTGTTTTTCGCAGCGAAATTTTTAACAATTCTTTGTTTTTACAGCTTTTTACTGGACTCCTCGTCTTTCGCCCTTTAAAATGCTCCTCGAATTTCGCTGGCTGCTTTTAGGCTAATTCAAAGTTATCTGAGTCGCGGGCAGAGGGCTAAAAATAGAAGAAAAAAAAACGAGAGCCGGAAAAATTGTTGGCATTTCTTTGCCTTTCGCTTTGTCAATTTAGGGCCCACACTCACACATACAAAAAGCGAGGACGGAATATTTTTGGCCAAAAGAAGTGCCGACGGTGGAGGAGTAGGTGTCGTCGGCATAATAACTGAAATATTTTGGCATCCACTTGGACCGACCGCCACCTCCCAGCCTCCTGGCACCCACCTCCCGTCCCCGCCCACTTGTCCTTGTCCGCCGGCCTTATCGGGCAGTGTCAACATGGCCCGGAACCGAGGCTGGCTCCAAATTGCAAACAAGGCAAATAAATAATTTTAGCATTTTTATGCCAAGTCAGCAGAGGGCTCACACACACACGTTACGTAAAAAATTCTATACTTTTGTTTTCCACCTTTGGTTCAAAAATTTATCGTTTCTCTTTATAAAAATATTTGTAAATCTTTTTGCGTCCTGGAACTATTTAAAAAAATTTTTTTTTAATTTTCCGGAAAAAATATATTTATACATTTTAGATAAAATGGTTAAAAATAATACATTTTAAAATAAATTCCGGTGTTAGATGTTAGATTAGTTGTCTAAAAGTATGCAACAATACATTGATGTAAAATTCACTGCATACTTTTAGACACCTAGAATCACATCTAAACGAATTTAAAATGTAATACCACATAATATGTATATTCTGTCTTTTTAAATCCTTTTTTTAAATGTAAATATTTTTTTCTAATATGTAGCCTGTGATATTGCCTTGACTTTTTGGCATTAATTTTTTAGAGTGCACGGGGAGGGTCCTTGACACTTACGTTGATCGCAGTAGGGTCCTTTCCAGCCGCGCTCGCAGTGGCACTCGCCCTCGATGCAGCGTCCGTGGCTGGAGCAGTTGGGCACCTCGCACTCGCCCACCGGAATGTCGCACTCGGCCCCCTTCCAGCCCTCCTCGCAGTGGCACACTCCTCCTCCATAGTGTCCATGGGCCGAGCACAGGACCGGACAGACGCCTGGAAAACAATGTGGAGGGTGGTGAGAAAGAAAATATATTTAAATGGAAAAGCATTTCCCTGGCCCCGCACAGTGGGTCAAGGATCTTGGGGCACCCTTATCTAGCTGATAATTGAAAAGTTTAAAGTGAGAGTATTTTTACAGGAACGATTTCATATTTTAAAGACCAGAAAATATTTTTAGCTTAACATACGGACAAGACATCGGACCTAAGTCTATCTATCTAGCTAATATATTATATATAATGTAAAATAAATAATAATTTATATTTCCTGTGTGATAGGAATATATAATTTTAAATTAACTTGTATAATAACTGACAGGATATTTTCTTTAACTACTTTAAGGTCCTCTAAGAAGGTCTACCATTATTTCATAAATAAATTGTTTAATATACCCTAAATAACACTCACTTTTGGAGCAGTCCACGCCCTGGTAGCCGTCGATGCAGTCGCATTTGCCCAGATAGCAGCTGCCCCGGCCGGAGCAGTCGTTGGGACAGGTGGTGCTGACGCCCTCGGCCTCCTCGGCCAGCAGGGAGACGGAGTGGGCCACCAGCTCGTCGTTGTAGACGGAGATGAACCACAGGCCGGTGTCCAGATACTGCAGCAGCGACACGTTCACCGTCATGGCGTCCACATCCAGGGCGGGCAGGCCGTCGCCGGCGGATCGCTTGTTCAGCCAGTGGCTCTGCTGCGGCTTGCCGATCCTCTGCAGGTGCTGCTTGGCCAAGTCCATGGGTGTCTCCACATCGTACGACTCGCTTGAGTCGAAGCTCCGGCTCTCATCCTGTTCCGAGTCCTGTTCCTGGCCAGATTCCGCACTCTTCTCCGCCGCCTGCTCCTGCCGATACAGCTCCACATCCTGGCCAGACAGGCTGCCATTGGAGCTGCGTCGGTGCCTCAGATGGCTATCGAGTCGGCCACCCTTAATGAACTCCACAAAGTCGTGCTGCGTCACCGAGGGCGCCACATTGCGACGCGAATAGACCGCAAAGTGGGCTCCCCAGGGCAAGGTGAAGTTGAAGCGGATGAATGCGGGATGTTTGTTGCGGAATTCCAGGGTCCAGAACTGGTAGGCGGGTATGGTGGCGTGATAGGCCTCGTTGAACTCCTTCAGCTCCACCACGCCGCCCAGTTGCGGCTGCAGGGCCTGGTGATGATGGCCGTTGAGATTGCCGCCCGGCTGCTGCATCAACTGGCCACCGAGTCCCCCATTCAGACCGCCATTCAGGCCACCTCCCACACCGCCGCCCAGTGCACCGCCGTAGGTCAGCTGGTGGTGATCCTGCAGCTGGGTATTCGTGGCGTCCAGTGGGGTCAGCGGCTGGTTGATCGAGTGCGGCTGCTGCTGCTGCAGGAGCAGCTGCTGCTGGATGCCCGCATTGCTGGCTCCGCCGACGCCTCCCGCCGCCTGGTTGTGGGGTCCGTGGTCCGAGGTGCTCGTCTGGATCGACTCCTCCGTGGGGAAGGCCGTGGCCACGCCCTTCTCGTTCGCCTTGGCCAGCCCGCCCCGCAGGTCGTGGGGCTGCGACTTCACGTCCTGGACTAGGATGCAGTTGGTGCTGTCCATGTTGGGCTTCATCGAGCTGACTGCTGCAAAGGGGAGAGGGAAAATGTCTCGGTTAGCAAAGGGCTTTAGAAATTAGCATTTAGCAATTTATTTAACATTAAATCCAATTTTATATCAAGTTATATTTTATATTAAATTATACTATAATTTATTTTGATATCATTTTATATTATATTATTTTAAGTCATTTATTTATAACTTTTTGCTCATAACTTTTAGTTAGACTCAGGGTATTCTAATGAATTAAATGAGAGAGATTAAAGAGATACCACTCATAGAGCGAGATACTTCTTATCTGGCGACAGGAAGTGCAATTAAAGCCCCGATTAGGGGGCATCGTCTGTTTGGAGTACGGAAAACCGAATACCCAACTAACTGTATGCCACATCCCACTGCCTCAGCTCTGCCTCCTGGCTGGATTTTCGATTCGGCTTGGCCAAATGTGCGCCCATAAATCGACGGACAGAGAGGGATATAGCCGGGCAGGGGGGCCAGGAGCGGGTCGGGGCTAGATGGCCACAGTGCTGGCCATAAATCTGGTCCTCATGCTGCCATTCCGGCCAAGAGAATCGCAATAATGTCTTCTGTGGTGCTGTAGTTGGTGGCTTCAGCTGCTGCACCGCCCTGTTTTTCACACATAAATTTTGGCATCATATTTTAACGCCATATTAATATGCACACGAGTATAAATCAAAAACTACCCCCACCCACCCCGCTGACCCCTGACCCCCGCTTACACACACACACACACACGCAAACCCATACAGGGACACAAAGTGGCCGTTGTTAACACGTTTGCATTTTGCTAGTGGAAAGCGTAGGGGGGGAGGGGAACTATTGGACCTCCTGGCTATCGTTTATCGATAACTACGACCGGCGATTTATGGCCATTGGCAGTGGGAATGCGGCGCCAGCAGGTCCTGGCCACCAGGACATCGAGAAAGGAGGGCAGGCAAATGATTGAAGGACTCGATGGAACTGAGAACTCCGGCCAGCCAGGGTTAAACAAGTTGGGACCGAAGTTACGAAGGCAAAGGGATAACTTTAATATAATTTATGAAAGTATCATTTTACAGAATTTTTTAAGTAACATATTTTAGTAGTAAAAATAGGCTACATACAGTTAAGTCTAATATTTCATTGAGTAAAATGGCATTGCATTTTGCATAGCATACTTTTGGGCGCTTGTGTGAGTGATTTCAAACCACAGGCAGTTAAAAACGTCCTTCTCCTTGAAATATTTTAATATGGGATGGCTTCCAACTCCCTAACATTTCAATAATCACTTTGCAAAGGTTCCAATCATCTCACATTAGACTATCCTTCCAAAAACCCAAAATCCCGTGCGAGCAATTAACTTTTCCCCCATTCATATCGATCGAAATTATGCTAATGGGGCATACAATATATATCCCTTATATAGAGTGTGTGTACAGTGCGGACTGGCGCACAAACAAACATTTGGGGACGAGAACGTGCGGATCATAAATATATGAGTAATGGCTACAAAGTGCTGTCAGTTCGACGGGAATTGCGTTGCGGGTTATTGTTATTCTTAGACCAATTCCAATTTCGGACACTTGACAGGACACAAAACATTCCGTTGACATGTAAACTAATGCACACACTCGGAGCCCCCAATTTCGGGGTAGAAGAAAGGAAAAAACAAGGCAGAGTCCTACGAAAGGGAGCAACTGTATGTGGCGAGTATCATTAATAAATTAAGAGCTCGGCCCAGTTGGTTCTATTAAGTTAACAAGCTTTTCATTCAAGTGTCCTGTCACCCCCGACCCTTCCCAAAGCACACAAACTTCCTTTTCGAACTGGGTTGGGTTTCCTTCCACTCGATTCGATTCGATTCGGGTTTCCTTTTCCACCCGTTGTTTTCCGTGCACCAATTAAATTTGATTACAATTTGCTGCCCCAACCCGAAAAACATTCATTACCACCCCCACGTTTTACTCTCGCTAATGGTTATTTAGTTAGTTTTTATTCCTCAAGTGGGAGCCAAGAAAAGCTATGGATTTTTAGCTATAAAAGGGGTATTAGAGATATATCATTAAGGTCAAATAAAAAAAGAGATAAGGTATAACTAAAAAAAAATAATAAAAGAGAGACTAAACACTATTCAAAATATAAATAACAAAAAATAAAATAACAAAAAATATATATAAATATAACAACTTAAAATACAATAATTAAATTGAGTTAAAATGCCAATAAAATATCCAATAATTCATTGATATCATCGCCCTTACTTTCTAGCACTGCATACTTTTAAGCTTCTGTATAAGTGATTTCAAATCACTAGTATTTAGTATTAATATTTAAATATCCTTTTGGATATTTAAATATTAATGCATTTTATTTAAATATTAATGGATTGTTTTGGTATTTTAACTCTTTGTAGTGATTCCCTGGTTCCCAAAACATATTTAAAATAATTAAAAATTAATTACCAACTTTCCCGTTCACCTACATGTTCAATGCACATCATTAGCGTGACACATGCCTCCTCGCATTTTCCTCAGTTTTCACCAGAGCCCTCCTGCCCCTCTGCGATATTTTTTATAGCATTTTCCTATGTGGGCGGGCCGAGGCACTCCCTTGGCTTTATTTTTAGACCCACTCAAGTTCTGCTCCAGTTGCTGGCTCAAAGGGTGTGCAACGGATGTGTTCGATTAATTATTTCCGCCCCTCGCCCTCGGGAAGTGGGCAATAAACTTTAGAAGCTCCTCTCCGCTTTCGAGTCCTGGCCCATGAATAAAAGAGTTCTCGTCCTCGTGCTCGCCTAATGAGACACATCGTCAGGCTTTCGGCCAGGACTAGGACTAATTGCTCCTGCCGGGCTGAAGAACCGGAGAGCCGGAGAGCTGGAAGCCCATGGAAGCCCAAAAACCATGTCCAAACGTCCAGTGTCAGGGTCAGGCAAAAGTTACAACGGCTGGGAAATTTATGAAACATTTTCTTAATTGCACTTCCTTGAGGAAAATAATTTATTTAAACGACATGCGCACACCTTTTTGGGCGAAAGGAGAGAAAGGCGGCCGGGCCGGGGAAAGGAGGAGAAAGCAGCACGCCCTGCGGCCATTACAGCTGAAAGTGACAAATGTCCTTTTTGCGAATAACTCGTGTGCTTGTGCGTTTTATGTAATTTAAATTGAAATGTCTTTCGATATGGTCTTGTGCGAGTGTGTTTGTTTGCCACCTTTTGAACGAACGATTTTAGGCAAATTGTTTGCGGCCTACGCATTAATTGAAACCAGCTTGTTTTTCTCGGCTTTCCCACCAACATTCTTCGGAGTTTTCCCCACTGCTAATTGACTTTCTTTGTTGCGGTTGTGCGTGACGTTCGCATTTCCGGATGATTGGCCCGGCCCCCCGGCTTCCTGCCACGCCCCACGCCCATGTTTTTCCCATGTTTTTGCAGCCCCAAAAAGGAAACACGAAATGCGAGCAGGACAATTTCCGAGTGCTTTGCATAATTCGTTAGGCGCAAAGGGAAACCGCAGAAAAATGAACAATTCCATTCACTAATTGGCAGCTCGGTACAGTGAAGCCACAGTCGATTGAACGATTGTTGTGCATTTGACAGGACACTTTTGCGGTCGACGGGGGCATTTGTCTATGGCGAAATTGGAAAAAAGCAGCCAAGGCAAAAGTCAATTACTGCGGAAGAAGTCATCAAAGGGGGAAACCATACTCAAATAAAATGTGTGGAAATTGTTTAGTTGGACATTTCACGGACGCCTAGATGATATTATTATTTTAAAAGCATTTTTAAGCTAAATTTGAAAATAAAATCACTAGAACCTTAAAATCACTTAAAGTGTGCCTTAAAGTATGCAATAAAAATTGCCAACTTCCTATAGTGAATGGAGATTAACTGCAAATTTATGGCTGCATACTCTTTTACACCTTTTTAATTGCATTAAACCGATTTTGCACCCTTTCAATTTATTAATTTTTATTTATTTTAATTTTAATTAAAATACCTAATAAATTACCTTTAAATCCACAGCAACTTTAGCAGCCTCAGTGTAATTAATGCTAGGCTACTTAGTTGCATCTCGGTAATTAAGTGCGCACCCAGTTAGTTACCTTTCGAGCGGCTAAGACGACCTTCCATTGGCCATAATAATAACAGCTGGCATAATCGGCTTACAGCTGGCTTAGACCACGCCTGAATTTTCCATGGAAATATGCATTCCCTTACTTGCAATCGCAGACTTTGAGGGGGCCGCCCCAGCCTTCGCCCACTGTGCACATCTAGTTCGCATTTCGCAGTTGCACGGCCCTCGGAAAATGTGGGCGTGGCTGGGAAAACCGCAACAGAGCCAAAGGCAGCAACAAATTAAATTTCCAGCAAACCGCAACGCAAAGTGAAATGAAAATAAAATCGCATAAACTACAAGGCCAGCTGCTGTAAATGACAACGCCGATAAGATGTTAAAGGGGGTCAGTTGTTGGGTTTTTCCAGCGGGGTTTTCCAGGCGGGATGGCTAGGAAAATATAGAGCGGGCTGGCGAGTAAGAGCAGTGCGGAATAAGCCCCATGGGGTCATTGCAGCAGCTTTATAGTACAGTAAGTGCAGAGGCAAAAGCAAAAGCAAAAGCAAAGGCAGTAAGGCATGCAACCACACAGCTGGTGGTGCAGTGACGTAGCCAGGAAATTTTTCAGGGGGGGCAGTGGCGAGGGAAGCTCCGCACTGGAGTTTCAACACAGATGAATGCACGAACGCACTTCGCCAGTTGGCATGGCCAAAAACACAGAGAGAAATAATTATAGGCCTTATGAAGAAACTAAAAAAGTATGTATTTCAAAATTACGGTCATCATTTTAAGCCATTTTCTTGGGTTAATGGACCCCGATTTTTAAAAGTGATACCTCTATGAGTTTGTCTTTCAATTCTCTAATATTCTACATTTAAATTCTCCTTTTTAGGGATGGTACGAATTTTAACTCATTTTCATGACCGGTTTTCTCGTAATTCCATGGATCTCACTATGGGACCCCAAAGCTGCCCTTCCAAAATCCTTAACTTGGGTAATTGGATCCCGATTTCAAAGGTTGATACCTCTATGAATTTTTGGTTGAATTCTCTGTTATTCTACATTTAAATATTGATTTTTTAAGAGGGTCTAAATTTTGACCCATTTTCATTTCAGATTTTTCCGTAGTTACTCTTGCTTTTAGTACAGGACCCCAAAACTGAATTTCCAAAATCTGTAACTTGGGTAATTGGATACCAATTTTAAATACCTCTGTTACCTCTATGAGCTTGTCTCTGAAATCTCTAAAATTCTACATTAAAATTTTCCGTTTTAAGGAGGGTCAAAATTTTAACCCATTTTCATGTCCGATTTTTAAGTATTTCCAATGGCTTTCGGAATGGGGACCCAAAGCTGAACTTCTATATTCCATAACTTGATTTATTAGACACCGATTTTGAAGTGTGATACCTCTATGAGTTTGTCTGTGAATTCTCTAATATTCTACATTTAAATTTTCCTGTTTAAGAATGGCAAAAACTTTTACCCGCTTTTATGTTAAATCAATCGAATTGAAAATAAGTATGTTGATAATTTTGCAGTACTTAAAAACAAACATAAGTTATTATGTGAAATAAGTTTTTCTTGCCGTGCATTCTTCAGGGGAACAGTGTGTCGGAAAAGGGGGCGTGGCGGGCCTCCGTCTGTCTGTGAAACAGTGCATATCGAATGAGTTTCCGATAGTTATCCGCTTAAAAATCGATTAACCTATTTCCGATAACTACTGCAATGCGCATCCTGAAAAGGTACAGCTGCCAGTCAAGCATATTAACTGCCTTCAGTCTGTCTGTCTGTCTGACTTGCCGTCTCCTTCTGCCGCCCCTCGCCCCGTCTCTTTCGCACCAAGTGCTGCCGTCCTGCTCTTTCTGCCTTTGTTGTGATAGAAAGTGGCACATTTGTAAATCGCTGGGCAAACATTTATGCAACTTTCTGGGTGGTGGATGTGGCAGTGGATGCTGCTGCGGTTGCACTTCTCCCTCCGCTGTCACCGCCCCTTCCCTCCCTTTCCCACGCATCTCCAGCTCTTCCCTCTCGCTCTGGCCCCCACTCTGCTGACACTGCGGTCGATTATCGGGACAGATATGACAGCTGCATGCAGATCGCTGCATGTGCATCATACGCAAATGTGCAAATGTGGACTTTCAGCTGTCAGGCGGCATCACTTTGCCAGCCAGGGAAACAGGCGAAAATGCTTCATTTCCAAGCATAATAACATTTATCTCGGGCCTATTATGACATCATCGGGCGGGCAGCGGAAATGTCCGAGTTCTTTGGGTTAATTATACTCCATAGTAAGTAGGATTAAGCAACAGAATATTATATGGAAGTACCTTTGAATTATAATATATATTATAATTATTGAAGTCCCTTTGATTATTAATATTTTAATATATATTATAATCTCACTGTATAGTAAAGAACTTAAAAAAAGAAGTATCTAGAGATTATTTTTGATGCACTTTTTAAGTCCCAGCTTTTAATAATATAATAATAATATTATTTAAAAATTTATTTTAATATTTTACTTATGGTTTCTGACTGAGATAATTTTCTGTGTATGAAGTTGATTCTTTTTTACTTATATCATTATTTATTTTAAATGGCAAAGGCTAGAGCAGATTGTAAATATGGGATTTGCCAACATCAGACACGTAAAGCTAGTTTAGGCAACCAATTTTACTAGTTATATTGGGTCTAATATTGTTATTTACACACCCATAATAATATTTTCCAACGGCCTGAGCCATTTCAAGATCCTTGAACCCCCATCATATCCACACACACACACACACACCCCCCCAGCGACGCAGCTGCTTCCCCGGCGCTGCCCTCATAAGTAGGCAACAGAAAATACACATTTTATTTTCGCAGCTTTTTATGTTAATTCGGTCGAGGCCCGGCCTTCTCCCCTCATCATTTGGCCGATTGTTTGTCTAAGGGGGCGGGGCGGGCGTGGCAAAATGGAGACAGTATGTAAATCAAATTAAAGAGAACAACTCGTGAGGCTGACAAGGCAAACAAGCGAACGCAAGCTGTCTGCCTGTTAATTAACTGACAATGGGCCTCACATATTTGTATATAATTATACAGTTTCCTGCGCCTCCGCCTGGCTGTAGCTACGCAAATATGTATCATTTTAAATGCCCCGAAACAGCTGACTCTCGGCAACCGCAAGTGCTGGCTAATTTTATGGCGAAACGAAACCCTTAATTAATAGAAAATTATTAAGCAAACAGCAGGCGGCGGGCGACAGGCGGCGAGGATGAGAGGGCAAAAAGTTGGACTACAACCGAAATATGTATATAAAAATGAGGTAAATTAATTTCTGGTTCACCTGTTCCCCAGTCTGTATCTTAACCCCACAGTTTCTAAAACTATTCAACCGAAAAACGACCCCCAGGCACACAACAACACACACAGAAAGATACCGTGAAAATACAGAGGAAAAGCGTAAATTCATTTGCCACACTCACACACACACACAGAGACGCACTGAACAAAAAGCTTTTTACACAAATGAGTTTATGGCGGTTAAATGGAAAGGCGGAGGCGAAGGCGAAGGCGGAGCAAGGGGCGCCACAAAAATTAATACATTATTTTTAAAAGATAAATTTCAAGCATGTGCTGCTGCTGGCTGCCAACAATTAAATCAGTGAAATCCACACGCAGCACCCCAAAAATGCCACCCCCAATCCACAAAATGTTCACAACTTTTCAACTTAAATTCATTTTGTGCCAAAAAAAGGGGTGGGGGCGGGCGCGAGGCAGGGGAGCGGGCGATGGCGATTGAGAGGGGGCGGTCTGGGGTGCCATGTGCCAAGTGGCATCACATATATATTTTTCCCGTGGTTTGTTGTAAATTTGTTTTCGTTCACTTGCAATCCTGTGACACCGCAGCCCCATCAACAGCAGGAACAACAACCTTGCCGCCCAGAAAGCCCCCCTTAAGCCCCCGCCCATGCAACCATAAAACCACCCAACCACCCACCAAACAAGCCGCAGCTTTTAGCCAACTGTAAATCAGTGCCGCCTTCTCTCGAGCAGCTGCTGCTGCTTCTTCTGCGTAGATAATAAATTAAACGCAGGGAGAAAGTGGGGAAAGGGGCGGGAGCGCCACGGAGAAAGTGCGCAGATAGCAGGAGAAATGTGGGGCTCAAGTTTGGAGTGAACATCACCCGGGAAAATTCATAAGATTAATACAAGTAAATAAATATTTAAATATGAAAATAATTAATATATATTTTGATATGTTGTTTTACCTTGAAATCCCCTAAATTGGCTTTAAAAAGATTAAAACCAGGCTAAAAAACAATTGGCCAACATTTTAATGAATGAAAGTGTTTCAAAAAAAATAAAATATTGCAAAATTTAAGCCTAACTTGTAATCCCATAAATAGCCTCTAAAACCCTGTAGTCATATTTATTTATTTTTCAATGAATTTAGAACCCCAAGTCTCAGAAAGGCTTATAAAAATGTATTTAAAGCTAAAATCAGAGTGAAATTATTTTCCTAAATAAATTTTCCCTTTCAATTTGTGAACAACAATCATTCTGCGATTTCCGGCCAACTTGTTTACCTGCAAAACGTCAGGGAAAACAACGCAAATCACTCGCCCAAACAAATTCCGCACACGAAAGGCTTGCTTTCTTTCCCTTCGAAGCTGAACCTGAAGTTCAGCCACATAAATTTGAATGCCTTCGCGTAGGATTTATCAAAAAAAAAACAGAGAAGAAACCCCCATCGGAAAATCTGGAAAAGTGAGAAGAACCTGGCAGCCCAGATGTCGACGCACAGACGCTAAAAGTGTCCAAAAAGTTGTGCCAATGTTTCACTAGATAAAATGCCGGGGCACAGCGGCCACCGCAGCAGCATTTCCAGGGGGGTCGGAAAGGGCCGAAAAAGGGGGGCTTCAAGGTGGCTGAGCAGGCGTCGTCATCGTCGCCATCGCCGTCAACGGTTGGCGAGGGCTGACTTGCCTGCCAGCCGTCAACCCTTTTGTTTCAAATTAAAATTTACATATTTTAATGTGCAAAGTTTTTGCCGGTCCAAAAACAAGTACAACAAGGCACCCACGGACAGACAGGCAGGGGCGTGGTGTGGGGTGTGGAAGGGGTTTTCGGGGGAGCCCAGGGTTCGCCGGAGCAGAAAAGAGAAATGGGCAAAAAGAATTAAATTGACCTGTAAATATAATTTGGAAGGCAGCAGCCAGGGATGGCACAAAACGTGTTTAATTATCAAGTTGTAAACAAAAAGCAGCAGGAAAAACAGGAAAATAGAGGGAGAGCATCCGAAAAAAATAGGGGAAAAGTATCCCTCGGATGCGGCGAGTGCAACTTGTGAAAGGGGGAAGACATTAAAAAGCCATTTTAATATCTGTTGCCAATGCAGGTGAGCTATCCGACAGGAAAAGCATAACTTTGCTGCAGTAATTCAAAAGCCATTTAATTGTATACCATATTTGGATCATTAAAAAGCTAACATTTTGTTGAAAAACTAGTATTATTAACCCTATTAACGTCTTTTGTTTGCTAATTGTTTGCTTTGCTGCAAAAGTAAGGTAGTTAAAGCTAACCAAGAAAACAAACAATATTTAATTCGATTTTAGGGGCTTCCTTAGGAGTGACATCATCATCGTCATGGCTTGTCAATCGATGTGGCGGTTTTTCTGATGCCATCGAACTTCGACCTCGGCTGCGAGGGATGCGGTTTCTAATTGCTTGTCAATTGTGCAGGATTCTCTACCAGCAGTCGGCACATTTATCAATTAACATTTTGAGGCGGCCCAGGAATTTATACATCAAGTGGATACACCGGGAAAATAAAATGAGGAACTTAGTTCTTGATTTAAATCCTAAATTTCATTTACAACATGGAAACAAAATAAATAATGCAATATTTAAGAATTGTTAGTTTATCAAATTGACTTCGAATAATATATTTCAGAAAACTGTGAAAATATTACATATCTGGTTGTAAATCAAGAACAAAATACTCTTGAATAATCTGTGAAAATATGATTGATCTTTTTGCTAATCAGAAATTCAATAACCTTAAATTATCATAGCTAAAATAATATGTTAAGGTATTGTATAAGCATTTCAGAATCAGGAATTAAATACTCTTAAGTCATAAAAAATACATATATTTGTAAATCAAGAACAAATTACTCTTAAATAATCGGTGCAAATATGATATATATTTGCTAATCAGGAATAAAATATTCTGAAACTAGGATGTAAATGATTTCTGATCTCTCTCAAATTAGTCTTAGATAATCAACACTTTTCCTTATTACTTATTCTCCCAGTGTATTTACACGTATATGTGTTTACCTAGGCCAACGCTCCGTGTTGGCTTTCTTAGCTCGCCGGTGTGTGTGTGTGTAAGTTAACACCATTTAACGCTAATGTAATGCAAACACTTTGATGTATTTGCCTTGTTATAGCTTGTTTGTAGTTTGCACTTATGTATACACTGAGCGAATATTTGTCCAGGTATGCGAATACATATGACCGTGTTTCGGTGCCGGGGTGTGTGCGTGTCATGTGTATTTTTCATTAACCGTGTTGCCATTATGGCAATGTCCGATGTTTTTAGCCGGAAGTTCTTCTTACCTGCAAAGTATGCCAACATGGCGGTTAGGACGACGGATACGAATATTAAGGCGATGCTCAAGCATTTCCAGGAACATCGGTGCTGACAGCGTTTATCTATGTGAAACCTGCAAAAAGTACACAAGGAGAAAAGAAGAACGATGATGAGAGATGGTAGATAGTGGGATGGCAGATAGAAGCGTTAAGCAAACTGAGCAATGCATTTGTAATTAACAAAGGGGGGCGGGGGGCGACCGCAAGACAGGAATAAAGCCACTAGCCCCCATCGCCTCCATGTCCACGTCCTGTCCCCCACATATCCCGTACTCTGTCCTGTGGCTTTAGACGCTTGACATATCACAAGGACCACAGAAACCAGCCAACCAAACAAACACGTTTCGCATACAGCTAGGAAAATCAAGGGAGAGCACGGAGAAAAAAATTCTAAGCTTGTGGATGAGGAAAACGATCTATCTAAACTCTACAAAGTACAATAACCCAACAGTTTCCTTGATTTTACTGGTTTTAATCGATTAGTGTGACCATGTGCCCTAAAGGAAGCAAGGTGTGACCATGCGCCTGGCAGTGTGACCATGCAATCCGCTGCTTTTAAAATACTATTTGCTATATTTAATTATAGTTATAGAAAACTACCTTAGGGAAGCGCACTTTTCCAAATTTCTCATATTTTCTCTGCATGCCAAAAACGCAGAGTTAGTGCGCCAATGAGTTTGTCAACTGCCGGCAACAGCTGGCAACTTTTTTAATAAAGCTCCCAACCAAAAAAGGCAACGCATGCAAAATGATGCACAAGACTGAGGACAAAGACCACAGCTCCCTTCGGGCACCCCACTTGTCCCCCTGCGCCCACTACATTCTCGCCCCCAAAAAAGGGTGTTAATCACACATACAGCCAACAAGTCTAAGCCGCCGCAGGCAGAGCTGTCAAGTCTTTCGGCGTGGTCGCCTCTAATTGCGTAAAAGTTGAGCGAAACGCTGACGAAGGGAGTTACGAAATTTTAGGGGGAAAACCGGGCCGTCCGGAGGGGGCGTGGTCCCAGCTTAAAGAGAATTAACAATTCTTGAGTTGGCAACTTTCGAAAGTTGCTCAGAATTGGGTTAGACTCGAAAGTGTCCGAGTCAGGCCTTCAAAGGTGATTCAACCCGGTGAAGGAGCAGGGAAAAAAAAGAAAAAATAAACGAAAAACAACAGGGAGCTGAGTGGAAACCCTTGGGGAAAATTCCTTAAGGAGTTAGGCACTAACTAGGGAGCTCTGAACTGCGAAGAAGTTTCTGCTTTACGTTGACTTACTAAGTCTTTAAGGTAAACAAGGAGGAAATCTTTAAAGGAGCTATTTCAAAGGAATACACAAAATGTTACTGTGCTATGCTAAAAGTTAGTGGTCTATTAACATAAGTAAAAATGTTTCATAGTTCTCAGTTCAATTAAAAATGAGTCACATTTTTCTCTACAAAACTCTGAGAGTTGCCTATACTCAAGCTTAAATTTATTATGATGAGGCATTGCTGCACGACCATGAGTTACAACACTTTTAAAACCGAAAATAGTTCCATCTAGCGGGAGAATCTGTGCACGTCCTGGCCATCCCTACGATATCTGCATTGGATCCTGATGGCCAGACCATCTTCATGTCTGCCGAGTGCTCCACAATCTGGTGGAGCTTCGCCCGCATGTCGTGGCAAATGTTCAGGGGCCACCAACAGCTGACCAGCTGGCGGAGTTCCAGGGACTCGCAGCTGTTGCATCTCCTGGCCTCCATGGTCCTGCTGCTGCCATCGAAATCGCCGTGACCCGGATAGGATTCCGTCTCGGAATCGGAGTCGGAATAGGAATAATCGCGCGATGGTACCTTGTGAATTCGGGCCCAGGAGTCGAGAGTCTCCCGATTTGGGCTGGCCACCGCATGGACCTGCTGCCGGTGGTGGCGAAGCCATTTCGGAAGGCGACCACGAGTCCTGGATCCTGGCGCATCCGCATCCTGGCTCGCATCCCGCAGCCAATGGGCACTGCACACCTTGTGGGCCAAGCTCAGAGTCCCGATTAACCCCATTGTGATATTTCGATTGCCCAAAATGTAAAACGACCGTGTAGTCTTGTCAATTTTGATGGAGAAAAATGGTTGTCCGTGTAGGGCGAGTCTGGCAGGAGTGTCTGTGGCAACTTGGCGCTTCTAGAGAGGCATATTTTGCCTAAAAAATAGTTTACTTTATGTTAAAATAAATAACATAAGAAATATCCTTTATGAAGTTGACAACAAAAACTATTTTAGTAATATCTGAACTTTTTTAAGTGCTAGAAAATTATTTATCTTTAGTTAATTGGCATTAAAAAACAAAATACAGTAATAATAATTTAATAATATATATTATTAAATTCTACTATTACTCTAAGATTTAAGGCTGAATTTTCCTAAGCAAAAAATAGTAATAAAAAAAAGTAGTAAATTAGCACCAAAAGAAATTTTAAATATATAATTATTATAATTTACTTAACATTTTTTATGAACAAGCAAAATACAATGATAATAAATAAATAATATATATTAATTAATTCTACTTTTAATCAAGGATTTCAAGCGGAATTTTCTTAAACAAAAAATACTAATAAAAAAAGTAGTAAATCAGGGCCAAAAAATGTTTATAATATATAATTTTTTTAAAGTAATGCTTACAGAAAAATAACAAAATCAGTTCAAAAGTCTCTATAATATTTTACTACCTTAAGTTGGCCACAAAAAAATAAGGAAAAACTCCCGAAAATATAAAGGTTATCCCAGCTAACAGCGCACGAGGAAAAACAGCCTCCACTTGAACAGAACCAGTTGACTGGAAAGTCATATCCAGTGCACCCCCACTTCTCAGTCAATTTAACGCTCAGTCACTCGTGGAGTGTTCACTGTGACCCCGGGGCAATGTTGGGGGTGGAGAGGGGGGTCAGATAAGGGGGCGTGGCTGCGCCCAAATGCGTTTTTTTGCCGCTTCGCAAGTTACTACATACCTGGATGGCGAATATGGCGAATAATGCGGTGCGTGCGCTGAGTGGGAATTACGCAACGGGAATCCGGGCATGACCAGCGGCTGTGAGCCGCTTATCTGGCAATTGCCACCGTTACCGCTCCCGGGCGGTCCGACGCCCACCTGCGGTCCTCCGGGCCCGCCCACCTGGCCGCCGCCGCCCACGCCGCCGGGCATTGTGCCGGCGCCCATCGGCAGGCCGACGCCGCCGCGATCGATGCCCCCGTGGCCGATTGTGTTGCTGCCAGTTGACATACTCTGGGGCATCTGCTGTGGGTGGCCACCCAGTCTGGAAAAGGCGGAAAAGATGGATAACTCGGTTAGCCAGGGACTCGCAATTTTGGGGGCGGTGCACTTGGAGAGCAAGTGGGCAATGCAAGTTGTAATATATGTTAGAGTGAAAGTGAAAAAATCAAATTATTGTTCTTTTTCCGTTCCTTAATTGTTTCTTAATACTTAAAAATATTGCACGTATTCTTATTCATGATATATTAATTAGTTAATCAGTTATTAAAAAAAAAAAACTTTTTTCTGTGCAAGACCGTTTTAAAATTTGTAAAACCCTTCTTTGGCTTATTTCAACGAAATCAGCTTAGATGAGGCTTCAATGCTAACAAAATTAAACACGCAGAAATTCATTACAGCAATTCCATATTCTACAATTATTGGGAATCCTATTTAGGCACCTTAAACGATTATGAAATAATGGGAAATATCTTTATAAATATTCCTTGATTTAAGCATAACAATATAATATTATAATAGATCATATTTGAAAATTGAAATTTAGCCCAATATTTATTTCTGTGGCTTAACGATTTTTTTTAATGATCCAATTAAAGTTGTTTATCAATTGTTGCTTCAAAAATTCCTTGTAAAAATTGTGATTAAAATTCTGGACACTCCTTTTCTCCCAGTGCACTGTTGCTTGTAATGCGGAAATTAAAACATGTGCGAAACTTTTCGCTCCACATTGGGCTCTCGCATCTCGTTTGGCGATGTTACAATATTTAAATCGCATCCCCGCGGACAAAGGCTTATTGTTGTTGCCCCGGCCCGCTGTTATTGTTATTATTATTTTTAACGGTTAAGTGATGCGGAAATTTTAAATTAAAAAACATAAATCAATGCATGTGTGTGTGTGTGTTGTGTGCGGCAACCATTGTATGGCGAATCGCAAATGGGGAATGTGTTGAGCGAAAAATGCAAAAAAATAAAAAAAGAGAAAAGGTTTCATTATCCCCGACCGGCAGTCGGGCGATTTTTGTTGCTGTTTGTGTTTTATTATCGCTCAGCATTAAGCGGAAATGCAGTCGCTGCTGCCATTTCTCGATAACTGCCGCCATTGTTGGAAATTCCAGTGCGTGTGTGTGCGTAAGTGTGCCTGTGTGCGTGGCTGCCATTTCCAGGCGCCGCCCGCAAGTATGCAACAGAAATTGCACTTTTTTCGCGCCTCAGAAGCACGCGTTATTTTTTATGAAGCGAAAAGATAGACGTAGTTTGAGATATTGTCACTATTATTGAAGGGCTATTGTTTAACTTTAAATTGCTAAGATCTTTTCGTTAGTATTGACCCATTTATTTATAATTTTATTCAGACATATTCTTCTCTTGATTTTCACATATTTTTGAGACATTTTATTTGCCAACTGCCAAGTCATAGAGAGTTTTCTGAGCGTATACTTTTAAGGCAAACACTTGTATTATTTATGAAGCTAATATTTTGAATTCTTGGGAATTTTATTTTATCTTTCTTTACTTTCTAAAATATTTAGAAATATTAGTTTAATAGCTCAGACTAAGGTGTATTTCCTATGGAGTAAGCTTTTCATTGTTGAATTGTGCATAACATTGAATGTTTGTATTTTTCCCAAAAAAAAAGGTGAAAATAAACACTTTTTTGTTTATTTATAATTTTAAGACGGCAAAAGGTACTGTACTTGGGTATTTATACCTAATAGTCTCTTGTATTGTAAGGAATTTAAGTAACTTCCAACATGATTTTTGTTCTAGAAAATATTTTAAAAATTAATTGAATACTTTAAAGACGTTTCCATATTTCAACAGTTTAATAGCTTCAATGGCGGAGCTTAAAATTCGAATTTCCCAGTACTTTTGCCTCGAAAGCCAGTGGCTGGCTCGCGATTTAACCCCTTTCGAGGACCTTTTCGGGGCCATGGTTATTCTTATTCCCAGCCCGGGCGACCGACCAACATCATTGTCATTGTACCGGGCTCATCGTCAGCTGCTGTCGCGTGCATTTGACATATCACATTTGGCCCTATTCGTATCTCTCCGCTTTGCTTTTGGCCCGCTTTGGTTTTTGGGTTTCATCGTATTTGTATTTGGATTTTTTTCCCTCTTCCGATTTTTTTTTTTTGGCTGCGGCTCTCCGCTTTGGCCGCCATTTTGGCTTTGTTATTTATGGCCATGTCAAGCGGTCGCCGGCTGGTCAAGCGTGTGCCACGCCCCCACCGCCCCCGTCCTCAGCGATTTGGCCTGCATTTGACATGCGGTTGTTGTGTGCGGGTTCCTTTATTTGTATTATTTTTTTACATATATTTTTCCATTCTTTCCCGTGACCATCGAATAAACTTGTATATTGCACCCAGCTAGCCCTAAAATAATCCCAAAAGTTCTGTCTGATATTTCATATTCAAAATTTTGGAAAAAAAAGAAAAGGGAAAAAGAAAACCAAAAATCAAGCTGCAAATTTACGAGTTTTTGCCACAAAAGTTACTAGATCAGTGTAATTTATGGCGCGAAAGGGACGGCACGAATGCAAAACAGAACAATGAATGGCACCCTGGGGTCTGGGGAGCGAGAGAGACGGCTGCAGCGGCCGAGAGCGAGAGAGACGGGAGCACAGAAAGCCGCTTACACCAGCAGGCACAAGACAAATGTGCCTCTGTGTGCGTGTGTGAGTATCTGTGTGAGCTCGGGACAGCTTAGCAAATACTAAGCCAGCCAGCGAGCAGCGCAAGCTGTGCCTGTGATTTATTAGCAACAATAATAGAATTAAACAATTTAAATTAAGTTGTAGCCAAAAACCATAAACAGTCTGCCAAGCGGCCCTGCGGGTTAGGCTCCACCACCCCCGTCCCACCAATTTTCCCCAGCTCCCGTGGCTTACACACACACGCAACGTTTTGTTGCCACTAAGTTTGATACCCTGGAAAGTCAGGTGGTGTCGAATAACCAGTGGATATTGTAGATGAAGATGAAAAAAATCGACAAAAAAGAATCCGGCTCAGAGGACCATTCTCATTTGATATTATAAACATTTACGAAAATATAGTATGTTAAATGATTACATTAGATTTTTATTATTATTTCAAATTAATAAAGAAAACAGGTTTTTAAACATCTTTGGACGGACGAAACTCATTTATAAAGCAAAAATCCGGCTCAAAGGACCATGTGTATAATTTCATGCAGAGCAAAAAACACTTGCTTACACTCTTGTAAATCTGATAGTTAATCCAATTATTAACAAACAGATATTACGTTTCATTTAAGGCAAATATTGCCTCTGCAATCTGAAACCCACTTAAAGAAGTACCTTCAAGTTCGTGGCGCCGAATTTGAATGTATCGCTTGACCAGCAGGCGACAGAGCAGCGGAAGCACAGCTGGGGGAAAGTTGGAAAAGCGGGAGGGAGAATCGGAGAAAGGGGGCTGGAGAAAGCCGGCCGGGGAACTTCCTCGCGCTGCTGGCGGGGCATTACAAATGCTTCCTGTGCATACATTTGGCAGCAGTTTGTGTGTGCTGACGCTTTTCCACTTCGTGTGTATATTGTTGCCATTATTATTGCCGTTGACCAACCACAGCAGCAGTCCCACTTTCGCCCCACGTTCGCCCCACTTTCCACCGCTTTCCACACACCACCACCATCACCACCACCATGACACTCGACGAAAGTTGTGCACACGCAATATGGAGTGGTGCAAAAAAAGCGCACAAAAAATGTTGCATACTTTTAAGTGCAGCGCATTTTGTAACTCAAAATGGCAGTTTGTAGTAGTGTGAGTGCGAGTGTGCACTTGTGTTTGTGTGCGCGCGTGTGCTTGATTGTTTAATTTAATTTGGATTTAAAAGCAACGCATAACAAAGATTGCCAGCAATTATTTTTTGCCCGACACTCTTGTTATTCAATCAAATAATATTCATTTCATTTGCAATCAACAACAGCAGCAGGAGCAGCAGCAGCAGCAGCAGCTGCAGAAAAAGTTTTGCTTTTATTAAATTCTGTTTCTGTTTATTCCGCTTTGTGATAATAAATACTGTTTTTCCACTGGCCATCGGGGAAAACGCAGTGGCGATGGCAATGGCCATGGTTTGCGTAAAAGGGACATAAATCCAGTTGGGCAAGCTGCAATCCCGAAATCAAAATAGAAGTGCAGTTCGGGGACAGCATTTGAGATTGAGTTGAAGGACCATTGCTGCTTTCATCATAAAAATGTATTTTTTTTAGTTTATAAACCATTTTTTTATTTTATTTTAAATCAAAAAATGATAATTCCCCTTTCTTTGATCATTACTGACCCTTTGTTTGAATAGAAAACAGTTTGTGAAATATTCACCAACATCGATTGAGAGATTTCCCTTTGACGGAAGTGGCAGCAACGACTGTTAAATAAATTTGATAAATTTCCCTGGGTTTTCCTAGGGCTCTTTTCTGCCCTTTTCCTACTATTTTCCCTATTTTTTCATTTCTCATTTTAGTTGCTTTTCCCCTGCACAAACGATCGAGCCTCGAGGCCATGGAGCATTTTGTGCAAAGTTTTCAATGGCCCACCCACACACACACACACTCGCATATTGAGTGGAAGTGGAACAAAACTATGAATTTAGTTTTTCTGGCATTGTTGGGTTAACTCTGCCCCCTGCCATGCCCTGCCCCTTAACCCTTGGCTGCCCCGTCATCGGATTCGTGCCTCACAAAGCGAAAACTAACAAAAACGCCCACCAAAAACGTGATTTTCGCCAAATTTCACTCACACACACACACACACACACTGGCGGAAAGTTGAAGAAGAGAAAGAGAGGGCATGAGAGGAGCAGAAAGAGATGGCACGAGCGAGAGGCAACCAAGATAAATCCAAACAAAATTACACGCTGTGTGTGAAGCAGCGCTGAAAACGTGCTAGAAAAATGAAGCGCGAAATCAATAATAACACACAATGAAAAGGGACAGCTGCAGCGGCAAGCGGATGGAGAGAGATAGCCATACTGGGCGCGAAAGAGACGGGGCATCTAGGTGAACAACAAACTGTGGCAAAAGGCTACGTGCAACATTACCATCTGCAAGTGCAACCAAATCAGAGCAATTGCATTGTCCTGTCACGCATTCGCGAAGTGCTGGAATTGGCCAAGGGAAAAACAACGATTTTTCCAGCGCAAGAGTGTCAAATAATTGCTGGAAATAATGGATTAGAGTTGCTTATTTTAGGAAAGAAAACAATGCCAGAAAATAGAATTAATATATTTTTTTAATATTAAAAAGCTATGTATAGTTTGCTTCTTATAGAAAATGATAGATCTTATAATATACTTTTTATAAATAATGGATTTTATTGGATAATTTAAAGAAAGGAATTTAATAATCAGAATAAAATATATTTTAATAATTTAAATATTACAAAAAAGAAACTCATATAGATATTGATAAGATGATTATAAGCCAATCATCATAGTTAGTTTTTTATGGAATATAAAATTCTTTATAATATATTTTTGATATCTTTTAAATCTTGTTTTTTTGCCAGTAAATTGTATTTCTTTTACAATAAACCTTTAAACCTTTTCCGCGGGACTTTAAAATGTTTCCAGCTATACAGTATTTTTTAGCATTTGCCGCAACCGCCTTTCCTTTGAGCATAATTTTCTTTTCTCCTGTCTGAGACAAAAGGCAGCGAGATGAAAAACAAAGGGAAAATCGCAGCGATGGCGCAGACAAAGAAAGTTTTGGGGCAACATTTTGCGGCAGTGTGCTGGAGGGCAGGGTGCAGAGGGGGCAAATCAATTTAATTAGTTTCTGACTTTCATTTACAAATTATGCATAAATCTGTAGACAGCGCCCCAGAGACCATAAATTAAGCGCCAGCGCCAAACTCAAACTCTTGGCCAAAAATAAAAGAAAAAGCCGGCGGAGGCAAAAAAAAAAACAAAAAGAAGAAGGAAAAGCGAGGGAAAAGAGAAAAACTTTTACGGAGCACAACACAAACAACAACAAAACTTGTATCTAACTACAGAAGAGGAAGAAAATAGGAGGAAAAACGAGGGTTGGACGCAAAATTAATTTGCGCTTTTATTAAATTTTCTTTTGCCGCTCTTCGCAGGACACGAGGCGAAAAAGGGCAGTGGGTGGTGAGGCGGTGGGCGGCGGGTGGCGGGGAGGCAGGTAATCACGCCCACAGGGGAAAACTCAAACACACACACACTCATCTACCACGCGTATGAGCAATTTTTATCGAGCGTAAGAGCAACAAGCGAATAAAGCAGCAAAAGGATATCCAGGGGCGCAGATACGGGGGGGTGGAAAACGCCAGGGGCGGGCGGCTGGAAGGGGGAGGGTGCAGAATTTAGCCAACGCTGCTGTCAAACAAAAATGCAACCCCTTGAACAATTTTTTATACACGATTTATTTCCATTTTCTGCTATCCCTTTCCTTTTTTTTGCACAATTTTCTTTTGTGAAGAGGGTTTGGGGCCAAATGCCCCTCGAATTTTCCATGCTCCAATGCACGCAATATTAAGAGGGCACATGAAAATTATTACAAAAAAAAATGGCCAGGAAAATTGAAACAAGTACTTGGATTTTTTCCCTCAAGAGATCAATCATTAAAGTTAATTTAGGGAGGAAAAATTGGCAATACGTGGGGGGAAATAGATTTTAGGACAACAAATATTTGAAGAGTTTGCTTTCGGTGAATTAAAAAATATGCACTGTATTTTTATAATAGAAAAATATAAAATATAACTTGAAGACTTTTTAATTGCTAAAAAATATTTTAAATATTTATAAAACATATTTTTCTATTTTATGTTACGTTTTTCTTATAACAGTTTTTATTTTGTAAATAAAATAGTACACTTTTTTTTATTTATAAATTTAATAGATAGGGGGAAGACTTTTTTATTGCTGACGATTTTTTTCAAATATTTACATAACATATTTTTCCTTATTTTTGTTTTGTTTTTTATAAATATTATTATTTTTTTTATTTATTCCATAAAATGCCTGCATGTAAGTTTCTTAGCTATTAAGTTCTTCTTTTACTTTGCAGACTAACCTCAGCTTGCGGCGAATATTTAATTAACAATTTCACAAATCCCCCTCAAAGTCTTGTGCATTTCGCCCCATTTTATTGCCACGTTTTTCGCCCACTTAGGGCGGCCAACAAATTGCAAGTTCGCGACTAAACCGAAAGGTAAATTATCTAAAAATGGCAACTAAAGGGGCGGCGTGCGGTGCCCTTGCGAGGGGGGTCGTATCAGTTACGCGCTCTCGTGGCAGATGATTCTGCAAAATGGAAGCGCAGCCCCGGCCTTAACCCTCCGCCGGCCCCCTGGGTGAAGTCGGGCGACTAATAACACCCCGAGGGAGCAGCCAGTCGCCAGGGGGCGTGGCCATGGGGGGAAGGGGCGGCGACTGCCAATGATCAAAGAATTTTTCACTGCGCTCTGGTTCATCCTTTTGATTTTTTTCCCTGCGAGTTGCCAGGCTAAATTTTTGTTATGACGGCGGAATTAATATTATTAAGGGTCGCACAGACCGCTTGGTCCCTTTTTTTTTTGTTGTTTATTTTTTTGCAGCCGTTGAGTTGATAATTTCGCGACGGGAAAAAAGGGAAACTCCGGGAAGGGGGACTTTCCACGACGTCATTATCAGCAAATGCCGCACGCCGCTGTGTTTGACAAAAGGGGGGGCACCCAAGCACCACCCACCACCCACCAGCCCTGTTTATGGCCCTTATTAAATATTTACAGTTTTGGCAAGTTTGAAAAGCGCCTTTAATTGCTGTCACTTCTAGATTAATTATTTACACAGCCCGCAGAAGCACACACATTGGCGCCCGTGCACACCCTGTGCGAATAGATTGAATGAATTTAATTAGGGTTGGCGGTCTGTGGAGCTTAACTGCGGCATAAATAATCAGTAAGGGGGAAACATTGGGATAAATGTTTAAAAGCCTAAAATAAATTTTACGAAATAATTAACAAGGCTGCAAAAAATGTTTTTAAATTTTTTGTATAATTAAAAGGGTGATTTCTTTCAAATTTGCAGATTAAAGGTTTCAAATAAGAAAATCTCCTGTTTTATTTTTAATATTTCCCTTATTTACTATTTAAATATAGACAAAGAAAAACCCTGTAGTAGCAAATAAAAACTAAGCTTCCTGCTTTGCCAAGTCGCAGGCAAGTTCCTCTCCTTTCAGAGGGCATTCTCCAGTCGAGTTTTCCCATTTCCCCGCGTTTTCCCACCATTTTGCCAAGTCTGCATTTGTCTGTCAGCCTGCGGAAAATGGAAAATGGCAGGGGGCAGGGGGGGCAGGGGGGAAGGGGCGCGGGAAAAGGCCTGAAAAGCGTCGCGCGATAAGCGCCTCAAACATTTTTCCAAGCGCTTATTAATTGTGTTTGTCGAGTGACGACGGCTGCTTGAGCCCGGCGCAAAAGGATACGCAAGGTAACGAGGGTGTTTGCCAAAGGATTATGCAGCGATGTCCTCGATGCGGCGCGACGCGACGCGACGCCCCTGGGCAAACACACTCCGGAAAATGGAGAGGAAAACTTGGGAAAAGCGGCTGAAATTTAGTGGGGCCCTGCGACTTGCGCCGCCCTGCGCAGCCACCTGCTGGGCAGCAGAAAGATTTTTAATATTTGCCAGAAGTGTGGCAATAAAATCAATCGAGCTAATAACGGAAATTGCCCAAGCAAGAAAGGCGGAAAAAACGCAGGGCAGAAATTGGGAAATCGAAAAACGCAGCGGGTCATCGGCCAGCGAGCACGTGGCATTTCCCTCAACGGGGGGAAAAATACGAGATATATAGATATATATATTGCTATGCCTCGATTCCGATTTGAAATGGCATAAATTGAATTAGACGCCATGTCGCCGGATTTTGGAACTGCTGCAGCTGCAAGTGCAGCGAAAAGCCACCACCAGCAGCAAAATGGGAAAAATGGAAACGTGGAAAATCGGCAATACAACAAAATAGCATCCCTGATACTCGGCAGTCCTGCGATCCCGGGAGCACCCCCTCATTCTGACCACTTCTGGGCGTTGCCGCAAGGCAAAGTAATATGCTCGCCCATCTGGCTAATAATCAAATCAAGGGGCGTGGTCATATTTTCAGATTGCCAACAGCCCGCTTTTTATTTCCGGTCCATCAATTATCGAAGGTCCTGTGATCCCAGAAAAAAGAGGAAGGGAAGAGGGACCTATTTCAAGGTTTTTCTGTACTATAAAAAAATTGTTCAAGTTCCTAATTTTGCTTAGAACATTTTTTGCCTTTGTATTTATATTTATTTTAGGATATATCGTAGGTTTTTCTATATATAAGAAAATGTTTTTCTATTAAATAAATTGATTATATTTTATTTTAAATACATTTTTGAAATAACATTAGAACATCACTGTAAAAAAACATAATAATGTATACTACAAGGCAAACCAAATAATCCTAGGATAATAACTAAATAAAATTCTAATGTTCTCAACAAGAAAACCCTCCTTATCGAGGCGACCGACCTGTAATTATACAATCTGGGACCGCCTTTCGTAACCATATTAATTTTCCGGCATTTCACAACGCACAATGCTGACGATCTCCACGGGTCCGGTGACCGCCCTCAAGTTAATTTGCAACATAATCTTTTAATCTGGTTTTTGTGTCAAGCGCAGAGACCGACGAGCATTGCCGGCAAAATAACGGGTGGTTATGTTTCCCATTTCCCATTCTCGCCCACCCACCCGAAGGGGAAAAGCCACCCCATCGAGAGGGCCGTCAACCCTTGATGGCGAAACGGTGGATGGGATTTATGAAAAATTCATTAGTTCCGTGCGCTCTGCTCGCATCCATGGGATGACATATGAACCTAATGACGCCCCAGGCACCCACACACTTTCGCTGCTCGCAGGACATTGTCCACTTGGTGGTCGCAAAAAAGGAAAATGATAATCACGGAGACGGGTTCGGAAATATGAGCAATGCATTAGCCAATAAATACATCCGCCGTGGACCATTAATCCGTTCCGACTTCCTGCATTGCAAAAAGTGGCATTGTCTGAGTTTTGGCAATTGCTGGTGCTCAGAAATGGAGCGAGGTTTTTAAATAGCATTTTTTGGGGGGCTGCAGAAGGGCCTTCTCAGTCTACGCCCAAAAAGATACATTTTAAAGAAATTAAAAAAAATGCTGAATGAATTTTTAGATCACTTGCTGTACTTTGCACTCTACGTAAAATATTTTTATGTATTTAAAAATAGTTACAAATAATTTTAAAGAATATTATAACATTATAAATTTACTGGATGTATTTGCAGAATTTTTCAATATGTCGCACATTTTATTTCGACTCCAAAAGGGCAGCTTTAATTACTTTTCCAATGCAAAACAATTTTTTTTAGATTTTTAAAAATTTTTAAAAATGAATTGTTGAAATGCTGTATATATTAATATTTTACTTTTTTTTTAAACATTTTTATCCATTTAAATTCAAAAAGGGAACATTTTAAAGAAATTTAAAAAAATCTGAATGAATTTTTAAATAATTTTCTGTACTTTGCAGTCTTTTTTAAACATTTTCATATATTTAAAAAATAGTTGAAAAATAAATTTAAGTAATTGTAGAGCAATAAAAATGTACTGGCTTTATTGCAGAATTTTTCTAAAAGTTGCAAAAATTTTTTTAATTTTAAAAAGGCAGCCATGCTCAAAAAATATGCTGTATAATTTTATATTTTTTAAACATTTTTATCCATTTAAATTTTTAAAAACATTAGGCCAATGGAGAGCATTTCCTTCCCCCATTGTCGAATTTCCGCATATGTGGCAAACTCAAATTCGAATCGTGATCCAGAAAGCCTACATCAGCGATGTATTATCGCTTTTTCCACACATTTTTCCCCGTCGTTTTTTGTTCGCCCTGATTTACTTTACTTTAATCTGAATGTAATTTTTGTGTGTGCAATTTTTTTCGGCCTTATTTCCGACGGGTCGCCTATCAATGGGCAACAAAACGAGCTCAGGAGCATCGAAAAAAGCCGAGATGTTTGGGTGTGTGCGTCTGCGGCACACATATCGCCATAAGTCAGGATGTGTTCGCTGTGCATGTGAGTATCTGTGTGTAGCTGAAATTCATCAAAATCCAATCAATCTTTCATTTAAACATTTTCATTTCGGCTCGTTGCGTTGCGCGGCATTCGCATTGAATGGAAATCCATACAAAGGGCAGCGAGGAGCGGCCCAAAAAAGAGGGAAAATGGCAAAACAAAGGGTGGCAGGGGGCAGGGGGCAGGGGGGCTGGGAAAAGTGGGGGGAAATCCGCAGTAAAGCGCAAATATTTGCGCGTATAAATGGGGATGATGATAGATGGAAAACCAAAAGGCAGCAAAGCCAAAGAGGAAAAACAAGCGAGCAAAGAAGCCGATGAGGAACCGCAGAATAAGGATGGCAAAAAATAATCCAAAATTTAAGGGAAATTAAATGGAAAGGGCCTGGTTATCAACAGGATGTTTTTCGTACCGATGAAATGGTTGAATATATTATTAATATAATATTTTAAGAGAAATTTATATAGAAAATAAGTTAATTACTATTCAACGAATAGTCTTACTATCTTTCTAAAGAATATTTATTAAGATTAAAGTTTACTTTTCTTTCGTTTAAATGAAATCTTCTACCCATTATTAAGCATCTCTTCAGTCCGATTAAGAACCTCAAATTCATACTTACAGAGGGCCGAAATTAAAAAACCCAAGAGCTCGTGAAATATTTCCCCCCCAACTAATAGAGAGGCCAGATGGTTCGGGGCCTTGAGAAGAAGAAAGTGGGTGGCCCTGCGCCCACAATCATCTAAATTAGTTGGCAAAGGCAAAGGAAACGCTATAAATAAACAAAAGCCACAAACAACAGAGCGAGCTGAAAGCGAAACTTGAAATTAATTCCAAGAGCAGGATCTGGAATATCTGGGTTCTGGGCTATGGGCTCTGGGCTCTGGGCTCTGGGTTTCGGGAGGTGGAAAGTGGAAAGTGGGCAAGTGGCCGCCCACTGAAGCGAATGATGAGCCTGTATAAATATCCGGGACCAGGCCAACTGGAGGGGCATAAATCATATGGCCCAAATACAAATTTTATGACGCATCCCCAAACAATTTCCTCCGTTTCTCCTTTCTCCCTTTTTTTTCCACTTCTCATTTGAGAAATGCCAAGGCAAACAGGCAGCAAGTGGGGAGTTGGAAAATGGAGACAGAAGACTGAGGACCGGGAGTAGGAGCAGGGACCCTGGCGAGGAGTCCAAGTCTCTGTTTACCGCTTTGCATTTAAAGCTTAATCCCGGCCAAGGAAAGCATGAATTTATAATTAAAAGTAAATTAAAAGTAAATAAAAGCGAAGAGCCCACGACCTAAGGAAACCCAGTGCGGGGGAGGTATCTGCCAGATACAAGATACAAAATAATATTTGACCAGGACGCGGCACCAAAGGGGGTGGCAAAAACAAAGCTCTGCCCAAAAATAGGCCTTCAACGTCCCCTTCTTTTGGGTCTCCAAGCTTGCCAATATAGTTGTATCTTTTAGCAAACATTCAAGTTTCTTAGCCCCCAAACAACTTATTGATTTGGGAGTTTGTTGCCTAAGTATACAATTTTATTCAAATAATATTTTTATTGTTAATATATAAATGAGAAAATCACTTAAAAAATGTTATCACATAAATAGGAATTTTTTAATTTTAATATTAAATATTTTTTTAAAGGGATTTTAAATTTTTAATAATTATTTAAACCGATTTGCGAGCAGCATATAGTGAGAGGTGCGAAATCATTGAGAATTTTTTAATATAAATATATAACATTTTTAAAAACGATTTTAAATTTTTAATACTTTTTTAAACCGATTTGCGAGCAGCATATCCTAAGAGGTGCCAACGCATCCTTAGATAAATATGCACTCGGCCTAAAATCGAAAACTTAAAGCTCATCGGAGCCCCCTAAAAGCAAGTTGAAGTACAATCCCACAATCTCTCCCCGAAATCAAATTGGTGTCAACGCATAATCAGATGCTGACCCCCCTTTGCAGCTGACACGTTCCCCCCAGCCGGTTGCCTTGAAAATCCCCGATCCCCACCTCCACCCACACCCATGACTTTCCACAAATTTGAATATCTAACAAGGATGAGGAGCAACATTAGCAAAAGACGAGAAAAGAACAAAGAAAAAATGCGAGAAAAAAAGAAGCGAGAGGAAAATGGCGCCCAAAGTAGGTTAATGTGCGTCGATGTCGATAAAAATATATTGACAGTAGGACATCTACACACACAGCGCTTTTTTGCATACACAGGAACACGGAAAAAAATATTTATGTCCCGTGAAAAAGATAAAAGTAATACTTTAATTAAGATATAGTAACTACTTTTGTTTTTTAAGTTCCTAAAAAAATTCTGTGAGCATCAAGATGGACCTTTTTTTATTATTATTTTATTTTGGCTCTTTATTTTTTTCTCTCAGTACCTTTGTATATTTATCAAAAAGTAAGCTTCAATCTGTCGATGTCTAGGCAGGAGGAAATTTAAAATTCTAATTGCTTCCCCGAATGTGTGTGCTTCGTCTCCTAGCCAGACGGAATGAATAAAACATTAAATCGGATTATAGAATTTTTGCATTTCTCGAAATTAACATGTTTATCCTGGCCGAAAAGCGAGAGGGAGAGGGCGATTTAAACAAAAAATGGCAGTGTGGAGGGTTTTCCATTGAACTGTCATTTTCCGAGCGCCCCCTACCCTCCCGGAAAAACCGCACTCAAAGTGTTCGGCAAACATTTCCACTTGGCAACTTCTTGGCATCTCCCATCGACACATCGCATGCAAATTGCAATTGCAAGACCAGAAAACCCCAAAAAAGGGGGGCGGCGGCTGCGGAAAAGTGGGCGGGGCGGGGCGGAGCGGGGCGGGCCACTCAACGGCAGCAATTAAAACAGACATCCAACTAAGTGGGCGTGGCCTAATAGGGTTAAGCATTATGTCTAGGTGTGGGAAAAGTTTCTGGCAAGGCGATAAGAGATCGATGAGAATGCAATCAGCCGAGGAGGAGGAGAAAAGCCAGGGAAATCGGGGAAACGCAATAAAGTTTTGCAGTAAGTGGCAATGTGGGTGTGGTGGGAAAATTCCCATTTGGAAATCTTCAAGATGGTCAACCAGACCAGAAATAAATATTCGGAAAAATAAAATACTGCCTTTAAGATATTTATTAAATAAATACTTTTTCAATAATATATTAATCCAATTCTTCAAAATAATACATTTTAAAGACTTTCAAAAAACGTAAAATACAAGATATCACCTTTTAAAGCCTTATAATATTTTTTCCCACCGAATAACTTGCCGTAAACATATTTTGCCAATTTCTCTGGGCTTTAAAACCAAATCCCAAGGGCTAACTAACTCTGATTTCGGGCAGATAATATCTGAGCCACCTCGAGTTTCAAAACAACTCCACCAAAAACCCTGAAAGGCCCCGGCCATCCATCCCCTCGTCATCTTCAAATGGCTGAAATGAAATCATGCAATGGACGCCCGACTGGCATGCGTTTGAAGTGCCATAATGGGATTAGTGTCTTAGTTATAGGGTTTTCGCTCCGGAGTATACAGATTCGAGTTTGGGATGATGGCGGGTGAGGGGTTCCGGTTTTTCGGATTTTTTCTTCTCTTTCAGTTTTGATCGGCCAGCTGTCGTTATGTGAAGTATCACATGGTGATGAGGGTGCAACAGTTGCCGGGATCGCGGCCCATAATTAAGTCGAAAGACTTTCGGGCGATAATTACAGGTTAGCCGCGCTGCACGCACAAGATAAAGGCACAGGGAGAAAAGGCGAGTTGATTTGAAGGCATTTATAAAATATTATTACAAAATGAAATTTTACTTGAGCAGATTAATATATGTTGAAATTAGCTGAAGAGTAAACTTTCACGAATTTATGCATGTAATTTATACATGTTTTTCAAGAAGATAGTATAGTTTTACTATTTTTTCTGTTACACTACATTATCGAGTAACCCTTTGATATTTTTTTCAGATTTTTTTCGCCGTGCCAGCGATCGGGAAAAGACACCTTGGGCATTTATGACGCAACCATCGACACTCCATCGCCGCGGCCGCATGACAAATAGCCAAATAACCACTTCCCGCGCTGCCGGCGCACTCGGTGACTTGTGACTGGCATGTGTAATTAGCCTGTCAACGTTGGCACCAACACTCCACCACCAGCGCCACCCCGGTTTTCCCACTTTCCCGCCTTTGCCCGGCCCCCCCAGCCACCCCCCTTGGAGCATTGTAGTGCCGGCTATGATGACGCCAACTGCAGGCGATGGCAAACATTATTTGATTGCCGAAAATGCAAATTGTCGAAGCCATTAACAGTGGCTGATGTTGCCGCAACACAACATTCGCAGCATTCACAGCACTCACAGCATTCGAATCATTCGAAACATCCGAAACATTCGAAGCCTTGCAGATGTCAAGATGCGCCAAACTTATGCAATGTGCTGGTTCGCTTCGGTTGCCCAAGACAGGAAGTCATAGAAAGTCTGACGGAATCGCAACTAATTTGGGGGAGACGCAGCGGGAAAGTTGGGGAAATGTACCTAAAGAGGGGAAAATGTGGGGAGTTAATAGCTCAAAAGAAGATATTTCGACCTAAGTGGTTAGTATACCAAATATACTAGTGAATAATATATTATTTCATTCATAAAGTGATCCTAAGTTACTCAAACTAATATTTTTATTATTTCATATTTTTATACAATATATATAAAGGGATTTTTCCCAAAACTATATCATTATATTTTTCAAGAACTGTATTGCTGTATAAAAATGTAAGGAAATAATGGCTCAAAAAAAGATATTTCGACCAAAGTGGTTAGTATACCTCATATACTAGATGGATAATATATTATTTTTATTATTATTATTTAAAGGGGTTTTTTATATATTCTACATATATCATTATATTTTTTAGGAACTGTATTGCTCATATACCAACTTCAAGAAATCCAAAAAAGGGAAGGAAACCATAGTCACTACAACAAATATTTCTTTCAACACCTTTATAACTATATTTATAAGGGGGATTCCCTATATGAACATAATTATTATCAAAACTATATTATATACACATTCTTTTACACCACCTACACTTTTTAATAGACTTGGCACATGATAAACCGAACCCTGAGGAGCATTTTCCGGCCTTCCGCAAGGTGTTTTCCATCCCCACAGACGTTCTTGAGTTCTGCCCGAGCCCAGATACCACATCCTCCATACGTATTTGTCTCGATCCTTATCGCCGCAGTGTCGTCGTCCTGGCTCCTTCTAATTTCTAATTATGTGGCCCATCCTGAGCGGTGCTAGCGTGCATATCAATGCGATATCAAGATGCGATTTATGCGCCTCTCCCACACCGCATACATCCTCTGCCAGGCGTGTGTATGAAAAAGTCATTAAAATGTAATAAATTAGCCCGGGCAAAGAAGCCGCACCGACGAAGATGGTGAATCACAGATGAATCAGGGTGCCCACCCCAGTCTTTTTCCTCATTTCGCCTCTTCCTCTTCCACTGCCACCAGAGTTGCCATGACGTCGTGCGGCCCGCGTGCGTTTCCCCAGATGAAAAGTGTATTAAATTGATTTCACTTGATTTTCCCGCTTGTACTTTATTTATTTTGTTAGAAGGGTGGTGGTGGTTGGGTCCAGTGTCCTGATGGATGGGTGTTCCTATACCCCGACTCAGCCTGCCTTTTTCGTTGTTGCCATTGCCGTCGCCCTCTGTGTGTATTCATTTCGCATTATTGCAAAATCCACACGAGCCGGGCGTAATACGTTTTCCCTCCATTCCACACCTCCTAATTTATTTTTTGCCTTTGTGGATAATGAATATCACGCGCTGCTTATTAAACCTTACGCATCGCTGCGAATCTAATAGAAAAAGTCGAGGAGGCAGCAGAAGAAGGAGCTGCACGGAGAAAAATCTTCAAGTCGATGGCGAAACTTCAAAGGATATTTATCTTTAAGATGTTTTTTTTACACCTAAATCCTGGAAATTGCCAGGGATGTTGTAAATTTTGAACTCAAAGTAGGGTGTATTTTTTAAACTTTGTTGTAAAATTGTAGGATTCTATAAAAAAATTTACTAGCAATCCTTAATACTTTGATTTTACTAACAGTGAAAAAAACTATGATATCAAATTTATACTTTAAAAACATTTTTTTGTTTAAAAATATTTTTTCTGAATATATTTTACTCCACATATTTTCTTTTTATGTAAAGGATGGGGGTTTATTTTTTGGGGGGTTTACAAAACGTGCCAGTTGGGTAATTTAAGCAAAAATATCAAAACGAAGCCGATGAAAGCAAAAAGGGCGGGAGAGAGACGGCACCAGGGGCGAAGAAAGAGAGGGCCAGATGGTGTGTGGTGAAAGCCGGAGGTCGTCTTCGAGGTGAGTAGAGGTGAAAAGAGTGAGCGGCGGTGCGTTTCTATTTTACTCCAGGACCTTTTCCTTTTTGTTTACCTGTATGAGTGCGGAAGTCCTCCACGTGTGCGCGAGTGTGTGTGTGCGGGTGTGCTTGTGTTGTTTTGGGCCAAATATTACAAAACACAAACGCCTGTTTCCGTTTTACTAATTCGTATGCTGTTTGCATTTGCATTTTGTGGGCAGAGCGAAACGGATGCCACATGAGTTGGGTGGGAAAACTGTGAGAGGGGGGAGGTTGAAAACAAGGGGGGAGGGGTGGAAAATGGGTATGCGTGCGTGCGACATGTATGAAAAATATCCTTGAGCTTGGTTTGAGTGCCGCAAAAGGAGGCAAAGTAAACGCGAAATCGAAAATATCGCGAAATTTCGAGAGGGGTTTTCACCCCCTCACACGCGCTGCGCCTTGTTGTCGTTCATTTTGCATAGCTCAAAAGCAAAGTGCCAAAATGGTTTGCAAACGCAATGGAGATGGGTCCCAAAAAAAAAAAAGAAAATGGCAGGGGTTTCGGGGGGTTTGTGTACCCAAAGTGCAAAAGGAAATTCATGCATATGTGAGTGGTGGGCGGGGCGGGCGGGCAGAGCAGGAGAAAGCGGAAAGCGTTGAAATGTGCTACAAATTGAATTTTATTGAAACGTGTTTGAAATTTTTCGTCAGACATTTCCACCGTTTTTGGCCCCCACTGGGGAAAGTGTGTGAGGCAGGGAATTGGGTTTTTGGGGGGCTAAATCGAGGGGTGGCAACTCTGCTTGTTTTGGACCATTGTAGAATGCAAACACGGGCAATCGCCAAGTGTCGCACACTCATTCCACAGACATCGCCAATGGCCAACTATTCAAAACGGGTGGGGAAATCCTCATTCCAGAAAAGGGGAGGGCAGGGAGGGGGCTGATTTCCAAAACACATAAGCGGGGGCGTCCGAAACTAGCGCCTGTCAAGCGAACAAAAGGAGATGCCAGCGCCAGTGCGCCACAAAGGAGACAGAGAGCAGAAAGCTGGCCAAAAAGTGAGCAAAAACCTAATCTACGGCAGGGTTGTCACCCGCATTGCAGATGCAGCACACAAAGATAACGGCGGTTCGCAGAGTTGCCTTTGTTCAGTGTCACACAGATGAACTATTAGCCATAAGCCAAAAAAAGTTTTCAATGCTTAGAATCTTTTAAAATCAATGGAAACAGGGTTACCATGCTCATCTATGAATCACCACTTTTAAAAATACATGATTCAAAATCGGGGAACAATCCCGAATAACATTTTTCATGGCTATCTGGCTTTCATTATTTTACCACGCATTTGGGACTAGTTCTGATTTGAATTTGAATACCTTTTTTTCCCCAACTCAAATGCAATGGCAATTCAGGTAGCCCCCAAATGCTTTTTATATGGCCTACGACCCATCGGTTAGATGACGTTTCATTAGCCAAAGTGCCGGTAACCTGGCCAAGCGACAACGACAGGCGACAGTGACAAATGTCTGAGGAATGGGAGCGAGAACGACAGTAGCCGAAAAAAATATATCACCTTAGCCTCACCTGCTTCACCTGCTTCATTCTACTTCCTATTTCAATTTCTATTCCTCTTCCTCCGTTTTTCCCTATTTTTGTATTTCATTAAAATATCGACAAGTTTGAAATTTGTTGATTTGTATATGATAAATCAGGTGGGTAATCCACTGTGAGAAAGTCATTTTCAAACTATACCTTATACACTCCACAATAATGAACTGTTTTACTCCTATAAATTGTAGTTCGCTTTCCCGTTTTTTGCAGTGCTACTACAGGTAGAAATAAGAACTGCGAGCAAGATGCTCGGGGACCTTCTTGGCCCGACTTCAATTCGGGTTCCGGCCTGACTTTGCCTTGTCAATCGGTGACTAATGTTCAGCAATTTGGCTAAGCGACAGACACTGGAGACAACAACGAATTCGGGAAAGGAGTCAGGTAGTGGGGATGAAAGAGCCTGAAACGAGCTAAAATGCCAGGACAAAATCGTTAAAATGTTAACAACAAACTGGCTAAAATAAATCAATGCGCTTTTCGTTATTTATTCCCTTTCAACTTTTATTTCACTTCCATTTGTATGTATGCCCCCAGGGGCAGAATCTACCCCCCATTCTTCTTTCCTTCCTCTTTTTTTTTTGGGTGGAGAGTGGGGACAAGTTTCTCGGAATCCGCTTTCAATTTGTTTATCAGCAAGAAATTGAGTGAGTGTCACTGAATGAATCAAGTGCCAAAGTGCCCGAATCGGTGCTCAGTCCTTCGACTGCCACCCAACCCAACCCAGTCCCCGAACAGAAAAATCCATCCCCCTCAGGTGACGGTGTTTTTGTCATTAGTTGCATTAACTTTCCGCTTGACAGTCAATTTCTTTCGCTTCTCCTGGCCTTTTTTTACATTTTTCTTCGTCTTTTTTCGACATTTTTGCCTCCTTAGCGTATGCAAATTTGTTTTGTTTTAGTCCGATATGCGAGAGATAAAGAAATACGAGCCCGAAAGCGATGACAACTTGGTTTAGCAGACGCAATTTACCGATTGATGGAGGGATCCCTTTTAAATTGCGGGATTTCGAAAGGAAAATAAAAAGCCTTCTGATATAAACACATAGTCAGCGACAGGGTTGTCGCCCACACAGAAGATTAAGCCAACAGAGTTGCCTATGCTGTGTTTGAGTAATAGAATATTCTTCTTTGGCTATGAAAACCTTTTAAGGATAATCTACAACTAAAGTTATAAATGAGATACTTTTTAAGAATTAATAAGTATTGGGAATAGCTATTCACCAACCGTTTTGGTCGTTTTTTTTTTTGATACCGATAAGTGGCGACTTCTTAATTGGTGCCCAAATTCCAAGTGCCACTTAGGCTAACTTCTTAATTCATGTTCTCTCCTTGGAATGCCTCACTTTCTGGTATCTTGGGTCGGGGATTCAATTTCCTGACTCAGTAGGGCCGGCATTTGAATGCAGGCAGTCACCTTCGAATAAAGCGATAACACACATGCAATAAATTTGGTCACTAATTTTTGTCGCCTCCGCTTTCCTCTCCTTTATCCCCTTCCTCCCTTTCCACCCCATCCCCTTAATGAAGCCAGGAAGCAATAATGAAGGGGGGAAGCGGAGGGAGCGATAAATCAAAAATGTGAGACGGTTAAAAACAAAGGCAACATCCGAAATATGTCAAATGATTCATATTAAAGTGCGCGGTTATGTTCTCCTCGCTTGGTTATAAATCAAGCAAAGATACAGATACAAAATACACCCACAGATACGAATACCGCCACGGACACGGACACGGACACAGATACAGATACAGATGCGGAGACAAACGCCAAGTGCGTAAATGTCGCCTGCGTTTGTCATTGTCGTATTCGGTTTTTGGGTTTGTACATCTACAATGGAAGTGAGGTTGGAGCTTCGGATGGGAACTTTGGGGCACCGAAAACCGAAACTGAAATGGGGGAGCACTGGATGTGGACGTGGACGTGGATGTTGAATGTAGGATGTCGCGTGCAAACGCGTTGATATATCGATTTGGCCCGGCTACTTAATCAAAATAATTCCTGGCAATGCGACGCGCTGACAATTCTCGGAATTTTGATAGAGTTGCTCCAACGGATTGCGGTTCTTGTGACAAATCTGCGTCGGAATGGAGTTTCGTGGTAAGCTAATCGAAAATGTTGATAAATGGCCATGGGGTGCGAAAAACCATTTATACGCAACCAAAAATACGAAAGTGTAGGTCCCGAAATTGATCGAAACTCTTAAGGTTATGTTTATCGACAAGTCACCCATTAATCACTGAAGAAACAAAATTACTAAGAAATGTAATGCATAAAAGACTTCTCAGGGAGATTTGTGTTGTCACCTACCATGTTTTGCAAAAAACAAAACCCTTTTCAGTTTTGTTTTAAATTAGAAGATCTGTTCAATGGAGATGGCAAGACTTCGATAAATTTATCTATTGTGTTTTTCCAGTTTTAAAGTATTGCTAACTTATGAAGACCCTCAAAATCACTCTGGATTATTTTGCCAAGCCCAAACCCTGTTCAGTTTCCATTCATTTTTGGACTTCTTGGCATTTTCATGCTGCGGAAGTCCGCTGGCAAATTTACCGCTCAACTTTGCCGCTCATCCAATGGCTCAAATTGCCCAAAATGTTACCCAAAGGATCTCCGAAAATACACGCACACACGCAAAACAATTGAGAACTCGCAGGATAAATTCGGCATCTGCAGTTTCGCTGAAGTTTCGGCGTCGTGTAAGCGTATTTAACTTTATTATTTATGCCAAAACTCCAGTGTGTGTGTGTGTGTGTGTGTGTGTGTGTAGCAGTGTGCCAGTGAGTTTGAGCGCTTATTAATTTATAATACACTGCGGCCTTGCCTTTCTGGGGTTGCCCAAAAGCCCCTCGTCCCGCCCCACGAAAACTTTGTATTCAATAAAATGCCGCCGTTGTTGTTTGCTTTGCTCGTGGGTTTCCGGGGGTGGGCATTTTTTTGTTTTCCACCCAGAACTTTGGGAGTTTCGAGAACTAAAATGTTCCGTAGTTCCTGGAGGCCAGCGTGTGTGAGTGTGAGTGTGTGTGGATGCAACTCATTTACATAAAATGCTGTTGAAACATTTATGCCCCTCAGCAGTCAGTGGCACACTTGAGATAATTCTAATTAATGTGGCAATAGTGAACCAAGCTGACCCTTTTAGCCAGTACCAAATCCAAAAACCCATTTCAAACTTCAATTTTTGCTTGGTTATTCAATTTTCTACTACTTCTTCTAAAGGAAGTATCATTTTCTGAATGCCTGGGCTAAACTTGCCACCTTCTCCTGCCTCTTTAGCTGTGTTTCCCTTAAAGTGTCATATTTTTCCAGCAAAACCATATCAGATTTCTTTCTGAAATTTCAAATTTATACACATCTAATGAGTCAATGAGCCACAAAGGGAAAACACACACCCGAAGGCAGTTAAAAGGGACAATTCAGGGGTTGATGGGTCGAGGAAAATAACCCAGACAATGGGCTTTTCTTGGCCTGGAACTTCTTGAGCTTGGAGATACTCGTTGTGGGAAAACAAATGAGGAAAGCGTTGCCCAAATGTTGTTCAGCCAGAAAGGCCAGAAACAAAAGCAGGGGCGCAGTGGGGGTGGGCAAAATGTGGGGGTGTGGGCTGAGTGGTTGGGAAAATCTCCGACCAACATGGAACATAATGGCATAAAGCGTTGATAACAAATTTGCGCATTTCAACATGAATGAATCCTCCAGAGTGGCGGAGCACACATGAAAACGAGTAGGAGCGGGCGGGTGGGGTCTCCGAGCCCAAAAGGGGGGTTGTGCTCACTCACTCAAGGATTTTCCAGGGGGTGGAATACCCCTTTGGGGTGGTGGCTGGCTTGGTTTGGCTTGGCTTGGCTTCTTCAGTTCTTGGGTAGGTGACATTGTTGCCTTAAGTGGCCAAGCGGCAAAATGACAAACAGACGGCCCAGCGACGTGAGTGGATACCCTCCCTCGGAGCCCCAGGACCAACCCCCCGCCCAACCCATTTTCCGTCTCCCAGGACCATGTAACCGAGTGTCCGGATACGGATCCATGTCCATGTCCGTGTCCGTGTCCGTGTCCGTGTCCGTGTCCGTGTCCATGTCCAAAAGTCCAAAGTCCAGTCACGGCTTGCTGCCAGCATGTCAACATTTGCTCCGGCGCCTTGAGAAAAGGCTCTGGGTCCCAGGACGAGCGGGGAAATTCGGGGGCAAAAGCGAAGGAGCGACCGGGGGACATCAGCCTGATTTTCCGGCTTGGCCTCTGTGATTTTTCGGCCGCCGTCGAGACAAGAGATGAGAAACGCTGACGCAGCTGAGGAAGGTAGTAGGGGAATGCGCAGCGGAGTCATCAGAGCACTGGTAGAAACTAAATGTTTGTGAGGAGAAAAGTTAATGAAAATGTTTGGGTGGGGAAATGGGACAGCTAAGAATAAGCTCAGTAACACTTTTAGCGTTTCACATTTTAATCTTCTACATAATAAAAGCTATTTCCTGGAAACTGAGAATCAATCCACCACTTCTATGATACTATTGGAATTTTTATCAGTACATTTGTGAAATTGTAAATGTATTTGCTTAGGAATTGGGGCTCCTCAAGTGATCCTAACAATATTATAGAGTTGACAGTATAATTTCTATTAACCACCTTTTCTCTCAGTGGCCCAGGCAGCGTAGACAAAAGAAATCAGTGAGAGGAGGACAAGGACAGCGGGCACAATACGTGCAGGCTGCACAGGATGCCCCCAAGGACCCCACATCCTTCGCTCTCGCTCCCTCTCCCTCTCGCTTGTTGACGTTTCATTTATCGTAATCAAGTGCGCAATCAATGCGAAGAGAATTGCACTTAACTACCCGTCTCTTTCTGCGCCCATCTAGCCGTCTCCCTCCATCCCTCCCTCCGGCTTGGTTCTTGTTTTGTGTCTCAACTTCTAATTTACTTTGATTTGTTTGGGTCGCAAGGAGGAGACAAGCGGGCCTTGTGGATGACTGACTGACTGACAGCGACACTGATCAATTCGTGAACTTTTGACCCGAGTGCCACTTCCGGGAAGAAAAGATGGAAGCCCTAGAGCAGCGACCTTAACCAAGTTCCTCATTTGTCACCTTAATGAATACGTTATCAGGATTTTTTTATTTTTAAGGCAGGTTTGATTGGTATCTTCTTTATAAAAATATATTTGGAAATATTAAAGAAAAAAGATGACCCAAAATGTTTTACTTATTGAGTATTATCTACTTAAGATATTAATTAAAAAATATGCCTTGAATATACAATTCTTTTTTCGGGTAAAGGTAACATTTAACAAATTTTTTTTACGAATATTATCTAAGTATGGTGTCTAAATTATTTTTAAATATTATAGGGGGTTTCGTGGTCATAAAATGTACAACACTTTTGTGTTAAATTTAGTTTTTCCTATATTATTCCCACTCTCCGTCATTTTGACCGCCTGCAGCTTAAATCTAACCCGAAAAGATGGCCAAAACTGCAGCAGTTTAGTGCCGGATTTGTCCCCTTTTAGCCGGCTTCCCGAAAAGCCCGACTGATAATGACAAAGCCAGCCAAAAGGCAGCGAGCAGAAGACCAGTACAGTCAGCACATTTTAACGCTGACTGACTGACGAAACAAAAAAAAGAAGGACAAAAATGGGAAAAATAAGCGGAAAAAAGGCAGAAACGCCGGGAAAAAAAGCGAAGGAACTGAAAATGGTTGTTTCGCTAACCGAAAATCGTGCCCAAAAGTTTGTGGCCGAGCGCTTGACTGGCGGGTAACTTTGCGGCGGTCCAAATCCAAACCGCCTGGCCATCCCCATCCCCATCCCCAGCCCATCCTCTGCCGAAGCCAAATCCGAATCCGTTGTCAGTGGCGCTTCCCTTTTTCATCTATCTCACTCTATATACACGAGTGTGTGTGTGTGTGTGTGTGTGTGTGTGTGTGTGTGTGTGTGTGTGAGTGAGTGGGTTTTCCAGGACAAAAGGAAAAGCGAGGACGTCGCGATATTGTCAGCGGGCCCAGAGAAAAATGCAATTTCTGTGCAGCGCGCACACCAAAAATTTCCTCGACGACAACGAAAATTGGATGAGCACTTCTCCTCTGTGCCCCTGTGAGGCGAAAAAAAAAATAGATATCTATATAGATATATAAAGTGGGCGGAAAATAGTAAAAGGGGGAGTGGCAGGTCCCTGGCAACTGGCAGACCGACGGAGCATACAAAATAACCACAAACCCAAGCTGCACATTATCTATGAATGTGGTTTTTGTTGTGCAGCCCCTCGGAGAGCCGGGTGGTTTTTCCTGCACTTTCCCCCGCCCTCCCACTATTTTCTTCTCCTATTTTCCTGGACTCCTTTTTTTGAGCGCCAGCAAAAATCGCAAAGGGGGCAAGCCAAAGCGGAAATTGTTGAACAGAACTTAAATCTCAACGAAATTGTTTTTGGCGACAGTTTGTGTATGCCGGGCCTGTGCCACTGTGGAGTGGGTGGTGCTGGCCCCCTAAAGCCCCCCTCGGCCGGCGCCCCTGAAGGTCCGAGCCTTGTTAGCAAGCAGCATCAGCAGCTGGCGCTGTGCATGTGCCAGTTACAAGCGGCATGTGTGTCCAGGAACCGGCAAGGGGGAGCCACCCACTGAAATGCACCATCAGCCACCCAAGGGAAACCTCATTTTGGGGTCCTGACGGCCAAGGTCTCCTACAACTCCTCTTGAGTGCCACAATCCCAAAATATCCCAAATATAAATGGGTTTACCAGGATTTATAGCAAGAGATGCAACCAACTCAGAGTTAAACTGAATCGATAGAGGTTTTAAGATCACTTTACCATACTATACTTAGATATAAAGATTTATTTCCATATTATCTCTTAAAAACAAGACCAGATAAAATACTCATTAGTATTTTCTGCGTTCCTAACTGAAATAACTTTTAATACTTGATACCTAATTAGGTATACGGTAAGCCAAAAAGTCAGAGATACTTTTTAACAAATACTACATATCTCGATCAAAGGAATACTTATAAGTATTTTTCACGGTTCCTAAACACAAAAAATTCAGAACTTGAAAGTTTTGGGTAACCTTAGAAACCAACTCAAACTAAGATCGATCTTAAGATCACATGACCACCTTTAAGTTTGGGTATTATTCTGGTTTTAAATACCATACAATCAATTGCCATATTTCATATTTTCATATTTTTACTCCGGGAAAAGGATAACATTACCATATTTCATTATTTTTTTATAATTACGATCTATTACAATATTTTATCCCTCTCAAGGCAGGAATACTTATAATACGTTATATTACCTTACTTTATTACTCCCAAGACACAAAATACCAAAAGGAATACCTATAGGCATCTTTCTTGCTTTCCAACTCCCATAAAAGTTTCATAACTTGCTGGTTTTGGTAACCCAAGAATCTGGAGAGTGCAATCCTAGGCTGTTCTAACCGAAGCTTCACAGGCTGCTCAGTTGGGTGGTTTTCAATTTTTTTTCTGGTGGGTGGCTGGGAGTGGGAGTGTGGGTGGTTGGGTGGCTTAGCTGGTTGGGCTGGGCCTGCACCAGCATTGCAGAGATTTGTTGGCTTGGAAATTGCCCAACAAATTTCTGTTGGCGGGCCACAAACGACGACACACGGCTGCTGGGTGGCGAATGTATGGAAAGTGGGTGGCAGTGGGTGGCGGTGGGCGAAAGGGGTAAGGCTGGCGCTGCCATGTAAGCGCGTATCTATGCATACATCTCTTTGCCTCGCTCTGGGTGTGTGTGTGTGCAGATTACTTACTTTTCGAGCGTTGGTCGTTAGTGCCGTTATTTCATAGTTGCCGTCACGCCCAAAACCGCAACTGCCACGCCCCCGCCCACTCTTTGGGTGGGCTGAGAGGCGGGGGGTGGGCTACTTAGACGACCAAGCCACACAAAAGCGCAAAAAGCGCAAAAGCCGTTCATTGATAATGTAAACTCAGCACAAAAATATCTCGTAGGTAGGTAGGCCAGCCTGAAAATTTCCACCGAACTGTGGAAAATTCAGGGGGCTGGTAGGGTGAGTGTGGGGGGGAGGTGATGGTCTACGGGCTAACTAGGTGGCAAGAAGGCCAGGGCATGCAGCTTGCCACACACATTTATGAAGCCTGCGAAAAGTTTTGGCCTCCTCTGCTGCCCAAAAAATTATGTGGCTATATTTAAAGTTTTCGTGGGCTTTTGGCCCGTAGTTGGGCACTAGACTGCGTAATACTTTTTCAGTTAACTAACGCAAACTTTCGCCAGAATACATCTATATCTAAGCCATGTATACGTGCATATATGATGTGCGGTCGGCTTCGTTGGGCCCACTCTATATGTGCAGGGCCATTTGGGCTGACCCCCGAGGGGAGGCTTGAACTTTGGTAACATACCTAAAACGAAAAGAAGAAAATGGTAAATTAATAAATATTATTAATATATTTTATTAGGAAATATATATGATCAATTAAAAAAATTAATAACTGGTTTAACATTCCGTATTAGCTTCTTAATCCAAAATAATCTACATTTTGTGTTCATTGCATAGCTATTATTGTGGTTATTTTCAAGGACCTCTCTCCATTATCAGTGTATTTAGTATATATTTTAGCTCAACAAGGCAGCCAAGCCCTTCTATGGTCGCATTCTATTATTATTGGCCTCATTATGAACCACATTAAGGCCCCTTTACATTTATTTTTTTTGGGTGTTACACAAAACATTTGACTCATTTAGCACATTGTTCAAATATAGACCGGCGTAACCTCAAAAATACAGAGCACAGACAGCAAAAACCAAGAGGAGTTGAAAAAAGGGAACAGGACAGGCGAAGTTTTACCTCCCCTGAGGTTTCCATGTTTTCCTTTTTATTTTCTGTCGAAACGCCTCCAACGCTCGGAGTAATTTTGCATAAATTAAACATCGACGGCGACTGCGAACAAGGTCCGAAACACATAACCGTATTGCTAATTACACCATGATGTCCGAAACTAGGCGAAATTTGGGATTGGAGCTGGACGGTGGGCGGGTGGAAAAAAAGGGGGAGCAACAAATTAGCATAATAACCTCTAATCATACAAACGAAAAAATTAAATACCCGGCTGGGGGAGGTGGGGGTAAATATGCTAAGTAGGCACACGACCAGACCGAACAATTTTTTTCGGCTTCTCCTCTGGTTTTTTGTAGCCCCGTTTTTTGTGAACACTACAAGCCATTAACGCACATTAGCAGAACTTATAAATTTATTGCCGCCCGCCTCGATATGGATGAATGTTTCGCCCGGCCCGGGTTTTAATTCGAGGACCTCGTCGAGGGGTTGTTGCCAGCCCCTCTCGATAAACAATGACCCAAGGGGTTGCTGCTCTTCCATTGCTGTGAAAGTGAGCGTGAATCGAAGTGGTTTCGGGATTTCGGTCCTTCGGAACAGTGATTCGAGGGAAATATAATGTAATATAAGCAAGTCTTGATATGGGAAAAAATATGGAACTAAATAAAAAATATATTTGTATCATTAAAAACATATGTATTGATATAGAAATATTATAAAAAATCTAATAGATCTTTAAAATCAGACTGTAACCATATAAAAACGTATGGAATCGGGAAATCTTTTTAGAACTTAGCTTGAACATAACCTTATCATTTAAAATATATGTATTCATAAATAGTATAATAAAATATAATAGGTCTTTAAGATTATGCTCGAATAACCCATCTAAAAATATATAGAATTTAAAAACCTATTTGGAATTCAACTTTAAAATAGTTTAATTGGTGTAAAAATCGAATAGATCTTTAGATCATACTCGTATAGCCCATATAAAAATATATGTTATCGTGAAATCTTTTTGGAACTTAACTTGAACATAAACGTATCATTTAAAAAATATATATTTTGTCTTAAAAATATTATAATAAAATCTAGAAAATCGTATAGCTCTTATATTTAAAACACATAGCTATTCCCAGGACTTTTAGTCTTTTTTTAAAGCGTTACCTTATAAAATAATTATAAAGAAACCCTCCCTACATTTATCAACAAATTACTTTCCATCCACTGTCGGACATTTACAGATTGTACAATGATTTTGCTAATTTGTTTGCCTGCCCGTAGAATGTTGTGTTGTGTTCGCCTTTTCCGGCACAACTAACCCTTAACCCTTAAGCCGTAAAACGACACCGTACAGCCGTAACCCCCTCCCGGTTGGCCTTAACCCAAGGATGCCTACGATGCGGCACACGTGCGAAATCTCTCAAGCCAAATGCAGTTAGCCGGAGCATTTTCCATTTTCCGGCCACAGAAAGCACAGACACACGTGCACCAAAGAAAATGCAGTGCAAAATGAATATTTCAGCAGGTCAGTGGGAGGATGGATGAGCTGGAGAAACGAGAAAAGGGGGAAAGGGGAGGGGCTACTGTGGAAATCAACGCTATCCCATAAGAAGAAAATTGCATTTCGCATTTAAACCTACATGCCAGGTGTGTGTTTCTCCCCTTTCTTTCTTTTCCGTTTTTTTTTTTTTGGCCACCCCCTTTGAAAGACCCTTCCTTATCCGCATGGTGGTACAAACATTTAGCTCGTGTTTAACCCTCAGCTCGACAAACAGCTGAGAGGTAGCCATAAAAAAGCAGTAATATTAAGGAGGGAAGGGGGCCCAGAAGAGCCGACGGAAGAAGGGTTAACAAAGCCAAAGAACGGTAATTCAACAGCAGGCTTCCCTGGGGAAGACACTCTTTGTAGGGGGAAATTCTCCCCGAAACCGTTCTCTTTCTACCCGAAAAAACAGCACGAGTCAAGGGTTTTGGCTATCTGATGGTTAGTAGGTGTTTTTTCGGGGGTTTCTCAGGGTTCTTTGGCCATTTACAAGAACCCAACAAGCACCTGTTGTGCAGGGAGATTCCCCCTTTTCGGCTGTCAATCACTAGGAATTCCATCGCACTGTTTATAAGGAAGTATGTACTAAGTAAGTACCATTGTAGAACAACCCAATTAAATCCATATAATATACGTTTTTGAAGTACTAAAACTTTGAATGATATGATATGATATTACAACTTGTGAAAATATTAACCCATTATAAAAAAAACACAACCTTTATAATATAATATTACGATATTAATAAAGATTCTTTGCTAAGAATAAAATTGATCAGTTTCTAAAAATTTTGGAAATTTTAATAAATTATTAAAGATTGTTTTCTTTTTAATAAAAATTGCATTTTTTATAATATTGTACTATAATATTATTGAAAATTATTTTATTATAATAAAATTGATCAATCTTTATTAGATAGTACCCAACAAAACTAACTATGAAGTGGATTGATTCTTCATTCTTAGGATAGGATTCGGTTCTGCTCAAAAACCCTTTAAATAAAAGATCTTATAGGCATACCGGGTGGCTTTACGTGCCACAACAGTAGCTAGTTAAGGTTTATCTTACGATCTTTCGAATGTTCCCGTCCTTTCATATTTTCCGCGACTTTTCCCTGGGTTTTTCAACCTTCTGTTCCACTTTGTGTGCGCTGCAATTCCGTTATTTATGCGCGGACCGTTTCCAGATATCCCGATGTATGCACATATATGTGTTCGCTATATTATTATTATTATTCTTATGAGGCAACTCCTGCTGTTCCCGGTTACTACATACACTGCTGTTCCTTACTGCTGTCGTTACTGCTGCCGCTTCTCCTTTCCCCTTTCCCGTTTTTTGTATTTTTATTTTTATTTATTTTTGTTTGCGCCCCATTTGGCTGTTTGTATTCATTTCGAATCTTCATTGCCTTTGTTTTACAACAATTGCATGCCACATTGCTCCTGCTGCCGCTTTAGTTGCTCCTGCTCGTATACCCTGGCCAGTTTCGAAGGTATTCCTGCTATAAGGAGTATTATATTGAGTTAAGATGACATTCCACCAAGAAAATTTTAAAACCTACGAGAAAAATTGGATATATCATATAATATCAAATAATATAATACCATATTATAGATCATTAAATATCATTTAAGAGTCTATAATATCATACATATCCTACAATATCATATAATATAATATCGTATTACATATCCTACAATATCATACAATATAATATATCATATAAAATAATACCATATCACACATCATAAAATATCATATCATGTATGGTATCAATATATGATACAATATTTCATCATATTTTCCAAACACTTTCTGGTGAAGATGCAATACCAAGTAATTTTCTAATGATTTACCAAGGTTGTAAAATGCTAACAGCTCTTAACTAAATACCATATTATAATGTGGTTATGATCCTCATAAAGGGTATTCCCACCTTCGGCCTTTTGTTTCCTGAAGTGTTTTTTTTTTATTTTCGTACTTCTGCTAAACTCAGCATTTAATTTTAGTTGGCCCAAAGGGTTGAGACGATGACGAGGACGACAGTCAGTTTCGGTTCTCCTCAGTTCAGTTCAGTTCTGCGAGTTCTGTTCAGTTAGGTTCGCTTTCTGCTGCAGATTGTGTGTGTGCGAAAGGTTGTGTGTATGCGGCTCGGGGTAAAACGCTTTGCATTTTATTTTATTTCTCGTTGTTTGCCACAATAAAAAGGGTGAATTTTTATATATTTTGCCATAAGTTTTTATGGCTTCCGTGTGTGGCGGCTGTCGGGAGCTGTCCGCATGTCCGTTTGTCTGCTGTCCGTTAACCCTCGGCTGGCCTACACTTCAAGAAAAGAAAGTGCTTTCGAAGGGCAGAAGAACCTAACATATATTTTCAGTAGCAATGAAAACCAATACATGATAAAATTATTTTTTGCAAGATAAATAGTTTAGAAAGGTCGTTTTTTATATCTTTGATATGGTATGGTATTTAAAATATGGTATTTATTATTTGGTATTTATGACAATGTATTTATGAGATAGGATTTTTGAGAAAGTATTTTTGAGATGACTTCTTAATTGTATAATAATTTTATAAAAGCTGGTTTAGCACTTTCATATAAACAAATTCAACTTTTCCCAAAACACTTTAATCTTGTTATTTTTGCAATCCAATTTGTTACGTTTTTCTTTTCTTTGACAAAAAGCGATGGTGTATTATAAAGAATATTAATTTTATTAAAAGTTGCAGTGCACTTTACTTTTTCCACTACCGTTTTTTGTCGACATTTTGTCAAAAGTTAGTCCAGTCAACCAGGATTTAGGGGCGCAAAGGCGGCGGCGGGGCGTGGCTTGCGGTGTGTCTAACATGACGCGCCTTTACACTTAACTGTTTTAAAAAGTTTTTCCCTCCCCCCGGTTCCGCTTTCCCATTTCCCCCCCGCTTTTGGCACACTCTTTGCATTGTTGCTCTCCTTGTTTTGCACTTTTAATTCGGTTTATTTGAGCACAATTTATGAGTGTCTGTGTGTGTATTTAGATTTTAATCTACTTTGCCGCTGCAGCTGCAAAAAACTTTTTGGCAACACACACACACCCCCCGAAAAAGGAGTAAAAACACTCCATTTATTTTTTTGCACATCAAAATTAAGCAAAAAACGGGGCTCGTAGCTTGCAGTGAAATTTTTGCGAAAATTGAGGGGCCAACTCCTAATTGGATAACAAATTTCGACTGTAATTTGATGGGTTCACAAAGGCCCAGAAAAAATTTAAAGCTAAAAGCCTTTCAAAGGGCTACAAAAAAAATTAGGAAATAGTTACAACGATTTTCTTTTGACGGATTCCCATAAAAAACTACAAAATATCATCATAATTCGTATAAAAAACATTGCCGCAATGTCAGCTGTAGTCCGTGGTTTTTCAGTTGTCGCTGAACAATAAATTGAATTTTAATGCTGCAATCAAACTGCAAACAATTAATAAATTTGTAAAGTTTTTTCGTCTAAATCTGTCAAAACCATTTAGCAAACAAATTTGTTTGCACACAAAGGCCAATGATAAAGTTAATTGAAGCAAATTACTGAATGTGGCCTGTGCCAAAAAAAAGCCTTAATTTAAATGGTTAAAGCGAGAGTTTCTTTTGAATCAAGGAATGTATTTTGTTAATATTATTCACAAACTTTACTACACAAACAAGAGCGGGAAAGAAAAGTTATTTTAAAGTGTACTTGCTTTAAAAAGCCGTCTTAATACTCCTCTACAAACGTGGTGCTACAAAGTGCACCAGCAGTGGTTATAATTAGCAGAATTCCCACTCCGATTCCGGTGCCCAGATATTAGCATACTATGTAATTCAACACACAATTTCCCTTCCCCACGTTCCCCATAAAATTACACTTGAATCATTCAGCGAGTTGGGAATTGCTCACATTTGATTGCACACATTAATTTAGTCGCTGACTTTTGCCGACTGCCCACACACAAACCGCCACCAAAGGGGATGGAAAATCGAGGGGGAAAATCAAGGGAAATCCAGGGCGTGGGGAAGGAAGTGAGGACCGGCAGGGGGGTGGTTGGCCCAAGAAACGTGCTCTGCAAATGAATGCAAGGGCCAGTGTTCAATTTCAATGCCAATTGCAGTTTAAAGTGGAGAATCGCCCGAGGAGTCGCCGGCATTTGCCTCGATTTTTATGGCTTTTTAAATGCAAAACGCTCATATACATGTACTCACTTACATAAGTGCACCGGAAGGGGGATAAAAGATATTACTTAGTTTTAAAAAATACCAAATATACCTAGCAAAAAATACCTAGTTAACTTTATACATATGAATATTTGAAAGGCGAAACCAGAACAATATGTTTTTATAGGTTAACAATATTTAAAGGAATTAAATGCAACCCTTTTTAAAGTTTCCTATAAAAATATATTTTTTTATAATATACTAAAATAAAATACTAAATAACAATATACTAAATGGTATGTCAACTATTTAACAGATACCACTTGGTATATTTTTAGTATTTTCATGAAAAGTAATATATATCTTCAATCTTAGTCGAGTTCCACCAATTTCTCCCTCTGCACGCGGCTCTTTTGTTAATGCCACTCGATAGATGCGGGTCCATCCTCTGTGATTCCTCAACTTAAAAATTTCATAAGTATTATTAACATTTCAGCTATCGTCTCCCGTTTTCCTCTGACTTCCACTCCCTTATTCCTTTATGTTTTTTTATTTTATTTTCGCCTTAATTAAAAGGAAAGGTTGGGGGGTTATCGGAAAGAATTAAATGTTCGCTCAATTAGCAATGCCGAACACTTTTCACATCCTTATTAAGAGTTCCTCTTAAGAGTCTTTTGTTGGCGGATTTTCCGCCTGCCATATAAAATAATAAAAAGCAGAGAGCAGAGGAGCCGAGGCAGAAGAAATCCCCACCGATTGTTTGATTGCCGCCGTCTTATGCACATCAATTCTTCTTTAATCTTCGCTTTTCCGTCGTCTTTTTCATTTCTGCTCTGCTCGTTCCCTTGGCTTTTCCTCTCGGCGGACTTTTCACTTGAGTGACACCACCCAGTGCGTTTTATTGACTTGGGCTTTTTCGGAGCAAACAACATGACCAACATGAAACAGCCCGCATCTGACACATCATAACCATAAAACGATTCCGATTCCAATTCCGAATCCGAATCGAACAAAATTTTATGGAACGCCCAACAAAATGTTTTCGTTCTATATGCAAATTCAAATGAATTCAAATTTTCCCGTTTTCTGTTTTCTGTTTTTCCTCTCTAATCAACGGCGTCATAATCATCGGCATTAAAGTGGCCAAATTAACGGCTGTCAGGCGATCAGAATGAGAGCTGGAAAAGCAGGTTCGTGAAAAATAGAATTTCGAGTATGGAGAGTGTTAAATTTTTCTATCTTTAAGATGTCTTATATATATTAAATAATTATTTTCCAAACCCCTAATTGCAACTCAACTCCTGGCCAATCGCAAGTCAAATGTGAAACCCAATCCCGTCGGTCAATCAACCCCTTAACTCGAGCTTGCATTATAATTTGTATGTGCCATACTTATATAAATCAAATTTCGTGTCAATTTTAATTGCAATTTAATGATAAACGATGTCCGATGTCGCGACCCTTTCACAAAAGGGTTAAGTCTTCTTGAGGGGGTCATTCGAATCAATAAATGCGGGTGGCCCACCCCGTCTTAACCCCACACTGCCCACTCCTCGGACGGCGGCATTTAATTTGCAGTCGTTGATTGAATGGCGAGACGAATTCCCATCAGAGTTCAAACATCGGCAATCGAAGAATTATGAGAGAATAAATGCCCCATTGCAGGCAGCCTCATCTAAGGCGCCCCATTCATGACGAGCATTAATTCAATTAAGCTCTTTCAATTTCAACTTCAGTTCCAATAATGAAACAACATAAACATGGAAAACGGAAAACAGGGAGATGTATTACAATATCATAAGCATAACATCATATTATAATCTAATGAAAAAGTATCACATAACAATATCATATGATAATACCATCTAATAATATCATATCATATATCTAATATATCATATCATATAAAATATAAAACATCCTTGATTTATCAAGGATCAAGTTATTTATTATTTTTGATGACATTTTTAAACACTGTTTCATAAATTTAAATAAATAAGTATTATATCATTAGGAGTTCCCTTGTTTTCAGTGAACACATTGCTCCCTTTTGGACCTCCCTGATTTGCCCCTCCTAACTTTCCACTCGGGCTTCTCCACACTCATACATATACGTACACCATCGGATACCTATCTGCCCTGTCTATATGCTTTCTTTTTTCCCTGGCTCCGGCTCGTCCACACAGCAAAGTGCAAAAATACGTTTTTAATTGATTTTTAATTAAATGTTAAATTGTCAGTTGCAGTCGTGTTGGGTGCTTTTTTGTCGGAAGGGCGCTTTTATGAGTCAGCAAAAACCCTGCCTGTGTGCCGAACGCAAAAACACGCAATTATTTTGTTTAGATGTTTCGAAAAGGAAAGGTGCAGCAGAGCAGTGGTTGTAATATCTTGAATAAAAAGCCTGCAATTGGCATACTGGAAAACTAATAGCTTCTTGGGAATTTTTTAATGAAAAAGCGAGACATTCCCCATCGATTTCTTTGCTCCTTTTTCTATGTGCACTAAAGTCTAATATAGCAAAGACCATTTTCCAGTGACAAAATTATCTTCAGCCATTAGTTATGTCAAAGAAAATCCAATCTGCCGGCGAGACAAAAGCCGCTGGAAAATCGGATGAAAACAGGTCAAAATTTCCAATCTGGCCAACATAAAATCCAATGCCAAGTCTCTTTAATCACATTAAGCTAAGAGGTCTGCTCATCAGCCACCATAATGTGGGGGCGGGCGGTAAAAGTATGGAAAAGTCACGGGAATTTCAGGGGCGGAGGAGGACGAGGAGGAGGAGGAGGCGGAAACGGGGCCAGAAAAGAAAAGTTTTTTTGTGTGTTGGAAAAGCGTGCACACAGGTGGGCTCGATGCTTGTTGAAAGCTGTTGTCGACGCAAAAGTTCCCTTCAGCCTTCATTATGGCCATTACCGAAATGATGATGATCAGCAGGAGCATCGGCATTATCATAATCATCGTCATGATGATGTTCATCATGGCAGTGCTATGTGGCATGTGAGCCTATCACGTACATTCGCCATCAATAACGCGACGATTTAACTTGTCTCGTTCTGGGCCCGGGCACGTAGTAGTTCGCCAGTAGGTTGCCCCTTGGCCTCCGGCACTGAGCCACCCGAAAAAAAAACAAGAAAAAACAGGTCCACCCTGCACCACCCACTCACCACCAGCGGGAGCCCAGACCCACTCCACCGCCTTTCAACAGCAGCACGTACGCATCCCATACACGTGGCTTTCGACTAAGACCCATCCATGGAGCTGCCTCCACTACACTGAAAAAATCTAAATAAATAAACAAAAATATGAAGGGTGTTCTACTGGCTCCCCAAGGATATTATACTATAAAAGCATTTAAACGAAAAATGCAAAAGATATAATAATCTATATATAATATTGATTTTAAAAGGGAGATAAATGTATTGAAATATTTACTATACTAATATAAGGACCCAGGAAAAGTCCCAAAATTAATTAAAATTAATTAAAATACAATATATAATCAGTATATAATAATCTATAAATAATATGATAGATTTTTCAAAAAACTCGAATAAATATTTAAATATATACCAAACTAAAGTAGGGTCCTAAAAACTGGCTAGTTAGTTTTAAATATTGAGACTTATTATGATAAGGATTTTTCTAAGGACCCTAGAAGGACCCCATTATAAATTAAATGAAAAAATTACAAAAAACCTTATCACAAAGGGATTCAATATTATTTCTCCCAGTGTCTTTCGAATCGCTGATGTTTATTCCTACTTTGTTTATCGATATAAATATTGGCAACTTTTTCACATTTCGACCTGGCACGTAACACCGTTACAGACAGCCGAGAGCACCGCTGGCCAGGCACCCAGCCACCCAACCACCACCCACCGCACCACCCAGGGCACCACCCCCAGCAGCCTGGGGCTAAGCTTTCAGTCTACAAATCCACTTAGTTGCTAATTGGCGGCAAATCAGCTGGCTAAAGCCTGCTCTTCTCTTCAGCTTTCTTCTCGAATCGAATCCAATAGAGTCGCAGTCTTTGGAGCTGCTTTCTTGGCCTTTTTATAGCCAAAGGGGATTACGGTTAAGGGTTCCAAAAATCTTCGATAATATTTTTTAAGGGATATTTCGATAGGTACTTGTGTGTCATAAGCCCTTTTCTAAACTATTTTAAAATATACAATATTTATACAACCCAGTAAAAATATAACCTTTTTAGTATCTTATTTAAAAGAGATTTATATCTTGTTAAAAATCCCCAAATCTTCATCTCACTTTAAGCCAACTTGGCTACTTTTTGGTGAGATACAATGGTCAGCACTGATTGTTCTACTTGTTTGGCTTTGTATCTTTGTATCTTCTAAGCCAGCGAGGAATCGCATCACGTGCATCATGGGAGCTCCCCCCTCCCGCTGACAACCCAGCCCCCTTTTCTCGCTCTGTATCTGTTTTTTATGCTTCCTTTATTTTTATTTTGGCTCTCTGTGTTTGTTTCTGTCCAAATCCATTTGAGGCAGGAGCTGGCTACTTTTTGTTGTTCAGTTTTTTAGGTTTTTTTTCCTTGGCTCTGGGTCTTGGCTTTAAACCTAAACCAGAACCAAAACCAGAACCAGAAAAATACACAAGGGACAGAGGGGCAGAGGGAGTGGTGGGGCGAAGTCGCGGCTCTTGGGCGCCTTGGCTTTTGTGGTCAGTCTTTTGACCGTCTGTGATAGTCGTAAAAATACCCAAGAGATGTCGAAGGCATGTTGCAAAATTTCAAGCTCAAGTCGAAATGGCAGCCAAAGTCTGTTCCACACTCACACGTAGCAAACTAAGCAAAAAAAAATGAATATATATATATATATAAAGGAGCACACATAAAAGTTGCCTGTTTGGATTTCAAATGGTCAAAATGTGGACATTTGCTTAAAGAAAAAAGGAGATACCAAGATACTTCGCTGTAGCTCCCTCTCTTTCGCCCATTCTACATCCCTCTCTTTCTCTCACTTTAGTAAGAAGTCTAGGGAACGAAGAGGAGCTTGTTTTCGCATTTTTATGTCCAGTGCAAAATGCGGTTTGGACCATTCAAGGAGCTTATGTAATGCCCTACAACTGAGATTCATCAAACTAAATAAAGAAATCAAATAAATTTTAAGTGTTGGTAAGGTGTAGGTAATATATTGGTAGTGTTGGTAAAGACTTGGTAAAGCTTTGCTAAAGATTTGGGAGTGTAGGTAGTGTTGATAAAGTATTGGAAGAGTGGAATAGATTGGAGCTGAACCAAAATTTATAAAAAGCCTAAATCTATAAATTCTGGTTATAGTAAAAAATTATTTTTAGTTATAGTATTTTAGTATTTTTATGACATACCTAATATTCTGGCCTTGTGAAATGTATGAATATTATCTTTTGTATATTATTTCCCTACTTTGTCTATGAGAAGCGCCTTTTCCCTGTCGACCTAGTTGAGTCCCCCGGCACACAAGTTGGGGGCCAATCTCAAAACTCGGGACCTCTCGGCTGCACTCGTCGTCTCTGTTTTATCCAATCCCTCTATCACTTGCACGCACTCACACAAAATTCCTCCTCTTATTTTTCCCATTTTTTTCCTTTGCCCCTGACTTTTTCCTTTTTTTTTTAAATAAAAGTTTGCGTTTTAGCTTTAGCCAGATTTATGTTTTCCTGCTTGCGTTTGCAGAATTGTTGTCGGAAGTTTTTTGTGCAGCATCATGGCACACACAGAAAGTTCTCAAAAAGATGTAGAAAAAAAGAGGAGGGAAAATGTTGTAAGGAAAAGCCGGGCTCTGTGGCAGCTGGAAAATGGAAAATGGCAATGGGCGGGGGGAAAAAGGCAAGGCGACCGCAAAATATGCTCAGTAGCATTGATGCGCCTTTTGACCCGGCCTCTGACTTTGACACTGAAACCGAAACTGAAACCGAAATAGAAACAGGAACTGAAAAATAAAAATGAAAATAAAGAGCAAGGGCGGCGAGAGCTTTTCCCTTTGACTTGGCATTGGTCGAGCAGGAGTGCGTCTTATTAGCAGTTCCGTAGCGGGCTTACACTGCGAGAAAAATCGTAGGGATGGTTTCGATTTAAGCATTAAATGTTTTTGGGGCTAATACAAAAATATCACTTGGGACGGATTTTTTAATGTCATGGTAAATTTTGGTTAAGGAGTTATTTGCTGATTTGGAAATATTAGTTTCTCAATATTATGCTATGTTTTTTTTCGAACTATTTAACTTTATGTTAACTTTATCTGACCGATACTTTAAAAGATAGATAAGATGACATTGTTAAAGATACCTTTGCTAAAGTCTTTAAATATATTTTAGTATTAAAATTTTTTTTAAATTGAATAAATTTTAGAATTTTAAAATGTTTAACGACGGTTATGAAATATTTTAATTTATAGATTGTAGATTTTTCGAAAAGGTGTTTTTTTCAGGTGTGCTAAGTAATTATTAAATATTAAATACAAATACACTACTAAATATTTTGCTGAGTTTTTTTTTAGTTTATACAAATACACCAAGTATGAGTTATAATTATCTGTGCATCGTTGTGAAAAACATATTTTAAAGATCAAAAGGAAATCACAAGAGATGTAACTTTGTTTCCCTAATTAAAGGAAACACAAAGGTTTTTCATTACAAGAAAGCCATGTCCATGTAATCCAATTAAATAAAACATATTTTGCGCCCCCCCGGCATCTTGCCCATTCCCAGAACCCAATTATGGCCCGTGTTTATTTTGCAAAGTGTACGATTAGCTGGCCATCGAATGGTGCCCCGTTCCTGGGAACAAAAAACTGGACTGGGGCCAGGAGCCCATTTCACTTTCACTTGTCCAATTAGCAGTCGAGGATGTACCGGCCTCCCAGTGTTTAGTACTCCAGATGTCATGTAGCTCGGCCTCCGCCTTTTCCGCCTCGGCCTCGGATTTGTTTTCGTTTGTTCTGGCCTCCGGGGAAGTCGGATCGAACACTGAATTGGACATCATTAGCAGGGGGCGGGCAGTTGGCCAGATGGCCAGGGGTCAGTAGGTTAAGGAGTTCACCTTGGAAAGTTACCCCTGGAGGCAGGTGAAATGACCAAAGGAGTCGGCAAGTTGTCGGGGTCGGGGGCTGTGGCGATGGCGATGGCGATGAAGATGACTCTCCGCTGAAGGACTGTAATTGAGATGGGTGCAAAATAGGGCAGAGAAGAGGTCCTTCGGTCCTTTGGTCCCTGAGTCCTCCAGTCGAGTGGTCCCAAACAACAAGATGTCATATCATCGGAATGGCAGTCTCATTACGAGACTTTGTTCCTCGCTTTTTGTTCGCTTCCCTTCTTGTGTCTTTTGAGCCGGCATTAATCGAAGGTCTTAGGGTTAATGTTGCGCCAGCGGACGCGTGGTGTGGATATAGCATAAGCACGATTGCGGTCATAATAATAGCGCTGGGAATGGGATATGATTTGGCAGTGGTGGGGGAAGCGTAAAGGGAAATTTGTATTTTCTTCTTTATGCTTTACTGAGAGACAAACTGAAATGTGACTGGCACTGGCTTGATTTTCAAAAAAAAAATTATTTTATAAAAAATAAAAAAGTTTTACAAGATTCAGAAAATAAATTCATCAAATTTTGATAAGCTGTATACTTTTCCATCCTCTTCTTTAACTTATGTCCTTATGAAAAAAGCTTGATTTCTGACTAACTGACTGAATTTATTTGAAAATGTTATGACAAAAAGTAGGGTCCTACATCTTTCCAATTTTTTTTTTTAATAAAGGTTTATAAAGTCCTATTCAGTTTTAGTTTTTCTAAAACATTGGAACTCTTTGGAAGTTTTCAGTAAAAATAAGATTTAAGCACGATTTATATATTTTTTAATTATTATGTCTTGCTTAGGGCTATTTCCCTGACCTTGCCTGTGCATTTACAAGGTACATTGTATTTATTTACCACACACACTACACTAAGCGGCTGTTAATGACGCAATTTCCGCAAGCCCAACCTCTGAGGGTCAGTTGCGTTGGCCAACTTCTCGGTGTTGTTGGCCACAGCTAATTAGCTTAGCGCATTTAAATCGCCTGAGCATCGCATGGCATCGCTCATTTCTAAGGCATCTCTCCGATAACCCAATATATATATATCCCTATATATACACGCCTGGAGAAATGGCAGTCGATAAATAAAATGGGGTTTGGCAATTGGAGGGGAGTTCCTACAGCAAGCCACAACATTCGAAAACAACAACCCTTTGCCCGGCAGACAATTCCAAGCCATTACACTGAGAAATGTGACACAATTTGAATAACATTTAAAATATAAAATTGAGCATCAATTCGGTTTGCTTTTCTGGGGGGGAATGGCCTGTATGTTTGGGTGGTTTTTGGACACAAGCCCCCTGTTCCAAGGGATTTTCCTTAGGCCTTGCCAGCTTTCTGTTTGTTTTATTTCCCCCCCCATCTTGAGTTTTTCTCCTCTCCTTTTTTGTATTTTTTTACTTTGTCTAAATTGCGTAAATTATTGGCATATGTTGTCTTCGCAGTCCTGTCGAGGCAATGAAACATTTTTAACCCTTTTCCTCGTAGACGTCGTCGGAATTGACAGGGGCGTAGGAGGGGGGGCTCTTGGGGCGGGAAAATGTCGATGTCGGCCTGGCATTTTATTCCATTTTACTGGCCCTTTCCCCATCCACAGCGCCTCTGTCTTCTGGCCCCCGTCCTTTCTCCGGGATTCTCCCCATTTTTCTGGCTCTTTTTTCCGGCACCCTGACCCCCCTTTACAGCGCCTCTGTCTGGCTGCCAGTTGGCTGTCATTTATCCCCACTTCGGGTTCAGTTTGGGCTTCCACCAATTTTCTCCGCCCTCCTATTCTTGTTTTTTTTTTATCATTTATGGCCGACGTTCTTTGGCTTTTTATGTGCGCTATTTCGCGAAGTAGAACAATAGCCACCCGCCAGTCGGGCTCATTCATCCCACTGCCAAAGACCTGGGATCCCAGGATCCCAAGTCCTGAATCCTGAATCCTGAATCCCACTCGGCTCCTACTTCATCTTCGTGTCCTTTTGTTACAACAAAACCACTGTCCTTCACCACTATCCCCACCAGCGCTGCTTTATTGTCTTGCCAAAAGAAATAGACTTTTAATATACTTGGCCATTCAGAGCACAAAACACCGAGCTCCCGGGGAAAACTCCTTTTTGCCCAACAGAGGAGCCGCAAAAAAAAAACAAGACAAGTGTCTGGGAGTGTGGAAATATTAGGCGATTTTGCCAGTTCATTGACTTGCCACAACAATAGTTTGAAGTTTGTCTGCCAAAATATGAGAGTCCGCATAAAATGCTACCAATTCCAGGGCCTTGCAGGGGGGAAAACAGAAAACAGAAGCTGAAAACTTTTTCACTTTAATAGTTCGACCAATTTGAGAGTGGCTAAAAGGCCGGGATAATGGCAGCTAAGGGAGTGCAAATAAAATCGCACTCCGATTTATTTGTACTTTTCTGGGGGGGCGTGGGCGGTGCACATTTTGTGACTTTATCAATTTAAAACACTGTCATTGGGGGCGAAAAAACTGTAATGTCAGGGGATAAGCGTGTCATTTCGTATAAAAACTTGCTATCTTGTCGGCCCAAAAAAACTGTAACTATTTAACCAATGTTATTTTTGTTTAACAAATTAATTTAAAATATTTTTTCTATGAGTAATTTACCTACACAACCCTTGATAGCACTGCCAGTTTTTAAGTTATATAAGTTTGTAGGCTCTATTTTACACAACAAAATTTGAAATTTCCAGCTGAGGGCAAGCTAGGATTTAAAAATGGCCGAAAAGAAACCCGAGGAGGATAACAAGAGCTTAAAGATCACTCCCAGTGGGTCTTTGAACCGCTCAAACCGCCTGGAAGCCCAAAATCGCCAGCGGGATCAGAATAACGCCCTATTTGCCCAACTTTATGCCAGTTTGGAGGGGGAACATCGTAAGTTGAGGGAGTTGCAGCAGCGCCGATCGAAGCTCATTGAGGAAATGAAGAGTCTAAGGGCTCTTCTGTTTGCCGAGAACAAGAGACTGCGGCAGACAGTGGCCCCCATTACTGGCGTGCCAATTCCAGTGCCCAGTGGTAATCCCGTAGCCAAAAATCCTGCCGAGACATCACCCGGTCCTAGTACCTCTTTGAAATCTCCCCGCTTGGAGCGCAGGAGTTCCACAAAATCGGTGACAATTGCCGAGCCGCCGGAAAGAAGTTTAACCATTACCGAAAGACCCAGGGCAAGTAGTTCCCAGAGTTTGCAGAAAAAGGTTAATAGGCGTAGCCTTAAACCTTCACTGAATAAAACTAAAAGGAGAAAGCCCTTAGGTAAGTAAAATATATAGAAATCAACATAAAAGTTTATAATATATTACATTTCTAGATAATATATCCAATACCCGAGAGGACTTACTAGACGAGCTCGGTGAATCCGCTTTATCCATATCCGTGGGCTCCAATTTGCAAACTCTGGTGCAAGAAAGATCGAACTTTGAGGAACGAGAGGATAGAGATGAAGTGGCGGTGCCCCTTCCCGAACTTTTTACCCTGATGGATTCCCAATTCGCAGACACAAGTCCTGCCATTTTACCAACTAGTCCAGACACCAACGATTCTAAAGCTTCCGAAGAACCTCTTGGTCTTTTAAACCCCGATCAGGATCCAAGTTTTTATCTGCCAAGTGCTAGGTCTATATTCGGGGACCTGATAGGAACTGATTCCGCTCCCTTGATAATGGATTTGCCAGGGGTGTCACTGGAATTACCTCCTTTTGGCATTGCTGAATGCTCAGCGAATGCGGGAGAAGTCGTTGAAAACGAACCCGAAAAGGAGTCGGATTCAGCATCCCACAAGTTTTAAGAGCTATTAAACTTTGAACTACAAAAATTACTGGATCTGGCAACCTTATTTCACTAAAAATACATCCCTGAAAATCACAGATTCTTTAGTTTTATTTGCACATAATGAAACAGTGTTGGAAAGCGGTTTATAAACCAAAATTTTCACACCCTAACTATTTCAAAACCGTTTCAATATCAAACAAATATATATTCATAAAGATCTCGTACAAATGGTTGAAATTGTAGAGAAAAAAAGTTATTTCAAATGGAGTGTCAAGTATGACTTTAAATTACTAGGTTTTTGGCATATTTCTCCACATAAATCCTAAATTCCTATAAAAAGGGCTTAAGGGGATCAACAACAAATATTAATTTCCCTGTTGAGATCTATCAGAAATGTGGCATAATATTACTGTCAAGCCAGGAGGGTTCCCTTATTTTCTGGGGCATGGCTGAAGGAAAATCTGCACATGTTCATGGCATTTTCGGCTGCCTGCTCCTTGTCTCCGAATTTCTTGTGCCTTTTTTATTCAATTTGCTGACCCCTGACCCCTGGCACCCCCGGCACCACAGCCACAAAGCGAAGTCCTGGGGGTCGTCGAGGACACTCTCGACATCCATTTCAAAACAAATTAGTTGCCAACTGTCCGAAACAAATGTTGTCTAACGAGCAAAATCGAGTTGGGCCCCCAGTGCCATAGGAATACGATATGGTATGGTATGGTATGGTATGGTATGGTATGGTATGGTATATATATGCTATATGACATGTCCCCCACTTCGGAGTTTTGTGCGACTTGTTTGTCCAACGAAATGATACGAAGCTCGGCATTTCAATCATAATGTTCATCACGATTTTTTCCGGGAGGGGGGGTGCTTTTCCTTTGCCCAAGAAGATGAGTGGCGGCGGCTTATTGATTGGACTGGGTCAAGAGGTTATGTTTTGTGTGGGATTTTTGGCTAGTGAAATGCACTTGAAGTGCAAAACTAAACTTGCAAGTCAAGTCGAAAGCTGAAAATAGAAAATAGAAAATGGAAAACTGAACTAAGCCAAGCCAAACCGAAAACTAAACAAGTTTCTGGCTACCGAAAAACCACCTGACCCACACGAGCACACACAAATTACTTATGTGTGGTGGGTGGTGGGTGGTGCCAGAGTGGGTGGTTCTGTAGTGGGTGGCTCACCGGTGGGTAGTCATACTTTTTTCGTTACTGTTGTTGTTTGTTTTCAAGTAGGTCATTAGAGAGGCCTTCGCCCTTCGCCCGGCCACTTGAATTATTAAATTCCCCCGGCTTTTCCAAGTTCTGCAGTGGCGCTTTTCCTGCCCTCCTCGCTCCTCGCTCCGCGCTCCTCGAATATGCATGTACCTATATTTATACCCACCCCGAAGCATACATACATACACTATATAGTCGCATTCGCATTCGTATTCCTGGGCTGCCAGAATGTTTCCATAACTTACCTAAAAGTGGCGAAAAAAGGGAGAGAAAATGGGAAAATATTTATTGTAATTTTTTTGGTTTTGAATTTGTGCAGCTTAAATGCGAAATGGAACTTTGACATTCAGGGGGACTTAAATCGACGCGGAGAAAAGTGCTTAAAATTCTAGTTTTTCAATACATGTATAAATAAATCTAGCATATTTACTAGTGCCAGCATATTCGCATGGCTTAAAATGGGGCGGGTATCCCTGCTGTCCCAGGATAGTGTTATTTTTCCCACTCTCTGGTCTGGTATTCAACTATTTAAGTTGGCCCCCTCTGACGGTAGTCCCATAAAAAGTAATTGGAATTTTCATTTAATATAAAAGCTGAGCGAGCACAGGCAGCGGAACACAATCTAACCCACTTCGCAGTTTGCAATCGCAGAGCCAACCGAAAACTATGCATATAAACAGGGCCACTGATGCTGGGGAAGAGCCCCGCTGCCGAGGTCCCCCGTCCGTTTTTGAGCTGGAAAAAGGATACAATGTAGCCAGTGGAGCATCCTCGTGGATATGTGTATCCCCGCACAGGCTCGGCTCGTTGCTCATAAAACTCACTCAAGTAAAAGTACGAATGGTTTTCGATATGAAATGCATGAAACTGACAGGCAAACATATTGCGCCGCACTGCCGAAACACACAGCGCCCACGGCCACGCCCACGCGACCAAACGCCCACTGCACAGCGGGAAAATAGGCACTACTTTCGTACTTGTTTTGTAAATAGATATGCTTTTTATAATTTTTATTTCTTAAATTTTGAAATGGCAAAAGATACTGTTTGATTTTTTTAAGTCATTGGAAATGTCTTTAATTTTTTTAAAATGTTAATATTATCCTGATTTGATTTTTTTCTCGGTGTGAAAATTACTGAGCGTTAAAAATATTTTTTTAGTTTAAAAAAAGCACTGAAATAATTGGTTGATTAGTTTTAGCTGTTATAAAATATTTTCCTTTCTTTTATATGAATTTTCTAAGGTAAAATGTATATATAATATCATATTTGTTTAATGCATTTAAGTTATTAATTAAATTAATGTATTAAAAATGAAAAAAATATAATTTTATTTGAATTACCTCTACCAACTTTGGAAAAATAGTTTTTGATTGGTCAAAATGTGATCTTTCAAATATTAAAACTAACTATTTTAATATTTTAAAATATTTGAATACTTTAATTTTTCTAGGTGTAACAATACCAAAACTGTCAAAATGGAAACAGAATTTATTACCAAACTATCCCAAACTGTTTTAAAAAAAATTTTTTAAATGTGTATTGTAAATAAATAAAATATCTTATATTTTTAATCAATCTTTTTCTCAAAAATAAACCCCCAAAACCTGACCAATTGGTAATATTTTTTTTCCTGTGCATCCCGCCTCTTGTACCAGTTGGCTGACTGTTGGTTACCACTTGGCCGTTGTTGCCCCTCATCCACATCCACATACCCATCCACAGCCTCGTCCTCATCCACATCCTCGTGAGCTCGTCCTCGTAAGCTCTTCCATCTGTCTGCCCTCGTTACCGCCCCCTCGCCCCTCCGGCCATTGTTGTGGGCTGCACATATATAAATATACATATAAATACATATATATGTGAGTATAAAAGTATTGTATCCCAGTGAGAACTCCGCACCTCTCGCCTGTCTATTTATTCAGATATGAAAATGCATATTGTACACTCGACTCACGCCGCTTTATATGGGACATTTCTTTATCATCCGCCCGGCTCCTCCATCTATATACACACATATTTTCCTTTTTTCAATATGCAACTCTGTGGCATTTGAGTGGGAGGATGGACAAAAAAACGACGGGGGGAAAAAGAGCTAAGGATGGGTACAAAATATAGGAGCTACTCATCGAGGCGTGCGTTTATTGCAATTGTGTTCCAGTTTCTTGCGTTTGAATTGGGCATGATTGCGCCGGAGAATGGAGTTTTTTCGAAAAAAAAAAAAGGAAAAAGGAAAACAAGGCAACACCTTAAGGTGACACGGCAATAAAGAAACTGGGTTTTTCCAGGGAAATCTCAAGGGGTTAACATACATTCTGGGTCACGGATATGTTTTATTTCAGCCTTCACTTAAAGTTATCATTAAAGCTCGTCTTGTCCTAGGATTTTATAGATGATTTTAGGTTCTTCTATGAAACAACATTTGTGTTTCTCGTTTAATTGAAAACCATAACAAAAATTAAACCCTTTTATTTAAACCCTAACCGCCACTTCCCCTAATTTAATTTACCTCCTGTCATGTCTACAAATACTTGTAAGGTAAACCGCTCAATTATGATACAAAACACTTACAAGGCACATCATCTTACAAACGCCGGCTATATTTTCGTATTGAAATTGCCATTTAATTATGGTTGAAAGCACTCGATATGCAAGGCTTTAGTTTATTTTGCGATTCAAATTAAGATTGAATCGCCAGAGAGGTTTGCTTTACCCCGGGACTGCTCTATTTTCAAATTATTATATGCGCTTCAACGCAACAGACCCGAGGACTCGAATGTTAATTAAGTCTTGAATCTGTGGCAATATTTTGGCAATGATTTTATGGCCGTGCCAGGCAGACGGCTCTCGAAGCAGTTGACCCCAGTTGACCCGTGCATAATCGCCATTTGCCGTTGTCCCTGGCATTTTGATGGCGCTGTAAATTCGCGATGACACTCGACTTAATTACAATTATTTGCACAGGTGTGCAGGTGAGTGCACTGGGAAAAATCATATGAAAAATATCGTTATAATTTAAAGAAATATAAAACGTAATTATATTTAACATTGAATTAATGAATATCTTATGCATACTTAAAGTTCTAAAGTATTTAGGGTCATTTATAAAAATTTATAAGTAGTTTGAAAAAAATTCTTATAAAATTCTTTCATAACTAGCACCTACAGATTATGTCAAAATTTTATATTTTTATTTCAGATTTTAGAAAAACATTTCTTTATATTTATCCCCTTGAGTTAGAAGGAATATAATTTAACCTGGTTCAGGCAATTAAAATTAATTAAAAAAAACTAATTAAAATCTACTTTAAAATAATTAAAATAAAATATATAATTTATTTAATGTAAGAATATTTAGGTTTTCTAAGAAAAAATTTGATTATTTCCGCTTTCAAATATGCTATTTGACCTGAGAAATATTTTCTGACTACAAGGGAATTTCTCCCAGTGCATTAAATGTATTATTTACCTGCTGGAATGGTTCGGCTCGTGGGCAAAGGGCTCAGCGTAGATATTTCGCACGGGGGGCACTCGGCGGGGCAGGGGCGGTGGCACCGGATTGTAGCCATCCATGATGGTATCACAATCGGAGTACTTCATCGATTTCATAGTCATTTTGTGTCTGGTGTTCACTGTACCGAGGGTGCGAGAGTGCACACTTCACTGCACGATTTATGTCGATTATTTATTATTTAATTATGGTTGTTTGTTTTCTCTTCTCCTTTCTTTTTTTGCGCTCTCGTCGCTTATTAATTACTACCACTATTATTATTATGATTATTGTTAATGGCAAGTGCAGGGATTAACCCTCAGCGGCGATCGCGAGTCGTCTGCACCCCGTTCGATGCATGGGCAGGGGCAGGGGCAGGTGGGGCCCACAGGGGCCTCGGTGGCATCGCCACCCACGGATGGCAAGATATCTGCCTCGATGCGCTGAAAATGCCTCCGTCGAAGTCCCGTATCTATCGGATTTCCACTCGCTCTGGGCTCCGTTATCCTTTTTCCTAAACGGTTTTAGATCTTTTTCATGGCTGCTGGATGGGTTAATTCGGTTCTAGAAAGGGGAGTGCAAAATATTTGGGTAAATAATTAAGTTGGGTTGTCTGAGAGACAACAACCTTGTGACCTTTCGTTACGCTTTACCATCATCTTTGGGGTTTGCCTTTTATTATTTATATTCTTTTCGCAAGCAAATCTTCTTGTTTTCCTTATTTTTTAATATATTTAATTGTTTATTTTTATATAATTTAGGGGTAATTATGAAAAGTATAAGCATTTATCTTTTTTACCTTATTTGAACCTTATTTAAACCACAATTAAGATCAAAATTCTACTACTCCCCCCATTGCCAGCGGCTCTGGTCACCGCTTATCAAATGTTAATTGTTTTTCCCCCCCAGTTACAACGATTGCATCCGCCCAATCTGCATTTATCCCCACAGTTGAACTACAATATATCCATCGATTTCCCGAAATGCTAACCAAAAATCATTCTTGGCTCCGGTTCAGCATTTTCAAATAACCCAAAACTGGTTTTCCACCAGCCAAAATGGACGGGGGAGGAGCAGGAGGAGCAGGAGGAGAGCTGCTGGGCAAACAATCAGAATAAGTGTGGATTCCATTTTGGTATCCGGCAGTTTGTAGCTTGTAGCTTGTAGGTTGTAGTCCCATGTCCGACCGACAGCCAGTGCCCAGCATATTTGTTACACTTGCCGCCCTCTTTATCCGATTGGAAACTGGTGCTGGCGATGGTGCTGGTGCTGGTGCTGGTGCTGGTGTATCGCTCTAATCACAAAATCCCACCCATGATGTGCCCAGACAAAATATTCAAAGTCATCGTGTAATATTGGAAAAACACTTGGGGCATGGGCGGGGGGGCTTGGGCTTGGGCGGGATTTGGGAGGGAGCGAGCGCCAATGCCAAACAATTTCGAATGTAATCCGTTATTGCGGCCGGGCGATCGAAACGTATCTGTATCTGGGGCCGCCGCATCTGTGGGATACAATGGGCCAGGCCAGCAGCACGGGCTCTGGATAATGCGGCATATCTTTGGGATTTTCATCTCAAATTAAATTTATGATATGGCACAAAAATTGAATAACACCCAGCCGGGCACGAAGTGAATCGAAATCAATCAAAAGAGAGTTGCCCAGGGAAAGGGCGAGCTGGAGAAAGAAGGCGTAGTGCCAAAGTCACTCGAGCAGCCGGCAAACACCTCAAATGAACCGCAAAGATGCAAATGCAGATGCGAAGTACGAAGTACAGACAGTGGCGCACAAAGGATTTTGTTTAGGGAAAAGGGGTTCCTAAGAAATTTATATATAAGAAATTTATATATATATTCATTAGGTTATAAATATAAATATTTATAAATATTTTCTTCTGGCTTGAGGGAAGAATCCAAAATATTTATACAATATTCTACAAGAAAAAAATGTTTATTTTTAGTTACAATTATTGTTTCAATATTTTAATATAAAAACAAATGTTTAACCCCCTAGAAATCCTCTTTCTACTCCCCTGGATACAGTCTCAGACGCAGCTGCAGTTGCAACAACGGCGTCTCGACCGCAAAATGGTCAATTGCTTGCTGCATTTGCATAGCCATAGCCAGAGATACAAATGTATCTTCCGCTAGCCTGGCAAACCTGCCATTAATCAAACATCGAACCACCGACTGATTTCAGGGCGCATTAATTAACACAACGCAATGAACTAGCACATTCCGCGCCGGCGAATCGGACGCCTCAATAGATACAGATACATTCACTCGTATCTTTTCTCGCAGCGGCAGCTAATGAAATACTTTCAATCATAAACGAAAATAATTTCACGTTCATTAGGGGAAACGCAAAAAAAAAGAAAACAATATAAAAGAACCCAAACAATGAACCCACAAATCCAATGCTGTTGTTCAAATATTTCAACAACACGCATCCGACGAATCGAAAAAAAGCTTGTAATCGCATAATTACTGCCCGAAAGGCGAATACAAAAAAACTCCTGAATGAAATACGAACAAATTATGACAAGTGTTAAGAGAAGGGTGAAAAGAATGTCGTCACCACGACCAAAAAATTGAAATATTTTTTTGGATGTTTCTTTGGAATTTCTGCAATCGAATTTTTAAGTGCATTTTAAAAATGTTTTCGGGGGGTATCGCTGATAAATTGTAAACAATAATTCATTGACTGTGACTCCATTGGGAGTTTTATTATTGTTTTAGCGATTAAAATGTGTTTGATGGGTTCTTTAATGACCGAAATAATGGTCATTCATTTTAGTCTCACATAAAAATGTTTTTATAATTCAAAAATTGTATTTTCTTTCAGAAATTCGTTTCAAAACCCGTTTAAGCCGGCAAATATTTATTCATTAAGCGCGCCAGTTTATTATCTCACCTCTTCTAAACTTCGCTCTTTTGCTATCTTCCGAAATGTATCTTGCAGATACTGGGAAATTTCATTGATGCTTTTCTGAAAAATCCCCAGCATTCCTATGATTGATCCTCGTGGCCTGCTCCATGGCTCCATGCATGGGTTCTCGGAAATTCCCGGCCAAAAATATCTACTGGCCCAAAACGCATCGCGCCGATAGGAAATCTACTTGTTGGCCGAGGCCGAAAAGCAGCCCAAGATTTACTGGCCAAAGGCACGAAGACCGCTCCCCGTTTTCCCAGCTGCCCAGAAATATTCCAGCTGAGTTTGTCTGGCAGCGCATTAATCTCCGGCTTGGCTACCAAGTTCGCTGCACTCCACGCGGCCTACGCGAAAAATGCAGCGCGAAAAAGAGGCAGCAGCGAAAAAGGAAGGGATTTACACTGCGAAAAATAAGTGGAAAAAATAAGCAATTTACAGGAAAATTGGGATTCTAATGACAATAATAATTCAGAGTGAAATAGTATTTCTTAATACTTTTAACGCTATGCCAATACTTAAAAGCGCAACAACCTTTTAAAAATATAACTATAAAAAATGTCGTTTAAAAAAATCGTTGATAGTAAAAACATTGAATTAAATTTAAGTTTGGGAGCGTTCACACAGAGTCTTCTTTAAAGCAAATGAAATGCTTTCAAAGTGCTTTTCCAACACTGGATTTTTTATTTTCCTTGAAATCTTTGCCATTTTTCCCCACTTTGCAGTGCATTTAGAGAGGAGCGACTGCTCCTTAAAAATTTTTTGTTTTGTAGTGCAAATCATGTCGACGCCCCTCCGCCTGCGCAACCGAACCGTTCCTGCCCCCTTCGCCCACCCAAAATGCTACCAAACGAGTTCGCAGCAAGTTGCTCTGTCGAACAGAGAAAAAAAACGAAAAAACTAAAAACAACGACAAGTTTCCAGGTTTTCGTTAGGATGCAGCTTATAAGAAAAATAAAAAGGAAGAAAAAATATACCAGAGACCAAGAGGAAACCAAAAGCAGAGCTGGAACTGGGACTTAAACCGAGCCCGAGTCTGCGACTTGGACTTCTACGACCGACCGAAACGGACCATTGAGCATTGGGGGTTGGGGATTGGGGATTGAGGATTGGGCAGAACTGGTTTTCGTCAGAAGAGGAAGAAGAAAAATTGAAGAAAACCAGAAGAGGGCCTTGGCTTTCCCCCCTTTTTACGCTGCCTGTCAGCCATCAAAATGTCAGCGACTAAATGTAATTAAAATTGATTTTATTTCCCTACGAACACTACGAACATAAAACAATTAAATGGCGTCTAAGCCAATCTGCTGCCTCGACTCTGCCGCCCCCCAACCCCAAATTGTGTCAACAATTTTTGATTATTTATAAATAGCCGGGGGAGTGAGAAAAGTATGCCGACTCTCGAACATTTGCCACAAATGTCAAAAGTAATCATGATGGCCAACACGGCATTTCATTTGACATCGCCCTCCACTCCACTGCACATCACTCCGTTCCATCTCCATTCAAAAAAAATAAAAATTGGTAGACAAAACCAAAGGGTTGCCCAACAACATTTTTATGGTCGACGGGGCGAACACATATTTCTCCTCCGAAAAATGTTTCCAGTTTTTATGAGTGGGAAGTGCGTGCCACAAGAACAAGGGGATCGCCGGGCTGGAGTCCCGAGAAAATCAGGGGAGAAGCGAAAACGCACAGTCCATATAAAATATGCTTTTCCAATTAGCGTTTATTTGGTTTTTCATTTTCTGTTTTATGTTTGCCCAGATAAACAAGCAAACACAGACTCGAATAATTAAGGCACACTGGGGCGGGAAAGGGGAGCCCATTCTCACTTTTAATATATCTGATAACTTGGGATCGTCTTTATAATATTATAAAAAAAATATTTAATATTTCCTAATTAAGTATTTAAATATTTCTGATATTTTTAGATCATCTTTATTATTTTATAAACTTTTTTAACATTCATAGATATATTTAGACAATGTATCTCACATTTTGAGATCATATTTAATATTTTAAAATAATATCTTATATGATGATAACTATTTTGATATATCAATTTATCTGATATTTTGAGATCATATTTACTATTTAAAAATAATATTTTATACCCATAGATCTGAACTCTTTTTTTATTATTACATTTAATATTTAAAAAACGCTCTTCGATTTTTAAGTATTACATAAGCACCTCATTTTTTTCTCTGCCTTTGGAAAGGGTAAATGGGGGGAGGGAAAATAGAGGCTGGGGCCACTTGGGGGATTCGATTTGGGGCCAAAGCTAATTGGCCAAAAGCCATTGGTGGCGAGTGTCACGCAAGATCATGAGGCCTCGAACAGCTGGCATCTCTCCAGCCAGAGATTTTCCCCAGCGCCGAGTTCAAGTATCTTTTTCCAAGAAGATCACTCAAAATAATCATGGGACTAGCAGCGAAAGCTCTTGTCACGATCGTTTCGTTTATGGAATTGGGAGCAATCTGTTTGATTGTTTTTATTTGGGCTTTTCTGGGGAGGGAGAAACAGAAAAGATCACGAGATTCATATTCCATAGGGCCCATAACTGGCTGATGAACCTAAGGGAGAGCCCCGAGTCACCGGCCATTGAGGCAGATTATGGTGGCCATAAATGTTGATCCGCCTTGATAAATCCATTGGCGAATGAATAGCAAATCCCAGATCTTCAGATTGCAGATTCCAGATGCAGCACGCCATCGGATCGGCGATCCTCAATGGCAATGACGCACATGATCGCCCAGAAAGTTGGTATCCCCCCGTTTCGCGCAGTCTCACATAAATTAACGCCCCTGTCATAAGTACACATATCTGTGGGTGCATTTGTATATGCCTCCATTGTGCATTTCAAGGTCTGGCGATGGTGTGGCATGGGGATATGCTGGGTTATGTATGGATGGGCCTGTGTACAGGGCGATCGGGAAACCGCACGCACGCGTCTCGGGGCGTAATGATTCCCCCTTTTTCGTTTTTCCTTAAATATTTTGCGTGCCTCGAGATTTATGTTGGTGTTGCAACAACAATTGCAGTCGCAGGGCAGCCGCATTTATTTGTCTTGAAAGTTTTATTGCTTTTAAATTTATGGCCTGCCCGGGTCTGGCCTGCTTTTACTTTTCCTTTTTGATGATCATGTCACAGGGCGAGTGTTCACACCTACATAATTACAGAAGATACGAAAATATGGCGCGACACATCTGCCGTTTGACTTGCCTTCCAAGGATCGCCGAGAGATACTCATGGTTTTATGACCCGCATTTGGTTTTGGTATCTCAAGATAAAAGTAAGGGTACCAAATTATAGTTTTAATATATTTCAGCAAACATAAATTCACACACTTCCCATGATTGAGTGCCTTTGGTTTTTCGGGTTTTGTGGTCTCGATGATGAGCTCTTCGGTTCTTGGAGATTTTCTGCTTATTTTCCGGGGGGGAAAACTTTTGCACACAGCCACTCGTCAAATGTGAGAGGTTTCCTTTCTTTTGGCCTTGTTAGAAGCCAGGTTCTCAGCCTTCGTTGATAAGTTATCAGGGGCGTTGGCCTGCGCTCCTTTCCATTTCAATGAGATTAAAATCTTTAAAGACATTTTATAAACATGAAAAATGTGCGTCAACTAAACTAAAAATAACGAAAGCCCCGGAACGTTAACAACGGCCAAAGACAAAGAAGGCCGAAACTTTTTGGGCAAAATGTGGGCGGGGGCAGGATGATGGAGAAGGTTACTGCCCGGCTTTCTTGCGAAAATGTTAATATTTATTGAAAGCATAAGATAGAAACGCGACACAAAGTTTTTTGAGCCGCGTCTCCTTAACCTTCCCTTGAACTTCCTTTATTCCTCCTTTTTTTGTGCTACTGCTCCTGCTTTTTATTATAGACAAAACAAAAAAAAGTGAAGTGCACACACATAAGCCTGCATAGACATCATAAAAAAGTTAAGCTCAAGATACAAAGACTCAGATACAGATACAGGCACACACATGCACACACAACAAAAGAGCAATTTGTTATTTAATGAAACTGAAAATGAAATAAACTCGCAGGCAAAAAGCCAGCAGACGAAAAAAAGAGGAGAATGTATCTGTAAGATGAAAGCATTAACGCACAGAATGCTAATATCTTATGCACACACGCAGATACATTTACAGACTCAGCTGCAGATACAGATACGAGTGTACAGATATATGGGGCGCTTCTGGGGAATTACAACGGCCTATGAACTGAAACCGAAACTCAACTCGACTCGAACCGAGGCTGAAATAGAAGTGGAATAAAGTAACAGAACTGAATCTGTCGTGTCTTTGATTATTATCTTGGTACAGAGAAAGAAACCTATTTCAAAATTTGATACTACTAAATATTTAATAATATATTTTAAAAACGATCCTAAAATATACCACAGCTTTTTTCGTAGGCCAGCAATTTTAACCACTTTTACACGAAAACCTTTCTTAAATAAATAAATATATTTATTTATATAAATAAAAATCAACCTTTTTTCACATCAATAATATTTATATTATTCATATTTCTTTATTTATATTTTTCCCTAAAATAAATATATTTTTTCAGTGCAGCTCAGCCCGCGATATGCGCTCATAAAACCCAAAACACACACATGGTCACCCATTTGTATCTGTATCTGCATCTCGCACATTAACAGAGGAGCAGAAAAAAAAAGGAAAATAAAGTTAAGCTAACAAAGCAAAGCGCCGAAACTCAAGAGGAGGTGGCACGGGGAAATTCGAGGGGGGGAGGAGTTTTCCACACGGGAAAGGGGGCGCTAGGAAAATGTATGGGGGATAAGTGAAAAATCTTGTATGGCAATTTCTGTCGTTTGCCTTTATGGATTAACAAAATCTCTGCAAAGCAAGGGCAGAAAGCCCAAGCTCCACAAAAATATAATATGTTTAAAATAAATCAAATATTTATTATGAGAGTACTCTCGGCCTTATCGATAATACACTGCTGCATTCATAAATCCCACGCAAATATGCAAATGGCGTATTTAAGTCCTACATTTTAAATAGCATTAGCTTCACCGCCCTTTAGACTTTATTTACAAATTATACAAATAACCATCCAGACAAATCGATAATGGCAACCTAATGCATATTAATGGCTTAATTATTCCTAAATTTTAAATCACATTTGGCTTGTGTTACGAACATTGCAATCAACATTTAACGAATCCCAACGCCCTAATGGGTGAGCATGTAAAATTCCCATTCCCACAGTTGGTACCTCTTGGTAGACGAGGTAATCCCCAGCCATTTGCCAGCACTTGGGCAGTCGATTGGGTAACTCATCGCATCTATCAATGATTCCCATCGATTTCGAGCTAACTTCCACTTCCTCTTCGGCTGACACTTTTCCCCCCGCCACATTTCCCGCTGAAACAACCCGTCAAAAGGGCTGAGACTGACTGACAGCTTGTTAGGAAAATACAAAAAAAAAACAGAATACGATACAAAAAAAAAGCGTTGGGATGCATCTGCCGATCCGATCCGATCCACGACGATCTGCCCACACGAAAGACACCCAAAACGCAGAAAACCAAGCCCCGGAGTGATGGTGATGATCATCTGAACCCTTTTTTCGTTGTCTGCTGTTCTCCCACCCCTTCCTCCCAATTTCGAACCTCCACCCACACGGCCAGACTGCACTGGAAGAAACTACGAGATATTCCTGGCCAAATATATTTCTGTATATTTCTCAAGGCAGCTTATATTCTGTCTACCTTTCTTTTATGATCTTAAAATTCAAAAACTCTCTAAAAGATATATCATTTCATTCAAATCAAATATCATATCAAACATAATATCATATAATAAAATATCAAATCATATCACATCATAATATATCATATATTATATCATTTAATATTATATCAAATCACATCAGAAAAAAACCATAACATAAAATACCATATCTTAAAATACCACATCATAAAATGTCATATCATAAAATATATCATAAAATACCATATCATTTTAAATAATTTAAAATAAATTCATATTATATAATGAAAATACCATTATATTGAAATATGAAAACATTTTTAAATAGAAAAAAGTTAAAGAATAAAACAATATTTTGGTTGGTTATTATTTAACTAAAATGAGTCCCAACTTCCCATATATTTCCCCCTGTGCAGAGACACAAATCAGTAAAAGACTGTAACATTTATTTGTCGCTTCGGCAAGCACTGAAATTGGATGGATTCGATGTCTGGGACTGGGACTGGGACTGCAACTGGGGGTTAGTCTAAGGAAAGTTCCGCATCAGTAAACCGTCAACATTGTTGCATTTTAACAAGCCATTTTCGAGTAAGGCCCCACACATGGATCGTTAACGGTGCCACAACAGCTATAAAGGGGGGCTATATCTCCGGGATCCCCCGGATCCGATACGATCCCATCTCCAGTCCGATCCCCAGCACCTCCGTAAAACCTTGTAACTGGCTTAAAGATCTTGATCGGCTTATCGCCGACCATCGTTTTGCATTCGAAATGAGCGGCGATCCGCGGGTCTTCGGAGTATCTGTATCTGTATCTTGGTATCTGTGGCTCTTTATATCTGCATATCCATCCGCGGCGACCGCCTGCGAAACGTTTTACACCCAATAAAGGCGTCAAGAGCGCCATAATAATTATCACAGACACAGGCCAACATTCCCATTCTCATTTTCCTTTTCGCCGGGCGACTATTAAAAGCCAACAAAAACAAAGACGACGGGGGCAAAATGCAAGGAAAAGCGAGGAAAACCCCAAGATGCAGCCCATAAAATGAGCATGGTAAATAAAACAAAAGTTGCCAACGAAAAAAAAAAGTAAATCTATGCACGAAAAAAGTGACTAAGTGAAATATGAAAGGGGTCGAGGGGAGTGGAGATACTTTGGCTGAGATTTTCTGGGAATTAATTAAACAGATGCAACATATTTTGGAGTCAATGTCGGTGATGTTGTATAAATTTCCAATTAACAAATTCCTAAAATAATTATTTTTAAGTAGCTATTTAATTTATGAAACCCTTAATGCAGTACCTAAAGTATTTAAGCATCAAGAAATTCTCAATTGAATTATATTAATATCAGTTTTATTCGACTTTGTCCTTAATTTATCAATTTTTATGTTTATAAAAAAAGTTCTATTAGCTAATTAAAAAGCTATAGACTCTTAAGTAAATGGTCAAGTTAATCGGCAGTACTTTTCAGTATTTTTAAACGACTTGCCGCCCCAAAAATCACTCACACCTCGGGGCTAAGGAGAAAAAATGCAGGAAAAAACGTATCCGACAAATGAGAAAGTATCTGACAAATGAGCAGATTGGGGGCGGGCCAGGGGGCGACAGGTGGGGCGAGGCAGGGCAGCAACTGGGGTGTTGATTGGCATGTTCGGATGCGGACTGCAATTAGGCGGCCAATGCACTTTGCGCCCCATTCCACCGGCATTTCCATATGAAAAACACTTTCTTCGTGTATTTGGCAAGTTGATTTCCATTTTCATTAGCCGCCTTCTCGCCCCCTTCCCTCTGCATTTTGCAATGAATGAACATTTTTGCGAGAGGAGGGAAAAATGCAGCCCAGTTGGCCCGGGGAACTCACAACTTCTTGACAACCGGGAGACAAACGTGCAACAATAATTGGCACTCGGCCAGCTATTCCAAGTCCATTGATGAAAAGCAGCCACATCAGCTGCAGATACAGATACAGATACAGCTGAGGATGCAGATATGCAGATATACAGATACTTATGTGCCAGATGAAGATGCAGCGGCAGCTCTTAACCCAGCGCTTTCGATTTAATTTTAGCCACTTGAATTTCCTGCCCTGCCGCCTCTACTTTTTTACGACCCCGACTCGACAGCGAAAAATGTTTACAAAATAGAAATAAGAAATAAGAGCATAAAATATTTTGTCGACTTCCGCTCGTAATCACCAATTAGTAATGCCACACTGACAAATATGCCAAACCGAAAAAGTTGGACAAACAGCCGCTGGGATGATGGGATAAAATGCGGCTGGGTGGGTGGATGGGATGGGATGATATATTATTTGTAATAAATTGCCGACGCTGCCCCGAAAAGACGCTGGAATCCTGCAAATGGCCCCAAAACTTGGGTCACACTTTCATCATTAGTCAGCCGACTACGGCCACTAAATTCAAATGAAATGCTATCAAATGAAATGCCCAGCATCTGCAAGATACACACACAGTTACAGCTACAGATACAGATACAGACACTTTGCGCATTGTCAAATCTACCAAATCGAAGTGTATCCAATGGAACGCCAATTCCCCGGGGAGCAATTCACGCTTGGCCGTAAAAATGTATCTGTATCTGTATTTGTATCTGTATCTGCGCTGCCCCGTATCTTTGGCAGCGAAATGAAACCAGAAGAAATTAAATAAAAATAGCAAAATGGCCGAAAAGCCTTCGATGGGCCAAAGGCGTTTATGCGTTGGCCCCCTCAAAAATTAATAAAATATTACAAGAAATAAACTGGGATAATAAAAATATTAACTAGTAAAATCACGAGCAAAATAAGCAAATTGGACAATAAAAATGCAGCTTTAAGATATAAAATCCTGGAAAAATATTTTACAAATATTTGTAACTATCCAAAGAATTTAAAGAGTAATCTTTTGATAGTTCCCACATTTGATTTACAAATTTCTCGGAAAATTCCCGCATAAACATTGGGAAAATTCGGTGAAAACTTTTAACATTTCGTTTGCCTTTGCATTTTCGCTCCATTTGGCTGCCTCTTTCGGGTTTCGCACTTCAATTGCTCCGCCCAGTCATCTTACACATTCGTATATTTTCACCCAAGCTGACCAATCAATCGATGTGTTTTCCCTCCTCGTATTTTCCTTAGGTTTTCCCTTGATTTTTCGCGAGGCTTCCACGCCTGTATGTTCTACAAAAGAAAGATCAAAGCGGGAGAAAGGCAAAAGAGAAGAGGGGGAAAAAAGCCTGGGAAATGAGCTCAAGTGTTTGGTCTCCTCTTTGATTTCTCGAGTGGGTGTGTGTGTGTCTTTCCCCCCATCGCCTCGTGAAAAACGTGAAAAGTCCCCCATGGCAAAGGCATTCTCCATGAGATTTCAATACGTCGCGTTCTAGTTTCACTTTCGCAGATTAATTGACGATTGTCTAATCGCATTGATTGATGTCTTCCCAGCGGAAACTTTTCCTCCAGCGGTTTTCCAAGGAGTCCACGCAAAAATCTTGTTAAGTCGTGTGCTCTGCGGTCTGTTTGTTGTGGGTTTTTCGGTTCGGTTTTTCGTGTTTTGGGTTTCGGTTTTCGGGTTTCGGGTTCTAAGTGCTGACTGCACCGCGATATAAATTAATGAAAAGCGCTTAAGCATCTGGAGATATATATTTTTATATACACATATACGTACGCAAGTGCCTTGAGAAAGTTGCCGTAAAGTTCGACGTGCGGTTGGGATAATCTTTGCACAGCCACAGAACGAGAAACAGACGGAAAACAGGGGCAATTCGGTTTTCGGCAACAAGAAACACTCAATGGAAATTAAAGCAATTTCCTGTAGCAATTTGAAGGGGCTAAATTAAAATACAAACGACGGCGGAGCGAGAGATACTCTGCACACACTCCACTGTATCTGCATGCCGCCATTCGGCAAATCCGGCAACTGGCAAACTGGCAATCCGGCAGATATAGATACAAATACAAGTACAGCCGGGCATACACCGCACACCCGAAGAATGCTACGATACGACCGCCATTCATAGATATTTAATTAGCAGAGTGCCGGGCGTTAGACAGAGACGGGCGGCCTGGGAGCGAGCGAGAGAGCTGGGCGGCTTGTAAATTGGCAATAATCTCAAACCGAATCTGTGCACTGGTAGAAAAATCTATTTCTAATGGGGAAAAAATCTATCAACCAACTTATTTTACATATTTATAATTATATTTTGAATAAAACCCTAAAATATGTGGGAAATATGTTAATTGAACTGTGTTTCCCAAAACTATTTGGCAAAAAGAGCACTTTTGCAACACCTCTGTACCAATAAATCTCTTTTTTCAACACTGTTCCCAATTATAGAAATCATAAAATATCCTTGGGAATGTCGTATATTTTAGGACTAATAATTATATTTTTTTATGTATAACAAACAGTCAAAAAAACGTTTTAATTTAATTTTCTTTATAAAAAAAAGTAATGAAAATATATACTTTTTACAGAAATATAAAGTAGGTATTGGAAAATTATTGTTATACGATAAGAATCAAAGAAATAATATATAGTACATTTAAAAAGATATTTTTGCAGTTCATCAATTTAAAAAAATATGTGTTAATTTCATAATTTTATTTAATATTTATAAAAGATATAAATGATGGGTTTATTATAGCAATATTTGTATTTTTACATCAAAGGACGCTTTAATTTTCTAAATATTGCTTTATTGTAGAATGCTATACCCAAGTTTGGAACTTTTCCCTGAAATCTTTGATTTGTCATAGGATTTTTTTGCAGTGCACTTGGTGCACAGAACGGCAACCGAACAGTGTCATCCGCAAAACCGAAAAACGTCAAGAGACGGCAGCGACAACAAAGTAAATGAAGATGAGCACTTCCTGCAACAAAAGCGACAACAACCGAGGAGTTGAGGAAAAGCGTTGGGGGGAAAATGCGCGGGGAAAACGAGGGAAATGCGGCGGCCGGGGCACACACGAAACATTTTTAATCGAGTGCAACGCCATGAATGAGCAGAAGTTGGATCAGAAGAGCAGCTGAGGAGCTGCAGAGCCGGGGAGCCGAAGAACTCGCCCATTTGTTTGTGCATCCAATCCACAAGCCGCTGCACATACACACAGATGCACCCAGCGAGATACAGATACTCGCGGTTTTTGTATCTTTTATACGAATGAGTTAAATGCTATGCTCGAGTTGAGTGAGTGATGCATCCCAGGGCGCATCCGTAAGATAAACAGGCGCAGCACGCAACGTTTAACTTTTCATTTGCAGCCCTTGCCGCATTTGCAAGTATCTGTATCTGCATCTGTATCTGTGTGTTGACTGTTGCATGCATTTTGTATCTTGTATCTTGTGGGTGCCGCTCGGCAAAGGTCACGGGCATATGCACCGCCGCAGTGCCGATTGCCCCGTGCCCGAAAAACATGCTCGGATTGAAGAAATCATTAAAAATATTTAAGGAAGGAATGCCGCTGAGCGGCGCGCACAAGATAAATATGGGTGAAATAATAAACAAACTGAGTAATCTCCGCAATTACGGCATTTTACAAATATTTGTGCCTGGCTTTGGGGCCAAGAATGCGGCAAGATTTACAAGTAATTGTGGGATTTTTCACATTTTCAATAATAGTGCGAGTAAATATTTTTAAATAGCAGGCAAAAATTCATAAAAATATACATTGAAACTAGCTTTGAGGGCATTTCATTTAGAATACTGCCCAATAATGCAGCAAATATTTGCACACCCAATAACTGAGCACTGAGGACTACGAAAACAAAAGTCAAACTCCAGTCGACGGGGCAAAGAGAAACTTTTGTGTCTTCTTGTTTCTGCCCCCGCCCCCAACCTAAATTCGGAATAAGCCAAGTTAAGAAAAGACCAAGATAAACTTGGGAAGGCTTTTTATTTTCGGTGAAATGGTGAATCAAGTCGAGAAAACCCTCAAATTTCCAAATGATTTAACTTGCCAGACACTTCAATCGGCTCAGACTCTCTTAAAAACTGCTGAAAGTGAAGCTACTTCAAATGAATGTGCGTGATGTGAACCCCTTAACCCCCGCGCGTTGCCGCCTTAACCCACTGACGGCCAACTACTTAGCCCATCAAAACGATTGCGATAGAAAATGGAACAGACGGCGGGGCGTTGGGTCTCGGTTTTATCTGGCCTCTGAAACGGGATGATGAGATGGGATGCGATGGGATGAGAAGAGGAGCTTTGGAGATTTCTTCGCTCTACGTATCAATTTGGGCATTAAGCCCATACGCAATTGAAGCCAATTGAAGCTAATCATTTGCCATTTAAATACGGGGACAACAAAGCACTGAACCCATGCTCGAGACACGGCCGCAATAGATACAGATGCACTTATCTGAGCTAGAAAAAGATACTGAAAAAAGTGGATAAGTCTCATATAAAATGACTATGAAAAAGTAGAAAAAGCAGACATTTTTGTTGTATTTTCCTATAAATAAAAAAATAGATTATATTTTCTATACCAAATTTAAAATATTTCTGTAGAATCTCAAAATTTACCTATACATTTCTCCTATACATTAAGAAACTATGCTATGTTTTCTAAACTTAATATAAAAATCTTTTTAAAATATCAAACTTTCTCTCTGTGTATTTACATTTATAACCGTTTTAATTTTTAAGAACTACATAAATCTCAGTTGATATTGATAACCAAACCATATATATTTTCAAAATTGTTATTTCGCAATTATTAAGATCAAGGTCTTTCTTCCTTTTAGTAAATAATTAAATCTTTCTAAAACATGAAAATTTCTCTCTCTGCCTTTTTATGACTAGGTAGTCTAGACTCCAGTGGGTAATTGCTGACTGAAATAGGGGTTACAAAGTGGATATCTCTCTATTACCGCCATGGAAAACCACAACAAAACATTTCACATTCCGCAGCATGCGGAAGTTATGGAAGTGATCCCCATTCTCTCTCTTTATAAGGGTGAAAATTATAGGGGGCCATAATGGTCCAACTAATAGGTATTGTTTTTAATTTATTGCCATAATAAAGTGGATTATTGGGCTGTTTAAATACACAGATGTTATATAACTTTAATAAAGTATAAATAGATAGATATTATATAACTATAATCAGTCTATCCATCTATAGATTTATACCTGTGTATCTCAATCTTGTAAATCAGCGGATTTGTAGTTATTAAACTTGAAAACAGCGCTCGACTCACATATCTTTGAGCTGCATTTATTGCAGCTCAGGCATTTTCCTGCCCGAGGAAAGCTCAGAAGTTTTCCCGGCTTTATGAAATACTTTGTAGCGGCGAAATCTCATCGTCAGGCAAATGCATTCCTCTCTGGGGTTGTGGGTGGGCGGTTTTCTGGGGGGTTCTCTAAGGGGCTTTCCCGGGGGCTTTTCCAGGGTGTTGGGCCCTCTACATAGCCGCTACAGTTGGCTGCCAAATTGAGACTCTCGCATTGGCACGCGTCCGCATTGCATTTGACCTCGTTCTCGACTAAGCTATGGGTGCCATAAAGCCCCCTTCTTGGCAGCCCGCAACTCTGAAATTCCGAAATGCTGAAATTCTGGCAGGCAAGCAGGCTCTGATGCGAGCAGAAGCAGGGCATCAGCATTAAATTATATTTTATGCGCAAATTATTTAAGTCGAGCACAAAGTTGGGCAAAAATAGTGGCATTAAGCCCGGGACGGCGATGTATTTACACTATATATGTATATATATTCCAAATACGGGGGCTCATTATTTGAGTTGCATTTCTTCTCTCACTTCTCCGCTTTCCATGGTTTTTTTCTTGGCTGTTGGCCATGGCAAACAAAGCCATTAACTGGGCGGAAAAGGGGGCGGCAAAATGGGTTTGGCAATTGACTCTTTAGCTTTTGATTTCGCCCCTCGGAAAATGCAATGATGCGTTGCATTTTCTAGTCCTACTCCTCCTCTTTCTTTTTTTTTGGTAATTTCTGTCCTTTTTCTTTGTTTTTTGGCTGCAGTTTTCGGGGATTTTTTTGGTTTTTTCGATTTTTTGTTTTCATGCGAAAAGTTTTCAATTGCTCTGGCGTCACTTTTTGATTGCTTTGATGTGTTTTTCTCGCACATTTCCCCAGCCTCAATTCATGACAAAAGTTTTTCGGCTGGGGGTTATATGGGGCTAAGCAAAGTTTGCCGTGGGAAAGGATGAGTCCTGCGGACAGACAAAAGCCGAGAACTTTCGCTTTGATTTTCAAATATCTTCCCCGGCTGCATTTTCCTCATTTTCCTCGTACTTTCCTCTATTTTCGGTTTTGCATTTGTGTGTGTGTGCGTCTGTGTGTGTGTGTGTTATCCTTGGCCTGACAGAAAAATGAAAGTTTAATGCGTTTGCCAAATACAATTTTCACAATTCCTCCTCACGCACACAACACACTCAATTCTTTTTTTCTTAGTTGAATTTAGTTTGGAAATTGAGTTTTTCCACTCGCGCCCTATCTCATTCTATATAAATATATATATATAAATCTTAATACAGCTATACGTATGGCTGTGTGTAAGTACTTTGTTGGCCGGAAAATGTGTGCGTCTGTGCGGAAATTGCATTTTCCACCCTCCTTTCCACTTCCCGCCTTACTTTCCCTGTACTGCGATTTTTTCCCTTTTCGAATTTTATTTTGTGTAGCATTTTTGCCCATCCCCCCTTTCTAGCGCATTATCCAAGGGCGGCCAGTGCAAGTTTAAATGGTTTAAAGTGCTTATAATGCAAATATTAAAAGAAAGTTGAGCGCCCGAGCAATATAAAAGTTCAAATCGCAAAGGGTTCAAAAGTATCTTTGTTGGCAATAAAAGAGCACTTAATGATGTGCCGACAGAGGGGGGGGTATTAAACAATTTTAGTTTACTTTTGGACACATTTTGAAGCTCTTATCAGGCTGGAAAACGCATTCGGCGCCCTGTTTACCCACCATATCTTGTTTAAATACACTTGTTTGCCCTGGCCCCGGGTTTGTTCATTATTTCTTTTGTTTACCCGCCTGCCAATGGCATTTTCCTGACATAATCCCAACTTGATTTGCATAGACGCTCAATCAATTTTAATCAATCTGCCCCGTGGGGCTGCCCCAGCCCCCCTTTCTTTAATGCCCAGCTAATTCCTTAATTCACCGCCCCCTCCTTTCGCCGGGGAAACCGATACAAATTACAATTTCGTTTAGTTTTTAATTGAACATTTTTCGAAGGCAAGACTGGCCGAGGAAAACCCACGTGGCTATTACGGGGAAAGTGTGTGGAAAACAAAGCAAAACAAACACCGAACGAGGGAGTTCGTTTTAATCTACAAATTGAATTTCCCTACATGGGGAGAAGGCCCTGGATGGATGGATGGATGGATGGATGGAAGGTCCTTTTAATTGCCGGCCGACGCATGTTTACACTGGGCGAACAGGATGGCATTCTCGCTGCCCCTCGGGCACCACGAATTTGTTGGCTGTCAAATAAAACAAGACGCTTCAAATTATTTCAAATTTATCGCGACAAAGGTGTCCTGTCCTGTCCCTTCCTTCTCTTCCTGGCAGCTGGCGATTTTCAACCCCGTCCTGGGCAAAGCAACCACCCAAGGGCAGACAAAAACTATACAGAATGCGTATCTGTGTATCTGGATTTGTGGGTATCTGGGCATCTAGGCATCTAGGCATCTAGGCGCGTATCTCAGGTAGAAGGAGGGGCGCATATTTAGCCACAGATTCGTACCGCAAAATGACAGGCCGGCGACAATTAATGGCCATCCCAGAGGAACGGCTCGATTCGTAAATGTATCTAACACACAAAATGATATTTTGACACGCAGCCACGGGTAAAACTTGCAATTAGCCGAGACCGAAAACCGAAAAAAAAAGAGGAGAACCGAGGAAAAAACCAAACACAGATTGTGTATCTTTTGGCTTTGTGCAATTGTGGGTTAATGGCACTTTAAACTGCGCTCCACACCGAAAACCGCACAGGAAGCGGACGAGAGTGGAGTAGAATATCTCGTGGATACGTTCTGTTTTTGATTCATATTTGGCACGCAATAATGCAATCTACGAGCTGAGGAGAACCCAGAACCAACGGATAAGTCCGGAGATCTTTTAGGTGTGCACGAAAAATCAGAGATTTTTTGATGTACTTTAATTTGTGTTCCATAAAATAATTATTAAATATTTTATTTATTATTTTTATTTTTTTAATTCAAAAATTCAATAAGGAAAATATAAGGATAAATAAATTCATTTTAAAAAAATAAAGAAAAGAGAACGGATTAACCCCTGAGATATTCATATCTTAAAGATACAATTTCTATTACTGTTGGAATTGTTATTATTCAATTTAATAATAAATTAATAAATATGATATAGTTCTAGCAAAACTAGAATTATAAAAGGAAATAAAAGATCTAGAATTAAATCGCATCTTACAGATACAATAAAAAGCAATCTCAGAGATTTTTTTGGTTTTAAAATGAGCAATATATAGTTTTTAAATATTATATATATCTATTATTCTTATTCATTGAAAAGAAAAATATTCAAGCAACCTAAAAAGGGCCTAAAAACAGCCAGATACAATCGCGAAATACTCGCATCTCACAGATACCTTTTTCAGGCACCTTGAGCCGGCGATTGCCCTGGCTAGTAGACGACTCGAAAAGGGGGCGTTGGGCCTTGGGCGTGGCCGTTATAAATCAAAACGAATGGTGCAGAAATTAACGAAACGCGGAGAGCTTAAAATGCAATTTAGTCGCTGCAATTAAGGGGCGACCATGACTCAGACAAGGGCTGCGAAACCCTCTTTCGCTGGCAAAATAGCAGGGGCGTGGAAGGGGGGCTCTCTGAAGGAGCCACGCCAAAAGAATACAAAAGCGTCGACTGATTTTTATCAACTAACCAAGCGTAACGCAGACAAACACTTCCTAAATCACTTGAGTGCTCCGTTCGCTCCTCGCTCTTGTCTATTTTATTTTATTTTATTTCGGAACGGAACCGAACGGAACAACCCCCAGAAGGCAGCGCTTCCTGTGCCACATAAAACATAAATTATTTAATTTTTTCCCTCTCCCTTTGAGGCAGCTTGGTATATATACTTTTCCTTTTTTTTGGGAGCTAGCTGCCTTTGCCGCTTATCGGAATTTTCGATGGCGACGGCGGCGGCGCTTAGAATTCGAAAATTATGAAACACTTCGGCTCGGCGCTCCTTTGGCTCTTACTCAAATATATGACCATCTCCTCTGCCCTCGCCAGCTATCATTTACTTCATTAATTTCTTTATATTTATTTGGCTTTTGTTGGCTTTCTTTTGGCCGCGGGAAGGAGAAAGGGCTTTCTGCACTCGAATTTCATGGGGTTTTGTGCGTGGAGTATCGAGTTCTTGGCGAATTCAGCTGCGGGCGTCGTTATAACGACTGAAATCGGGGCTCTAATCAAAAGATCTCGCACAAAAGGTTTCGGTAAGCTGATCCGTGAAGGGATCCCCCAACACGGCGAGAAAAAATCAGACAAATTGGTCAGTAGATTAAATTATTTGTAAAATTATAGCAAAAAAAAAGTTTGAATACAAGAATAACCCATATGAGTAAAACATGGCACAATAAAATACATATTTTTTCGCTGTATACATTGGAATTTATCTGTAAAAACCATAAACATGATTTTATCTTTGTTATGAATAAACGGATTTCTGCTTTAAAGTAATAATGTTTTTAGGAAATCTCTACAAAACCAGTGTTGTAATGCCCTTGCTTTACAATCTGCACAGCAATACATTTAAATATTATGATATTTTAATGACAAAAGAATATCAGTACTCGCTGCTAAAATCCCTAGAAATGACTGTGGCTTTGGGATTGATTTACCATCACTCGATACCCGATGCCAGCTTCAATTTCAACCCATCTTCATTTCGGCTTCTACTTTCCTCTTTTCGGCGGGGGATTTTTTCCCTCTAAGTCCCCGCGCACAATTCAATCAAACTTTGGTGGGGACCAAACTTTATGACACCCCAACTTTTGGGAGGAAATGAAAAACTCGCGGCATATGAAGAAGGCTAAAAGGAGAAAAGTCAAGCGTTTTGCATGGGAAATGGGCGAAAAGTCAGTGGAAAGAGAGACTCTAAGGGAAGTCTATAGGGGAGTAGGTGGCAGCGACAGGAATAATAAATATTCAGTTTAAGTAAATGGGCTTTTATCGCGCATCTCTGGGGTGCCATAATTTGCCATTTTTGCCAGCCTGTCTGCGTTCTATTTTCTGCCCCAGCTTTTCCTTACATTTTCCTGGGTTTTTCTTTTTTTTTTTCCTTCTGCCCTACCGCGTCCCTCCTTTGCGGGCAAAGGGAGCAGCCAACTGCCTGTAATTGATTCAACAAAACGACGCAAAGGTGCAAAAGGGAAACAAAAAGCGAAAACTTGGCGACGAGGCAACAACAATTATACGCATAATATATTTTCAGTCATAAATATGCAATGTGTATATATGTACGAAGGTATATACGTAAACAAACACGCGTGTACTTTGGAAAATAAAAATTATCAAAACCAAAGTCACGCTCAGAGCGGCAAAAAAAAGAGGGAAAATACCTCAGTAAAAACATTGCCCATAAAATGTGAAAAATTTGCGCTGGCATCTTTTGTTTCAGCTTCTTCGCCTCTTTTTTTTTGGCCGTTTTCCTTCGGGGGGAAAGGCAAATCACTTCAGCGAAGGAGAGGCAACAATTTAGCTCATTTATTTTTATACATTTTAAGAAACAATAAACCAACGGCCCATAAAACACAAGCCACCAAATGAAAATGATTTAAGGCGCACGAGAATTATTTCCCTGGAAAAGTTCAACAAAATAATTGCAACGTTTTGTTGGATTTCGTTCTTCCCGCCGGTGATTTATATTACCAAGTGCGTTTCCATGGCCGGGGCAGTGTTGTTAAGCGGCCAATTTCCAGGAAAAGTTGGTTTTTTCGCCAACAGGTCTGCGGAAACTCTATTACTGAGCTTGATATTAGCCAAGCCATTGAGTTGGAAACTCTGAGGTAAGCAGCAAAAATAGTAGACCGCAATTAGCAAAGCTTAAGTAAGCTTATAAACTTTTCCAACACTGTATTTTTTTAGTTTCTTAAGCAGGTTGTTGCATTTGAGGATTAGACTATTTGAAAAGTCCACTAGTTCTAGCACTTTAATGCCCTGTGTCTCCATTCTCCGTAGTTTCTGCCTTCTGCATGTCGCCAAGCAGTGTTGCACAACTATTTAGAACGCATTCATGAACTTTGGCAACATGGCGCCGTGTTGGCTGTCACTTTAGCTATCTGGCAATGGAATTGAATTAAGCCTGCTTTGGCCATCCAATTAGTTGGCCCCGTTTTTAAAGCCGAGCGGACGGGGAATTTGTCGAGCGGCCCAACTAAAAAGAACTTTGGCAACCCTGCTAACCCCGCAAAAATGCAACGCTGTCATTTAATGAGTTTCCTGCACACCATTTTGTGCAGCAAAAGCCTTTCCTTGTCAGCCTTTAAATCCCTTGCAAATATATATATACACATAGGGTATATACATTTATTTGGCTCTGGATTTTTCGCGACAGGATGCTGAGCTGGGAATGTTGAAACTTGAAATTTAATTATGCCGACTGCGTTTCGCTTCGGTTTGTTTTTACTGTGCTGAGGCTGGGGCTGCCGTCGCTGCTGCAACGATTTGCCTGCAACATCTTGAGATGCAGGCGAAAACACACAGCAGCCACAGCCACTTGACTTCTGGAGTGGCACTTTTCCCCGGCATTTGCCCCGCACCCCCAAACTCCCACTCGAAACGCTTGAATGCTAAACACGCCTGGCAAATTAGCTCCTCACCGCCGGCCAGCCCCCAGCCGCAATTTCCTTCAACAGGTTCGCCACGTGAAAGTTCTCCATCTACCATCTACCATCTGCAATCTACAATTGCAATTGCAATTGCAATTCGAAAATCCACACCACTGGCTTATCAAATTTCCAAACTTTCAATTGCACTTAACAGCTCGAGCTGATATTATTACTCGATTTGATTACATTTTGATTCGATTTCGTCGAGGATTTCGTTTAATTGGTCTCCGGAAAAAGCAATTTCGCCTGTGTCTCCATGACATTAGGTCTCTGGATCCGAATCCGAATTCGAATCCGAGTCCGAGTCCGAATCCGTATCTGTATCTGGGAATCCGAGAGATTTACGATTTACGAGGCACCCTTTATCACCGCCCTCCTATTTTCCACACGCTCCAATTCATTTGGAAGCGATTTGTGTGGATTTATGGTTTGTTTGTCTCATTGGCAACTCGCCGCATAAATTTCCAATAATTATGGAAAATAAATCTAGCTCTCGCTGTAGTGCTGTGTAAATGCAAAATCAACAAGAACAACGCGAAATCAGTCAAGTATTTTCCTTGGTTCTCTGCTCGTTTTTCTCCTAGTTTTTCAGTGTTTTTGAGTGGAGCCAAGCAGTTGTGCTGATTCACACAGGTAAGAACGTGAAAAATGCCAAAAGACAGGGGGCGAGAGGTGTGAAAACGGTTTCGGAGGATGGGATGGAGCACTCCTCGACTCCTCGAGTGTTTGGAAAATAAACGATGTTGTCTATGACAAGGCATGACGGTAATGACCAGCGCTGCTGGACCAGAGATTCAGCTCCTTCTTGGCCAGCCAGCGAGCCAGCCTTCTTCTTCCACATACAATCTGCTGCTGCTTTTTAGCCTCGTCATTGTTGCCAAGCTGCGAGGCAGCCTTGTTTTTGATTTACTTGTAAAAGAAACACTGACAAAATGGGCGCTTTGGAGGGAAAATTAACAAGGAAAATGTATAAATGTGGCCGAGAAAATAATTTGGAAATCTAACTCTAGAATTTCAGAAATTATGGCTTACAGCAAATATTGTATCTTTGACCAACGTTTTCTAACATATTTTTAATACCCTTTAAAAAACATAATTTCAATCAATATATTTATTTATCTATCTACAGTTTAAATGGCTAATAAATTAAAAAAGAAGAAAATTTGGACTTCCAAATTCTTGATGATTCTTTTAAGGCACTCTTTAATATTCTATATTATATAGAATATTATTAATTAATTTTTTCTTAATAAGAAAAGTTAATTTGCAACCATTTAGTACCTAGCATTGTAATATTTTTAATAATCTTTAAAGAAATATTTTAAACGGTATTTTAATTGCATTTTTAAGTTTGACATAAATAATTACAATTTTAGCCAGTTTAATATCGATTTCTGCATTTACTTTCTTAGTATTCAAAGATATATTTTTATAAATCAAGGAACTGATTTATATTGTAATTGAGTGATTATCAAGTATTTTTCCTCAATATTATTTTTCCCTGGAGATTTGCTCTTTTGGCAAAGACATTCTATCCTTCACAGATTTAATTACCCTGCTTCGAGCCCCCTTTTTCGGCCAGTGCACTTCGCACATATTTTTGCAGGCATATTTTTGTTTTGGGAATTTTTCAATTCAAGGTTTTGGCCCGGTGTGCTTCACACCTCTCCGAAAAGCACCTCGCCCCCGGTGTTTTTCGCCGTGTTTCCTCTTCCTTGGTGTTTTGTGCAGCCTCATGGTCCCAGGCCCTGGGTTTCTGGGTTCCAGAGCTGCTCGATTCCTCGCTTCCTCGGTTCCCCGGGTCCCTGGATCCCTGCGAGAGGCTGCCGACTGCCTGCCTGCCTGCTATCAATGGCAAAACCTTTTTGGATTGTTATTTTTGCTGTCTGCACTTGTGCGAGGAGCCGGAGCATCGGGCTGACTGGCATCATAAATCATCTCAAGTGGCTGCCGCCGCCGCCGCCGCCGCTGCCAGCCCTCTAAGCCCCGCTATTTCGGCCCTCTTGTATATAACTATAACAATTTGCAAGATACAGATACACACGGCCATACACTCGTCGCGCGGACTGTCAGTCAGCGCTTTTGACATTTTCGCTGCACTAATTTGCGCACTTGAGCGCATTACAATGCCAGTGTTTTGGGATGCAGTTGCCATATATCAGGCGCAAGGCTGACGACTTAATCGGGGCTCCGGAGCCGGGATACTCCTGTGCAGCCACATAAATAGCCCTGAATGCAAATACCTTTGTGGGTATTTCGATTCATGAATAATTTTCGGGGTATTTATGAGCATTTGGGAGCAGGTAGGCTGCTTACAGGTTGTAAAATGTAGTTGTAATAAGGTCAGGTAACACTGCCTTTTAATATAAATTATTTCAAGATATTTTCGATGACTTAATAAGAGGTAAAACCCCTTAAAGATATTTTTAGAAAAGGATACATAACACAAATGAGATACATATCCTTTTATCTAGTTATGTAACCCATAAAAACCTGTATTGTATATTTCTACATAATATTTCTAACAATAACGCTCCCTGGCTATTATTTATAAACATCTCCAAGTGCGCTTTCATTATAGTATCTAAGACAGAGGAAAAACTATTCCGCGTCTCCTCATTGAGAGCCTTCTTTCATCTAGCGCTACAAATACATCTGTTGTGCCGCAGATACAATTTCCACTTCCAAGGAGCCCTTTCTCACAGTTTAATCCAGGCACAGGTACCTCGAGGTACTCGGCTGCATCCCTGAGATACAGATACGCTCGCCTTTTCGTGGCGTTAAACTGACAACAGCTGTGCGGCACATTTGCGAAACGATAAAGGAGAAAGAGGCGAAAGAGGAGCCGATAAAGATGCGGGGAAGGCGGCGGAGGAGGAGGACGAGCAGGTCTTCTGATTTCTGCACTCCTCGAGCAGGTTTCATAGGGTATAAGCCGCTTCTGGCCGACTTTATGGCCCCAGAAAAGCGGCAACAGCGCCGAAAACAGCTGCTGGAATTCCTAGGGATTGATGTATCTTTTCCTTCGACCCGAGAAACCCGAGAAGATCGCGATTGAAATTGATATTTCGAATTGGTTAGCTTCGATCTGGGACAGCAAACTTAGGTAATGGAGTTTTTGGGGAACATCTTAAGGTTTCAACTGGCTGTAAATTAAGAAAATCATACATATACATATCTTCGTTTTCCAATTGAGATATATCTTTATTTAGCACTTCAGATTATTTTGCTTCTTGAGTAAACACATACAAAAATGTAATTAACTATTTTTTGAGTAAGACCATTTCGGAAAAAGACAAAAAAATGTCTTCAAAAATCTTATAGTCTTTTTTGTTTATTTTAAAATAAACAGTATAACGAGCTTCAAAGCCAAATATAGGAAAATATTGTTATAATAAATATTCGAATTTATGTTTTCCTGTTGGTTAAGAAAAAATATATATGAGATATCTTTTAATTTATTTGCTAAATATTTAAAGATAAACTCTCCATGATTTTAGTTTGTAATATACTCTTAAAAATGCCCAATTTTTCTATTCTCTGATTTTAATAAAATAAATTCCCCTTGAAATTTGGAAAGAATATGCTCCCTTCTTATATAGGGATTTATGGCCATTCAATTAAGCTAAACTTTACAAAACTCCGGCTGATTGAATCGATTGTTTTCGGACTCTTTCAGCAATTTGCTTAATTGCACAACGCCACGAATCACTTCACATTGTCCCAGAAGACGGAAAAGGGGTAAACGGGCGTCCCGGGAATCGTTCTTGGCCCTCAAGATCGGCGGGCTATATGGACCATACACATACGCCTATAAATCCGCCCGTTGATTGCCGACGGCATTGATTTATGGCCACAAGCGGCGAAGATCGCGGATGCCAGCGGAAGATACAAAGATACGCAGATACGCGGATACGCGGATACGCGGATCCAAAGATACATTTTGACAACACATGCTGGAGCTGTAAAAGCAAAAATGGAATATGGCTCCGCAATAACCATTTGCGTTTGTCCATTAAACAAATGTGCAAAAACAAAAAATAAAACCAATAAACAAACAGGCGCACAAATTGAGCAACATTTTGGAAGCGAAGAAAAAACATTGGACACCAGGCACAGAAACTAATGAATATAAATTGTTAACTATATTGGCACTTTGGCTAATGTATTTCTGGCTTTCCCCCATCGAGAAAACCCAATCTTTTTACACACAATGTGTTTAAAGGATGTCAAAGTGTGTTTCAAGTGTCAAAATATAGTTTTACTGCGAGTTATTGGCTAAATGTTGGCTAATTTGGGCTTATAGTTGGGGGATTTAGTGACCATTTGTAGTTATTTTATTTTATAAAAATAGTTATTGTTGCTTTGAATGTAGGGAATGTATAATAGAGAACTTAGTTTCCATTTTGTTTTTAGTAACAGTATTATTTTAGGGCAATCGATTGCTTAAGAATACGATTTTTTCATTGCCCCAATAATCAATAAAAAGTGTCTTCATTTTTGCTTAAATTTTTATGTTTTTCCAAGTATTTTTGCAACTCTTTAAATGCAATTATTAAGTGTTTATTCCATTTTACAAGAATTTTTTACTGTTTATACTTTATATTTGCATTAAATTGCCAATATGTTGGTTTTGCCAGACTAAAGTTTTTAATTATGCAGTCGTAGAATTTTTATCTTTTCTAGTAAAAAAAATGTTATGGGAATATGATTTATTAGTGGAAACGATTTTAGGAAACATAAATAGCAAAACTGTTAGGAAACCTATAAAAATATATATTTCTTGAGCATTACTTCTTTTTAAGAACATTTGTTATCAATAATTTTTCAAATTTACTTTTGTTGTAAGTTCAAATTGGCAATTATTGCGTGCAAACGATTGCAAAAGTAATAAACTTTTATTGTCCTGAAAATTGAAATTTTATATCGATTTTGCAAGTAATCCTTATTTTAATCCCTATTTTATATTATTATAAGAAGATAAATTGGGAGTTTTACGAGTTTGTATTTCTTTTATATTATATTTTCATATTGAAAAAATGGGACAGCAATAAAAAAAATTAAATTTTATATAGACATGGGTTTTATATCTTTATTATATTCCCTCTGTTAAATAGTTTTTTAAAGAAATAAAATGGGAATTTACTATTACAAAGGAAGTGCACTTTTATTGTTTACCAAAATTAGAATTATATAAAACTGCCAAGAGGAAAATATTTCCTCTATTTTATATTATTATAAGAAGATATATCTGGTATTTTACAATTACAACATTTAGGCACTTTTCTTGTTTTTAAAAATGATATTTTATATAAATTTGTTAAGTAACCATTGTACTTCTTTTATATTATACCACTACTTATAATGTCCTGCATTTTTATTGTTTTTAAGAATGAAATTTTAATAAATTGGCTCATTATATCATCAATATATTTCCTCTATTAAATAGTGTTATAAGCAGAAATGCACTTTTTTGTGTTTAAAATATTACATGTTATATCAATTTGTTAAAAAACCATTATATTATATTTTTATAAGGAAGTAAATGCACTTCTACTGTTTTGAACAATGAAATTTGTTAAAGATTGGGTTATTATATCACCAATATATTTCCCCTGTTTAACAGTGTTATAAGGAGATGAAATGGGAATTTAATATTACAAAAGAAGTGCACTTAAGTTGTTTACCAAAATTGAATTTTGTATAAAACTGCCAAGTAATCATTTTCTAAATTTCTATTATTTGAGAAGATAAATCTGGAATTTTACGATTACAGGATTAAATCACTTTCTTTTTGTTTTAAGAATGAAATTTTATATGAATTTGATAAGTAACATTATATTTCTTTAGTATTTCATTTTCATAAGGAAAGGAATGTATACTTCCTCTATTAGATATTGTTTTAAGGAGATGAAATGGGAATTTACTGTTTCAAAGGACATGCACTTTTTTGTGTGCCAAAATTAGATTTCATATAAAACTGCCGAGTAGTCATGATGTTTTCTCAATTTCATATTGTTTTAGGGAAACAACAGTGCACTTCTGTTGTTTTCGAACATTTTCCACCGTTTTGCCGAGTAATCACCGTGCTTTGCGAATTTCCCCCGCCCCCTGCAACCACAACCGTTATTTGTTGTTCCCGTCCTTCCCCGCAGAAAACACTGTGTTTTTCCCCGCCTTGCGCCGTTATTTGCATTTTTGGCAATTGGCTGAGATAACAAAGCGCCGTTAGAACGGTATAACGGTAAAGCGTAACGCTGCACAAAGTTGTTGTTGCTTGATTTTTCACGTTTCTCCGCGCAAGGAGAAAGGAAAATGTTTTTCATATATTTATCATATAGTGACCTACATTTTACTGTTGTTTTTTCCCAGGCAACTGCAATCCGCGTAGTTGTAGTGTGTTTTCGTACACTCTTGTTTTTTTTTATCCAAATAACGGGGCTGCGTTGTAATCCGTTTGGGGCCGCTGCTTTGCGCTCAACAAACTGGCATTTTCTCTCAGTGCTTTCGAGTTTTTCTCGGATTTCTTTTATTTTTGGCTTAATCTTGCACTTTAGCACTTGAAAAAAAAGGTGGCGACAAGGAAACAGAGATTAAAAACGGAACTAACGGGACAAACCGAAAATCGAAATCAAAAGGAGCGAGGAAAAAAAAAACGGTAGGACACTGAAAACAACAACAAATGTTCCGCAAAACGCACACACACACGCACAGTGGGCGGGGTGGGGGGCGCACACGTGTGCGAGCGAGAGGCGGCGATTCACGCGCTTACACGGAGCCGCATAAAAAACCCGGAGTGGCGGAGTAGCGGTAAACGGCCGCGGAAGAACCGTTCGATTTGGCGCTGCGTCGACGAATACGTCCTCTGCCGCCGACTTTGTTTTAGCAAGAATCTGTTGAGTCTACGGTCACACTTGCGGCGCCAAATGGCGGTATCTTGCAGACCTGCGTGTGCGGTCACACCTTCTCCCTTCGGCGCTCTCTCCGCTCTCGGGAGAGCGGGAGCGGAAATCTTGCATCTCGCTCTTTCACTGACACTTACGCTGAGGCTGTCTCCCTCTTTTACTGGCACTTACGACAAATGCGAGGACTGCAGCCGCGCTCTGCGCTCTTCGCGCCCGCCCGCTAACAGCGGAAGAGCGCGCGAAGGGAGAGCGGCTCTCCGGGTAACAGCGAGTGCGGGCAGGCGCTAACAGCCCTGTTAGCCGCCACAGGTCTCTGTTGTTTGTTTTTGCTCCCTTGCGATTTTCCTTTTGTTTATAAAACAGATGTTTGGTTTTTTGTTTTTAAATATTATAAAAATTAACTTTTGTAATTTTAACAATTTTGTTGGCAATAAACACTTGCATCAAAAAGATATAAGCATTTTTGAGTAGTTTTATTTATATTTTATTATATTTTATTAAGGAAATTTGGCAATTAATTTTATGTCAACTTATAAAGTAAATTATACTACCTATACAAAAGTAAAGGTAAAAGAATTATTATCCACATTTAGAGACATATTTTAAAGCCTTACAAAAATGTTAAAAACTTTAATGTTAGTTTTCTTTTTATATATATAAGTACAAGTTAATCTGACAACTTATAAAAAATAAAGGTAAAATAAATATAAGTGTACTAAAAAAGTTTATTAAAAAAGGTATGTTTGTTAGGCTTTATATAAGTATATTTTGATAGACATTTTATAACCACTCAAAAATTAATACAATATTAATGTTAAGTATATTTTTCGTTATATTTCACATTTTAAGATGTAAATCTGACAACTAATACAAAAAAATAACCTTAATGGAAATATAAGTGATATTTAGAAGAAGATAGATATTTTTCAACCTTAAAATAATTAAAATAATATTTAAAGGCATTATATTTTAAAAGACATTTTATGATCATACACAAAATTAATATAATAAGAATGGTAATTATATTTTCAGTGATATACTTAGAAAATAAATAGTATTAGTAATATTTTCTAAAATATGGTTTTAGCTTATAATCTTATTAGTACCATTTGAACGTTGAGATATATTCTTTAAACTTGCAATAATTAAAATAATTTTCATAAAAGTTGTATTTTAAGAAACAATTAATAATAATTAAGTATGTTAATATTATTTATTGTTGAAGAGATAAAGTTAAGTTAATACTATAAATATATATTTTAAAATGGAATGTATATAAAATTCATTTAATGATGTTTCCCTGCGATGCTTAATGTATACAAAACTAATAAATTACTTATTTTAATACTTCGAGTTTCTATAATTTCCAAGAAACCTTTTTATTTCTTAAAGTCCTGTATAACAGTTAACATAAGGCATTAACTTGTCCAAATGCTCTTACTATAGGAATCTCTTAATGTTTTATGTAACTATTTACTGTGCTCTTACAACTCTCACTTCTCGCCAACTCTCACTTGCTCTTACTAACTTCACTTACTAATTTCTCCTTACAGAACTTTACTCTTCACACACTTTCTCTTCCCCCACTCTTTTACCTGCATCCTTGTGTATAACAGTTGCAGCAGCCTCTCTTATGTCCTGGCGAAACTGGTTGCTGCCCCGGCTAACTTTTCGGACAACAACCTGTTGGAGTTTTGCATTTTTATCGCATTTATTTGGCTTTGCCATAAACTTAGTTTTCGCCTTGACATCTTAATTTTGTATTTACTTTGAGCCATTTTAATTTGCATTTTTTCTTGCTTATTTCCTGGCCCTAAGCCCTGTGTGACTCGTGTGTTTTCGCCCGCCAGAGATTAATTGCGCGCATTAAGAGGAGGAGCGTTATAAATGGCGATCGTAACGCGACACTTTCGGGCGTAAAAAACAGTTACAACATTTAAAACATTTCTCACAGGGCAGCGAGGAAAAGATCGAAAAAACAATAATAATAAGGTCAATCAACGGACTCAGCGGGCGGCGACTGCGCTGCCGGCGTCGCTGTCAACAGCTGTCGCGCATGCGCATTAAAAAGGGAAAGAGACGGCTGCGGGGAGAGGTGGTGAAAAGTACGGCGCACAGGGAGAAATTAGGTAGTGATATTTCTTAAATTTAGAGAGATAGAAGAGTATTTGTATTTATAATATTTTGAGAGAAATTATAAAACCTTATAACAAATATAATAATAAATGTAACAGTATATAAACTTATATGACTTTAAAAGCATTTAGGTATTTTGCTTAAAATTACAATAAACATGTATTTTTCTCACATTTTAAAAGTAATTTTAGACAATCATTTGTTCCTCTTTAATAATAAAATATAAGTCAGCTTACATTTTGTGTTTTTTTAGCATATTGAAAATTATATGACTGTTAATGTATTTAAGTATTTGTTTTATAAAATTAGAATAGACAAATATTCTTTGACATTTTAAAAGCAATTTTAGACAATCATCTTATCCTATTTATATTTATATTTTATATTAAATAATTATAAAATGTTTCCTATGATTATTTTTCTTTATATTTGTATCATTAGCATTTAAGTAAAATAGTAATAATAACCTATAATTTTTTTGTATTATAAATATAATTACCCTAAACTATTTATTAATACCTATTTGTTTTTATTAATATATTTCCTGAAATATGATTCTTAAAATATTACCTTAAACACAAAATATTTAATAAATAAGCTATTAAGTACTATATATTTTATATATTATATATTTTTTTGTAATTTTGATGTACTTAAATTATAATACACACTTTCCTTCTTCCCAGTAAACCCTATTTTCTGTATATATTTTATATTCCTCAAATGAGAAATGCACCCCACCTCCTAATTCTTAGTCAATTATTTTTTCAGTGCACCGACGGCAGATTAATTGCATAGTCGGCGGCGTGAATTTATGAATTTCTCATGAGTGATGGGATCCCACTCCAGTTTTTCTTTTCAGCGCCACTTGAGAAAGGGAAAAGCCAGCTACATATTTTCAAATTTTCCATCTTTTCGCTGTTGTACTCGCGTGGGCCCGCATTGTTGTTGCCTTTATTATGCCTGATAGTTGGCCATTTGTTATTGGTAAGCCGATCCGTTTCGGTTGGTGGATATATCTCCCGTAAACTAGGGATAGTGAAAATAATGGGCAACTTGCAGCCATTCATCAGAGGGATTCAATGGAAAAGCATCACACTCGATGGCAGTTTATGTTGAAAAATACAAATATTGCACAACGGATTTATAAGATATTAAGAACAATTTTTTAAGGTATTGAAGTCTTTGAATTTTAAAATTTGGGATATAAAAATTACATTTTTAAATGGATTTATGCCTTTGAATTTTATGTTTTGGATATTAAGATCTTAATTTAATTAAACAGTATCTATACATTTTTAAAAGGATTTACTTCTTTGATTTTAAATTTTAAAATGTAAGATATTTAGAGAAAATGTTTTAAATGATTGGAGTTTTTCAATTTAAAAATTGAAGATATTAAGATACATTTCTAAAGGATTTACACCTTTGAGTTTTTTAAAATATTAAAAAATTATGATACACTTTTGAAGCATTTACGTCTTTGATTTTAAATTTAAAATGTAAGATACTAAGACAAATTTTTTAAATGATTGAATTTTTAAAAATAAAGATATTTAGATACATTTTTAAAAGAATTGAAGCCTTTAAATTTAAAAGGATTTAAGTGGTTGAATATTCAATATAGTTAGATTAAGGAATGTTGACAATTATATATTAGACTTTAGTATTTAAATTTTAAAATATATTTGGACAACCCAATTAATGTAAGGAAGCCAATGATTTGAAAATATATTTAGCATTTATTTTTTAAATTAATGGAATAAAATATTAGGGAAATTTTCCGCCTTATAGACTGTCTTGGATTACTTAACCCCCAGCAGAAAATGTCAACGATTTCCGCTGCGGGCTCCCAGGCCATCGGGTTCGCCCCTGGTTGAACTCTCAACTTTGTTTTGACATCCAGAGACAAATTCAATTAAGCCAAATCAGTCGACAATTAGACAATTGAATATAATTACGCGAAATTATGAGCGTCGGCGAAGTCGCGGATTTACCAAGTTTCATAAAGAAGTGGGCAACAGTGCGATGACGAAGGTTGGAAGGTCGGAAGGTCGGAAGGTTTGAAGGTCTTCCAGAGTCCGAGGCGAAGAACCCAACTCGGTGGGGCGTCTCTGCGGTCAACTCCCACTGCCTTGGGCATGTTTTGAAGCACTCCAGGCCTACCCTATGCCGGGCCATCCATTTGTTTGGCCTGCCACCTTCTCAACTCCTTTAATGAAGTGGATAAGCAAACCGAGCCGGCGTCCCACGGCGTCTGCAAATGTATCTGTATCTTTGGGATGCGGATCGCCCGGCGGATGTGTGTGTACAGTTATAATTAAGTGATACACATAAACGGGCGCCCCAGACCTCCCCGCCGTGGCCCAGGCCTCGGTTTCTGTTTAATGATTGTTTTCAATTAGTCAGTTCGCCCTCCTCGCCTTCGATGCCCGCTCTTTCGCTTGGGTTCCCCAGGTATACCACACTTTCGGATATCTCTACCTCGGCGGGCATCACATTACCCAAGATTGAGAGGTAAAATCACACTCTTTCTACCAGAAAACAAATGTTGATTTCGATTTTCGATCTATGGAATGCGTTGTTCATTGCGAAATGTTTTCTAGTATTTTCCAAAATTCGATTGTTGCTTTAGTGTATGGTAGTGTTATTTTAAACATTTTTGTATTATTTGGTATTTATTGTTGAGTATTTTTTGATCCACATAAAGTCTTATGTTTGCTGTATAGCGTATATTCTTGATGTTTTTTTTGTACAGTATTTTTAGTTTATGGGTAAACCTACACCAGTTTTGTTTTAGTATTATTTAGTATTTATTTTGCAAGTTTTTTAAAGGCACTTTTTCTACATTTGGATTCTTAAAAAATATGTAAAAATATAAATATATAATAATTTTTTCTAAAAGTGATTAGGATTGGTAGCAGACGTCGCCAGCAGCTCGGGACAGTCGGTCTTTTCACTGTACGACTTGATTTCGCCAAGCTACGAACGAAAAACCCCCAAAAAAGTAGTATTTCAAAAATTTATATTCAACATGTAACATTCAACAAAAAACATCCAACTTACAACTTAAGACATGTTAAATGTTTGATGATGAAAAAAACCTTAAATTATTAGGTAATATTTTCATGCAAAATTCAATAATTTATTTTCAACATGTAACATCCAACATAAAACATTCAACTAACAACTTCAACATGTTGAATGTTGTCTGTTGTAAAAATAACATTAAATTATTCAATTATTAAGTAGTATTTACATTTTACAATGGCCACGTCAGCGAAAATGTGAATTACAAATTAATTTCTTCTGCGGGAGCTTATAATTCCCAATTGGTTCTAGCTCAAAAATGCATGACCTATGGGCTAGGTCACTCCCAAAATCAGTTGACCGGAAGTTCCGCCGAGTGTTTGTGTGTGTGTGTTAGTGCTCTTGGACAGAGCACTGGATATATATGGAGGTGGACCTGGAGTCCAGGATGCAGTGCATCACCAGGTATGAACCTTATTTAGGTGTTAGTTAAAAATTTACAATCACCACTTAAGGTGTTCTTAAGCGACTTTCAATGTGCAAAATTTATAAATCTATAATCAACATGTAACGTTCAACATGTAACATCTAACATGAAACATCCAACATGAAACATCCAACTAACAACTTAAGACATGTTGAATGTTGTATGTTGTATAAATAACCTTTAACATGTAATTATTACGTAATACTAATGCATTTTACAATTGGCCACGTCATTAATCATTTTAATAACAAAGTGATCTATTCTTCTACTTCTAGCTAAAAATGGATGCTATGGTCACTCGAAGAACCAGTTGACCGGAAGTTCCAGCGAATGTGTGTGTGTGTGTATTGGCGATTGTGGACAGATCACTGGATAGATATGGAGATTTTGCATCGATTACTGGATTTATATAAATGGAGATGTCGTCATTCAAGACTCCAGAGCATCGAAAACTTCTCCAGGTATGTACTTTAGTGAATTAAGTATTTTTAGTTACCCCTTAAGCTAAACCAAGTATTTTCAATCAGAAAAGCATTAAATCAGAAGTCATATATTTGGTGAGTCATTTTTTGTAGTGCTTTTACAAAATTAGATTTACATTCCACAAAAGAGTTTAGTGTCTAGTGAAATGCTACCATGTAAATTGGCTAATTTCTTTCCATGGACTGTTGGCGATGTTTTCTGATACCTTTATTTGCAAATACTTCTGTAAGCTAATGTAAACATATCAGTTTATCTTTTAATCGTGTTGTTAATGAACCCAAGACCTATGCAAATAAACCTGTGTGTAGTTATCGGATAATGCATACATGTACACAAATATATATTATAGATCATCATCAAACTAATCTGTCAGCACTCACAAGCATCATTTTATTTTAAGTAGTATTTAAGTATTATTTAAGTATTATTTAAGTAATATTTAAGTATTATTTAAGTAGTATATAATACATTAAGCTTAGGATGTGTATTACTTGTATATAGTTGTTTTAAGAACTGGGGATCTGGAAAAGTGGAAGTTTCCCTCCTAGTGAAACATTTAAAAAATATAATTTCAATGCTTCTGGCCTGAATCTTAATCCGATTCGTATGGGCAAAAAATTCAAAGGTTCAACATTTTTCAATTCTAAAAACAATTGGAAATTAAACAACGAGCTCTTCTTCTTTTCCTGACAAACAAATCTGAAGAACAGAACAACCGAGCCAGTCACTTAGCGATTCACTCAATTTCTGACTCACTCTCCGTTGCGGGGGCGTTGGAAAGGTTTTCATTCTTTATTTTTTTGTAAAATGGGAGGGGTGATGATTAAAAAAACGACTGAGTTTAAGTGTCTACGCTTGTTTTATTAATTTCCATCATACATCTTCGACTGTCAGCGGTCACCATCGACTTCTTACACTGTACTTCCAACGAGCAGTCGCTAACGATCTCAGAAAACTACCTCTGAGAAAACCAACCCATTGAAGAATACCGAGAAAAGTAATGAATAAATTTATATATCCTACTTGATTGACATATTCCTACATATGTAAAATGATGTGTACCAGCTCAATCATATTTTTTCCCAAATCTTAAAGGATTTTGGAATTTAAAGCGCCATTTTTTGGAGCTGTCGCTTTTTGCCAGCGCCTGTCAGTTATTTTGGCAACTCGGTTTCCGTTGCCGACTGTGACAGTCCAGACCCAGATCTGCCAAAGACAACTGGCCCAGATGACGGCCACAGTGCAGTCAATTGACCGCTAACTGTTGCAGGACTCCTCGCTAGTCCATGTCCTTCGAATTTGTGGCAGCCACAACGTGTGGCAGACAGCTTAAGACTTTGCCTGACGGGATGTCCACATACTTGCTACACTCGGCCAAAAAAGGCGTGGAAACCAACGAAGCTACCCACTATTTAAAGAAATAAGTATGCATTTTTATAGAAAAATAAATTTAAAATTTAAGTATTTTTTGGTGAGTATTAAAACTCATATCTTAGATATAAAATATGTGGTAGGTTTCACTGATTGGTAACGATTTATTTTCCAAACTCAAAAATGGAGTCTGGAAAGGTATAGTATATAAAGTATATACTGAAATATATCAGTATTTTTTTAGTATTTAGTATTTTTCAACGCAAATACATACCAAATATTTAAAATAAGTCAATATAGAATATGTGGTAGGTTTCACTGACTGGTAACGATTTCTTTTCCAAACTCAAAAATGGAGTCTGGAAAAGTATAGTATATAAAGTATATATATCAGCATTTTTATTTTTAGTATTTAGTATTTTTCAACGCAAATAAATACCAAATATTTAAAATAAGTCAATAAAATGCCGAAATGCAAGGTAAATATTATCCCAGATTTAATAGCAAACCACCCAGCACTTGCAACTATATTTACTTAGTTTCCCAGATTTATGGCTGGTTTTTTATGGTGCAGGATAACGTTCGGGGGCACGGACAGTGGCAGTGGGCCAGGATAAAGGCCGTGTCGTTGACAGTCGTCATGCGCAGCTACTTAGACGGACATAAAATTATGATTACAGCAAATGCCACATGCTCCACATGGCACTCCCCCCGGCGAGATGGCAAAAAAAGATGTGGGGGAAAATCAGCGGAGGGGCGGAAAAATCCGAGGCAATTCATTACAATAAGCTCACGAATGTGCCATAAAAATGGCAGCCCTCTTCCTGCGGCACTGCACCCGAACCATGAAATTGCCAATTCCAATCCGGTTTTAGTTGTAAAAACTTTCATGATCCCCACATTAATAGAATATGCCATGTACTCCGCTCACTCAGCCCCCGATAATCTCTCATCTTTTGGCAAGGCCATTATGGATTGTTCCCACCGCAGGTCCTCGCATCTCCTGCCCCGAGCAGCAGGTCCTTTGTGCGTCAATCTGTTGAGTTTATTTTAATACTAAGAGGACTTAGGGCCGAACTAAAGGCTGTATTAAGTGTGGCTGTCCTAAGGAAATGGGAAATATTTCATTTTTGGGCAATGAACCTGAGAAAAGGTTTATAAAAACAAGGAAATAAATATATTTTATATAGTTCATGGCCATGAAAAATTTTTTCTTTAGTCTTAAAAAAGCATTAAGAAAAAGAAACACTGGAAATATTAAAATTTAAGGTATATTAAATATAAAAATTACTGCTAAAGTAACTTAATAAACAGGTAAAAAATATATTGACAAATGTTTAGAGTAGTACAAGTAGTAAAGATACTTTATAAGCAAGAAAAAAAGTATTACCGAATATTTATTATCAATAAATGATTTTTAGTTCTCCATGATTAATTGTTTTATAGAAAATATATATTATATTTTTCTTATAGCACAATCAAATGAGGGTTTTTGGCTTTAAAAAATCTACAAATCTTAAAGATATCTTATAAAAAGAAAATCAATAAAAAAAGAATATTTATAGTCATTGAATCATTTTCATCTTTCTTGATCTACTTTTCTTTATTTTTTTTTTAAAAACAATAGTAATAAGTTTTTTGAATTATTCAAACAATTAAAATAATTTATTTGTTCTCTTTTGTTGTATACAAAATAAAAAAATATAATAATAATCATTGCCTTTAAATAATAATCGTTTTAAAAAGAAAATGTGAAAATAAATTATTCACAGGTTTTTCTAAGGATATATTTCTATTCATTGCCTTTAAAATTGTTTTCTTTTTCATAAATGATTGTTCTTTAATAAAAAGGGCGAATTATATTATTTACAGCACATTCTTAGGAAGTATTACTCCCTTTTATAAGAATTATTTGGAAAATCTTAAGTAAATGCGCCGCTATCCCCATGATAACCCAATTATTCCCTCCATAAAGACTTGGGTTTCCCAGAGCCACAAGAGCTCCCTGCTTTCAGGAGCAAATCTTACCCACGCCTGACATAATTAACCGTCGCAAAATCTCGCCCAAAACTAAGACTCTCCTGCTCCTGGCCCCCCGTCCGCAGTAATTTAGTGTAAACAAACCACTTGACTATATCTCGACGTACCGGCGGAAAATCCACCGGTTCCCGCCTCACTTTTTAAGCCGGGTCCATTGTTTGTGCCCCATGGTTTCCATTCCATTCAGGGGAGTATCCGTTGCTCGAGGAGCGCTCCGGAGCCCTCGGAGCTCCTGGAGCTCCGCAATCATTAGCTGTAACATTAGCGTCTGTCTTGCGGTGCAAACTTTCGGCTACCTGAAACGCTTTTCCACCACCCACCTCCTCCCTGGGGTGGAAAATCCAGCCCAAAATGTGCAAGAAGCCCGGACAAAAGTCCTGCGGAAAAGCCGAGAGGACGAGGGAATCCAATGGCAATGGTTAAACCTATAAAACCACGTAATCTCCAAGCGAGTTCTTTAATTATGCTGCACACAGCCACTGGAACTGGAATTGGAACTGGAGCATCAGGTGGCAAGTGGGAAAATTGTGGGGGGGGAGGGGGAGGTAAATGGTGGCGGCCAGGACACACAAACAGGCCTGAAGGACGAGAAATCCTGAGGAGGAGCGAAGAGCAAACAAAATGCGAGGCGAAAGCCGCTTACAAAACCGCAAAATGCTACGGACATCTTTTTGCCAGATGGGCTGGGTTGGTGGCCCACTGTGGAGCTGGAAAATGGGGAAAAATTCAGGGGGAGCAGGAGCGTGGTTTTGCCGGAAAACTGGGGACAAAAAAGGCGAATCCAATGGCCACAAAAGGCAGCCATTTTGAAGTTTGGCGCTGCGGCTTTGGTGTCTCCACATCTGCCTGGGATTACAATGGAGCTGCACTTGTAGATGAGATACGAGACGGTGGCAAGCCCCGGGAAAGCGAGGAAAAGCGGCACAGGCCGAGTGCGAGATGGAGAAGGCGACGGACTGGCGGACCGATAAACAAACAAACTGCGATCCGGCGAACACGGCTGCCAATGCGAAACCATTTTGCGAATTTAATTGCCGTTAACATGAGGCGAGCTGCATTTTACCCGAACTTTCGGAGCACGGAAAGAAAGGCTTTCTCTAGGTAAAACAATTATTATAATTATAAATATTTTTTAAATACAATGAAAATATTATAATCACAAAAATAATGTAATTCTATGAATTGAAAAAAATATCACAATATTACACCATTTTGTAATCTTATAAATATTTTTTTTAATTCAAAGAAAGTATTATAATCACGAAAAGGAATTCTTTCTCTAAAAAGAAATTAAATATTATAGTGTTATGTCATTTTTTAATATCATAAATAGTTCGGGTAGACTTTCTTTGAAAGCAACAAATATTTGATTACATTATTTCATAAAATATTACAATAAACATTTTTAAAATGCATAAAAATGATCATAATCACAGAAAGGGTCGACTTTCTTTAGTAGGAAAAAACATTTCATAATATTATATCATAATAAATTACCAAAAATATTTTTTAAAAATGTAGCAAAGGCATACAAACACTTGTTACTCTTCTTTTAGAAATACCCATAATCATAATCACAGTAAAAGGCACTTTTTCATTTCACATACTATATTATAAAATAATACCATAAATATTTAAAAAAAAATTTTAAAATATATCAGATGTATACAAATACTTTATTGTCTTTTCTTTGTAATATCCCTTTTTTATATTTTCAAATCTGCATTATTTGAGCTATTATTTCCCCTATTTCCGAGTGCATCTGCTGCCTTTGGTCTGCTCGGGCTTCGGGTAACATGAGCCTCAAAGGGAGCCGTAGTCCATCCGGAGATTAGAGGGCAAACGTTGACATTGTGGAGGTTCCTTCGGCACTGCCCTCCCCCCACATGGTTCTGTCTTCCCAAACTCCCCCGTTGAGCACTCCACTTCACCCACTTCACCCACTTTTGGCACCCCAAAAATTCCGCTTGATGGATTTAAGGCGGGTTTCGATGACAGGAACAGCACACAGGGGCAGTAATCCGGAGGAGAAGAGGGGACTGGAACCAGATTAAGCCCTTGAAGCGCCCAGAAAAACGTTTAGGTTACAGTCGGAGCACAAAGTGCTTGCTTGTGATTCATAATACCCATCACAGAGTGTGGGTCCACGAAAAAGATTTCTTAATAATATGGTAGTATCAGTAGATAATTTCTAGTTTTTCCCTGAGACAGGCCCTCTAATAAGGGTACTGATCTCTTTTTTGAATCAAAAAATCACCCACAAGATACACGGAAAAGGAGAATACCACGATGATTAGTTTGCAATTTTTCTCATCAGAAGTAATGATTGTTTTTGATTTTTATTAAAAACCTCAAAAATATTGATTATATTATTTTAACTTAAAAATTTTTAAATTTACAAAACTCCTAAAAAAAACTGATTATTTTTTCTGATTTTTAAAATTCTCCTAAAAAAATAATGGTTATTTTTGAGCAGTATTATGAAAACACAAATTTTAAAATACAAAAAAAAAATTTAATAATTGTTTTTGAGTTATATAATAAAACCGAAAATTATCAGTATTTCTAAGCGATAAAAAGCAAATGTAATAATTGTTTATATTTGTTATTTTTCTTTTATTAAAACGAACGATTATTTTTTGAGTTGTAAAATATAACTCATAATGATTAAGGTCGCAGATTATTTTTCATCTGTTTCAAATCACTTATTTTGTAAGGATTTCATGAAATACCTGTATTATATTTCTAAACATGATATCTGTAGTAGAACTCTTAATAGTTCAAGAAGTAGTAAAAATCTTTTAGCAGAACAGTTTAGAAATGTAAATAAACGCATTACAAGGTGATATATGATAATGATTATAAAAAGTATACATATTTATAATAATATCTTAATATATAAAGTTGGGTACATATTTAAAAAATATTTCCTAAATTCCCTATTAAGTGTCAAAGTTCCACTTAATTATTATAGTATTTTTAAAAATATCTTTTGGACACTTACCCATTTGAGTCGCCTGGCGATATGGGCTTAAGTTGCTGATCTGAACGGAGGTTATCGCTGATAATATAATCTGTAAGAAATAACAGGGAATAAACATAACGTAGTGCACCTTTGATATGGAGTATAGAAGCTTTCTCACATTGTCCCAAGCTTTTTGTCTCAACAGAAATGTAGAATCCCAGTGCAAACTCTGTTGAAGGGAAACATTTTCTCAAAAGGACGAAAAGCTTTTCTACCTCGAAAAACATCGCCAGTTTGCCGAAGTGGGACAGAAAGCTTGGGACTAAAAGCTTAGGGGATTTTATGCAATTTCCCTGCTTTTTATTTCCTATTTTAAAAAGTATTTTCCCTACTTTTGTTCTTTTACTCAAAAAAATAAAAATATTGGCTCCTTCAACTTTAACAAAGAAATAGCATAATTCTTTAAACAAAAAGCTTTAATACAAATATTTCTTAAATAATAAATTTGCTCTCCCATTTTTTTTTAATTTTAGAAGGCACTGTCTTATTGTGAAATTTCAGTTTTTGAACTATTTTATTAACAACAAATAAGAAAATAAAAAATATTAAGAAGGCATTTTCATGAGTTCCCTGACTTATGTAAGAAATATAAAAATACCCTACTATTTTAAAATAAATATTTTTATTATGATAATTAATTATAAATTAACCTTATGAATGAGACTAATAAAATCTAAGCCTAGGGGAGAAAAAATAAATATTCAAATGGTTTTCCCACAAAACAAAAACATAATAAATACATAAAACAGCAGGATTTTTATACAATATTTATTATTTAATTTAATATTTTTATAAAAGTGCCCCTTTAAATTTACAACCCAAAAATTAGAAAGACCACCTCCTCGATATTTTGCTATACATTCAGAAACATAATATTATTATTGTTTATTATGGAAACAAATAAAAAAATATGAGTATAAATTGTATTTACTTCAAAATTTACTACATTTTTAAGAAACCATAAAAATATCTAAATACTCCCTATAAAATTCTTAAAAATTAAAAAATCAGCGTGGAAACCAATTTTTACCCCATATTTTGACTGTTATAAAGGTTTATTCCTATAACTGATTTCTTTAATTGTTGATTTTCCTGATTGTTTGTATTAAATATTAAATGTTTGGAGCAAGGGCTTCCGAACTCACCCTTCTGCAGCTGGCTGGTGGGGATGAACTCCTCGTGCTTCTGGTCGCCCTTCTCCTCGTACTTCAGCTTGTAGTCGGAGTGCTTGCGAAGGGACATGAGCAGCGACTGGGTGCGCGGCGGGATCTCTGGGGGCGCGGGCTCCGGCGGCGGCTCCTCCGACTCCCCGCCGCTGCTGCAGTGGCCCACGTCCAGGGGGCCCAGGCCCAGGACGAACTCGTCGTCGCCGCTGTCCTCGGGCGGCAGCAGGTGCTGCTGCTTCGCGGCGGCCAACTGCTGCTGCTGCTGCTGCTGGGCCATCTGGAGCTGCTGGTGGCTCTGGGAGTCGCTGCTCGAGCTGGTCATGCCGCTGAGGCGGTTCAGGGTGTTCCTGGTGTTGCGGTGGCTCCGGTTGCTGGACGCCGCCGTCGAGGAGGAGGCCGAGGGCTTCAGGATGTTTTCCAGGCCGGCGGAGGCGGAAGCGGAGCCATCCTCGCCCGGGAACTTGGAGGAGCTGTTGTTCAGGAAGGGATTCGTGCTGCGCGGCGTGTTGGCAGTGGTCACCCCGTTCTGGACGCTGCTGGCGCCGCTGCTGCTGCTGTTGGGGAACAGGCCGAGATTGGCGTTCGACTGGTACTTGCCCGCCGAGACGGTGGCCACCTTCAGCGGCGACCCCGCCATGGTGGCGCGCTGCTGGTGCGGCTGCGCGTAGGTCACCTCGGGGACGGCGGTCGCGGGGGGCGGGGCATCGCCGGGGGAAGAGTCCCCCAAATGGCGGTCGCGCTGCCGCAGATACTCCGGCTCGCAGTCCGAGTTGTAGTGCTCCATGCCTGCAAAAAAGTAATAAATAGTAATAATAAATATATATATACTATATTTATATATAGGAGTGCCGCAAACAAAAAATATTGTGTGTGCCTAAAAGTATGCAGTGAATGTGTTAATAAACGAATTCTTTGTTTTTGTGGGCTTCAAATATATTGTTGCATAGTTTTAGACCCCGAAAATAACACCACCCCCGATAATGACATGTAAAAATAATTGAATAGCTATTTAAAGACCAGTTCGGAAGTAAAGAACTAAAAAATATTTTACCTTTAAATAAGTAATTAGAAAATAAGACCCTGCAAAAAACTGCTTCTTAAAATATGTATATAAGAAAATATATTTATTTAACCAACTACAAAGCCAATTAAAAAAATTGTTGTATTAATGAGTTTATATTTGATTAAATTTTGTAATTTAAAATGTTTTATAGGCAAGAGTAATATTTTAGGATGACCGAAGTCTTGGTACCATTTTTATATTAAGTTATTAAATTAAATTTTAAAGGCTCACTTATTTTTGTAAAATATAATAAAACATCTCAAATTAACTTTGAAAAAATCTACTAATAACAGAAATATTGTTTTAGAAGAACTGTTTGCGAACTGTTTATATATTGGTGGTCCGTGGTTTTATTAATATTACATAAAATATAATTTAAAAATACTCAAATAAATTCAACAATTACCCAAATTAAACCATTAAGAATTAAAAATCTGAATTTTAGATTGACTATTTTATTGGAATATTTAGAATTGAAGAATATTTAGCCCATCAGAAAACCAGAGGCCCTCTGGCACACAAACATGTTTGCTTGTGAGTGCCTATTTCATATATTTTATAAATATTTATTTTACAAACATTTAAGAAAGAGCAAATAGCCAGTGCGGTTTGGGTGAAAAATGTAATCTAGATAGCATTTCAATTGGTTGCTTCTCCTGCGCTTTTTTAGACAAATGAAATTCGATTGGAGGGCCTGGGCTGATAGAAGCAATAGTTCCATGTTGCGATCAAACATTTGAGGAGCTCTCTGCGGAGGCCAAACATTTACCATTTCCACGCCGCAGGACGCCGCTGCTGTTTGTTCGGCTGCGTGGCAGCTGGGAAATCTGGAAAAGCGGGGATAGGGACTGGAGGGGGGGGGGGCTGGCTTTTCAATTTTCCCCGCCGGCGTAACGGCCGGCAAACAATTTGCGAGGAATCGTCGCGCCCGTCCGAGCGTTATTAGGTTGTAAAAAATGAATCGTAAATTGCATTAAATATTAACAGACAATAAAACGGAGCGGAACAAATGCAGGCGGCCCGTAAAAGAGCGTTTGCCTCGGTAGTCGCAGCGATTTGCGTTTTATGCTGGGAAAGTGGGCGGCGAGAGTGGGTGCTGAAAGTGGGGGGGAAACTTCGTGGGGGGAGGATAATATCACGGAGGATGTGCCCATTGTATCGCCCATTAGGCCGCGCTGCCAACTTGATTGTAATTGAATTGCACACTGCTGACGTTCGCGGTGCTGCCACCGGAGTATTCTCAGGTACAGTGAAAACCGGCAGTTGAAAGACAGTGTTGTGATACCTCAATTATTTACTTTGTTTCTTTGTGAAAGTGTTACCTTAAATTTGGAGTCAAAAAAAATGCACTTTTGCACTTTTCTACTGATTAAAATATTCATTCAAACACCTTTGATTAAATTATTATTATTAAATATATAGCAAAGAAATAGAATTTTTAGTCAAATAACAAACAAACAAACAAACAAACAACAAACAAATATTTTGCTAATGGTATTTTTGTTTTTTTTTCCCGCTTTTTAAACAAATTGATAAATACTAAATTGAATTTGAAATTTATCATAATATTTTATAGACCACAATAAAGTCGAATTTAGTAATACTAAATTAATTTTAATTTTATCCTGATGACTATAATTTTAAAATAAATAAATAAAATTAAAATAAATAAATGTATAGAACAAAGCTTTTTTTAAAATATAATATAATAAATCAGTATAAAGTCTTATGTAGTAATTTGTATTTTATCTCAAAACATTAAGGACAATTTTTTTTATTAAAAATCAAAATGACAAATATTTTAGAAATATTTTACTAAATTTGACAAAATAACGAATTTCTTACAACATAAAATAAGACAACATATTTCTTACATAAAAACCTTTTTTAGTTAGGAAAAACAAAGATTTTTATCTCATATAATAGGATCCCCATTCAGGTATAGTTTTCCTAAATGCAGAGCCCACTGTGCCTCATCGGTTACATCGGGCGATTTACTGAATTCAATCAGGGAAATGTCAGGAGTGCCCACATCTCCCCATCCCCCAACTGTATCTCGGCATCTTGGCCAGCTCCCTTTCAATGGCCAGCAATTGGAATCGATTTGTGTGCTCGGGCTGGACCTAAGCCGGTCGGTTAGTTGGTCACTCGACATCCTCGACACAGTTGCGGCAGCTGAATAATTCAATTAAATAAAATAATGAATATTTACTAGCTTGACCGACTGGTAAATCGCATTTGCTTCCTAATATCAGTCCGAGGCAAGCCCTTCAGATTACACTGACCGAAAAACTTTTACTATTCTTAACAGAGAACATAAAAAAAAATGTTCATATATACTTGAAAATATAAATCAATTTGCACTTACATAAAAAAAACTAACTATATAATAAAAACAAAGTTTAAAATCCTTGTATAAAGTTAAATGTTTTCATATTTAAATTAATAAAGGCAAGCACATCAGAACATATTTAAATGAAGTCTTGGATTTGACATTGTTTTTTCATTATCAATGTAATTTTCTTAAATAAAATATAATAGTTAAATTCAATATTTTTACATTTTATTTAATAAAATCAAGCATATCAGTACATATTTAAATTAAGATTTTAAATTCAGTTTGCTTTTTTTTTGTATTATTAATTTAGCTTTTCCTCTTTTATCGTTAGGTGCAATGAAATGTAAATGGGGTTTCTCCCAGTGTATCCTCTTGGGTACTCACTTGCCAGTTGCTGACTCTGCAGCAGCAGCTGGGCGAGCAGCTGGGTGTCGAAGGCCGTCGCAGGTCCGGTGTTCTGGTACTCGTCCTCGCTGCTGCTCCCGTAGCCGTGACCCAAGCCGTGACCCATGCCGTGACCGAGTGCGGGGCTCAGCCCATGGCCATGGCCGTGATTGTGCCGGCCGTGACTGTGCCACTCGGCGGAGCGCTGGCGCCGCAGCTGCTCGCCGCCCCCGTTTCCGGATCCGGGGAGTCCTGGCAGTCCGGCGAGTCCCGCCAGTCCGCCGGAAGCGTAGTAATATTCGCTGCTGGCAGCGCTGCCGCTGCCCACGCGCTTACGGCCAATTGTGCCGGAGTGACTGCTGGACATGATGGCCAAGGAAGTCGAGGGGGAGCTCGGGGTGGCACTCGGGATGGCACTCTGGAAGATCGGTTCGGAGCGGCTCCAAACTAGGCAGGTGCGCTACTTGTCCAGTGGATGAGGACTGTGGCTACCGTCAACGCAGCATCGCTCCAGCTTCTGCTGGCCAACTGCCAGGCCATGTGGAGCCGGTCGCTTTAAGTGCTTAACCGAATTAACGCTGAAACGATAAAAACGACAAAGTGTCAGGTCAGAGGAGAAGATAAAGCCATAAATGCACGAAAATGAAAATAAATAGCAGCCGGCGCACCAGGGTATACTGAACGTATTTCCCCCGGTACTTTCACTTTGACTTCTGGACGTAAAGTGAACTTAATAGCAATTGCTGGGAGGCATCCCATTCCCATTTCCTATTGCCCAGAACCATTTACCAGGGACCAGTGTTGCCCGACATGGATTACAGCAAGTAGCCAGTGAGATATACAAAGTAGTGAGGGCTGTCAGAGAATCACTTCGCTTAGGTAAAGGGCATGCCTTGCAAATTAAAAACTATAATCATAAACAATTAATTGATTTGATTTTTTAAACAAGCCATTAGTGGTTTGAAATCAACTTAAAATGTAATTTGCTTGCCTAAAAGTATGTAGTGAATTATGGCTAGTCAGCATTTTAAGTCACTTCAGTCTTAAAACTTTTTTGTTGCCTACTTTTAGACTTAAGATAATACCAAAAAGCCATTTTATGTACAAAATATATATATTTTATTTTCTTTGTCCTTCACAAACACGTCCATCTCTTATCATAAATATTTGACTACATTCAAGCATAAACAAAGTGTCCGGAAGTTTGGCTATAAAACCGTCAAGTTGGCAACGCACTTGGCCAGCTTTCTGTTTATGGCTGCTTCCCTGGCTTAGACAGACAATTTGACTTTTGATTTTGATGAGTGAGCATTTGAATGCACTAAAACACAGGGGAAAAGGGCTGGCAGCTCAAGTGGGTCATTACTGGCAGCCTCCGCACGATGCGGGTTAAGGCTGCCTGCTCAATGGCCACGCAAACGATCAAAAGGACTCGACGCACAGAGGTTATCCTTGCAGAGGACCTAACCTTACTGAGGACTCAAGGACTGGGTGTGTTTATAGGCGTTCAGGAGGAGGACTCCGTCGAAGGACCTCCAAATAACGTGGTAAATATGATATTATATGATAAGTAAGGCATTTTACAATGTAAAAGTTTGTCATTTTTATTTATTATAAATTATTTTAAAAACATACATAACAAATATTTAAAAGAAATTGTTTTCTATGATATTCTAGTTATTTAAGATATAAAAGAAATGCTTTTACATATTTTTTTTTTTTACATTTCCAATGTTAAACCAACAATTTAGCAAATGAATTCCGATGTAAAGGTATAACATGTCTTGGCAAATAGTTCAACAAACGACACAAACAAGTGTGTAATATAAAACTCAAAGAAAAACTGCAGCCAAAGGACGAAAATGATTGCAAAGATGCCCAGAGTGCTACAATTTACTCACTTTATGCGAAAAACTAAGACCCATTTTTTGGCTATTTTGGCCGTAATTTTCCAGAAACTGGCAGAATGGAAAACTATGGGCAAACAGGAGATGCCCACTCCCCTTTGGAGTGTTGTAAAATGGTGTAACCGAGTGCCTGGCTTCTTGGGTAAACAGAACTTAATCGAATGCAACTGCATTTGCAGTCGAGTTCAAGTCAAGTCGCATTCGTATCGCCTGCTGTGACTCATGGAACTATTTTTCCACCTCTCCCGGGGAGCCCGCCCACACATTACCCAGCCCCTGCCCTGCCCCAGTGCACTTTTCTCCATCGGCAAATGCACAATTTGGCCTGCAAAATGCATATTTGTGGCATCCATTTGTATGGCTTTGTTGGTCCGTAGTCCGAACCGAAAGATAATCAAATACGCATTTCTCTTTCTCTGGCTGCCACTCTAGCGAGCTCCCTCTAATGAACGGGGCCAGAGTTGCCAACTTGACCTTATTCCCTTTTTAATAACGAGCATATTTTCAAGGGTTACAAAGCAGTCGCTTATTTGAATCTCGGTTTCGTGTAGACTAGAAGTACGTAAAATATCCCATTTCTAGGGGGAATGTTGACATAACGTGACGTTCTTCAACTTGGCCAGAGTTGCCAGCCTTGTTTTTTTTCGTGGCTTTTATCATAACCTTACAAAAATATATAAGATTTACTATTTTTTGTTAAGAAAAATAATTAGAATAAAGTATATATAATAGTATTAATTTTTAAATATATATTTAGCTAATTATTCCTTGGGAAGACTGAAAATTCAGGCCTAACTTATAAACATTAAACGGTTCTTTAGCTTGGCTAGAGTTACCAACTGTAATTTTTCGGTATGTTGACATATTTGAAAAATATATATATATTTTACCAGATCTGCTTAAAAAGCTAAATCAGGACCTTTTAAAATTCTAAGAAAGTAACAAAATAAAAGCTTTTCATAGCCGAAAATAATGTTTAAACTTCCACGACTACTTGATATATATTTTACCCATTTGTAAACCCTAATATGGCTTTTAATCCTGGCACTTCTTGGCGCTCAACACTGCTGATGGCTAGGCCCAAATGGAAAAACTGCTCAGCATCAATTGCAATTTTAAAGTGAGGCCTGCATCGGCTGCAACGAAACTTTGCTAACGAATTAAGAGCAAAATATTATATGCCTGGCAAAATGTTGCATAAGGAGGAAGGGGCTGTGGTTCGGTTCCAGGAAAAAAAAAATGAAATGGGGGCGTGGGTGTGGCGGGGGGCACGCAATTATTTTGCATGCTCCATTTTAACAATTTGGAGAAAGAAATGTGAGCCAGTGAAATGCGAAAATGAATGAATGAATGGGCGACTGAATGCTAGCTCCATCCCGCCTCCACTTGGCGGCGGAAAGTGGGGCATTAAAGCCTAGAATCCGACATTTTCATATGCATGCTTAAGTACGTCGAGTGCCAGTGCCAGAACAACAAAAACACCAGCAGCCCAAGCAGCAGCAGCAGCAGCGACAACAAAATGCCACAAGGAGCCAAGAAAATATTGAGTTAACCCGAGCAGTGCTGCCCTAAAAGTATGCAATGAAATGTTATTTTCCTCATTTCCACAAAAACTTTCGCGCCCGCCCATCTTAGCCCCCTGAAAAGCCGCCCGTCTTTAACTTTAACCCCCTTTCGGGAAACTTCACCGCGATGCAGCTGCTGTTTGAGATGGTTTCCTCCGGTCCGCTCTTAAATTAATAGCGGCCCAGGAAGTTCGCTCAGGCAGTGACTTCAAAGAGATAATAATTGTGCTTGCAGTGGTAGAGTACGTATAAATTTTGTTCTTAAAACTTTAAAAAAATTTAAAATCTTATTCACATTGAAGAATCATAAGCAATTCGTAAGCTACGGAAATCACTTGCAGCAGTGCTTAAAAGTATGCAATAAAATCTCTTCCTAAGCACAGTGCCCTTTCCACTGCACATTTCTAGACACCTTTGTATTATTTTCCCATTTGTCATATTCTTTTAAAAATGAATGTTAATTTTGCACACTCATTAACAAGTGATATCTTTTCCATTAAATAAATTGCCAAGACTTGATTTCCTCTAGCAACAGAAAAGCATCGACTAAGGCGAAATACCTAGGCCTCACACTGGACAAACGCCTAACCTTCCGAGAACATATTGCCAGAGTCGTCAAAATGTGCAACCTAAAGCGGAACCAATTATTCTGGATGCTAAACAAGAAAAGCAAACTATCTCTAAGATGCAAGCGGCACATTTATCAACAAATCATCGCACCAACTTGGAGATATGGAATCCAAATTTGGGGAGTGGCGGCTGCGTCCCACCGAAAACGTTTCCAAACCGTCCAGAACAAAACATTAAGACAAATCACTGGCTGTGAGTGGTTCGTTAGCGGCCAAACGCTTCACAATGACCTAAACCTGAGTCTTGTTGAAGACCAAATATCGTTCTTCTCAAGCAGGTACAACGACCGTCTAACTGCCCACCGTAATCGTCTAGCCCGGAGATTACAGGGGGCTATCCCAATTCGCAGGCTCAAAAGAAGACATTTTGGGCTGCTCCTAAGAGACTAATATGAATATATTATTTACTTGAAACTAGTCGTAATTTGATCTACTCCTATATACCAAGTTGAAAACTAATTATAATTTATAATTAAGAGATTATTTACTTAAGAAAACATTTAGGTTAAAGGCTTTAATTAGATCTGTTCCTGGATTATATTAAATAAAGATATTAATTAAAAAAAAAAAAAAAAAAAAAAAAAAAAAACAGAAAAGCATACAACACTACACAAAAGTATGCAATAAAATCTATTTCTTAGTACATCACCCTTTTTACTGCATACTTTTAGATACCATTTGTGTTATTTTCTATTTCTTTCACATTTTTTGATAAAGCAGAATAACAATTTGCCACACATATTAGGAAGTGAAATCTAGTTTATGTAGGGATTTGTCAAAGGTTGATTTCTCTTAATCTTCCCCATAATACCTCAACCATGTGTTGGGCTCGCGACACATTTACCTAACCACTGGATCGTTCGCCTTTGACACTTAATGAATTATAAATGGAGATGGGGCTTAACCTTTTGTTTGTCATTCCGCCTTCGATATAGCCTCATTTGAATTCAGCATTTTTGCTCGCTGGCTCTTCACGGGACGCATTTCCTCTGACATCAATCGCATTTCATTGTTTCAGCCGCAATAGTTATGCAGACGAGTGTGTAACAGATATGTACGTACGTATGTAGAGTACTTTATGTGGCATTTCGGGGGGCTGTCCCCTTCGGGGGGTTCTTCTATATATAACCAATGACAATGGAAAATGGCTCTGCGTACCACAAGCTCTCTATGCCCTCTTTTTCGTGCTGTTGTCAACCGCAAAACGTTTAATTACATGTCAAAATGCGAAATGCATTGAACAAGACAGAAACCATAACACTCAGCCACGCCCCGCTACGCCCCGAATTTGCCCATTTTCCATTTTCCACTTCCTCCAGCATCCAAGCACTTCCTGAGCCGCTGCGTCATCATCAGCGTTGTTTTATAGATAAAGCAGCGTTACAGCTCCAAATTTCGTATTATGGGTGAGCATGCAAAAACAACCTCATTACCAACACAGAACATAGGCCAAAACACGACGCACACACTTGCGGAGCAGCTGAACCCCCTCGAAAACACCCTCTGGAAACAGCACCCATGCCAGCGAGGCAGGGGCGTAGTTTTTGGGGGAGAGCCGAGGGGTTCTAGTGGCAAATTTTAAAACACAGGCTGTCACAAACGTGCTGCGATACAATTCTGTTTAAGAGATTATAAAATTATGTACATTAAATATGGTGAGGGTAAGGGAATTCAATGGGTATTTTAATGAAAAAGGGGAAAAAACTATAAATTGTATTTATTTTATATTATAATTTTATAAAATAATAAATATAAAAGGGAAGAAGGGAATACAATGAGGTAAAATTATATTTTATTATATTTTTTTTAGTTAGTATAAAGATTTAGTAAATAGCTTTATTTAAATTAAATTTATTTTTTACACAATTTTAGAATATTATAAAATTATATTTATTAAGAAAGGAAGAACAGAGAAAATGGGATGTTAATAATGTAAAAGAAAATGTAATATATGTTTTTCATATTATTTTAAATTATTAATTTATTTTATTTATTTTATGTTGTCTAAAAATGTTGTAATAAAATTTTCCTATATTTTTCGCAGAATTCTAGCAATTTCCTAGAATTCTTGCAATTATTACTTTAAGAACCCAATAAATAATACCATACCCTAAAATATATATCTCAATTTTACATCCATTTAATAACTACTAACCAATATAAAAAATATTTACTAAAACTATAAGTAGTTACACTACCGAGTAAACTTTCCACCGTATCAGATGGAAAAGGCAAACAATTATTTTTGTTAAATAAAGGTCAAATACGAGCGGGTACTGATTGCTACTTTATGTTTACCAACAGCATGCATGCAAATGATTTTTTAATGGGGTTTCGGATTTATCAACAGACTGCAACTGCAAACTAAAGTAATTCAATGGCATAGCCGCAGCAAAAGGAAAACCAACAAAGCGGAGTGTTTGAATGTTATTAAAGAAAATAAAAGTAAATGGAAAACATTTGAATTTGTAGCAATGCAAAAAAGTTATGTTTGAATAGAAAAATAGGAAAAACAGAATTTGCAAAATGAAAGCAAAAGCAAATGTGCGTTTCCATGCGAAAAGTGGTATGGAATGGAAAATTCCAGAAAATGGATTTCTATTTTCGTCAAAAATGTTTAGCAAATTAATGTGTTTATCTGATCTCCCATCTACACCGCCGGGCCAGAGCCCTACATTTATGTTCCCTGCTGTACCTCGTGTTCCGTAATTGCTTCCTGAAAACACAGGTTCGTGGCTTTCTGTTTTCTTGTTTCCCCTTGGTTTTTTTTCTGTGGCGAATTGCCAACAAAATTATTGACAGTAGACGGGAACAGAAAAGGGGCCTGACATTACGCCGGGCTGGGAAAGGTAACGCCCACCAAATGCCTATCGATGTCATTCCCTCACTCGGATGATGGATAAAAATATCCCCACTCAATTAAGGGCCGCTGGAGAATTTGTTCGGGGGATAACATTACATCTTTTTCTTATCTTATATTTGCGGTTTAAACTTTAACAATGTTTAAGGCAGATATTTTCATCAGTGGGGATAATTATCAGTTAGTGAGGTTATGTTAGGTTGGGTTAAGTTAGGTTAGGTTGAGTCAAGTTAGGTTAGGTTAGGTTAGGTTTGATTAAGTAAGGTTAGGTTAGGTTAGGAGGTTACTATATGGTATTATTTGAATACAATTTACAATGTTTTAAACACTAGAGAAAAAGCACAAAGCTAGAACAAATATAATGAGAATCCCTATATTTTTAACTTATATGTACAATATTAATAGGTTATGTTGAGCCAGTCCAATTTAGTGACATACAACTTCAGGCTCGAAAATCAGTTGGCACCTGGGTGTTCCGCTGTTTGCAGCCTCTATTTATCAAAATATCTTTACCCATCCATCAGGCCGGGCTTCCTCGCCCAATCTCTTTGCAATTTGAACAATGCCAGGCACATGTTTTGTCCGCCACCAGTTTCGGCATGTGTCTGAGGTCATGTTGGGAATGTGAGCATGTGGGTGGTGGTCGTTCGGGGGGCTGAGCCCTTGCCCTCTACCCCTTTAAGCCGTCGCAAAGCGGCTCCTTTGTTTGCTGGTCATACGGAATAGGGAAACTGTAAGGATTTGCGTAGCAAAGTTCCCCAACTTGCAGGCTTAAGTTGCACTGAGAGTTAAGTGAAGTGAATTTTTCACTGTGAACTTCGATTCTTGGCTGATTTATACAGCCATATAAATGTAAGTTTATTAAACTTGGGATTATAAATATTAGGAAGATGTATTTTAACCGTCTCTTATGTGACGCGGTATTTTTGGTATTTTATGATTTAAACCTAAAAAGGAAATACAAAAATATATCCATAAAATTATCTTTTAAAATAATAATTAAATAGTATCATTTAAATTGTTTTTGCTCAAGTTTAGTTACTTTTTTTATTTGGTATTTTTTTTGTATTTTACGATTTGGTATTTTATGATCAAAAAATATATACTGAACTTCTAAATATTTTTTTTTTGATTTTTGATAAAAATCATTATCTAAGCTACCTTCAAACTATTTGAAGCTCAGTGTACCACTCTTAACTAACGGTAAGCGCTCGGATCGTAATTCACAATGTAATTGATATAAATTTCGGGGTGGACCCCGTCGCCCTTTGGATATTGGCCCACTGTGGCCGCAACTTTATTATATCGAGCAACTCTTTCATGCCACGAGGAGCGATGGCCAAACACGGTCCAAAGCTAAGGCTAAGGCTAAGGATATGGGCCAGGATGGATGTGCCATGTGTGTGTGCAGCTGCAGTGGGTTTATGAAATTCATGGCACGCGGCACGTTCCCGGCATCCTGGAAGTCCTTTAGCACCCCGAACCCGGAGCGAACCCAACCGAACTGGTACCCGAAAACCCAGGGATGCCAAGTGCTTGCGTAAAAATGCATAACGGCGCCAAAAGTCAAAGAGCAAAAGTTATTTTATACACATTTTTAATTTTTTGCTCCTTTGCAAGGACTCAGCCCGCACACAAAAACACACACACGTGGATACAAAATGGTGTCAGCAGTGGTTGCCATTCGCAAGGCAGGGCTGGGGGATGGTGGGAAAAAAACTATTAGAAGGTGTTGGCTGGCAACATTTTGCAGACATGACTTTCCGGGGAAAAAGGGTGGAAAACCTGGCACAAGGATGCGCATAAATTGCAGGCACCATGCATAAATGGAAGGATATTGCTGCAGCCCGGCCAGCCTTTGATCCTGCCTCGCCGAGAAGAGCAAAAACGAGCAACATGCACAAGGCACTGGGATAAGCTCCAGAAGAATTGTGATTACAGTGGGGAGCGGGTCAAAGGGGAACAGAAAGGGTAAAAGGTTGAGGGAGGGTCTTAATTGATAAGAAAGCCGAGATTGAAACGCGTAAAGGGAAATCAGAAAACGAAATTCCAGTTTTGCCAGAAAGAAAAACAAGCAGGGAAGAACCACTCGAAATTGATTTGAGTCTTGACATTCGGAAAAATTGAAAGAAGCGAAAATATGTTTCATATAAAGGTTCTTTTTTGAGAGGGTTCCTGTAAGGTAAAGATTGGAGAAGATTATTATTAAAAGTCTTAAAATTAAAAAGAAATAAAGGATTTTATAATATAAAAAGTTTAATTTGACTCCCCAGAAGTAGCCTTTAAATAAATAATATTAGGATCAATGACCATAATTTAGGCAATAATATACTAAAAGTGGGCTTAAAAATGTTCCTCCTATATAAAACCATATAAACCCATTTGTACTCAATTTTTCCCTTAATATAATGAGAGGTTCATATTTATAATCATAATTTATTCCGTTTATTTTATTCTTAAAATTGTTAAAGATTTGAATTACTGATTAACTACTATATTCTCCAGAATTGGTAAAATTCATAAAAGATAGAATTGAAATTCCTTATTTTTAAAAATCTAATTATTTATGTTCTTTTCAGAGGCATTTTCCCTTGACTCTTCAGAGTCCCACGCGACTGCATCATCCCCAACCTCCCACTCAGGTGGATCAAGCCAGCAGCTCGATCGACTTGATGACTTTGTCCTTAACTCAGCTGGGCGAGATTCGCGGGAAGGAGATTTATGATTGCCTTTGTGCAAGTAGCCCTGACTCGGGCTGGCACCTTTCAGCTTTCAGCCGGCTACCGACTGTCTGACTGTCCGTCCACCTGGAAGTCTGATTCGGAGGTGGATGCTGGGCAGTGCGAGATGATTACCTAAGGCAAACACAGACGGGAGGGCAAACAGCAGCTGACAAACCCACTCACGACCATTGTTGCAGAATGCTGAAGAGCAGCATGTGGAGAACGAGTGCCCGAGGATGAAACTGTGGGGGAGATTGGGATGAGCATGGTGCTCGGGATGGGAGGGTGAAGATGAGGACGGTGATGGCCTCAAGGCTTGCCAACAAAAGGATAGGATGGATAGCCTGTCCTCTGCTGGGTCATCGGCATGGGCCAACGCATGTGTGAAAAGAAATGCGAGCAATAGTGCGAGTGGCTGTGTGTGGGGAGGAGGACCAAGGCAGACCCCTTTGCCAGCACACGCGGCGTATACGTAATGCATTCAGGTGGAATGCATATGTGTGCACTCAGAGCCACACACATACACAGTAGCGCACACAGACGCACTCAAAGAAAGAGACAGACACTCTCGTAGCGTGTGTGAACAGGCACTTGATTGTGTTATTATTATTGTTTCAAGTGTTGCTCTCTGTTCTCGTTGTTTATCCGCATGCATTGTAACTGTAGCTGTCCCAAAGAGGTTGGACCGTCGAGGAAAAGGGGTGAAAGGGCACTGGCACAGTGGTAAGCTCACAATGGGCGTTGGCCTTTTCAGAACCCACAAATCAAATGAGTAGGGATCATATGCATTCTTGTGGCGCCCAACGTGGGGCATTTTGATACTAGCATCTTATATGGAAGGTAAGTCAGCATAAGTCTATAATATTTAGTTTTTATACCAATGTATACCCTACGACAGGACGTTGATTGTTTTTTCTAATGTTCAATCGTTTTGGCGCCCAACGTGGGGCCTTCACATATTTACCCATAATTTGGCATAGCTGAAAATTACACGGTTCATAGGGCATTGCCACTGTCCTGCTGGCTCCACTGTACTTGCGTTTGTACAGTAAAGCTCTCCGTTGCCTCCTTGCATTCGATGGCAGCATTGTAGCGAGCACACTTGAATGCACTTGAATGTGCAGCGAACCGGAGTCGGGCAAACGACCCAGTGCCCCTCATCCCACGTCGTGTTTTTATGGTCCCACGCTCTTTTTTTGTACTCCCACATCGGTTGTTTGTTCCAATAATGTTTTCATTATCCCAGCGATATTCGATTGTCAGTGGGGACTGGTAATTGCTGATGGGATGTGTTATCCCGTATGGATTTAATTGTTTACCATTAAGATGGATTTTGAAATGCAGTAGACAACCAATTAAGTTGTAACTATTACTGCGTAATGGCTGTGGGGGAATTCAAACCAACTGAAAGGTTGTAATTTTTTATTCTCTTCTCAATTGAATTGTTCCCTAACATAAGTTCAAGAGGAGTTAGTATTGTCGTCCAACTTAGAGTTATGAGGTTGCCAATATATACGGCATCAATAATAACAGTTATTTAAAAATTGATTTACAGATTATAAAACTCTAATTAACTTTTTGCCACTACTATTTTTATTTGCAATAAAGATTTATCATTTCATAATGCGAATGAAATTAATTTTGCAGATATTCTTCATATACACACTTTCCAGTGCCCTTAACTCAGGCATAATATTTATATTTAACTCGTTTTCGCTGTCCGCGCGAAATCTGTGCGCTTATTGGATTCATTTTAAAGCGAATCCGGATTGACCTGAAAATCGGCGGAAAACCGAGCACGATAATATTAACGCCGTGTCTGCCGCATTTTCCTCCCTTCCTGACAGCCGCTTTTTGTGAGGGGTTATTTATGAAAATGACTAAACGAATGCGTGCAAATTATGCCTTTTCTGGCAATGCGAAAGAGGCTGGAATATGGGTTAAGTGCAGCAGGATGTTGGTCTCGCCGGATGCCGGCCCCTCCCATTTTTCCCACAGCTTTCCGCCAACCGCCCACCGCCCACTGCACAGCTCCTTTTCGCATATCTCTCCTTCTTAACAGTCGTAAACAAAAAGGTAGCTGTCCCCGGTTCTCTGCCTCGTTTTTTATGTATATTATAATTATACCCTTGTGGAGAGTATAAAAGTTTTCAAAATAACTTTTCTCATGAGTAATAGTTTTCTGACCTTATTGATATTTGTTTGGATGGCTACTAAACTTTAAGAGCTGATTTTTCAATGTCAAGTTCTGGTTTTGGTATTATTCTGTAAGAAAAATTAGGTATTTCCCCAACTTAATATTGAAAAACTACATTGAAACGCTTCCTTTTCAATGATATGATCAGATCAATATCATTGAAAAGGAAGCGTTTCAATGTAGTTTTTCAATATTAAAAATAGTATTTTAAAAATTATATTTTGTAAGACCATATAGTAAATACCAGAAAAATACCATAATACCATATAATTAAGTGGTCAAGTCAGTATACCCAGCGCCTGACTCCCTCTAGTTTTAGGGTATTCCCCGTTTTTATTTCGTCTCTATGTTTGTTTCGCTGCCTGGCTGTTTGCTGAATGCAACTGGCCTGAGACCGAATCTGAAACGGAAGGCCTGAGACGATGATAAAGCGACAGGATGACTCCTTGCTGGCAGCTCCTTTTGCTCCTCGGTCCGCCTGCTCATTAAAAATTACCCTTCTTATGGTGAAGTGGAATTAAAATCGCGTCAGTTGGCAGCGGCGTGTGGCGCGCAAAGTTCTTTTAACTGTTTATAATACGCAACGCTGCAAAAATACACACCACACCATGTGGGAGCGGGACACAAATAGGTGCATATAGAGGTGGAAGCGAGATGGCTAAGGAAACGGGTGAACAAAGCCAACGTGAACAATGAATTAAAAACACAAAGCAACTTTCTTTGCCACATTTCTTTTAGAAGCCCCCCTCTCTCACTTTATAGCGCGGCTCTACTCGCTTTTTTTTGTGTTACCCTATCTCCAACCTTTTGTTCCCGCAAACACAGACGACTCTCGGCTGCACTTTGAGTTGCAAATTTCGCGTTATCGATAAGCTCGCCCGATAGGTAGACATAGATAAGTTGCAGAGTTGATTAAGCATGTAGTGCTTGGATTGGTACAATTTTATAGGTATTTTTGGTTAATTTTCTTTATAAAATCAAATACAACTACATTTTTTTGAAAGTCTATAAATTTAATGATAAATTTAGGGTACATTTTTTCCTAGCTTAAAACTATTGATAGCTATTATTTAAAAAGAGTGATAATGTACCCCTTTTCCCATTCCCATTTATATTTCCTCCCTGAATAGATAGCCTGCCCTGAGCTTCACTGTACCATCCGCTGGAAACGAAGGCGTGCAGGCAAAGTGGGCGTGTGGCGGCAAAGCTGGCTCGCAAGTCATTAGGACTAATGGCCACCTAAGCGGGGGGCCCAATCCTTGGGTGGCATGGGTTCCACGAAGGAGTTGGGCCGGGACTCTGGCTGGTTCCCCCCGGCCAAGGGACGAGGGGATCCTGTGGCTGCGGCCAGCACAAATAACCAAGTAGCTGTTCGGCGGTTTTGATTTTACAACACACGTACGTACGTACGGTGCGCTGCGACTACCAAATCGCATTCTATTGTTCGCAGCTCGTCTTTGTTGTCGTCTCTTTCACCTCGTCTACCGGCGTCTCTTTCTCCGGCTCCCAGGCCGTCCCTCTCTGTGTAATTAAGCACTTCAGCTGAGTTGGAAAATGTGCTCGATGCTTTTCGCTCCGCCACTGAATTCGGTCGGAAAACAATTTAAGGCAACCGTGTGGTTGTATTCCGGCCTCATTGCCTTCCGTTTTCCATTTTACACACCAAATAATATTTCAAAATTATTTTTATAGAGTTCATAACATTTTAATCTTAAGCCGTAAAATATTTTACATAATTATACTTGGCATAGAATTATCTTCATTTCTAAAAGTTGTATTGTAATATTGGTAATAATAAATGAATATAATTTTTTAATTTAATTTTTATGTGATATATTTATATGAAGTACTTTTACTTGTGTAACACTATTTTTATAGAACAAAATATGTACCAAAAACTAAGATTTATAATACAAATATAAGTCCAATTTATAGGAAAAATTATTTAAATCTAAAAGAAAATGATTTGTGTATTTTTCTCAGTGCATCTATCTCTATTTGGCTCTACTTCTGGCCTGGTTCATTTCAGCGGTCTTTTTCTACTTTTTCTTATTTCCACTTTCGTTGTCTGCCTTCCATATTGACTGGCTTTGAGTTCTGTTTCGGGTTTTCTGTATTTTTTTTTCTATTTTTTTTGGCTATTGAGTTTTGATGAACAGCCTTCGACAGAACAGACTCTTGGCCAAGGCCGTCATAACTTGGCCCAAAAAAGGGAATTGCAATATTTGGCCTTACCACAACATTCCGAGCGGCTAATGGGCAAAGTTGAAATTGAAGTTTTCCCCAGAGAACCGCTTTGGAAAATGGTTTTTGCTGCATAGAAGGTCTTAAAGATCCCTTTTCCGAATTTCTATTAGCTTTTTTGATTAAATTTAAATAATTAATTGGAAACCACTGCTTCCCTAGATTTTATAAGGTATTTAATTTAAGCTAGTTTTCACAAATGGCGTTCAGGACTAAAATTAAAAAAAAATATATAAATATTTATAAAATAAACATAAATATTGTTGGTGATATTAGGTAATAATTTAATAATAATAGAACATTTTTTTAAAATTAAATTAAAATCAATAATTTTTATTTATTTTAAATTTGAATTTAAATTCCTTTTAAAATAGGCTTAAGACAAAAATAAATAATTTTACTAATAGGTATTATTAAATTATAATAGGTATTGGCTTTGATAAACTGATATAATAAAATAAAATCAATAAATATTATTTCTCCTATCAAAAAATTATTACCAAACTATTTATTTTAATTTGGAATGGTTTTGAAAGGCGTGCAAAATAAATATAAATATTTTTAATAATATAAATGAGTAAATAAAAATATGTATTAGGTATTCTGATTTAATAAAAAGAAATAAAACCAATATATGCTGTTCCCCTGTTAGAAAATAATTCTTTAAATGTAGAATAGTTTTTTAAATATTTTTACTTAATATTCAATATTATTAGTGAGTAAATAATGGCAGGTATTATCTAAGCTGCCCTATAAAAATTATTCCCAAACAATTTATTTAAATTTAAAATAAATATTTTTAATAAAAGAAATGAGTAAGTAATAATACGTATTAGGTATTCTAATTTGATAGGAACAAATAAAGGCGGTATATGCCATTTCCCCTGTCAGAAAATAACTCTCAAAATACTTCTTTTAATTTAAAATAGTTTTTAAGTAAATAAATGAATTACAATAGGTACTGGCTATGCTAATCTGGTGGTATAAACAAAATCAATAAATCCTTTTTCTTTTCTCTGGAAAACTATTCTCAAACTATTGTGAAAAGTATTCTAAAGGCCGTTCCAAAAGTTCGAAATCCAGGCCAACGCCTTCGAGACGCGCTCATATTTTAGTTGCAAAGTCAACTGATTAGCCCAAATTGCCGACTGGCAATTGGGGAAAGTCCCCGGACGGCTCATCAAGTGCCCGGCCCGTTGATTATTGCGAACTCCCCGTTCCGCTCGCACTTTCGCGAGTGCTCTCATTACTCCGGAGAAAGTTGGGCGAAATGTTTCCGGCTTGACAGATTGTTTGGCAAATTGTCGTGCAAATTGCCGGCGAGTGTTTTCAGCAGTTATGACATGTGAAGTTATTCCTGGTGTCGCTGGGAGCTGAGCTCCCGGTGCCCGGTGCCCGGTGCTCGGTGTTCGGTGCTCGGGAGCACTTGTACAGCTCTTCGTTCTTTGTCTTAATGCAATTATTTCCGTGTAATTTATTTGCATTGCACGGGGGGCTGTGGGGCTGGTGTAAGTGCAGTGCTGCCTTGGGTTTTTCGGATGGAGGGATTCTGCATTCATTAAGTGCACCGTGTTTCCCCTGGCGCTGTCAACAAGCCCCATTTTTTTTTTATATACTACACACTTTTTTCTGCCCATTCCCCCACGGTTTTTGCCACATAATCGTCTGTCTTCATCACGGTGAAAGACCCAGCAAGAAGAGGGTAGAAATTTATGCTTGACATAGAAACACGATTTTGCCGACAGTCGGCCATTTTATTCTTATTCCCCTCGGCGCCTCCATTTCGCTTGTTTTTCAGCCCTTTCGAGGGGTAGCACACCTTTGGCAGCAGGTTTGTCTCTCCATGATTAATTGTTGGCCAAATAATCCAGACACTGCGGTAGTTAATACAGGAGATGCCTTAGGACTTGGCAGGGCCACAACATATTTTAGAGAGATTTAAGCAGTTGGGCTTTAAATTAATTAAATTTAATTTAAAACTACAAAAAAAAAGTATTTTTCTGTACTAAAGATCACCTTAGACTTGCCATAAGCCATAATATTTTTTTTGAAAGTTAAAATATATCTTAAAATTTTCGAATAATTTTTTAAACTTTTTTACCTAAATTTGTTTGTTTATATTTTTCTGCTTTTTAAAAGCTCTTAGAGTATACATAAATGTGTATTTTAGTTATTTCCCTTGCCAAATTGAGTTGCAGGGCAGGGCAGAAAAAGTAGTTTAAAAAAATTGTAAAATTAAAACCGGAACCCGTGAAACAAACAAATATTACTCAGGCTCGCTGTCTCTGTTTCTATGTTTGATGTGTTGTAATAAAGCCTAAATTAACAGCCCACCATGGGTGGTGTAAAAAGTACGCTAAGGGATTTTAGCCTGGAAAACTCAACAGTTTTTATAAGGGGATTTGAGTATAAAAATTCTGTAAGCTCTATAATTTATTTAAGTTAATAATATAATAAAATAAAAGTATATACATAATCCTAAACAATAGTTAAAATACAAATTCTTATAATGGGTCTTCAATTTTGTATATTTTTAAAAATCGATAAACTTATATTTTATTGTTTTATATAATTTTTAGTTCTAGCAAAAGCATTTTTTTTGAATGTTAAGAAATTATATTTTATTAAGGTAACATTTAGTTAAATTCCTTTTTATGTAAATATTTTATAACAAAGAATACAGACATTAAAAAAAACATCAAAAGTTGAGCAACATTTTGTACTAAAATTTAAACAAAAATCCTCTTTAAATTAATTCAAATTATTCAATGTTTAGAAATACTTTTTGACCGGCTCTCTGGGAATAAAAAAGAACGAATGAGAACTCGCAAAGAATGCGACGAGAGCTCAGCTCAGGTGAGTGGATAAAGCGGGGGGCTGGGGGTGAAGGGTGGGTGGGTGGCAGTGCAGCTGGGGGGTGGAAAAAAAGGTGGAAAAAGGGGTGCAGTTGGGTTTAACCGAGGGCAGATAGTGCTGGGTGCCATGCATCATGATGACGACGCTGTTGACACTTCATAAATACATGAGTTGCAGTCAGAGAGCCTCCTCACACACACACACACACAAGCTGGAAGGTGTGTGCTTGTGAGTATCTGTGTGCCTATCCGTGTGCTTAAGTGGAGGCAGATGCAATTGTTGTTCTTCAGCTGGCTGCCCTTTAAGCCAGGACCAAAGGGGTTTTCATTGCAGGACTTAACACAGACTAAACAAACGTCAATCAGCTTACGAATCCTTCTGTATTCCGTATTCACACCTCGGGCATTATCTTTTGTCCCCCGTTCAGTGTGTACGATATCAATTGGGTCGACTCCCCCCACCGATTCGCATTTTCCCTTTGTTGTTTCGCCAGCTCTGCCAGCTTTGGCCGCCTTTGTCGTTTTGTCGAGTACTTTAACAAATTTACACGTGTATCACTCATACGCGCTGTTGGCATGCCATGTATATGTATGTATGCATAGCTAAGCCCTTTCGCCCTCCGTTCTCCGGCCGTTTCACGCCAAATTCACCGGATACGGGTACAATAACTACGGCGGCAATAAAAGCAAAGGGCCCGAAACAAGTTGGCTGGGGAATTTAAAGAAAGTGCCAGCTATACACCTTAAATTTATGCAATTTTTCAACTTAAAATTAAAAAAAAACAATAATTTTTCATTCCCCAAACTGAAAAACCTTATTATAAACCTATTCCTTAATTTATATTTAGTTAAAAATAAGCGAAAAACGTTTATCAATATATTTAGAATTATTTTAAGTTTTTTCCAGACTCAATGGTTTTTTGTTTCTAGAAAAATAATAAATAATATCATAATAAGTGTAAAGTATTTCTCAAGCTACTTGGAAATATTTTAAATTTTTTACTCTGTCTCACAATTGTTTTGTGTTCCTGGAAAAATACAAATTTTTAGAGCACCTTAATTAGTTTAAAATAAATGTAAATATAAATAAATATTTATTTCTCTATATTGAATAACATTAAATTTTTTCCTTATTTGTTTCTAGAAAAATACAACTTTCTAGGCCACCTTAATTAGCTCAAAATAAATATAAAACATTTATCAATCTATTTTAGGATTATTTTAAATTTATTGCTCTGCCCCAAAATTGTTTTTTGTTCCCAGAAAAATACAAATTTCCAGACCACTTCCATTACACATTGCTTTTATTGATAACACCACAATTTTTGCCACACAACAAGCCTTTGTTTTAGTTTAATCGCATTACAACATGTCGAGCCAGAATCATAAAATACGTGGTAATAACCAAACAATAAACGTACAAGTAAATCAGGTATATCATTTTAATTGTTAGCATATTAGTGCAAATTAAAATGAGCTGCAACTGCAAAAACAAATTGTGTAGCATACTTTTTTGGGGTGGCGCGCATTTTGAACGGGCGCGTGGAAAGTGTATCCCAAAGTTTGTTTTTCTGGACAAGCTTCCCCAGCGTGTTTCCCGCTTAATGTGACCCTGGGCTTAAGGGAGTGCGGCGAAGGGGTTGTACCTAAAGTAGTTTTCGGCTGGGCTGGCAAACCCTCAGAGAAAAAAATATTAAAAAAGTCGCCAATCATGGATAAGTTGATATATATTTCGTTCATTTTTATTAGCATTTTTATTTAATACTAATTTTTATTGTTTTGTATATTAATAAAAACAATTTTAAAACGTATTCTAGTTTTAAACACAATTTTCATTCATTTCCTTTATATGAAATTACCATGACATTTAAGTTTTAAATTTTATAAAGAAACAACTAAATAAATACCTGCAATTTTATTACAATAAGAAATATTTTAAAGGGTATAAGACCTTTAAAAAAAATTGCAAAAACATACTAATATAAATGCCTTAACTTGTTTAAAATAACCCTGAGAAAATATCAACAATATGTAACAAAATAATTCAATGTAATCAATCAATACAATAAATGATAACAATACATTTATTTTTTGTAAGTATAAGTTAACAAAAAATATATACAATAACACAATATACCTTAATAAATCAATAAAGAACGTATTTAAATGTTAATGAATATGAATACCATTTTTAAAAATATATTTCTGCCAATAATGGACCTTTACTCTTAGAAGTACCTATACTCTTTTATAGCTAGACTTTTTGACCAGTGCTTTAACCTTATAATAAACTTCTTAATAAAGTTATTAAACAGAGAGATTAATATTTCCTCTCAGTGCCGCAGTAGTGGAACGAACCATTTAATAACCGATGGGGAACATTTGAGCCCAGCCCGAGAATGTAGAAATAAAGGCGGGCTGATCTGGGGATTGCAGATGAAGAAATAATAACCATGTGAGAGCGGAGTGGGTGGCTGCTGGGCGGGCGGAGGGTGGCGTGGGCAAATGGAGGGCAAGAAAAATGAATCACCGACAAATTACGGCAAGGAAAGAGGGGCAAATGGCGGCAACAACATTCCGTTATGGCACATCAGCCGCCAGCTTCCGTCTTTTATTGTTCGCCGCAGTCGTCGGGCTCTTGAAATTTCCCAACATCAGCCCCCACCCCAAGGCCACCCACTCAATTCCATCTGAGGTTGTAAAAATTTCACCATAACTCCCAGCCGAAAGCGAACGAAATGAAAAAGGTCTTATGAAATATGCATATGATCATTTTGGCCCCGGTCCAACTCGAACTTTTGAGCCGACGACCTGGCCCAATCTGGGCGAAATTTCATTAAAGTTCAAGTGAAACATTCTTGTTTCAACTTTAAGATGGTCGCACTGGGGATTCCCCCAGCAAGGAGGCTAAAAAAAGACGGCAAAAAATCACAAAAAACGACATCCGCAACGGAAAAAAAGTTGCCAGCAGAGAAATTACCTGCAACGAAGGTAAACAAATGCCCCGGCAAGATGGCAAAGATGTCGAGCGAGCTGGCCAAAAGGAAAAGAGTTTACGGCAGCCCAGAAAACTTAAGTCGTTAGGCAAGCCCGGCCAGCAAACAATCCACGGCATGTCTGGAATTTCACTTTGCTCTCGCAAGTGCCCGACAACTTGGCTTCCACTCGCATCGATCGACGCGGGGCATCCCCGGGGAAATCGCTGGGAAAACTAAGCCTCCGCCGGGCGATTCAACGATTTTATTGAAATGTTTTCATACTTATGTTTTGCGCAAATTTTTAAATTTTTTGCAAGGCGGTAGATCATATTCTTTTTTAATTTCGATTTTGCCCAAAAATACTTATTTTTTGGGGGGTTTTTGTTCGTCCCGAGCTGCTTACGACGCCTGCTATCGATCCTAATCATTTTTAAAAAAATGTATTTTTTGAGAAAATTTTCGATTTTTTGTAAGGGGGTGTACCATATTTTTTTGAAATTCAAAATTTGCCCAAAAATACTTATTTTGGGTGTTTTTGTTCGTAGCTCAGCCAAATCAAGTCGTACAGTGAAACGACCGACTGTCCCAAGCTGCTGGCAACGTCTTCTGTCGATCCTAATCATTTTTAGAAAAATGTATTTTTTAAGAAAATTTTCAATTTTTTGTAAGGGGGTGTATCATATATTTCTAAAATTGTAATTGTGCCAAATAATACTCTTTTTTTGGGGTTTCTTTTCGTGTTTGCAAAACATATTCTAGCAGAACTTTTATTTAAAAGAAATTGAACCAAATTATTTCATGCTTAATCAAGAGCTTTCAATAATTGTTCCAGATTGCTCCATAGTGATACCCCATTAACAATTAGTATTGGCCGACGTATTGGTTACTGACATCGAAGTGACGGTTGCGTTCACCCCCAAATTATTAATAGCAAGGCGGCGTGGTGCAATGGCCTTGAAGCCGAGCCAATTGTAATCCGAAAACCAGTTGGCCCGAAAGGTCCACAATCGGAATTCCCCAAGGTGTTTCCGTTCCAAGCTGTCCGTTTGTTTTGGCCAGCTCGTTTGTTTGCATGCGCCATACCACAAAGAATATTTATCTTTCGGTTTTGTGCTGCTGTCATTATTCGGCGACTGGACCAAGTCCCTCCCTCGTACCTCTCGTTCTTCGTAAATTACAAGCCACAGACGGTTATCACTGGCAAAAAAATCGTACAGTAAATGAAATATTTTATTCATAAAAATTTAAGGGATTTAAATCGCAAATATGTACATCAAAATATTTTAGTTTTAATTATAAATATAAATCATACTTAATACTTTTGAAATTTCTTTAATTTGCCTTTATTTTTAAAACTCAACTTTTAAATGAAAATGAAAATAAATTGTATATGTTTTAAATTTTGATAATTTCGTTGTAGAACCAAAAACTTTAAACTTTTTATTTATTAGAGCCTTCTGTATAAATATGTTAAACAATTGTTTTATTCTTTATGTCTTCTAAATACTGAGTATCTTTGGTTAAAAATATTTTAAATGAAAGTAGATAATGTTAAATGTAATGGAAATATTAAACGGTCGAGGATTGGATCTAAAATGAATTAATTCATTAAAATAATAACATAATATACATATTTTTCTCTCAGTGTGAGATATACTGGCAAATTTCTCATGTAACGCTGACGCTAAAGTATTTATCACAATGACAAAATCAGTGAGGGGCGTATTGGCGGGCGGGCGGAGGCATTACTTTAGGGTTTAAATGTAACACATTTACAAATTGTTTACAAACACACAGGCAGATGGACACGCACAGCAGCCGTCACACACACGCATACACGCCCACGCAAGCACACACACACAAGCTCAGCCTGGTGATAAATGATAACAAATTAGCGGTTTGTCTCTTAAGCGAAAAAGGGGGCACACACACACGCTTACGAGCACTCACACACGGAGGAGCGATACCACAAAGTTACCGCAATGCAATAAATCACATCACCTGGGCACACACACACTCACACCCGGCTCACACTCACACACACACGCAGCGGGGGTCTCACGCACAACAATGCCAAGCTAAGCACTCTGTACAGCCTTTATTCGCTAAGATACTAAGATACCCAATCCTCTATTGAGTTATGGATCTTTACAATTAACTATAAAATCAATAATTATTAAATTAATTTATTTAATAATAAAAATATTAATTTTACTAATAGTAGTAAGCAATACATTTTTAAATCAGTATTTTATTAGGCAATTAAAATGTTACAAAAAGTTGTGTAGCTAAATTGTCTTTTTTTCACATGTAAAAAAGTTTAATATTTAAATAAGTATAGGCATATTGCATAGAAATAAATTTAGTTTAAATACAAATATACAAATTTATTTCATTTAATTTAAATGGCATGATTGAATTTAAAAATATTCTGTATAAATTTAGTATATTTTTAATATTATTTATTATATTATATTACATATTACATATAATCTTATAATTTATTTTAAAGGTTTTTGGAATTTTTTTAATTACCACTCTAGCTGAGAATAAATATTATTTATTTTAAGGTTATTGTCTTATTAAACATAGAATTTCATTTTAAATTCAAAGCTTGATTTTTTTTAATAAATAAAATATTCAAATTAAATATTTAATAATTAAAAACATAGCCAAATATGTTTTAATTAAATAAAATGTCTTTAGACTTACAATACTACGTTTCATGTTAACGGAGTACATGATTTGGTTTTAGTAAAGTAAAAGCAAAATACTACTTTTAAAAAATTATTTCAAACATGAAACAATAAGTACGAACATTTAAAAATATATATTTTTTAGGGATTTAATTTTAGATATAAACTGTCTAACCGTTTAACAATCTAATGGTAGATATTTTTATATATGTTATTTATTATAATAATATATTTTTTATACATTAGTACATATTTTATTAGGCCTTATTAAAGCAAAATACTTATTTTAAAAACTTATTTCAAGCAGTATGATAATTTAAAAAAAAATTAATTTAATTTATTAAATTAAAAATTTATGGGTTTAACAACTGTTTAACAATCTATGTAATTGTAATGTTTATTTTTATAATATATTTTATATGCATTTGAAAATATTCTAATAGGCCTAAAAAAGGATTAAAAATGATTTACATATTTAAATTATAATAAGATAAATTAAAAAGAGTATTATATATCCTGTAAATCTTTACCACATCACGCATACGTACTGTTAGCCATCAGTACAATTTGGCTGCTCTGCTCCTTAAAATAACTACTAATAACTTGATATAATTGAGGCACGCATAACGAAATCATCTTAATATTTTCCTAAACATACCCAGATCCACCAACTTTTAAACGCCCGCATTGAGACATTTCAACCTTGCCAATGCCCACCGTATTACGCATACGCAGTGTTAGCCCAGGAAAACTCGTCTCGGCATGCATACGGCCGGAGGGAAGTGGAGGGAGTATGGCCAACAGCTGGGAGTTTTCGTGCCGGGAAGGGGCAAAAACGAGTTAGGGGTTAGGGTTAGCTGGAAACAGGCAACTGAAAACTGGTAACGAGACCGTGGCACAGCATTTATGACTTGCAGCGAAGGAGCTGCTGCCTCCTTGCCACCTAACCGCCTGCTCGGTATTCGGCCCGATTCTGGGCGGGATTCGGCTGGCGAATGCGGATACGGATTCAGATTCAGGTTCAGAATCCGGCTCACTTCGTTGCGCTGCTCTGGCTTTTTGCGCCGGGTGTTAAGTGGCGCTTGGGCATAATTCATGATGCACGGCGGCAGCTTTTTCCTGATTTCGCCGCTTTTCCTGCTGCTGGGAGCATTTTAATTATCATTTTGGTAACCGCGCGAAATTTAATGAGCTAGCCAGCGAAATTATGGCCAAACAACACACTCTCTCCAGCCGTTTCGCCGGCGGGGCCAAGAGCTCCGACACCTAACCTCCCATTTTGGCCCCCGACTTTCGCTGAACTTATTTCATTACATTTAAACTAGCCGCACGATATTTGCTTTACAGTTTTGCACTCTAATGAAGAAACTTTGTGGCCGGGCCTGGCACACCCCCTCCCTCTTTCGGGTGTGTGTGTGTGTGTGGGGTGTGTGTGCATATTGGGGTCACCTTTATCCGGACAGAGTGTAAAGTCCCGGCGCCCGAAGTGTGGGAAATTCATTGAGCTGCTTATCTGCAGACTTAGTTTGTTTAATCTTAATAATTGCCTGGTGTGTAGAAGAATTGTGGTTTTACACAAAGGATCGGGGGCCATGTGGAGCACACACCAGGAGCTGAGAGATATGCCACAATAATCTGGGATAAAGATAGATATATAAACTTTAATGCCTTTGTGAAAATGAACAATTCGAATGCACACGAACTTTGGGAGACACGGTACGTGGGAATCGGAGTGAGGGGAGGAGTTATGGCGGTTACAAGTGGAAATCGGGGTCACCTTTTCAATATTGGAAAGTGATCAAGAAATAGTTGTTACCCATCGTTATCTGCCATTTTATCTATATTATATCCTATTTTATTTATTTGAATTTTAAAAAAGTTTTTTTATTTAAATATAGTATTTATAAGTGCGAATTGGGGTCACCTTTTTGAGAGTGATAACTGATCAAGGAAAATATTGCCATTTAATCTGTCTTATGTTATATTTTATTTATTTAAAATAAAACAAAACTTATTTTGATTTGAGAAAAAGTTATAGGCTTTTTAAGTGCAAATCGGGGTCACCTTAATATATTTTGTCTTTTATGTAAATTAAATAAACACATATAAAATATTTTTTGACACAAACAAAAAAATTCAAAATATTTAAACTAGTTTTTGAGTTAAAGAGGTTTAAAAGACAATTATTTATCATAACAGATTATATCAATATCTTTTTCAGGCTTTTTATAAACCCCTAACCCTTCATTCACCCTTTATTCGGTGATTAATTTTTAAGGCTCAACCCCGGAAACTATAAAATAAGTAATAATAAAGGCAGAGGCTATTTAAAGTATTCCCACAATCTAATCCCCGCTCCCAAGGCCCCCTGCCACTTAATCGCATAATCACAAGCAGCATGTTAATCAACATAATCAAGCAGAATGGCCATATATAATTTTAGCATGCATAAAGCGAGTATCTTGTTGGCTTAAACGGGCTTTTGAAGTGGCCATAACCATAAAAAAGCGGTGACAATGTGTGCGATTCCCAGGGAATAGCCGCGCCCACTCAGAAAATGCCATACATTCCGGATAAATGCGAGTGGGATGAAGGAAAACATGCACGATAATTTTAATTTCCTGTGCCAGCAGGTCGAATGCTTCATCAAATTTATGATGAAACTTCGAGCCGGGCTAACACTGCACCAGCAGACGGCCAGCCAGCCGCCATGGCCGCCCCAAAAGCACCACCCAAAGACCGCCCAGAACCAGCCGAAACCACCCACGAGTTCATTGCTCAGTGGGGCGACGCATAAAAGCGCGCTTCACTTATTTCAATCAAATTACGGCCAATGAATATTGAACTATCGCCACACATAGCCCCCGCTTATATCTATATACCCATGTATACTCTCATACATATATATATCTATATATATCGTACGCGAAAATAGTTTTTCGGTGGGTGGTGATAGTTAAACATCCTTGCCTGCACACACTCACGCTCTCGCCAGGACGATTGCACGGCGCCTGGAAAATTATCGAACAAAGTGTGTGCCTCGAACCCGGCACGAAATTCGATTAAAAAATTTCACTCGCATATTTACGCATATTGCATTCTATTTGCATGCCAATGCGTATTTATGCATGTCGTAATATCCATCAAATATTTAAGTCTGTCCTGGTGGAAAAAACCAGTTAATCAAACGCGAAAAGGTCAATTCGATAGGAGGGAACGATTTGTTGGCCTCGTGGCTTTGATCCCGGCTTTGATTTCCGCTGTGCTTCAATTAAACTAAAAAACAGCCATTAAATAAAAAATAAAAAAAAGGTTTTTTTTAAAACATAAAAAAGATATCGATACGTTTTCAATAAATTAGGCTTAAAGACTTAAATTTGTTGTAATTAAAAAAATATCTTTCTAAAATAATGGTAACAAGAAAATGTAACCGAAATGAAATAAATTTGACATTTTTCTGTGGCACTATAAAGTAATTTACCAAATGCATAAGAAGGAATATTAGTTATCGATTGTTTTATAATCTTATAGACTTCTGTCTTCATAAATTTCCAAACACAGCCATAAAAATAATTTATTTTAAAATATTTTCCGTAACACTTAATTAATTTAAAAATGAAAAATAAATATTGTGTAAAAAAAAACTACCCATAATTTTGGTCACTTTTCTGGCTCATTTGGCCCACTGTGCCGGCACGCTAACCGCCGCTGTCCAAACGGTTAGCCACTTTTTTGGGCCATGTTGTGTGTTCATTTGTCTGTGTGCAGCTGCATCGTTTGGCTTTTGCCGTTTGACTGAGCGCATAATAAAAATTGGCACATATTTTTGGTCTCAGTGTGTGCGGTGTTGTCGGTCCGGCTTTTGTCGTTGTAATTGTAACTGCTGCCGCCGCCGTGCGAATTTCACTCCTGCATCTGTATCTGCTGCAATTTGGCTCCTTTATTTTCGCCATTTTTCGCATTTTATTGAACGCTCGCATGTGCATGCGTGGATATTCCGCTGGATACTTATGCATAAATTATGGCAATCGCAATGCGTTGACTGTCAGTTGGCCAGCGAGCGCGAAATGTGTCCGAGCAGGAGCAAAAAAGGGGGGAAAAGGGGAGAAAAGCGGGCGGAAAATAAAGGAAAACTGAAGAAATTGCAACCGCCACTGCAAGCAGGAAATAATGAAAAGTAAAGAAAAGCAAAGGAATGGCAAGCCGCAAGAAAGATGGCCGGTTCCGGCCACCAGAGGTCGCCACCTGACAAACAGCGGGCAGGGAGAAAATAATAAATACATCGTCAGGATGCATTACAAACACCCTTTTATATGAGGTCCTAGTAAAACCTTTTTTCTTAACTGATTAATTAAAAAAATATATATTTTATAAGATTTTTAAAAACTATTATAGTTATATAAAATACATTTTTATTAGATAACAAATCAGATAACCTTAAAGATATGTGAGATAAAGTCTTAAAAATCAATTTATGCTTACTTTTTATTATTTTTAGCTCTGATTTTGATATTTAATATTCTCCAATTTAGTCCTAAAATAGAGAAACAGCACGGAGATTTCCCTTTTCGCCTTAATTGCTTGCAGTGTTTGACTTTTGTACAATAATATCCTCGGTAAGGGCATCGAATATCAAGCGGAAGTGCAAAATAAAATGCAAAAAGCAGAAGACGAAAACATATCCGTCGACGCAATTAAATTGCACAAGCACACAGACAGCATTTTCTGCTGGTGCTGGGGCGAAAGGAGCTCCGTATCCTGAAGACTCCTTTCACTGTCCTTGTCATTTTACCGCGTTCCATTTATTGTTTATTGCTGTATAGAGATCCGTTTTCTTCTTCAACGGGGGACGAGCATTAAATCTCAATTTAATGGAGTAGGAAATAATATCATAAAAAGAATAGAAAAATTCAAAAATTACTCAAATACCATCATTAAAACTGCCTAAAAGGATAATTTTAAAAATTTTATATAAAAGGATTTCAGTTACTAAAAATATATATTATAATTTGTATTTGTATTTGTAAACGAAATAGATTGCACTTATACCTATAGAATTGATAATAAATCAACTAGGGTCTGCCAATGATTTTCAAAAAAATGCATTGTTCTAGATTAAAGGTATCAATTTTAAAGTTCTCTATTTTTTTTGAGCTTTAAAAATGTACCTTATATTTTATTTTATTGGAACAGTCAGAATCTTAAAAAAGCCAGATAAGATAGCTACATTTTTATATATAATATTCCTCACCTATCCTTTAGTATATCCCAAAACTTCCCAAGAGTGGCCTAGTTATAATAAGGCATATTTATGGCTTTCAGGGGAGAGTCAGAAGCCTTCATGTCCTGGTCGATGCAGTGGAACCAGTTCCTTCTGTTCCCGCATTGCTTGTTTGCTGTTTGTCTGACTGAGTGACGGCTACTGTCCGGGTGGCCTGATGTCCTTATGTCCATGTCTGTCTGCCAAATGCACTGCGAGGACGGGAAATCAAAGGGCGGGCCGAAAGGAAAAGCATCGACCCGGCAACCTAACAACCCGGCCACCCAGCAAACCCAGCAACCCAGCAACCCAGCAACCCAGCAACCCATCGACCCAGTGACGTTGCCTTCAGCTGGATTTCACTTGCAGTAAGTGCTTCCCTCTCCGCCACCGAGGACGACTCAACAGTCCCGACTCCAGAGTCCCGACTCCCGATCCTAGAGTCCATAGTCCATGGTTTATAGTCCGTGGTACGGACATGTCTTCTGCTCCGACGTCTGGCATCGGGCAAACCACTTTGTGCCTTCACCTTCGTGTCACTCAAATTAAAAAAAAAACAACAAAAAAAAATTGGGAGGAATGCATACAAAAGTGAAGCGCAGTTCGTGTCACATACGCCGCTCTCTGTTTTACACTTTAAAAGATATTGGGCATCTACATAATGGTGAAAAATAAAAAATACTGAGTTCCTGAATTGTGCAGATTTTAAGACCAACTAAAGCTCTTAAATTAAAAAGAAAAACCTTAATAAATGTGTATTTCTTAAGCGTATTATAAAGATTATATATTTAAAATGTTAATATTGAAAATATAAATTCCACATTATTTTTATCAAATTTGCTATAAAAAATACTTTCCTAAAACCTTAAATATCCATGAGTTTTCTGGGATCAGAACCTTCTTTAAAATACTTAACATGCGGCCCTTAAAATGTACATTTAAACAAATATACTTAAAACAAAAATCCAAATATTATGTTCTTATTTTTATTGATTTTTTTCATAAATTTGTTTGTTTTTTATGTTTTAAGTAAAACAAAAAACTATTTGTTTCTGCCTAAAAAAAGTGTCAAAAAGTATTATATTGATAAATCAGTTATATTTCATTTGGCTTAAATATAATATATAGAGTATGCAAAATTATTTAAGTAAATATTATTGTTAACTTTTTAATAATTCATAATTGCAAGTCTTTTTTTGAGTGCACAATTTGTATGGCTCCGCGCTTTTGCCGCTTTAATCATGATCTGGGCGCGGCTTTCCTTTTACCGTTTGACCCAAACCGAAGCCTCAGCCCATGCCAGGCCAACCCAGCCCATTGCATCCCACATCCCATCCCAGCCAGAACTCCGAGCCCGTCTCCAAAACGCCAGTGAGCTTGGCCTATGTCCTGTTTGTTCCTGCTGCATGTTTGCGGATTCCATGCATGCGAGTGTCCTATTGCGCCTCGCATGTCCTTGCAGCTCGTCCTGCTCACCCCGCATTTGCACTTGCCGGAGCTGAGGACTTGGCCGTTTTGCAGGACGATCCGGAAACCTATTAGCTGACTTATATTAGCCGGATTATGTGTGCCCATTACTATTATAAATCTTAAGTACTATTACCAAAACTAATATATCTAACACACTTTATAAGCCTAGGACTAGCAGTAGCAGTTAATTTTTCCGGATTAGTTAAAGGTCTATTACACAAAATTAATTTTAAAGAATAATAATATTTTTATTTATATATTAATTTATAATATAGCTCAAAATTCTTTTATCAGTTTAAGTTTGTTTTGAAAAATAAAGGAAATAAATATTCAAATAAAAATGCAATATTAAGAAATAGTAAAGCTAGCAGAAAACCTAAAGCTATGTTTTATTAATATTAATAAAAATGTTTTAAATATTAAATTGTAAAAAGTTGGTCATAAAATGTATTTATTCTATAATAATTTTAATTTCAATTTTAAATATAAAGTTGCTTAACAAAAATAGTAGAAAAACGTTCTTAAATTTAAATGTATATTTCAGATCATGATGTGTTATTTATAAACGTACTTTCCCTACTTTACTGATGGAAAATAAACTATTTATTCTCTAGGTTTTCTGTCTTTAATATGCCTTAAAGAGCAAGTATATGAAAACCTACCAGAATTTTTGTCATAAAATTAATGACAGCTTAAACCAACTTTTCCGCTGCAAATGTCACAATTTTTGGCTCCCGATTTCCGGCAACACTGCCGGCATTTTCGACTTCGTTCGGTTTTGGCCCCGCTCCACTCGCTGCACTCGGTTTTATCCACCATGGCAGCAAATTATTTTTAATTATCGCCATAGCTGTCCGCTGCTCGTGTCCACGTGTCCCCCCGTCCACTTGTCCAGTGTCCACTGTACACAGTCGGCTGTCACTGGCGCTGACGCTGACCGCTCTGCCCAGAGCAAAACGAACGCAAAAACTCAGAAACTGAAAATAAAACTGAAAACGCGGACAAACGAAAAGGAACCGCAGGCAATTTCCAGGAATCCTCCCACGACAGGTGCACAACAAAATCAGGCTTATCGGCCTTGTTTCGAATCAGGTGTGGTTTTGGAGTAGCGATCCCGCAGAGAATTTAGTTAACAAACTTGACTTTGATAACTGTTTGGCAATGTAGGAAAAGTTTAAGGACATTTCGATTTTTATAAGGTTTTAGAAAATAATAATTGCATAAAGTATGACAGCAAATCAAATATTTTAACGTCCCAACACATAAAACCTAACAGGAAAAGCCAATTTATTTTTTTTTTTTAATTTTATAAAGTTATAAGGAATATATTTTAGACACTGTGTAGATAATTATATCTATAAATCAAATATTTAAATATCCCAAGACATTAAACTTAACAAGAAAAGCTTATTAAATTTTATACAGTTTTTAATATATATTTAAGACACTACGTAGTTGAAAGAAATAAATGTAACCATCAAATTATTTCTATAAATCAAATATTTAAATTTCCCAAGACATAAAACTTAACAGGAAAAGCAAATTTAATGTTATTGTAATATTTCCCTAAAATTCTATATATAGCCTAATATCTTATCTTACAAAAAAAAAAAAAATTTGCAATAACTTACATGCAATGTCCAAAAAAATTAGAAGATTTGTTTAATTGTAAATTGATTTGCTTATATATTTGACGCTCCCTAAATGTTTATATTTTCGAATACATTTAAAATTTATTTATCACTAAAATATTATTGATTAATATTTGTAATTTGGTTAAAGAACACAAGAAAAATATAAGAAATTGAATTAGTTAGCACATTAATTTAATTAACTGACGCATTTTCAGTTTAATAAATAATTCCAATTTTTTTTCGACACTATGCTAGTAAGATATTTTCTCTATTTATTTTTCCATTTAGCCCAAAATAATGGCATTCCAATTTCCCATATGAGAAAACTTTCTCATTGTCGAAGTGGAGGAAAGTCAAGCAGTGGAAGTCATGAAAAGTGAAAATGCGAATGGGATTTTCCCCACTGAGTTCGAAAGTGCGAAGGATTCGCAACGAGTGGTAATGTAAGCATCACAAAACATTTATGGGACCCACAAGAACACCCCGAATACACCCGCCCAGGAAAAGCTCGCCCAGACACCGACCAACTGGTTATCCCTTTAGGAAATCAACTAAGCATTTTAATTAACTTTGCCGAAAAACGGAACCGAAACAGAGAAAAACGAGTAAACTAAAAAAAGGGGGGGAAAAACAAAAAGAAAAGCCGAAAAACAGGAAAAACAAAGGGGGAAAACCCCAAGAAGGAGACAGCCAGCCACTGAAAATATGACCAAAAGCCGCAAAACTAAAGTTAAGGCCGATGCCGAGGGATGGGAACATTTTTGGGAGGCAAAATGCATGAGGATATCATGATAATTTACTGAAAGCGCAACCATTTGTACACAGATACAGAGAAGCGCACAGATACTCCCACACACACACACACATACAATCAATATTAAATTTCCGCTTGCCACATCTTTATTTGCTTTTTGTTGTTGGCCAAACAAAGGCGGCGGAGGTCAGAGGGCAAGTGCCATCCATGCCCTTGCCACCCGAAAAAACCACCCCTCCCCCTGGCACACACACGGAGTCACACACACACCACCATACATCTACACCCCCTGGAGTGTAACGTGAGCAAAGTGCAACTAATTTCGAAAAGGCAAATTTTATTATATTTTTAGCCCACATATACATGGCAGTGGCAAAGCGAGGAGTATTCCCAAATGCAAATCTAAACTGCCTCTGGCCCACGAAGCAGAAACAGAGTAAAAAACTGAATGTAAAAATGAGGAACAAATACATTATCACTTTAAACTATAATTAATTTATAGCCATTTTTTGATAGTAATGCAATTTATAATATATTTAATTTGTAGTCATTTATAATTTATTAATTGGTGCTTTATTAATTGCTTCCAGCGATTTATAAAATATATATTTATTGAAAATGCAATTCATTGCTATATAAGTAAAAAACAAAGCACTTGTCTTTTGTTTTTTAATTTATTCTTTACTTTAAAATAATAGAAATAATTTAGTGCCATATATTTATTATTTGATAAAAAAGCATTTAACATTTTTGTTATTTTAATAAACGTTTATTTATGACTCTCTAAAATTCTATATACTAATTTTTTAATATTTCTTTTATTTGTATATATAATAAATAAGAAAACAAGTTAATAAAATGTTTATATATTTTTTTAATATTACCCTACCCTTCAACAATGACTATGTTCCGCCCCTAATAAGACCATATATAAAATAAGTGCCCAGGTATTTTTCCCAGTGCAACCACACACTGAAGGTGATGCACACACTGAACAGAAATGAAAAAGGGGCAAGGCGAGCGAGAGAGAAAGTTTGCCAACTCAAGTTGAGGCCGATGATGAAGAGTTCAACGTAAAACTTTCATTTTATTTACCATGAGTTGGCAGGAAAATTGCTGGCAAAAACTGGAACCCCAATGATTAATAAACAACCGGCAAACGGAATGGGAGTTTTTCGAAAAACAAAAAAAAATGGAAAACAAGCAAACGTATTGATGGCATGCAAAAGTCAAGCAATGCTGCCAAATTGCTGCTAAACCATAAAAACTATCAAAAAATGGTCAAATATCAATAGTATCCGTACAAATTGGCCAAGCATAAATGTAAAAATATTTCGTAGAATGTAATGCCTTCTGTGGAGTCAGTTTGTTTAAAAGCCAATCAGCAAACTGCTTTATTTTTGGTTTACTAGCTCTTTTCAAAAATCAAAGAAAGATATGAGCTAGTATTAAATGCATTTTTTATTTACAGTAGATAACCTTTAATATTTTTAGGACTTAATACTTATTATTGCATTCTTATAAAAGGATTGATTGCATTAAATTACATATCTTTAATCAGGAGTAAATTCTTCCAAAAGTAGAAACTAAATTTGGGGCAGACAAATCATTAGCATATGGCTTTGTTTTTATTTTACCCACATAAAAATATGGATAATATTTTTAATGTTATATTTAAATTACATATTTCTTTAAGTTAATAATAATGTTTGGATAAAAATCGTTATTAAAAAATAAGAAAAAAGCTATGTGGCTAAAAAGAAATTAAATATTTATTACAATTTATAGAAGTCAACTTGCATTTTTTTTAGAATTTAAAATCAATTTTGCTAATGTTCATGTGATCAAAATCGAAGAAAAAGTATTAATAAATAAATTATCTTACCCAAATATTTTATTAAGCTTAAAATTAATATTAAATTATTATTTTAATTAAAAAATAAAATAAATAACAGGGGCTAAAAAAAGAAATTCAATTGAAAGCAATGAAATTAAATATTCCTAAAAAAGAAACCAACTTGCATTTTTCAGAAATAAGTATAGCATACTTTTGCGCTAGATTGCCTTCGACCCAGTTGGTCCTGGTTGGTAACAGAAATATTAACTTGAGCAATTTAATCCCTGCTCATGTGAGTGTCCCCAGTGCCCCCCGCCCCCTTTCCCACCCCTGCCAGCCCCCCTCGAACCTGCCGCCCCTGTCAGGCTTAAACTGCAGTCATAACAATAAATTTCATTTGCACGTTTCGACTTGGCCTGGAACTCTTGGCTCCTTGACTCCTTTACTTGCACTCCGTCCTGCCGCTTGGCGCCTCTGCCTCTTCTCCGGGGGGTCCTTCTTGGAGTGCTTCTGGCTCTTCTTCGTCTTCATGTACTTTGGGAGGTCCTTGTTGTTGGCTGTTTTGGTTGGCTGAGCTTGAATTTGACATAATTTCCCATGGCCAAGTGTCGTAAAGCTTTCACAGCAAAAACATTTTTTGTTGCCCGGAATTACTTTATGATTTATACACTTTGCGATATTGATACAGCAATGCCCCGCCAGAGTCCCCCCTCGGAAACTTGATATTTTTGCCATTTTGAATGCAATACTCCCCATAGATAAGCCCTCGTCCTTTGAGCCACCACACTTCACTCGCAGTGCAAATTGCATTTTTTGACACTTGACAGCGCCAATTTGACTGCCAGAATTTTCAATTACCCTCTGCGGAAAGCGTGTTTCGCTTTCATTTTCGTTTTCGATTTTATTTAACTTGTTTTTCCCTTTTTTTATTTTGGGACGGGCTCTTTTTTGACTGCCGGGAAATTAAGTTATCTGTTTTGGATTTTGAGTCGGCCTGATTCGAAGTTTTGTGTGCAACGTATGGCGTATGTGCCACATATTTCAAATGCATTTGGTGCCGCCGAAAATGAATTGAATTTGTTGCGCGCCGGCGAGAGGAATCGATTTCACATAGTGTATCGAACGCAGCCATCTATGCGCAGAATAAAACCAAAATCAACTCTTCGAATTCAGTTCACAAGATAACTATAAATGGAAAGGAAATAAAATCAATCAGTAGTCAAATGCGTGTATTTCATAGAGAGAATGGAATAAAAAACTTTCTTGATGGTCCTAAAAATAAATTTGACTCTGCTAGATGGAAGTATAAGTTAATAGTGCCGGTATAAATTAGTTATACATTTTATTATATCATACAAATATTTTTTGTATAATTTTAAAAATATTACTTTTTTATCAAATGATTATAAATCATATTTAAGGTATAATTATAAAAACAATAAATAATATTTTACGTTGCCAATTTAATATATTCCATAAGAGAACAAATTAATAATAAGATAGCTCGTTGTTTCTTAAATCTTAAATGTTATCTACTAGATAAAAATATAAGTATATTGTGCCCAAATAAAAAAATGTTGTTATACAATTACAAACAAATATTACTGTAACTTAAAATATTGTAAAAAATCATATTTAGAAAAGCAAATTAGTGCTGCCTACCTTTAATTTACATATGTAACTGAAAGTTTTAAATTAATTTGAATTCATTTAAGGAAATTTATAAAAAAAAACTATTTTGTTGTTATTTAAATCTTAAGTTGATAAAATTATGAGTTATTTAATGCAAAATAATACTTTTTTTTAAATGATGGCTTCAAATATTATTATAAAAAATACATATAATAAAAATTCAAAAAGTTCAAAGTATACCATCCTTAAAGAGATCACAAGCCAACCAGAAATTAAAGGCCGAGTGACATGAAATAATAAATGAAATTTAAAGTTGGCAAGTAAATAAAAAATACGAGACGCTTGGCAAGTTGGGCGATAAATTCAAATGAAATCCCGCTGGAAATGTTTTTTCGGGGCAGTTAGGACTTCCTTGCCGAGCTATCGATGGCACACTATTTGCATTCAGCTCCTTTCATATTCACTTTGTTCGGCCAACTTTAACTTCTGGCCAGCGCAATCGCCGTCGCCTCTTGGCCAGTGCTTTTGGCCAGTTTTATAAGTAAAGGCGGAAAATGTTTGTTCCTCTTTGGTCCGGGCCATTTCCACTTTTTCGCATCTGGCGCTGTCATTGCTTTGCGCTTTCATTCTACCATTTCTATCTTTTTTCTATTTCTGCCCCTTTTATTTTCTTGTATTTTTGTATATTTTTCCTTTTTTTTTGGTTCGCATAGGTCAAGTCATGTGGCCCAAAAGGGGGTGGGTACACGGAATGAGTTGTTTGCCAACTATTTTGTAGGTTATTAGGGCGTAACGCGCTCGCTCATTCCCATACATTCATGCTTTCCTATAGACAGACAGTAACGCCCTCGCACACACATGCACACTGAAAAAAAACTCTATTCGGCTTAAAAGATATCTCAATTTCCTATCAAATATGTGCTGGAATTGCCATAATTTTAGTGTTATTTTTGTATTTTTTTAAAGGAATATAATATACTTTTTACTATTATTTGTATTATTTTTACAATTATTAATATACAATCAATCACATAAAATTAATTTTCTATACATTTAAAATTTATGTAAAATCAAAAAAATGATTTAATTTTTTTAATTAGTCACTTTGATTTTTAATTGTATTTTTTCCTCACTGTTCTCTATGTAGAATAGTGTTTTGGGGATTTTCTGGGCGGACTAGTGGGCGGCATTGTGGAGACATAAACACGGATTTAAGTTCGCAAAAATCTGGCATTGTTTTAGTTGTTTGCTAAGGCAGCTGCATTTGCATTTGCATTCGCATTCGGACCGTCCCTTTTCGGGGGGCTTTGCCCCAATGGATATGGCACATGACTTTGTCCAAAACTATTTTTGTTGGGCCCACTAGGAAAAGGATCCAGAATTAAATGGGACTCCATGTTGGCCAGACATGGATGTTACTTGAAAAAAGGTTCAATTAAACGAATTCCTGTTTTTCTATTCATGGGTTTTAGAACATTAAGCCAAAATGTTAATAGTTATAAAAATACATGCTAATGGTATACATTATAATGATAGAAAAATTAAAAAGTCAAAGGATGAATATTGTAGAACTGGAAAAAAATATCTTGGAACTAAACATTTTACGAACATTTTTCGAGACAAAAAGCTACTTTTTATTTTAACGTTTGGATTAAAGAACTGGTCTTATTGTAACGAATAATTATAATATCGAAATTCGTTGGTAAATTAAATATAGAAAACCTCAATTGTCAACGAATTCAATTAGGTACTTCGATTTCTTGTATTTGTTTTAAAAACTTTCTTCAAAGTACTTACTTTGGTTATCCGTCCTGAGAGACCTTTTCCTCTTCGAAGCGATTAATAACCAAAGATTAATGCGAATTTTGTCAACTTGTGGCCTTTAAATCTTACACTTTGCCACCCTCTTGGCGGAAAGTTTCTTTTTAACACTATCCTTTCCACAAGTTCATTTGTTGCCAAAGGAAAATTCAGCAAATTAGCGAGGGGCATTGTCCGACTTTTCCTCCCCTTCCTTTTTTCTTCGGGGGGCAAACGAACCAACAAGCCAGAAACCCTCCGTCCATCGATGCTTATCGAGTGGGAGGCCCCTTTTCCCGAAACAAAATAGGAAAAATAAAGCGAGAAAAAAACACAAAAGCCTGCGACTGGGGGCAAAGTTGGCCGGCTTCTCTGTTTAAAGCGGATTTGATGCTGAATATTATTTATGGGGATGCCTTTTATTTCCAGACCGAGGGACCCTCAAGAGCCCTGGCCCCGGAAAGTCTGTGTCCATGTGTGTGTGGTTTTTGAAAATATTTGCCAACATTCTTCGGGTATTTAAACAAAGATTTATTTTATATTTATATCGTGTGTGAGTGTGCGAGTGTGTGTCCTGTCCTGCGAGTGGGATGTTGTATATCCCGTCTAAAACGAGAAACGGACAGCGAGCAGAGGAAAAACGGACAAACGGAAATTGCAAGTAGAGCGTTGAATCCTTTTTGCTTCAACACGTCCTTACCCCTCCTGGTTTTCTGCTCTCGCCCCACTTCGCATGTGTCTATCTGTTGGCCATTGTTCGAGGATTTGTTTGGGACTTGTTTCATATTTTACGATAACTCCATTTATTGCCCGGCTCCCTCAACGTTTCGGGTCTTTAAACATGAAAATGGGGTTATCAGCTAGTGGAGCATGTCCACTTTGGTCGGCCCATTAGGTGGGCGGCTTGAGAAGCACCGAGGAGGGCGCTATCAATCATACGCACCGTGGGCGGGCGACAGGCTTAATTGATGCGACAGCTGCAATGTGCATATTTTGTCTATTAATTTGTGTTTATGCATAATTGGGATTAATTATGCATAATCGTGATTAACAGCCAAAATGCAAATGGCCTGTCATAATTAGCCCGCCCACACGAGTGCCGCCCATCTCTCAGCCGAATATCTCCCAAGCCCCAGAGATTTGCCTCTTTCTTTCAATGTGTCGGTGTATTTGCTATTTACGACCTTTACACGTGACCCCGCTGCGTATAATTTTATCTTCCACAAAACAAACACACACACGAGAACGAGCGAACGGGCGGGGAATTCATAGATAAATTGCGGGGAAACGCAGATATTTTGGTATTTTGACCAGCTGCCTGTCGTTTCGCATTTTCGCTGATTACATTGGGGACTTGGCCCATTCAATGCATTTATTTCAAACTTTTTCCGCTGCGGTTTATCTCGTGAATTTTGCGCTTTATTTTACGGCAAAATCCTTTAATACTCTTGAAGTTGATCTTGGGGCTTTGCTCTATGAATTTTTAAGTTGTTACTGTTTACTCTTGAATTTTAGTAATTGATACAGGGAGTTGATTACAAAGGCTTATAAAATATAGGTTATTTTTGCTATATTATTATTGATAGTTGTTTATTTTATATAATTCAATTTTTTATTTGAGTTTTTTTTAATGAACTTCATTTTTCTCATGTTGAAATAATTGGATCAAAGGCTTGTAACTGCATGTTATATCTCTTGAGTATAATATATATTCTGTTGCGAAATATTTTTAAATTGAAGCTTTGGTTTGGTCTTATACATTTTTTTTAAGTACAAAGTAGGGTAATATTAATCTCAGAAAAATATAGAAATCACATTGCCTTTCTTCATAGAATTTTGTTAGTACAAAGTAGGACAATATTTTTTGATAAATCTAAGATAAAAATGAAAATTTCTTTTCTATTTTTTGGTACATGCTTTGTATAGCTTAAGTGAACTTAAATGGATATATTTTAATAATTTTTCCGGCTGGCATATATTTACTTTGGCAACACAACTAGATCAAGGGCTTGCGACTACATTCCTCCGATAAACTCACCGATTAGCTTTGATAACTTGCCGTCAACCCACTTTCCCTGGCACTCGCTCCCCATTTCCCCTTTTCTGCTGGCCCCAGCCCAAGTAAACAAACTTCTGGCAGCCGAGAAGAAGATTTTCGGGGATTTCAGATGGGGGACAAACAACTTTGTGGACCACCGCCCACCCCCCGAAAAACATTATCCAGAGAGAAACCGAAAAATTAGCGACCCTTTTTAGCCGTTTATCTCGGTTTTTATTTGGCCAAGCGCTTTTGGCACAGCTCGCTCTGCGTTTTTCCGTAATTTTGTTTATTAAAAGTTGGCTGACCCCTCTTAGGGGGATTTTCCTCGGCCCCTCCCCCCTCCGGCCGCTCCGCCCCTGCCGCTGGCTGGGAAATTAATTTTTCTGAATTTCGTACAATTTTCGGGGTTTGCCAAGTGTCATTAGTTTGCTGTTTGGCAGCCAGCTCGGAGACATAGTTAAATTAGCTAAACATTGCGGTGGGTGGTTGCAGAAAGGGTGGGGGGAAAATCGGTTGGAAAATCACCAACTGAGTTTCCCTTTTGCACTTCACTACACTCCAAAAGGGCGAGCGAACTTTTCGCATAAAAATTTAGATAATGTTCGGTGGGTGGGGTGGCAAATGGTTCTGCAGAAATGGGAGAGTTCTTTTCAAAATGCACTTAATGGATTCTGGGGCGCTGGCCAAGTGGGCGTGGCCACAGTGCGGTTGGACCGCCCCTGCCAAAAATTTGATTTGGCTACAAAGGAATTTGCGGGCTGCGCTGGAATTCGTCGAGATGTTGTGGCAATGATGGAAAATTTGCATGTTCATGTGGCGCAGCTCCCCAGCACTTTGGACAGTCAATCAGTGTGGTGGCCGTGATTGAGGTCACTGGCAAATTAATTAAGGGCGGTGGGGAGGTTGAAGGCAATTATGATATTAATGAAAATGATGCCGCAAATGTATGTGTCTTTTCTTAAATTAATTTAATTTGAGAAGTCATGAAAGGCGAAGAGCTTTGAGTTTTATTTTTCGGTAGAAAATAACATTTCAATATTCATTTCATTTCAAATTTATTTCTGATTAATGTGACAATTCATTTTTTGGGAAAACGAATTTAGTGAGATGGTTTTGACGAAGGTATAAAGAAAATTTAACACACCAAAAAATAAAAATATATATTTAACTAATAAAAAAATATGTTAAATCGTATCTTACTCCTTTTACTTTTTTTATTTTATTTGATCTTATTATTATTTAATTTTTTCGATAAATCATTTTTTACGTTCATTTTAAGAATGATTTTTTAATGTAAATCTGCTATTTAAGTGAATTTGACTAGTCAAGAAAATTTATATGTAATGTTTTTAATTTTTTTTTTTTTTTTTTTTTTAATTCAATGAGTAATTTAAAATTTTTAAAAATATTTTTTGTCTGTTCAGTACAACATTCAAAGGAATGCTAACATTTTTACATTTTTTATTTAATTTTTATAAATTATAATTTTCAATCAAAACGAAAGTGACTTTTGGAATATACATTATATTCATATTTTTGTTGATGAACTTAATTGAGTAAAAGATAATAATTTGATACTCAAAATTAAATATTTAAAAAACGTTTGTTAAAAAATATTGTTTAAGTTTATATAATATAAATTTAAGTTTATGCTCAAATTAACATGCTACACAACTAGTATCTACACATATTTTAATTGTTAATTAATTGTCAATCCAGAAGCATTTTCCACAAGAATCTCACCCTTTTCATATCAGTTTTTAGTGGCCCAATCTAACCCAGACTTCCCTTCACTGGCGACTCAACAAGACTTAAATAGAGCCAACAGGAAGCCAAATGTCAAAACAATATAGCATTGGCCAACACTGCTCAATCGGCCAGACTTTGCACAGCTCTTCGAAGGAAGCCCAAGGAAACTCAAGGCAGCTCGAGGAAAATCAAGGAAAATCAGGGACGAACTCGAATGGCACTCGAAGGAGCCAAGCAAGGACAAGGGCTGGTGTGAAGGGGCTGCGTCACTTATCAACCATTTATAAACAATAAGCGAATATAAACAAGAAACTTTGAGCCAGCTAACGTCAAAATGCATTACATCGAGACCCAGGAATCGAAGCTGCGGGGGGAAAAGCTCAGATAAATGGCTGAAATATGGCAAGCAAAATGGTCGAAGGGTGCGCAAATTGACGGGAAAGCGGAAAAGGCGCGGAAAGACGGGCAGCGGCGGGAAAAGGCGGCAAAAGATGGCAAAATTGCGGGGCTAGCTACAAACATGTCAATGTGAAAAGTTCTTTTCTTGTACATTTCGCTCCCTCTGTCTGTGATTTCTCCCAAGTTGTTTCCCTTATTGCAAGTTATCGCTGTGAAGTTCGCAAAAAAAGCAAGAAGGGGGGGGTGAAAACCCCCCCAAAAAAAGGCAGGGAAAAGTTTCACGTTGATGTTTTGTTTACGAAATATGAAAGGGAAACGTATGGCCCAGAAAGGTGGCAAATAAAATGCCAAGAAGAGGGTGTTTGCTGGCCAAAATTCGGGCTGGTTTGCGACTGGGGTGGGTGGGAAGTGGCCAAAATGGCTGGCAAGTTGGCCAAAAGGGCTGCCAAGTTGGCTTAGCGAAAGGACGACATTGTGTGCGCTTCTGTATCAAAACGTATTTCATGCACATTAGTTGCGCTTTTATGAACTTGAAGTTGTCATTGCCCGGCGACCCAAAGCAAAACTTGATGTTCGTTTGTCTTCCACAACACTCGGATAAACTTTTCGAAAATGATTCTGGAAACGTAGCAAGTTTGAAAAACTTATAAATTTACTTTCGAGAAGAAAAAAGGAGCACAGAATAGAAAATTACTTGTTTGGGCAAAGATACCACTTCCCTCCAGCCAGAATTAAAGCATTTTCCCCAAAAATCCTAGTTTTTAAAACACCTAAATTTAACAATTTCGAAGTTTAAAATCTGTTTAAATAAGAGATTTTAAAAATCTGATGAAAAATAAATCCAAATGTTGTTCCATGTTTTAATAAAGCCCTAGCGTTTTAAAAACACTTTTACAGGTGTCTAAAAGTAGGCTATGAAAATTACATTAAAATTAAGTAATCTTTAGATACCATTTCTTATTAAAAAATCCGTAGTGTTTCAAAATCGTCTAGCCCGGAGATTACAGGGGGCTATCCCAATTCGCAGGCTCAAAAGAAGACATTTTGGGCTGCTCCTAAGAGACTAATATGAATATATTATTTACTTGAAACTAGTCGTAATTTGATCTACTCCTATATACCAAGTTGAAAACTAATTATAATTTATAATTAAGAGATTATTTACTTAAGAAAACATTTAGGTTAAAGGCTTTAATTAGATCTGTTCCTGGATTATATTAAATAAAGATGTTAATTAAAAAAAAAAAAAAAAAAAAAAAAAAAAAAGTGTTTCAAAATCACTTTTAAAGATGTGTAAAAGTATGCTATGACAAAATACATTAAAACTATTTCGATTTTAAAGTTGCATACTTTTTGACTGCTATATAAGTGTTTACAAGTTCAAATTTTTGCCTCAGTTTTTCAAAGTTTAAAAATTATTTTTTTTTTTTTGTTCTTTGCTATACAAAATGTAAGTTTTTCCAAGTGCAGAGTGGCTGGATCCCCTTTCAGATGTGCCTTCGCTGCCGTTCGTCCTTGTCTTGTCTCGCAGCTGCAAATGACAAGAATTTGTTGCTACTTCGTGGCATGTAAATATTAACTTTAAACAGAATGCGACAGGCCACGCAGCCACGCCCCCTTTCTTCGGTTAGATAAAACTTTTTTCGCTCGCAAAATTTCTCGCAGGGCGAAACAATTTTTTGTTGAACTTTATGAACACCCCCTGAAGTTCTGTTCAGCTCGCTACAGTTCCACTTGTTCGTATCGCTCTGCTCCTGCTTTAATCCGCCAACTTTTCCAGGACCCAGAAAGGGTGGCAGTGTGGGCAAAGGGGGGCTAAAGAGGCAACGGCAACGGATTTCGGAGCGGCAAGTTGCAAGTTTTGTAATTGTTGGCGATTGCAGTCACATCCAGCTTATGGACACCCGGCAAAACTGAGACGCTTCATTAGGACGACGTTATGACACTTTGCCCTATCAGAAAGTCTGTTTCCAGCCAGCCAGGCAGCCAGCCAGCCAGGCAACCAAGCCCTTAACCCTCGACGACCAGCGGGGCAGACAGGGAGCTCGACCCCCACCCCAAGCCCCGTGCACTGTTAACGCTCTGCTGCACGTGCCAACGTTGCGTATGATTGATGAACTGGGCGGAGGCGGACGGGAGATGGCCATAACGGCCATAACAATAACAGGCAAGGACACTCGACTGCGTGAGTTGTGTGCCAACGGCGAAAAGGACGCGAACAGGGCACTGAGAAAAATACTGGGCAACTGCCAATCCAATTTGACAAATTGCCATACAAGGTTAAAATTGGGCCCAAAATAAAACAATTTTTTTTACAATTTAACGGTAGAATAAAAAAACAACCCAAAAAAAAATGATAATTTTTTTAAATTAAGGCAAATGTAGTTATCAAAAAATGTAAGTACCTAATAAAATAATACATTTTAGCTCCCCAAACAATATTACACCTTAATAAACTAAAATGCAATTAAATTAATGGTATTAAAATAATATAGTTAAAACAATTATTAAAAACCCTTGTAGTAACTGTAAAAATAAGAAAATTAATTGAAACTCATTTGAGTTAGGGTAAATTTGATAATGAAGTTAAAAAAATAAATTTTAAAAACAATTGGAGCACTTGGAGAAAATTAAAAAATAATAAAATAAATAAAAGGTAAATTTAATAATTTAAAAAATATTATTTTCATTTTAATTTTAATTATAAGTCCAATAAATTAATTTCATACAAAACTGCAGAATTTTCTTAGTGTGCAAAAGAATATGTGGCAAAATATGGTCAAGTCAGCTCAGCAAAGGGGAAAAAATTTGAAATTTCGAATACTCTGTCAGAATAATCAAAAATGTTGATAAAGACGACCCAAAGCGATCGCATGTCATTGGAATCCCAAAGAGTTTTATTAAAGAGCAAAAAGGGCTTGCGAAAAAAACCGGTTAGCCGGATGAAATAGTTTTTTATGCAAGCAAAAATAACACGGGGCACGTGGCATGTATTTCGCCGTAAGAGCCGCACAATTTCATTAAATGTCCGACCAAATAAACTTCTGACCCTTGGCAAGCAAATCAAATACGGGGCTTGGACAAGGGGAAAAACTGGTCACGAACCGCCTAATCGAATCAAATCTAGGGGACGAAAGTGCCAAGAAAATAATCGACATCTTGGCACTAATAATACAATTTCAGGGCTGTGACTGCCACAATATTTGCCCCAAATCGGTGGCCCACAATTTCCTCGGCTTAAGCACACAAGAGATAGTCACGCATAAATTGAAACAATTTTATTGCCCTGCACTCGGATTGCAGAGACGGGCGGAAAATCAATGGAGATTCAACTCAATTTGGCCGAGTTGCATTCTATATATAGGACTTACAGTTTATCCCGCTGTTTGTTCACCAATCGAGGCAAGAAAATAAAAGCAACGAGGGCCGTAGCATGAAAGGTGGGTACGTATACTCCAAACATATATGTATTTCTATATATACAGCACGGCACACGCGGCGTATGCGCAACTTTCCTTTAATGCACAACAATCACAATTTGACAATCGGCAAAGGTCCCCAAAGAAGAATTCGGCAATCGGAGTGAAGGATATTTATAAGCGAACAGGAAAAAACCAAGACAGGAGCGGTGCTCCGCATGTTTATTTATTTTGATTTTGATTGAATAAGTGCTAAGGCAAGCCCCATAAGCCACACCCCCCATCCACTTTCGAAATTTCCATCTATTTTTGTACACTGTCTTGTCTTTCCCGCCCTTAAGGACGATTCCTTTGACATATTTGCGCGCGATTTCAGGCAAAACCCAAAATGCAAAAAAAAACAGGGCAGAAAAAAGAGATGGTGAAGGGGAGAAACAAATTTGCCGGAAATGTTTGTACCAGTTTATCGGGTTTTTGTGCTTTTACCTCGATTTTAGGTCTTATAAAATATTTAAATATTGCTTTTCTTGGCTTTTTGTTGTTGTCGAGACTCGTAGACAAGCAAACAAATAGGGAGACAAGTGCAGTGGACAAGGCCAAAGTGGGCGACAGGAAAAAGAAAACAGAGGAAATCTGGACAGTTTTTGGTCGGGACTCAGGGCCATCAATCAAGGGCTCCGTTTGGCCGGGGAAAAATTATTTAAATTTCCGTTAAATTACAGAAAAGTTTTTCAAGGTGCCGCAAAAATTGATAGGATTTTAAAATCAATTTAAAATTTTATTTTCGTAGGTCTAAAAGTATGCAACAATATACTTTTAAGCTCGAAAGTACAAAGTACTGCATACTTTTAGACACTTTAAAGTGATTTTAAAAACTTACGGATTTTTGTGTGTCGCTTCAATTGTTGTCTTTAAAGCAAATATATTCAGTAGGCCATCAACTCTTTGACAAGTTGTGTCGTGGGAAAAAAAAAAAAAAAAAAAAAAAAAAAAAAAAAAAAAAAAACAAAGTGCGTGCTTACGCGTTATTATTTTGTTATCTATTCTTCGTGTGCTAATAATAGCACAGATCATAAAAATTCGGACGCTGTCTAGCGCAGTGTCGGCAGTGGGACAACAACAACAACATAAGTGTAGTGCGACAAGACTGCATTTGTGCCCGCTAGGGCACCGCTGTTCCCCTCACACTGCGCGCAGCCGTACAAGAGGGGCAATAAAAGCAGTGATTGACTTACATTCGACTTTGCATAAAATCGAGAGAAATGGCAAATACCAGAGAAACAATGCTTCTGGGCGAAGCTCTGAGAAAAGCCGTCATGGACGAGGTGATTCCAGGAGAGTTAACCCTGGCAAAAAATCTGGCCACTAGCGGCAAGCTTAACTCATATGGTATAGCAGTATCAAGCAGTAATGCAGCCTGTATCACCAGTACTCTGACAACAACTCACAGTCCAATATATACCTACACTACATCATCACCCAGCATATGCAGTGGCATGTGCTCAACGCCTATGCCTCCTAAAGCATTAAGCACTTCTATAGACTTCCCCCCTCTACCGGATTCACCCAGATGGCAAAAAATCCAGAGCCAGAAGAGGAAGGGGTCATCGAACTCACCAATAAGTCAACGAAAACGTGCCGATATTAGAAATTTAGAACCCAGTGACCCTGTGTCAGCAAACAGGTTCGAAACACTATCAGTTGATGACGATGAGATGGACTGCAATAGTGTGGACGAACCATCGACTAGCGCTGCAGCAGCGGCTTACCGTTCTCACACCGCTTCTAAGGCTAAAGACAGCAATGCACATAACAAGAACGCAAACGTACAAAGTAAAACTGATTCATCTACGGTAAAATCTGCTTCTACTGGTAGTCCAAAACCACCACCAATCGTTCTTATGGACGTGACAAACGTGAACGAACTTCTTATCGCTATCGAGGAAGTTACAAATCTTGAAAATGTTGAAATCAAATCCTCTGTGGGCTCCACTCACAGAATCTACACCAAAGACGCAAACACCTACAGGGCTGTAGTACGACAACTAAATTCCCTGAAAATTGAATTCCATTGCTATCAATTGAAAGACGAGAAACCATTCAGAGTTGTTGTGCGAGGATTACACCATTCACAGCTCCATCATAAAATCAAAGAGGAATTACTCAGACAGGGGCATAAAGTTCTATCAATATATAACCCAAAAAGCAACAAGAGCGGTGAACAGATGAACCTCTTCTTCATTAATGTAGAAAGGAATCTAAATAACAAAGATATACTCCAACTACGATCTCTATGTCGCCAACGCGTCCGTTTTGAAGTAGCCAGAAAAGCACAAGACATAGTGCAATGTCGGAGATGCCAATCGTTTGGTCATACTGCAAGATATTGCTACAGACCTTTTATCTGTGTCTCTTGCGGTGACTACCATAAATCATCAGATTGTCCCAGAAGCAAAGAAGCACCAGCAACTTGCACTCACTGTGGTGAAAATCACCCAGCTAACTTCCGTGGCTGCAAATCCTATCAAAAATTGCTCAAAATGAACGAAAATGTACAGAAAACCCCAAAAGTGAGCATAAACAATAACTCTACACCCAAACATTATGAAAATGGAGTTTCTTATGCTCAAATAGCCAGAAATGCAAATCCAATCACGGAAAAACAAAACAAACGACCAGGAAACCTAACAAATAGGCTACAGGACGCCATTCAACAGCAACATCACTACGGTGCAAAAAATCATGCGCACTTTTTCCCAGATGTGTCACAACAGCAAAATGCACAAGAATCTAAACTAGAAATGGCAGTTGCATCGCTCTCAAAAGCTATCGAAGGTCTATACGCCATGCAAGCCCAGATGCTGAAGATGCTGGTTGCAATTAACGCGCAACTTACACAATGTCCCAAATAAAAATTCTCACCTGGAACACGCGAGGTGCTGCCGGCAAAATGACGGAAATCGGCCACCTTGCGGAGAGAGAGAATATTGACATTCTCCTTCTCACTGAAACGAAGACATCCAACCTTCAACTATTTGGATATGAAGTCTACACTTCAAATCTACCTGACGGCAGCCACAGGGGTGGAGCTGCAATCCTGGTTAACAAAAAGATCAATCACTTTCCCATCGAGCCAATCGTCCATGCTAAAGTCCAAATCGTGGGTGCCAGAATCCAAACATGTATAGGACAAATATTCATCGGATCAATCTATTGCCCTCCGAACTTCAGCTGGACTCAATCAGAATTTGATGACATATTCGCTAACTTCAACTTCCCAAGATCATTTATCAGCGGAGACTGGAACGCCAAACATCCATGGTGGGGTTCTGCGATCACCTGTCACCGAGGTAACTTACTTGCCGCAAGCGCCATCTCAATTAACGCCAACATCCTGGCGACTGGAGAACCAACATACTATCCAAGCGCAGTAAATCGAAGACCATCCTGTTTAGACTTTGCAATTTATCGCAACATTCCACACGACAAGCTAAGCATCAGAGACAGCTGGGACCTTGAATCGGACCACCTATCTCTCATCACTACATTAAAAACAGAAGCCATACAATGCACTCAACGTAGACAACTTCTTAGCAAACACACAAATGTAGCTGTTTTCAAGGAAGAACTATGTAGATCGATACGCCTTAACATTGAGCTCAACTCTGCTGCTGAGATTGACGACGCTGTAGACCTCTTCACTACCAACGTGACAAATGCGGCGAGGAGTGCAAACGTGTACACTGCAAACAATCATGGCAGAGCCCTCATACGCCACTCGAATAGAATTGACCCAAACATTGCAGAGATTCTAGTCCGTAAGAGAGCACTGAGAAGACGTTATATTCGAACGCACAGTCCTGAGGATAAAGCTCAATGGCATAGATGCGCCAGAGAGCTTCACGTTGCCATGGCTGAATTGAAAAATGCGCAATTCGAACATATGCTGACCAATATGGACTATTCTAATGATTCCATTTTTAATATGTGGTCCTTTACCAAAAAAGTAAAAAGAATGCCACAGAAAGTTACGCCTCTGAAGAACAGCAATGGTAACTGGTGTCGCTCCTTAGAAGAGCAAGTACAAACATTTGCGGAACACCTTGGCGACAGATTCACTGCGTTTAATTTCGCATCCGAGGAGGATATCAACAGAATAAACGAAATACTACAGCGCCCTTTCCAGATGTCACCTCCAATAAGACATATCCGTCTGGAAGAAGTCTCAAACATGATACGTACCCTCAAAAGTCGAAAGGCGCCAGGTCATGACCTAATAAGCAACGCAGTACTTAAAATCCTTCCCAAGAGAGCACTATTACTTATCACATTGATATTCAATGCGATACTTAGAGTGCAATACTTTCCCAAAAAATGGAAGAGTGCTAGAATCAGTATGATTCTAAAGCCAGGGAAACCGGAACAGGATCCATGCTCCTACCGGCCTATCAGCCTCCTGCCCTCTTTATCGAAGGTAATGGAAAGGCTGATAGCTTCCCGACTTATAATACACCTAGAAGACAATGATACTATCCCAATGCACCAATTCGGATTCAGAGCCGGCCACAGTACGATTGAGCAATTGCACCGTGTAGTCAATCACATCCTGAAGGCCTACGACAATAAAGAATACTGCAACGGCATCTTTCTTGACATACAACAGGCATTTGATAGAGTTTGGATCCCGGGACTACTAGCCAAAGTCAAAACAGCGCTGCCAGCCAACCTGTTTGAGCTCATCAGATCGTTTCTCACAAACAGAGATTTTTGCGTCCAGTCCAGAGACGCAATCTCTGCAAATGTTGCCATTACAGCTGGCGTTCCCCAAGGAAGCGTCTTAGGACCGCTACTGTACTCCATCTTTACAGCAGACATCCCCAAGCCAAGCTATGAAGAAATGACCTACGACAACAGCAAAATGCTGCTGGCCAGCTTCGCTGACGACGTCTGCTTTCTCAGCTCCTCGAACAGTGAGACCGAGTCTTCACAAACGCTGCAAACCTACCTCAACGAATTCGAGAAATGGGCCACGGCGAACAATATCAAAATCAACGAAAGCAAATGCGTAAACGTTTGCTTTACGTTACGCCGAAAAACAACTCCGGTGGTCCACATTAATAATGTGGACATAGAGCAAGCGACTAAGGCGAAATACCTAGGCCTCACACTGGACAAACGCCTAACCTTCCGAGAACATATTGCCAGAGTCGTCAAAATGTGCAACCTAAAGCGGAACCAATTATTCTGGATGCTAAACAAGAAAAGCAAACTATCTCTAAGATGCAAGCGGCACATTTATCAACAAATCATCGCACCAACTTGGAGATATGGAATCCAAATTTGGGGAGTGGCGGCTGCGTCCCACCGAAAACGTTTCCAAACCGTCCAGAACAAAACATTAAGACAAATCACTGGCTGTGAGTGGTTCGTTAGCGGCCAAACGCTTCACAATGACCTAAACCTGAGTCTTGTTGAAGACCAAATATCGTTCTTCTCAAGCAGGTACAACGACCGTCTAACTGCCCACCGTAATCGTCTAGCCCGGAGATTACAGGGGGCTATCCCAATTCGCAGGCTCAAAAGAAGACATTTTGGGCTGCTCCTAAGAGACTAATATGAATATATTATTTACTTGAAACTAGTCGTAATTTGATCTACTCCTATATACCAAGTTGAAAACTAATTATAATTTATAATTAAGAGATTATTTACTTAAGAAAACATTTAGGTTAAAGGCTTTAATTAGATCTGTTCCTGGATTATATTAAATAAAGATGTTAATTAAATAAAAAAAAAAAAAAAAGCAAATATTTCGTTTTAAATTATAATAAATTACTAAATGTTAAACTTAGCCAAGTAATAATCTTCAATAAATGTTTGTCCTATTTATCAATAAATTAACATCCTTCAAAACTTTCTTTAAAGCGTATTACAGATATTTATCGTAGTATTTACTATTAAGAATGCCTTCCCCATTCTTACTTAAATAGTTCCCTTCGTTTTAATTTATTGCCAATATAAAAATGTTTCAAGCATCTGTGTAAAATGATTACCATCGGGAAAATACATTTAATTTATCGAAGATTACCATACTGTAGACCAATTTCCGCATCAAATAAAACAAATAATCACCCGGAGATGCCAATAAAAGACTTCCCCTTTGAAAATGCACTCTGGAAATCATGCAAAAATACTCTCCTACCAGGAGAGAGAGTACAGTGAGCCCTCGGCGTCCGCCACTCCGGGCGAGAACTCTTCAGCGGACTTTAAAGCAAATTAAGTGGCACACAGCGAGAGTCTGGGTATTTTCTGTTGCCAACACAGTGGGCGTCGGAATGCGGTGGGTTCAATGGGGTGGGGTGGTATTTTCCTGCTCCCGGTTTTCTTATTATGCATTTTCCCAGGCACCAGCACACACACACATACCCCCACACCGGCACTCAAACTCGGCCAGTTCCGTTGACCTCGCCTTCATTCTTATAGTATATAGTATAGTATAGTATGGTATACTATGGGTGTACTATACAGTCCACTTGCTGCCACTTCCTTCCGTCGCTGGTTTTTGCCTGGCGGACATTTGAGGAGCAGAAAGACCGTTTCTGGTGTCTCCAGCGGAAGTTCGAATGAATGATCAACGATCGCCAGAAGAGGAAGAGGGTTCTTCCTTCAGGAAACATCCCCGAAAGGAGACTACCATTTCGAGTTCACATTCAGTGCAGGGAGGGAGAGGTGAAAATATGAAAATAAATTATAAAAATAGGTGGACACTCCACTTGAATAAAAAAATATGTAAAAAAAAGTATATATTATAACTTGGTGACGAATTTGGAAGAAGATGCTTTCTTGAAGGAATGGACAGTGTGACCAGAGCATATATAGAGGTTCAACATAACCTAATGATTAGAAAAATATTCCGTATAGAACTAGTATATAACATATATGATGACTAACCTGTTGAAGTTTAAATTAAAATAATTCTTTAAGTACTACATTGACTTACTAAAAAATGTATTATAAAAAACATATTTAAGTCCAGAAAAAAAATTAATAAGGATTTTAAGAAAATTATTTTTATGCAAGAAAGTGGCTTTCAAAATTGTATGTTCAAAAAATTTTTCTTATTATAACACAAATTTAAATTAAAGTTAAATTAAAGACTGCCCAAAATACCACAAATCCTTTGTCAACTTTTCCTAAGGCAGAACTATTTTCCTAGAAGTTATTAAGCTAATTAGAATTTTTTAAATTCTAAAGTTAAAGATTTTTGATACATTCATTGCTTTAAAAAATCTAGCTCAAGAAAGAGCCTTTATGAATTTAATAGAACAACAAGCTTAGCATTTGGAATTAAATTACGCTTGTAAGAAATGTATTTTTCCTGCTTTAATTTAATCACAATTTGCATACGTCAATGGTTTTCCCCCAGTGAACAATTGAATTCGAGGGAAACGAATTAAATGAAAACAGGCTGAAGGCAGCCAAGTTGAAAGCATCAAACAACATGAGCGAGAGCAACGAGAACAGCGAAAACAACAACTCCGCAAGGTAATTATATAATCAGGTGTCCATGACAGGCCTCAGTGGCCTCACCCCCCGCACACCGCCATCGCCCCACGCCCCACGCGCCACCCATGACCCCTGACCCGCGGCAGTAAGTGCGAGCGGGACAAAAGGCCTGGCACAAATTGTAACCTTTGATGAAAGTTTTTCGCACAAACTTTTCGCCACGACAACGAACTCGATTTTCATTATCAGGCAAAGTTGGTCGCATTTGTAGCATTTTGTTGCCGTTGCCGCATTTTGAGCGGTCCATGTGGGCGACGCGGTGTGTGTGTGAGCCACGCTAATTAACAGGCCTGCCAGCGACCACTCTCTGTTCTCCCTTTCCCTGCACCGGGAAAAAACAGAGCTGACTTACACTGAAAATTATAAAAAACATTTTTTTACATTTTAAAATAATTATATTTTTGACTAATGCATGGATTTAAAATTCAATATTTTTTATTTCGGTACTTCAACATTTGAAATTCGTAATTAAAAAATTAAAAAAAATTTCTTTGGGTCTTCGTTTCATAAATTTTAAAAAGTTTTGATATTCCCCATGATTGAATAGTAATTATCTTAAAACTTCATTGTCCTTAGTAAAACCCAATAAATAATTAGAAAAAAGCGTTTCGAAAGAATTTAAAATAAATCTATAATTTAAATAATTAACTCTGTCATGCACAGGTCAGGAAGAAAACAAAAAAAGAATTTTACAAATGCGATTAAAAAATTCCAAATATTCTTACTTTTACTCTATCTTTTAAAGGAATTTTTATGTAAGTGTTATCTAAAATTTTAAATAATTAATACATTCCTGTGTAATGTTTTTACATAAAAGGAAATCAATAACGAAGCCTAAAATAAAAAATATTTTTTCCTATATTTCCTAGCCTCAAATTTTTCGCAGTGTACACTCCACACACTCTTTTTGTACGGCAGCAAGGCAGAAAACTTTGCCGCTTTTTGCCTAATACGCATGCATACATAATTGAGGGGAGGCCAGCGCCCACCAACACACACAATCGCACACAGCCTCAGCCTCAGCCATTTCCATATGCATATCAATACAGATGCACACACACCCACACACACGCAGGAGCAGCAACACTCTAATAAACACAGATACAAAGCCCGACGCACGCACATTAATGCGGTGAGCCTGAAAATCGTTGGAGCAACACAAGTAGAAGTTCAAAGAGGCAGGAAAAGTAGTGGAGACAGGTGATACCCATCAATATAAATACGGTAATAAAAAAATTAATTAAATAATAATTAATAATAAAAGTTTATTCAATATTTGCATATTTTATTCTAAGAATCTGCAAACACTAAATATTTTAATACTAAAACACATTGCCAAAAATATGTAGCTACATATATTTAAATAAATTATAAAAAAATAGCAAAACTTGAAAATATCTTATTTTAAGCAACTTTGAAATAGTAAGACCAGATTTTTGATGTATATTTTGCATGTATATTATTAAATAAAGTGTTAAATAAAATCAGTATTTGAACATTCAGCTTTATAAATTTTAATAAACTATAAAAATATATATTTAAACTTAAAAATACCTAATAAATTTTACGCTGAATATTTTAGCAACTTCAAAATAGTAAGACTAGATTTTTAAAGTATAATTTGCATGGTATTTTAAATAAAATGTTAAATAAAATCAGTATTAGTATAAACGGTAAACAATATTTATATATATATCCTATAGGATATCATACAGAACAAAATGTTAAAAATTACCAAAAATTAATTTGTAAGACACAGAAATATTAAAGTAAAACGAATAATCCTAGCCAGTTTATTTCGCCACTCAGTGCCGCTAAAAAATTCCAGGTAAGCATGTATTCTCGCACATATCCCATTAGCTTGCGGGGTATATAAAAAGGCACTTTACTTTCGCCACCACCCTTTTGTCCATATGTGTGCGGGCACTTTGTATCTATGTGCGCCCGTGTGTTTTGTGTATCCTTTGGCTGCGAAATTGCATTTCATGAATGGTAATGTGCTATGATGCGAACCTCTCACCTTTCACCCCGGGCCCGCAAACCGAAACCCAAACTCCACCCGTCCGGCGACCTTGCTGGCTGGCCAAAAAGGTTCCTCAGCCGAAAATAATGCAAATGGAAGCTGGTGCCGCCAGCTGGGGACTGGGCGAAACTCTAGACGAAGTCCGACGAGGAAATGTTTGATGAGCCCAATCAAAATGGGAAATAAATGATGATTTAACTCGTTAGTCAAGGGAAATTGCTTAAAGGGTATTCTTGTAATAAAAATGTGGCCAGGGGGAGTAAGCAAATGTTATAAATTGTCTTAGAAAGAAAAGGCTTGCCTTAAATATATAACATAAATATAAGAAATTGCTAAAATAGACTTTATACACAACCATTATTTTGATAGTTATATAAAACATTTTTAAATGGTTCCATAAATGTCTGCCATCTTTTTTCGATTTTATAAATATTGCGTTTTTAAATAAACAAGTAATAAATATATTTTTTATTGTTTGGTAGGGCCTTTATCTAAATTTTAAGGGTATGAAAACCCACAGAAAGTAACATATAAAAAAAAATATATAAAAGATATATATATATAGATATTTTTTTTTAGAAATTTTCAAATATTGCACTGTCAACAAAGGAGTAATATAAAACCTTTATTTTGCTAGCTAACATAAAACATTTCTAAATAGTTCTATAAATGCCTGACATTTTTTTGGAATTTTATAAGTATTGTATTGTGAAAAAACAAAAATTAATAATTTTTTTTATAATTTTGTAGGGACCTTATCTAAATATTAAGGGCATAAAAACCCATAGGAAGTAACATATAACAATCATAAATTGCAAAAATAGCTTTAAATATCATTAATTTTAAAAAAAGATTTTATGTAACATTTTAAAACTGTTCAAGAAAATTAAGACATATTTTTTTTTAGAAATTTACAAATATTGCACTGTCTATAAAGGAGTAATAAAAAATGTTTCCTTTCCTTGATTATAAAAATCCACAATATGTGACTTAGCTGGCTTTGTTATACCTATTAAATTCATATATAAAACCCAGATAAAATATAATGCTTCCTAGATTTTAATGCCTCAATGGCTTTCTAAAGTTTTTATGATATCCCAACTGAGGTACAAACACTCTAAATTGCTTTGTGAATTTACCAACTAATAATCATCGCCTCAGCAAAGCGATTTGTGCTTTCCCACTCGTTATTGGCAGAGCAAAACCTGTTGAGATGGCAAAGTGGAACCGAGCTGTTGTTGTTTTTTAAATGGCTGAACAATTTCAATTTCACTCAAATCGAATTGAAATCCCAAGGTTTCGACACGCTTTGACTGCGGTTCCCAGGATTCTGGCAAGTGGGTGGTGGCGCTGCTGGGAAATGCTTGCGGAAAATGGGGAAAATGGCCTGCAAAATGGGCTGCAGGAGGGGGAGGTGCAGAGAGAGTGTCAGAGTGCTGTTGTTTGCCTGGCACAAGCAATCGAATTGAAATTGTTGTCCCTATTCCGATGGCAAGTATTTAGCACATGCACAAATAATTGAAATGCAGCTGAGTCTTCATTTCCTTTGGCTTTCACTCGCCCAGTTGAGTGCGCTAATAAATAAATTAGTCATAACCCATCCGTAGATGTGGCATATATATGCATTTATAAATTTATATTCGGCCACTCTGGGGCTTTACAGGAAATTATCGAAAATTGAATGCAAATACATAATGTGCATGGGAGCAACAAACAGACATAAATAGATGGACAATTTGCTTATTGTTTTGCACTGCATATTGCAGGGGGGGCGGGACGCAAAGGGGGCGCCAAAAAGAAATGGCTGAGAGGGAAAACAAAAATTTAAATAAATAATTTCCCTGTTGTGTGCGCATTATTTATTTACCGATTTGTTTTAATTTCCCATACAAATCCATCGGAATCATAAATAAATGCAGGCGAAATCGCATCTCCGTGCTGGACACTGATGTTCGTGTCACAGTTGGGCAAACTGAAAACTAAAACTAAAGCTACAAAAAACAAACACGAAAACATCTGCTCGGCTAATTGACTAAAGTGCCACTGCGTTAAATGTGTGTGCCATAAAAACCCACTTGGCCCCATTCGACTGGCATTTGTCACAACATCAAGTGTCTGCCATGGAACTCTTTGGCCCGAAATAATAAAAAACAGGGCAATAAACTAGCCACTTAATCACCCCGACTAAGCAGGCGGGGGCAATTGAAAATGGGGTACGAGAATTTTAAATTTAGCTTGCAAATGCAACCTATGTTATAAGGAAAGCTTTTTGTAGATGCTATCGGTGGCATACGTTCTTATTAAAATGCCAAAATATATATAGGAATTTGCCCTCTTAAAATATAATTTTAAACTGACCATAAAGCAGTAACTTCATTATATAAATTGTTGGATGTATATGTGAGAACTCACCTTCTTTATAACCGTATATTTATAATCAGTTCTGTAAGAGATACATAAAGAATGCATTATTATTTAATAAACATTTAGATAAAGTATAGTGATAAAGTTTAGTGAGTGTAAAATATTTATAAGGGCTGTTAACTTTAAAACATCAAAGGAGAAATATTAAATTTATAATACAAAATTAATAAATTTATATAATTTAATTTTGTATAATTATAATCAGTTCTGTAACATATACAGAAAGAATGCTTTTTTCTTAATACAAATTAAGACAGAGGAATATTACTCAGTTCGGGGTTTATAAAATATTTTTAAAATCGAATACTTCAAATAAAAAATATTAAATAATTATATAATAAAATTAAATTAATATAATATTATTATAAAAATGAATAATTATAATCAGTTCTATAACTGATACATAAAGAATGCATTGTTAATTAATACCAATTTAGACAAAGGCAAATGCCATAGGTCAGGAACTTAGAATTTTCTTTAAGAAAAAAGTTACTTATGTTGCTTTTAATCCAAAAGTTTTCAGTTTTTTCACAAATACTAGAAATTCTTTGTAATTCTTAGACCTAACTTAAAATGTTTAAATTAATGTTTCGACCTACTTTGAACTGTCCAACTATTTTAAATAAAATAGAACCAATAAAATTAAATTCGAATAATCTTTACCAGCCTTCAATAAATAATTAAACTACCAAAGAATAGTTTGACTCTTCACTTTATAGGTTAAAATCCACAAATTTTCCTTAATTAGAAAATAATATAATGGCATTCCATTATGGGCAATCTGATCTCATTATAGTTAATGACTTAATCCCGAAGCCAGAGGACAGACCGTCCATCAATTTATTCAACCACTCCATGGCACAGAATTAACAAAAAAAATAGACCAAAACTTGGATTTTATGCTAACCGAAATGGGGTTAAGGGGAAGAGGGCGAAGTCCCGTCCCCGTCTATATGAATAATAGAAGGCTGCATAAAAAATGCAACCGACGCAGCAGAGCATTATGCAAATATGCAAATAAATATCTCTAAAACATTTGTTTCAATTTCCCCACAAGCCGCTGCAGCCCCTTTTATGGCCCCGTAATCCCGCTCAACCAATTCCACGGATGTCGCATCGGATGGCCCACAAACGATTGGATATAGCCGTATAGCCGCCCCCCCCGTCCATGGCACCCCTATGTAGCCCCTATATCATTCCACTGCCCTGCTGCTGGCTTGCATAAAATGCTTTTGAGCCTGGTTGGGCTCGAGTACAAAAGATTTTTGTGTGTCCCATAAATTTGCAGCGATGTCAGGCGCTTTTTTTCGGCAGGGTGCAGGGTGCAGGGGGCCTGGGGGTTTGGGGGTTTTCTAACCCCCTTTTTTGTGTTGGCCTTGTAAAACATAGCAATTTAGATTTGTCACCAGGGAGGGGGTGTGAGGTTAGTAAAAAATGTGTTGCACACTTTTATGCATATTTGTCGATTGCCATAATTAAGCCGTAAATGAGGCGCAAGGGGACGGATTTTGGGTGGGCTTGCCACATCATTTAATGCTCATTAAAATAACTGCGACGCGTCTGTTCCACTATCGTTTTCCCTTTCCCCCTTCCCCTGGATTTTCCCCAGCTTTTCCCCGGTTTTTCCCACCCCCTTGCACACACACTCACACAGTTTCCCACTCTTTCTCTCTCTTTTGGCATTTGCGGCACTTGACATTTTGCGGCGTTTTAATTTGGCGCACGCTCAAGTGCTCCTCGTATTGCCATCAGCAGTGGGCGGCAGTGGGTGGCCATGGGTGGCGTGGGAAAATCGCAAAAGGGGGTGGGGGTGGGCACGGGGGTGTGCAAAAGGGGTGCAAAGGGGGCTGGCCGGGGGCTAAGCTGGCAAATGAATTGCTATAAGGCCAACGGCATGCCCCGCCGTATAACGAGCTTTGATTGCCAGTCGAGAGTTGATGAAATATCATGCATGGCCACCGCAATCATCATCCCCATCCTCATCCGAGATCATCGCCATCATCATCGGCATTTTCCATCGTCATTAGGGGCAAGACATGCACTCGGTCTTAAGCCAGATCTATCTGGTAATTGGTTTGGGACACGGACTTTGACATCTCTCTCTGTAACGCAATTTCAGGGATTTATTGGGGTATCAAATATTGCATTTTCCGACTGCATGTAAATACAGCAATTCAGTAAGCCAAGGTAAGCAAGGTTATCTCTTGATATTTAAGTTCACTTATTGAGGCAACAGCAAGTAGTTAAACAAAGGGGAACGTAAATATTTAGAGGATTATTTTATGTTAAATCAAATTACAAAGTAATGCCTTTTACTAAATTGTATAGAAACTGTTTTTAAAATTAAATTATTGATATAACAAATGAGTTTTAAGAGGGCACATATGATGTATAATTGTATTCTTAAACTAAAACATCAAATAAAAAATAATAATTTAATATTGTGATATTAATAAATAAATGTAATATTTATAATATTTTCTCGGAGAACCAATAAATAATGAGATATTATTTTAAAGGTAAAGTGATTTTATTCCGTGGGTTTTGAATTCTTTTTTGTTTATTATAAAAAAATACTTCAAGCCTTTAATATTGTAATTAAATTAAAAGAGTTTTCTTTACATTCGATTTAAAATAATTTTCTTATATATGGATTTTAAAATTAATTGAATGCGCCTTTGATGTATTGTTTAAATTTTAGGGCATCATTGTCAAAATTTGTTTTATTTTTTTTATGAATAAAGCCTTTAAAATTATTTGTTAAAAATAAAGACAATATTTATTTCGATGAGATAAGTGGCTATTTCATAATATTTATATATTATATTTTATTTTTAAAATATATTATCTGAATTATCTGCTTTGTAAATCTACTTTACTATCCCAGGAAAGAAATCAAGTTATAAATGCAGCCTTCTGAAAACCTTAAAATATTTTTACTCAGTTTATACTAATAAGTTTAAGCCTAATTGCAAGGCACCGCCCTGCTGGCAGTGCCATTTTAAAGGGGATTTCCTCAGCAGACCCTTTGGGAAAATGGCTAAATTTCCACCAAACTATGCTCGCGATCCTTGGTATCTACCGACGGAGGGCTTTAAAATGCCACTGCATTCTTTGGGCGGGCCTCGCCCGCAGCCACTTGACAGGCGAAAAATACGAAGATGATGTCTTTGGCGCATTCCGCCTTTCCACTGGCAACTGTCACTCATAATTTGGCCAGGGATACATTAGTGTGATGGGATGGCTGTGGGCCGGGGGATGGCACTGGTGTTATGGGTGGCCGGGAAAGCGGAGTTTCCTCGTACATTTTGAATGCCGGCGACATTAGGTAGATGAGGTGGGCGGTAAGAGGCTTTGGTGTCTTTTATCGCCTTTTCATCGAAGTTATCTGCATATTGCATGAGTCGTTCGCCATATGGAAATTTATGGGCGCACATACACTCGCGCGAAAATCGTTTAAATTCGAACGTGCTCGAGTGTGTGCGGGCCACAAACATGTCCTTATCGATACGTGTGTGTGTGCCTGGGTGTGTGGGTGTGTGTTGATGTGGCTTACTCAGTTATAGATTTCTTGGGGGACCCTGTTTATTATCCTTTTTTATATCCTAGCTGGCTTGTGCTACGTTTCTTTTTTATTTATTGATGTTGTACATTTGAGTTAAGGGCGCCAAGCGTCGCCGCATTCGTTAGCCATAACTGATGCCGTTTTTCTCCCCCCCTCCCCGCCACCCTCGTTCTGCAGGTCCTTATTCCCACTTCCGTTTCCTCCCCCCCCCCCCCACACACACACACACTGGGAGCACGTGTTTGCCCTGGCCTGCACTGCATATGAAACTGTAATACAAATATTGCGCATACGCCACATTGGCCCAGTGGCCACAGGAACTGCCCCCAATATCCAGCTGCCTTTCATGGCCGTCCACCTCCAGCTCCTCCTCCACCTCCTTGGCCACCAAAAAGGCGATCAAAAGTCGACGTCAAATGCCTGGCCACACATATTGGTAACCAAACAGTAAACATAACTAGCTCAGGTAACCGGGCCAAAATGTTATTTACCTTGGCTGCGCTTTAAGCTGAGCATCCACACATAAATTGCCAAAGAAATTGAACGCCAAAATGTTTTTACTGTTTAAGCGAATGGCCAGAAGTAAAAGAAAAGTAAGGCTAGGCGGAAGCTGGCAAATTTTCCGGACGAAAATGTCAGGTTGGGTGTTCGAGTGGAAATAAGCAAAAACATTTGGATATTGTAGAAGATTTTTTGCCACCAAGATTGTCAACTTTATAGGGCTGTTTTAGCTTTTATATAGAGCTTTAAACCTTTATACTTTCTTAGCAATTTTCTTGGCCACTGTTATAAAGTTGAATAAAAATGCTGGCCCTCTGATTTGACTTACTTTGGCATTTTCCCCTTCATTCGGCGCCACTTTGTGATCCATTTCCAATTCTCCGCATCACTGCCAAAGCCAAAAATCATAATTGATTCAGTTTTAATTGCTGCAGCAGCACAATCGCAGAATGGCCGAAAAAAATTCAAAAAACGTCCAAAAAGATTCGTACAAATTGGCAAAAAAAGGGGGGGGAAAAAGGAGCGACAACGATCGATTTCATGCCAAGCCGACCCCCTGAATTCAGCGCCCCCCTTTCCACGCCCCTGCGTCTGCTGCAGTTGAATCAAATTTAATATTGGCTTGTCACGTGAATTTAACTGTGCCAAGCTGACATTTTGCTGGCTCTCATTTCACGTTAGATTGCACAAAAAACCGAGCTGTAAGCGGGGCAAAAAAAAAATGGGGAGAAAGTATGTGAAAATAAAGATATGGGCGGGCTGGCATAAATGCAAATAATGAAGCAAGTAAAACATGCTTTGAACAAATTAACTGCATTTTTGTTTTCAACAGAAAAACCCATCAAACGAAAATGAGGGTATTTCGAACCATCATTCTTGGGTTAATTCTTTTAAATGAGGAATATTTCCAGGACAATTTTATTTGGCTTTAAAGATAATTTATCCCTTAAATTAATTAACAAAAGTATATATTTTTAAATAAATTTTAATTTATTTCTGTCTATCTACCTATCTATCTGTATATTCTATCCAAAAAGAGAAAGCTTTAATCACCGCCAAAATGCTTTCCCAATTTCACTTTCTTTTGGGGCCTCGGTTGAAGCGGAATGAAAGTTGCCTCCTAAATCTTCGCCTAATGCACCACGCCCCCGAAAAACCTATCAACTCCACCGCCCCATCAGCGTCGCCCCCTCTCTTTCTTCTGCCCACTGGCCGTCTCTTTCTGCCATTAAGTGCAACACAAGGACGTCGATGACATTGCTACTCGCGCATTTCGGCCACTTAAGAGTGGCACTGGCAGGGCGAGTGAAAGAGAGCGACCGACGGGTGGGGGGCTGAGGTGAAAGAGACGGGAGATGGGCATACCGAAGGTGAACTGCGGCTGACTGCGAGGGCAATAAATATCAAAGCATTTGTTTGCCGTCAAAGCCAACAGAGGCTGTGAAGATTCACGCCCACGCTCAAGCCGATGGCCAGGAGTCCGCCCACCTGCCACGCCCCCATCTCCATTGTGGAGAAACAGGCGGTGCAGGGAGAGAAAATATTGGCAATAGTGTTGTGAGAATTAGTCAAAAAATAAATGCTATCTGAAAAGATACAGCAAAAATCTCAAAGGGGGGACAAAATTAGGAACAAGCAATGAGAAGTTTTTAATTCTCACAAAACACTTTTGGTGTACAATATTTCTTGAAAAAAAATTGTGTTTAAATATTATATATATACTTATTTGTCTATTTTATATTTTAAATATTTTTAAGAACTTTAAAATAAAACTTTAATAATATTTAATGCCTATTCTGTCATTAGAGGGGCTTAAAAATATACATTATAATCAATAATATTGTTAAAACTATATATATACATTTTAAAATAATAAAGAATTTTTTGATATTTTAGAAAATCTGTAGAATATACATTTAACATGTTATTTATAGGAAGACAGGACCTGAGTAAAATATTATTTAAAAAATAGTTCAATGCCAGTGTCTAAAATCATTTCCATTTATGGTTATAAGTATATTTTTTATATATTTTTTTTATTTAAGTATATTTTTTCAGTGCCCTCACATATACAGACTCTCAAGTCACCGGCCAAGTAGCAGTCATAGTAGCAGTAGCAGTCACAGTCACGTGCAGCGTAATTTGCACATTTAACATTTAAAAGCATTCCATGGAACACGAAGGCGTATACGCAATAAATTTTACGACCCGCCATTAGATACATGGCCTACCTATACAGGACCTATGGCCAGGATGGCCAGGGGCGTGCCAGGGGGGGCCCAAAGTTGGTAGAGCGAGTGGCAGGCTGCCCGGGTTAATGATAAATTGACTTAATTACTGATGTGCCAAGCAGCTGAAACACAAATATGAATGATTTGCATGTGCTGCACTTTCTTTTTCACTGGGGCTGGAAAATGTAAAGCCAACACGATCAATATTCAGTTGAATGTTTAATTTTGGTAGAAGTTCATAAATTAAGCCCCACAAGGTGATGGCAGCTCTATAATTTATTTTAATTTATTTGTTTCATGTACTGAAATTTATTTGGCTTTGGCAAAACATTTTTAAATTGGGTTATATTTGAAGGTTTAATATTAAATATTAGTAAATATTAATTTAATAACCTTAATTATGTTTTTTATTTATTAATTTTGGGGCAGAAAGCCTTTAAAAAATTATATATAAACATTTTAAAGTGGGTATTCCTTTTGGGACATTTAAAAAGGTCCTCAATATAAACACCGAAATATATTTCTTTTAACTTTTCTTTGCAAGATCAAAAATAGAATGTTAATAAATAATATATATTCTAATTTTATAAATTATGCTACAATTTTAGTTTATTTCTTAGCTTAATCTAGAGGTCATAATATAATATTATTAACCTCTCAAATTACAGATTAAAATTAATTGAAATTTGTATTGTTAAAATAACTCTTCTTTGAAAGTTCGAAAACACAATTCTTAATAATTAGTATACAATTTAACATTTCCTAGCCTAATCTCGGGGTCATTGTTAATTATAATATTCCTTTGCCCACCCATTTGCCCCATTCAAAATTAATTTAAGTCATTTCCCTTGCCTCGGCCTGATAATTAATGTTTGTTGGCTGAAAAACAAGCAATTTTCGTAAGCCCTCGGCCGTGTATAATTCGCCATAGGTGTGCCGGCGAATGTGATGTTGTTTGCTCGGCCCAATTCGAGAGCAAAAGTTTCCCAAACACGGAGTAAATATGGCCATTATTTGCTCACATTTCTGGACCATATCCGAGGCGGGGCTTTCATCAGCAGTTCGAGCACGTTTTCTGGGACGCAGCGTATTTCTTGTTTTATGTGCGAGAGCCAAACACCAGCGACATATAATTGAATCCATATTCCTAATGAGTGCACGCCCGAGTGCGCGTCCTCTCGAGAGCCCAGGTCCCTTGCACCCCCATGTACCTGGGCAGGCTGCCGGTTTTCCATTTCCCATTTCCCATTTTCCCCACCACCGAGCCCCATCGCCATTTTCCGATCCATGGCATTGGCCATATAAGCGGACTAGACGACAACGAACACGTGCCCAAATAGAAATCAACTTTGGCAAGTTCCATTTTCCATTTCGTATGCAACATGCGATGTTGGAAGCAGTAACAACCTGCAACATTTTTGAACAATTTAATTTATTTATTTTGTCACATTTTTGTTGTCGCTGGCAGTCAGCTGGCCTGACATGGGTCCTTCGTCCTGGTCCCTGTTCCCTGGTCCCTCGTCCTTTGGCCAACGTCCTTGCTGCCATTTTCCCCTGGACGATGTAGCAGGGAGAGAGTGGAGAAAGTAGCAGGTCCCCGTCCTGCCGTCCCAGAGCCCAGATCGAAACGCACTGATAGCCGCTGTCAGTCAGAGGCGAACGGATTTCGCCACCGGATGGCAGGCCGGTCGATAGCGCCGGCTAATCTGGTCCACCCCAAAAGCCCCAGCTCAAATGGCAGCGCCACCCACTGGGCCACACACCCGGGCATGCCCATAGAGAGAGCCGGATGGGGCTGCCCGCACTGGATTCAATTAAGTTCACGAGTCTTGGGCAATTATTGCTGCCGACTCTCGGACTCGAGAAGCCAGCCTGAGCACCGAGCACTTGGCCAAAAAAGCGGAATGTCATGTTGATATGGAGCCCGAACAGGGGTTCCTAATCTGCGAACACAGAGGAAATCTACAATTTTCAACTTGAAAACAGCAATTCAAGGCAATTGTGCTGGGCTCTTGCCTATCTTGATCCCCCATCTGAGAGATTTAAGCAGCTTCTTGTAGGGCAATGCCCCTTTTAAAATTTAATTTATGATTGTATAATTACATATATTTATAATTATTATATTATATATTTTATAATTATTTACGTATTTTAAAATAACATTCACTCAGAAGTAATCTTCTGGGCATAAAAGCTATATATAAATTGTTAGTCAGCCAACTTTATTTTAAAAAGTAATTATGTTAAGTACGTGTAATAAAATATAAATATTATCAACTAAAATAAAAACTGATTATTGAGACATAAAAATGGGTTTAACAGTCTAAATATCTAAAAATTTTAATTTTACAAATATCTACAAAAGCTAAATATTTATACATTGTGCTATAAACTAAAGGTAAAAGAGTAAGGCTTACAACAAAAAAAATGGAAACTAAATATTTTATTATAAATAAAAATAATATTTAAGAATTATACAATTTAAAAATTTATATATTTTAAATTCAAAAAACGTGAAATATATAAAAAGTATTATTTTAAGCAGAGTAAAATCAGTAAATAAAAATAGTGAAAGTATAATACATTTTTTACATTTATTATCTAATTAGAAACCATATCTTATAAGCCAATATAATATCAGTGCATTTTCAATTTTTTAAGATGTATATATATTTGTTTTTAATTCTACAGAAACGAAGCATATAAAAATTATTATCCAAAACAAAATAAAATCTATGTACAATAACAAATTAAAATCTTTTCATTTTTATGAGGATTACTTAATTTGAATTATTTTATAACAGTGTCTATTCCCTTGAATTAGTCTAACAGTTTCTATGAACTATTCCTGAATTTCCCTGGAATCAATTTCCAGGAAAAGGCGAGTATTTTTAGATCAAAAGCCGCAATTACCACACACGACTTTATCAGATGTCGAACTGATTATACCACTTACGTTGGCAATCAGCTGATTTTATTTTTAGCACCTCCATTAATAGGCTTGTAAGTTCTTTTTACACATAGTTTACTACATCCACCTGGTAATTTATTTACACTTGACCCCATTTTGCCATCTGTAACTAAGGCAATCTAAAAAAATCTAGCTGGACAAACAGTCAATCTCATTTGCGGGCCAGGCCTAGCCCATTTCTTATGTAAGCCAGCCGGGGAATTATTCTTATCTCCTGGTATTTCCACTTTATTCTTTCATTTGGAATTCCCGACATTTCTGACACACATTGCTTTGAAGGCGATTAATTTTTGTGCTGCGAAAAGGAGGGAAAATTCAGCCACACAAATTTTCCCCTTTGCCGCAGCGCAGAGCGCCGCATCGCACACTCGGCTGCTTAATTATGGTGAAAATATTTCACTAATTAGATCATTTAACATTTTCTATGCATTTTAATAAGCATTCACTGGGCCAGGGGACGACGTTCCCCTGTCGTCGGGCCCTTTAACCCTTATCATATAAATCGCCGGACCTGCTTAACCCCTCGTTGGCCCAGCCGCCTGCATCGCCGTTTTGCGAAAAGACCCCCCCCGGCGACCCCTGGAAAAGTGTCTGTGTTTGTGAGTGTTGGTCCTGTAATTTATTTATGGCCACATAATAAATCTGTGCATAAGACATTCCCTGACCGCTGGTCAAGAAGGCAGAGGGGGCGCAGGGTTAAGGGGTGGTTGGGCGGATGGGCGGATGGGGCGTCTCCATCCCTATGTGCCTGCCTTTTAATGCTTTTCCTCCTTCCTCGCCGTACTTTATTGCAGTGTCATTTGCGCAAACTGTTGTTAATAGCCTTGTGGCGACACCACGCCCCCCTGGCGGAGATCTGTCCAATGGATTTGACCTATCCGAGGGTATTCCAGTGCGCTGTCCGCTGTGTTTTATTATTTTCAAGCTGGCATCGCTCGGAAATGCTCTACTTAAAATAGGCTTTTGTATATGCCAATTGCCTCACGTTGCTTTTGTCATCTGCTTTTCAAGATGACCAGTAATTATACCCTTTTCTCGTAGAGTAAAGTAGTATGCTGGAAAATTTTCTCATCTCAAAAAATTAATTTTTGTAAAAATTATTAGGATTGATATCAGACATCGCCAGCTGCTCAGAACAGTGGGTCTTTTAGCTGTACGCCTTGATTTGGACAAGCTACGAAAAAAAAACCACAACAAAATTAATATTTCAAAAATTTGCATTGAACATGTAACATACAACATAAAACATCCAACTAACAACTTAAGACATGTTAAATGTTTGATGATGAAAAAAACCCTAAATTAGGCAAATATTAGGTAATATTTACATGCAAAATTCAATAATTTATTTTCAACATGTAACATCCAACATAAAACATTCAACTAACAACTTCAACATGTTGAATGTTTTCTGTTGTAAAAATAACATTAAATTATTCAATTATTAAGTATTATTTAAATTTTACAATGGCCACGTCAGCGAAAATGTGAATTACAAATTAATTTTTTCTGCGGGAGTTATAATTCCCAATTGGTTCTAGCTCAAAAATGCATGACCTATGGGCATGGTCACTCCCAAAATCAGTTGACCGGAAGTTCGGGCGAGTGTTTGTGTGTGTGTGTTAGTGCTCTTGGACATATATATGGAGGTGGACCTGGACTCCAGGATGCAGTGCATCACCAGGTATGAACCTTATTTTGGTGTTAGTTAAAAATGTACAGTCACCACTTAAGGTGTGCTTAAGCGACTTTCAATGTGCAAAATTCATAAATCTATAATCAACATGTAACATTCAACATGTATCATCTAACATGAAACATCTAACATGAAACATCCAACATGAAACATCCAACATGAAACATCCAACATGAAACATCCAACATGAAACATCCAACATGAAACATCCAACTAACAACTTAAGACATGTTGAATGTTGTATGTTGTATAAATAACCTTTAACATGTAATTATTACGTAATGCTAATGAATTTTACAATTGGCCACGTCATTGAAAATTTTAATAACAAAGTGATCTCTTCTTCTACTTCTAGCTAAAAATGGATGCTATGGTCACTCGAAGAACCAGTTGACTGGAAGTTCCAGCGAATGTGTGTGTGTGTATTGGCGATTGTGGACAGATCACTGGATAGATATGGAGATTTTGCATTGATTACTGGATTTATATAAATGGAGATGTCGTCATTCAAGACTCCAGAGCATCGAAAACTTCTTCAGGTATGTACCTTAGTGAATTAAGTATTTTTAGTTACCCCTTAAGCTAAACCAAGTATTTTTATTCAGAAAAGCATTAAATCAGAAGTCATATACTTGGTGAGACATTTTTTTTTTTTTAGTGATTCTACAAAATTAGATTTACATTACACAAAAGAGTTTAGTGTCTAGTGAAATGCTACCATGTGAACTGGCTTATTTCTTTCCATGGACTGTTGGCAATGTGAGCAAATATTTCAGTAAGCTGTAAACATATCAGCGTTCTTAAAATATATAGATATTCACCAGTTTATTTTTTAATTATGTTTTTAATAGACCCAAGACCTATGCAAATAAATCTGTGTGTAGTTATCGGACAATGCATATATGTACACAAATATATGTTATAGATCATCATCAAACTAATCTGTCAGCATTCACAATCATCCTTCTATTTTAAGTAGTATTTATTTAGTATATAAGTTATATATAATTAGGCATTAGGCTTAGGATGTGTATCACTAGTATATAGTGGTTTTAAGAACTGGGAATCTGGAAAATGAAAAAGTCCTGATGTACACCTTATAAAAAATGCTCAGAACAGTGGGTCCTTTAGGTGTACGCCTTGATTTGGCAAAGCTTCGAACAAAAAACCAGCAAAAAATGTGTATTTTTGGCAAAAATTCGACTTTCAAAAAATCGAAAATGTTCTTAAAAAATTAATTTTCCAAAAAAATGATTAGGATCGATAGCAGACGAAGCCAGCTGTTCAGAACAGTGGGTCTTTTAGCTGTACGCCTTGATTTGGCCAGGCTACGAACGAACAAAAACCAGCAAAAAAAATAAATAATTGTCTTAAGTATATTTAGTGTTTTAGTTAGTTTTTATAGTACTAAACGAAATATATTTCGTATATAGATTGGGTTTTGTGTACCTTGTATCCCATTCCCTGGCTCGCACTCTATGCAATTCCGCTACTTTTTTACCTTTATTCGGGCCAACTTTATTTCATTAAATCCCCTAAACAGTCTCTGCTCTATCAGCTTCATTGGAGCTCCAGCACTTAGCCCCAAAATGGAATTTCCGGGCTTTTGGCCCCCAGAAGTGTTGCCTCATTTGATTCGCAACCGAAATCAATAATGAGCTGTAACTAATTCTGCTTAGTCAGTCGGGGGCGAGGGGCAAAAGATTGGAGTATTGGGGACCGCAATCCTTATGTGCAGCCTACCACTCGGTGGCCTTTTGTTAATGGTAATGATAATGACGATGCCGATGCCGTGGCCGAAACCCCATCATCATCCCTATCGTGCTCATTATCATTATCATTTCGGTTAACTGTGCGATGGAAGTCCCCGATGAGTTTTCAGGTCATTTCGTTTGGCTTTGAGGCTGGACTTTGGTCAGATTTGGGTGTCTGGGTGATTGAGAATGTGTGTTTGGGGTCAAGTATCCTCGCAGTGCGCACATATTGCGGCTAAGCTGACTCACAAAGGCCTAAACGAAGCTGCTTTGTGCTGACTTAAGGCGCTTTGGAGGCTCAGGATCAATATCACCCACCGTCCCATTCCCTGCTTTTAAGTCTCAGACACCCCCACACCCGCACACCCGCACACACACACCCATCGAATCAACAGGATATAATCCCCTTAATGCATGCGCATCAATATTTTTACTGCCCCAGGACTCGGAAAATATCTTTCAATTATTCCCCCAAGTTGAGCCTTAAAGTGTGCAAATACTTTGACAGGTCACCAAATAATGGATATGATTTTTTAATGAATTTTCTCTCTGCTTAAATTTTTCCCACTCATTTGTAACATTTTCTTAAGGGGTTTTCTTGCGAGCCACCTTACCTTATTTGCGCACTTCTAGCCTTTGTTTCTTTGATTTATGCAAGGCAGCTTAATGGGGAAAACCGCCGGGTTGACGACTGTAAAATTTCCACCACGGAATTAAGTTTTGCGCAGTTAAAGGGATGAGGGCGTGTTGCTAAGTAAGTGATTATTCCTTTTAAGTAATCAGATTACTGTGCTAACAATTCGTGGGAAATGTAGCTCCTAGATACTCAGATAAAGCGGCTTCACTGGATTTGATTATGTTTCAAAAAATAATCCGCTTCCTTAAAGGAAGTTTAAAGATATAGAGTAAAAAAGACATTACGGACGAATTTCTAATTGTCAGGTTAAGTAGGAATGGGAAAACATCGATAGTTTTGAATTAGCAAGTGACCACTATCAATATTATCAAATCTATTGAAGAAAATCCGGAAATTCAAATGCTTTTTTATCCACAAATATAAAAATAACTTATGTGAAATGAAATGATTTTGCAGAACAATACTATCGATATTGGGTCCAAGCCATCCATATTCCAAACCTTAAAACCATCTATAGAATCGATGTGCTATCGATCGTTTCTAAGGAAACAATAACATGATATTGAGACACCGAATGTTTCCGAAAAATGAATTTAACTCAACGATAATAATTAACTTGACATTGAGAAATCGGCTCTAAGAAGAGTTTTTAGTGTAATACTATCCTAAAAGATTACAAAATTTGTAAACTTTGTCAACCTTCTCACGTGCCCAACTCTGGTGTGTAATTATATCCCAACTCAAATTGATTTCCATTTGTTTTCCGGGCCAAATCGAAACCTTTTGAACGCCATCCGCCGATGCTGGACGGAAAAGGTCTGGAAATACCGGCAGGGATTACGGATAAAGCGCAGAGTGCGACCGACGTTTTACGACTTCATTTGCCGCGTTACGTGATAGTGCAAATACACAAATAATCAACAGCCAACTCCCCTTCCAAAAAAAAGAGGAAAAGCGAGGCCAACAATAAACAAAAAACAATAAAATGGCAAGGCCCAAAGCAACAGCGTAAAAATTTTCAATGCGTGAAAGTTGGATTTGCGAGGGGGAGCAGAGGGTGGAAAGGGGTCGACAGGTGGAAATGAAATGGCAAAAATGGGCAGCGGAAGTTGAGGCCGGTTAAAGGGAATTTAAGTTAAACATAAACGCAAACGGAAATAAGCAACAAAAACAGCGGCAAACATTTTTAGCGTTTTCTGGCACGCGATTTCCGCGGAAATCGCAATAACAACAGCAAAAGAGAAAGCAATTCGCGGCAGGGAAACGACTGATTGATGATCTGTTTGCCCTGGAATGTATGCTACGCTTTTTACGCGCCAAAATTGTGATCATTACGGTAGCGAAAATTTAAAGATAGGATACTGAAGGTAAGGAAATTAGAAAAAAAATTTAACTAAAATTTCCCAGAAACTATTGTTAATGCAAATAAAAATTTTACAAATAAAATACCATCAAAATAATACTTTTAAAATGTTTGTATGTCTAGCAGATTAAGTAAGTAATCATTATAAGAGGCATCCAATTATACAACCACTTTCTATGTTTAGTTTATACTATTATATATATTTCACTTTTTTATAATATTTTATTTGATTTAAAAGGCATTGTAAAATTTTCCTTAAACTATTTTAATTAAATAAAAATTAAATCTTAAATATTTCAGTTATTGTTAAACTTAAATTACAAAAGTAATCCCTATAATAACTTTAAATTAACCCATTGGTACCTTCATATTTCATTCAGGTACTATTATACGACAAAAGAAGTTTGGATCGGTCTAAGTAGCTGGGAAAACCCCGAAATACCTGGGAAATTATCAGTCAAATAAAGCGGGTTTCCAAAGCCTTTTTGCCAATATCAATACAACTGCAATGGGGACTGGGTTCATAGCTATGTGTGGCCAACATACATACAAAAACATATAAATATCAGTGTGTGCGAGACAGGTGTGCTTGTGCGAGTGCCTAGCACACTGACACACTGAAAAGACGTGAAAAGCGGAGCCGCAGAAAATAAACAAAAATTCCTCCACAAAGCGGAGCGAAGTGAGACAACAGGGAGAAAAAGAGCGAAACGAAAACAAAGAAGGGGGAACTAAAAGCAAAGCAAGAAATGAGGGGAAAGGGATGCCGAGAAGGACGGGTAAACACAGATGAAATAAATACGAAAGCTACCCATAAACAAACGGAAAAGATAGTCTACTTATTTGGGCAGAGATACAAAGTGTATCTATCTTAATCAATACGGTATAGATAGTTTTAAGCTGGAAAAGTATCTTTTAAAGAGCATCAATTAGAGAATTTAGAAGCAGTATCTTATATAGTAATTTAAATTCTTGAAAATTCTTTTAAGAAACAAAATAATAGAAAATGCATTTACTTTCTCATTTATGAAATAGATGAATGTTCTTTAGCCTTCACGCTCTGAAACCTGAATAATGGAAGCCCATTTAAGCCAATTTTAATGTAAATACGCAGGGAATCAATATTCTTGATTGCCTTGGCTTGGTATGGGCAATGGGCATGTGGCGTTTCCCCTGGCTGGAACATCTCACAGTTAAAATCTTAAATGGAAAATATTCCTTGTTTGCACAGACAATCAAAGCGATTACAGACAATTAACGGCAATTTGCAGCCAATTTATATGGTTAAAATCTCATAGCTTTGAGTTTGAGAGACAGCCCAGGATGCTGGCCGTGCCTGTTTAGTCGGGCCTTCCAGAAATATTTGCATTGGCTTTCAATTACAACATGTCAATTAGGATAGGTACGTTTAATTAGAACTAATTGTACAAAATTAGAACTCTTAATTCTAGGTTCAGAATTCGCCATCCAGTCCTTGTCGGCATATATAAATATGTTTGTTTGCAAGCAGATTTAATTGGATAAACTAAAATTCAAATCAGTAGAATAATTTTATCATTTATCACGACTTTTGCATTTTATACACAAATATAATAAAACTATGTTTGTAATTCAGCATATTTACATCATATTTTACATTTAAATTATCTTTGCGCTTTCTAAAACTCTTTTATGTAAAGGTTTTATTTAGATTAGCTTGAGGTAAGAACAAATAATGAGTATTTGGCTATCGATAAATATCTTTTGAAATGATCGATATGATGAGGGCCATTAAATTGATTTAGGAAAACGGCTAAAAAATGCTTGTCCAATTTATTGCATCGCTTGTAAGTACAGTTGCGTTTGAGTGAGCAAGCAATTAAATTAACCAACACTCGATATCCGCAACTATCGATAAATTTCCACGTCCGTTGGTACAGTTGTGCTCGGCACACTTAGTCCGTCCGTCACTCACTGAATGCTTTGGGAAATCTTTTTGAGAGCCAGTGCCGTCGATATAGTTGGCTGGGGTTACAGCTCTCCAGGCTCCCAGATTTCTCCCTTCTGGAAAATGCTGCACATGACAAAGGAAATTTCGGGGGATTTTTTGTTGTTTTGCTCTGTTTTGTTGGCGAAATGTTAGCGGGGTGTAACTGCCTCGATACCCCTTAACTGCTTCTGAAAACTCCGGGAACTGTCTGTGCTCGTCTTTTTTTTTTTGGACGTCACGACCGTAACGTAAAAGCGGCGCGTGCTCGACTGCAACACACTCACACTCGCTGTGAAACACCGATGCCTTTCCTTTTCGCCTTTCTTTTTGCCCGCTTTCTCCGCTTCGTAAAATTTTTCTGGTATATGTACATTTACCGTTATTTCCATTCGCATTCAGTTGAGAAAGGTATTAAGCCGGAAAAACACGTTGCACATCGATGTACATACGAGCATATCTGTGAGATCGTTTGCCGTGAGTACACTGGGAGAAATATGATCTGCTCTGCATTACTAACTTTCAAATTTTGACTATATTTACTGGTAAACTTGAACACTGATCAGGTACAGGTTTTCTTCGGAATTTTGAAGACTTTTGTTATTTCTTCAGGGTTTAATTAAATATACATTTTACAGAGGTGTTCCAAGTGGGCAATAAAGAAGTTAAGATTGTTTTTTTAGTCAATTTTTTTACTTCATACTTTTGACAGCCTTACTATTTTAGGTGATTTAAAACACTTATTAAGTTCTTGAAAACCCAAAAAAGTTCTTAAAAAATGTGAATATTTTTCTTTTGATAAAATGAACAATTTATAATGTTTCTAATCCCATTTCTCGCAGTGCACGTGTGTGCCTGTGTGAGTGGATAATATTCCTTGGTGGCCAGCGAGGCGATGGCACGTGTATTTACGTGAAGTCAACGCAGCCATACCTGAGAGATTCGCCAGGACATTCCCTTCTCCTCGGGAGAAAGTGGCAAAGTTCCCCGGGGAAACGAGCCAGGGAAAGGGGGAAGAGGACGAGGAAGCGGAAGGACAGGTTGCCTCAAATGCTGGCCAAAATCAAATGAAATTAGCGTCGCAGTCGCTTCCGAGATGATTCCAAGATTGTATGCGACAAGTTATATACTACAGACATATAGTAGACGTGCGGGGGTCAGTGGGCAGGGGCAAGTTAATTAAAAGTGAAGTCAGCACTGAAATTAGTTAATTAATATTAAATTCAATTTGAGGCGTCGGGCCCGGCACAATTGAGTTATCAAACGAGCGCCTCGGGTCTTTCGCTTCGCGCCGAACGTGACACTATTAAAATGAAAGGAATGCCCAATGTCCTGTCCACTGTAAAATGAGGGACGTGTCCGCCGGCCTCATGAATCTCATTTGGATGAAGGCGAAGCTGAGTGCCATGATCGCAGATTAAACTGCTGCCGGAGAAACTTACAATCACTTAACTGTTTTCGCCTTCAAATGATGGTAAGCCGCTCGAATTAAAGAGGATTATAATTCAATGTATTTAATTACTACGATACTTTGTAAGAAGCATAAAGACGATTATATTTTACATTTTCATAGAAGTAATTGCTTTTGAAGTGGAATTTTATTAACCTTTTTAAAAGAGAATTATAAATTACCTCTTGTTAAATTTTAAATTGATAAACAAAGTACTACTCCCATCAGTTTTTGTTACCTTTTGGAATAGGTTTTTATAAAATTAAAATGAGGAAATCATTTGTAAAATGTATATGCACTTCAAGAATTCAAAAAATTTTTAGGTTATTAAAAAAATTTTTGTATAATGCTTAAAAAATATGACTTCATGTTTTATACCTTGATTGTTTATTTTTAATAGAAATCGTGCAATTTAATATGTTTTGTATGGAATATTAAATTTTTGGGTTAGTGGAAAACAAATTAAATATAGTTTTGAATTTAGCTTGCACCTTTTTTTTTTACTAGTGTGCGATTTAAGCTCTATTAAAGGCTATTATGATTTGCCATTCACTTAGCTGCAAGGGTTGAGGTTTCATGTACAATGCGGCACATCTCACGGTAATTTGGCAGAAATTCGGATTTCGATTTTATCGTAAATTAACCAATGAACCGAAAGGATAACTAGCAACTCGAAACCATCAATTAGGATCGCCCACATGCGGTTGCCCGGCCTCCGCATCCTCCGCCGAATCCTTCCCCCCAAAGTTCTCAAATACGTGCACATATCCATTTGCATTCCATGGCCACGAATCGGCAGGCGGTTCATGCCTAATCTTATTTACCCTTGGAGCCCAGAATGTAAATTTTGCAATTTGAGCACGATAACAAGGTTGATTGCGGCCGATGGCTTAATTCCCATTACACAGAAATGGCAAAAAATGTCCGAGTAAAAAGTGAAATGTTATCAGGAAAGCCGAGAATGCCAAATGCAATCTGCAGTCTGAATGCTGCGTGCAAATGCAGTTTGCTTGTAGAACACAGCCCGACAGGATCATCGGTACAAGCACTTCCATTAAAGAAATCCTCATGCTAATGCCGGGCATTCCAAGGCCAGAGTTCCATTTCATTCAATAGGGAATTCCTGTTCCGGTTCCCCATCGAACCCCAAAGCTAGATAACTAGCTGAAAAGTAGCACTTTATCCACGATAAACATCAGCAAGTACTCGCATAAAAGGTTTTAAAGCACCAACATCAAATGTTTCATCTTACATTTGAAGATATTAACAAAAAGAAACGCTAAATTCGAGTGTCTCGACTATGAGATACCTTTTAATAAGCTAAAGGGAGTGCGAGGGAGATGGCGAGATGCATGCAGAAAATCGGCTGTTCCAAACAAACACGCCACCTAGCGTCTCTTTTTCCATTATTTCATTATAACTTTTAATTCATAGTACCTATTCGATTGCTTTCTCCTGTTGGGCATTTATCTTCTCTGAAGCTGGCATTTTTCGATAGCTTTCCTAACTTCTATGATAACCACTATCGATAGCCAAAACTATCGATTGTTTCAAATTTCACATTTTGTATGGCAAAATGCAACCAAAATAAGCATCCGCATTTAAACTAAGAAATACCAATTAAAGTTGATTAGAAAATATTAGAAACGACAAGTCACCAATAAAAGTGCCATAAAAATACATCACTGGCATCACCCACTTGACTTTAAAGAAGCACGGCAAAAATTGAAATGACAGCAATTCCAGCAGCATGTCGGCAAAAACTTTGTCCACAGAAAAAAGGTTGAGCTCTTCTTGCGAAATAAATGGCAAAGCAACTGAATCCAAATGCAGAAAAGGCCATAAAAATAAAGGCGAAATGGTTGGAAATACCTGCAGCGAGATTGCAGTACGCAAGAAAATCAACTTGGAACTCACACAAGAGCGACATGTTTATTAGCAATTCTGGAAATTAAATCAGCAACACAATCAGCAATTGGTCGAAGGCGAAGCCACTTTATAACCAATTTGTTCGGTAAAAATAAGCCAAACACGAGTAACATGAAAAACAATATAAAATGAATTTCAAATGTTGCAATCAGAAGGGAAAAAATTATACATAAATACATGGCCAGGAATGCTTTTTTAGATTAAATGCATGTGCTTAAAAAAATATCACCTACATGCTGCAATAAAATAACATGCAAATGTGACTTAAATTGCTGCAAAAATGGGGTCTTTAATTTTTAATAGCTCACGGAAGGAACAAAAACTGTTTACTATAATCGAAAATTAAAAACCCATTGTATTAGATAAGAAGCAGATAAATTGATAAAATGGGATCAATTGAAATAAAAGAAACAAACTATGAAATTGAAAACTGCGCTACACAATTGACTCGTAAAAAATAAATAATAATAAAATTGTAATTTTTGAATTTTTGTTGGAGACTTTTTATTTTAATTTACCATTTTCTTTTCTGAATTTAAGAAAATTTTATTCTTGATTAAAGATTTTTATATTTATTTATTAGATACAAAAGTTATTTACTGGTAATGCGGTCCAATTTTTTCAAATCAATTGGTAAGAACAAAACATACTTTATTTAAACATGTTGTACAACTATAGCTTCTAAGATTTAAGAACAATTTCTTCTTGATTTAGGAAAGCAGCGCATTCATTTTTAAAGCAAGACGAAAATATATATATAAATATATATTTATATTTTGCTTTATTACTGGTGAAGATAGAAATAGAAACCGCTCTCAAAGTGACACTTAAACCAAGTTCAATACCTAAGTACAACAGGGAGATCAAAAAAATGTTTTCTATCAAACAGAATTCTTAAAATGCAGTTACAAAAATAATGTCAAATATAAGTAAACAATGTGAGCTTTGGAGCAAACTGCAAAAATAAGCTATAAAACAAGCAGCCACTTAAAGAAAAACCATCAGTGGCATTGTCTTCCATTTGCTGCAATTATTATTTAATTTTTCGCTTGCAGCTTGGCCTTCCGTGCGTTCTTCCTTGTTGGCCAGGGTAAATGCCTCGTTTTTCTACCCTGGATGCTGGTGTTGTCAAAGGAATGCACTTTCGCCCCGACCCCGAATCCCCGCCAGAAATTGCAGCCACCTTCGATGCATTGAGGACTCCGATCCGTTGAAGTTGAAGTCTCTTGGCCCGATGGTTGCCATAAATATTTAATTTTCATTTTGCCAACTCGGCCCGGGGAAGCACACCCACTCAACTGGCAATCTCTTTATTTCCCGGGCTAATTGAGGGATTATACGCAGAAGGCGAGGTAAATATGAAATTTGAATCTCAATCAGCCGACGGTCGACAGTCTGCAGCTGCAGCAGTTCCACAGAAAACGAGATCAGGACTTATTTCAATTTCAAATTAGTTTGGCTCCTTGCGAAAGTGTTTCGCCTGCCATTTGGCCAGCTTGGCCGCAATATTGATTTAAATGTACGAAATACAAAATGCCAAGGCTGTTTATACACATATTTTTGTTTTGTTTTAATTACTGCAAGTTCGGTGGACTTTTTCGGGGAGAGAGGCGGCCGGCCAGCGGGGAATTGGGTGGTTTGGGGTTTTGGGGGGCTGGCAAACCAGCAGTTGTTTGCTTTAATTATAAATAATATTTAATCTAGATATTTCACATTCGAATGACCGCCCAGAATGGATGTAAGCCTTATTATTATTATTACTAGTGTTTATTATTATTATTGCCATTTTTGTGCTGCTGCTGCTTCTGCCGCCGCTGCTGCGGCTTAAGTGCATAAATAAACAGATTTTAATTTAATTATTATGAAATGCATTTGCCCCTGGCCAGGTTCCATTATTAACGGCCTTCGATCCGGCATCCCCTGCTGCTGCTGCTGATGATGATGATGAGGAGCAGGAGCAGGAGCAGGAGCATGTGGTCCATAAATCTGGTGGCTCGTGTAAAATGCAAAATATTGCCGGCCAAAAACTAGCACACACACGTTCTGACCTTATTAGCTGCAGTTGACCAAATCGAATTAGACCCCTGGGTGAAAGCGTTTGGCAAACAAATTTTCGATACGTTTGCGCCGCGCATCGCAGTCGTACGGTTGATCCCAGTTAATGCCTCCCAGGGGCTGGCCAGGGGCAAAAATAACAGGGGCGGGTCCATAAAGGTAAGGGGTGAGGTCCGCTTATTTAAAATTATGCAGATTCCAGCCATGAAATTAATATTACGGCCATATTTCAACAGTTGATGATATAAATGCAACCTAATAACATCAAACAAAACCGATATTAAATACGATCCCCTACGACCATAAGTTTAATACAAAGAATTTGAGGAGAAACGTTCTTAAAAATAAACCAAATTGTTCTTGAAGTTGAAAAAAAAATTTTTTTTTAATTCTTGCCAAATAATTAAAATTATGGTAAACCGATAACCAATACAACCCCCTACGACCAGAAAAATTGAGAACAAAAAATTTAAGAACAAATGCTCTTAAAAATGTACCAAATTGTTCTTGAAATTAAAAAAAAAAACTGTTTTATGAGAAGCATTCCTACTTAAATTTAAAATGCAATCAAAAAACGCAAATTTTCACCTGAGTTCGAATCCACGCTGCAACAATTTTTTAAAAAATTTGTTGTCTTACATTTTTTTAAATCGTTTTTTTTTGTTTATGTTATAAATTGTATATTTTTTATTTTATTTTCAATTATTGCAGATTTCTTAGCTAAATATTTTTTAAATTTCTTTTAACATTGATATATATATTTCATAAACTCAAAAATATTTCTATAATCAATACAGTAATTTTCATAATTTGGTACTTACCAAGCAACAATAAAATAAAGATTGAAAAATTAGTTCGTATTTTAAATAGATTTTATAAGCCTAGTTCGTTTTTAGTTAGTCACTGTTAATTAGTCAATCAAATATGCCTATTTTAATCACCCGATAGCTACCCAAAATCATTTTGCTGTTTGCTAAAAAAAAAACAATGCCCCTTTGGGTAATTGGCCACACACAAAACCCCGAATAAACTCTACCAATTAAGTGAAAATGTAAAAGCTATTGAATTTCCATTAGCCCAACAAGTTACGAACACACACTTTGTTTGCATCACCTATCCGCAGACTTATTTTGCCTTGGGCGCCAAGTATTTGATGTTTCCTACTCGTTTTACCCTAAAAATATAATAATAAGAAGCCCCTAAAGGGTTTTCCGCCAAAAATGCGACATGCTCTGACGATCGGACGTTAGTGTTGCACCCATATTTAATTAACCGACGAGGGGATTATCTTACCTTTGGCTGAACGAAATGGAGACGGCACTTGTGAGTGGTTCTGGGCCCAAGGCGCTTTGTTTTCAGCTATTATTTGTGTGGCGGCGGCCCCTTTAATATTCACCGGCCCGGGCCATTCATCAATGGTGGCCGAAAACCGACATGGCACACACTCTAACTCTCCTTTCTCTCTCTCTCTGCGGGGTATTTAGCACTCAGACACTTTGCACTAGGGTCTTGCCTTGGTTATTTCATACCGATTTCATGCCAAAACAAACAAGAAAAACAACAAAAAAAAAGTGCAGAACGATTGGTAACAAAAAACCGGTGGCCAAAATGAAGAAACGCGCGAAGAAGACGACTCACAACAAACGGTAGGAAGACGTACGTACGACGAGGACGCTGATGGCGACGACGACGCCGACGACGAGATACTGCCACACCGCGATTCGCCTTCTGTGGGTCAAATAACACGCATACGCACCGTGGAGCGCACGAAATACGCATACGCACCGTTGGACCGCTGCTCGCTGACTGAAGCCGCCGACGATGCGAGGCCCTGCAGATACCGACGTTAACTGCACTCGCCGATATTCCGGGCAGGCGAATGAATCCGTACGCACGCACCCATCCCCTCCGTGCCGCCCCGGCTATCCCAAGTTTTTCCGAGTTTATGTTGTGTTTTCCCACGATTCACACGTTTCCCGACCCACGACAACGCACGAAGCTGGCTGCCACGGCTCGGCCTTTTCGGGCTTTCCGCCCGAACCCATGGCTCTGCGCATGTCACTTGGCCAAGTCACAGCTCGGCGAGGGCCAAGCGACTCTGGCTAAGCCACAAAATTGGCGCGCAATTTCAATTAGTTGATGTTCCTCACACATCCATCTCCGCGTTTTCTTAGCCATTCCCCCCCATTCCCGGAAAATCTTAGCCGGCTTTTCCCGCCAGACGTCTGTGGCCCAAGGTTCGGGGCTCTGGCCAACCTCCCGACCCTGTTTATCGGCGCTTATTCGGTTTAATTTGGCCTTTAAAGTGCACACGTCCAGGCACTCAGTGACGAAATCTGATCACAACTAGCCAAGGAAGTTTTGGCACTCTGGAGATCTGTTTAACTGGGCCACACAAATAGTGCAGCGAAGTAAACAATAAAAGTTAACTGCCTGCTCTGTTTTGGTTTCAATTTCCCAGAAAGTCAATCTAGTTTATGGGTTTTATTGGTCTTACCAGTAGCCAAAGGTTCTGAATTGAAAAATATAATTTTATTTCTATTTAAACAATCAAAAACCGAAGCCAGCATTTAAATTTAAAATGGTTTTGTGTCTGCTGGCATTTTAATCATAGGATTTAATATGAATGTTCTTTATTTTAAAAAAGTTTGTTTTAAAAATTTCAAGAACATTGCTTCTCAAATTCTTTCTTTTAAGGAAGGAATTTTTTTTTACTAAAACAATAGCTTGAGAAAAAAATCTTGTGAATATTTGGGTCTACCTACATTTGGTTTAACATACAAAATAATACGTAAAAACTAATTAAAACCTCGAAGAAAGGTTGAGCTTGTTGCTTAAAAAAAAAAACAATATCCATAAGATCCATGAGTAGCATAAAATCAGATTTATTTAAAAAGACTAATAAATAGTTATAATAAATAGTAATAAAAAAATAATAAATAATAATAACTAATAAATATTAGCAAGCAAAATAACAACAAATAATAAGAAAAAATAAAAAGTAATAAAATTACTCACATGAAAATTTGATTAAAGATAAATTCAATTTTTGTAAATATTTAAACATTTATCCCAAATGTTGGTGACAAACTTTAAATACTCCTACAGAAAGGCAAATAAATGATAAATCGATGATATATTAAGCATATATTTTAAATTTTATAAATTATAGATTTTTTCGTGTGATAAAAATAATATATACATTGGCAGAGTTGTTAAGCACACATTTCCTTTAATAAATATTAAGTAAAGTACACAACATATTGTTAAATATTTTATTTAGTCAAATAATATGTCAGGAAATATTTTTAACATTTTTAAATCAACATTAATTTATATTTAATTTATATTACATTCTACAACTCATTAGTTTCCACCCCACAATTTCCCCCAGTGTCCACTGGGAAGTGTTTCTGAGCATGTGTCGTGCAGGCATCTTGGCTGCCTATCCGACCATCCGAGGCAGCTCTTTTTTGGTTAATGAAAAGTTGCCACTGATGGCGGCCAAGGAAAATGCAGAAAAGCCGGATGGTGTGGAAAGTGGGAAGTGCTGGGTGGCGGGGACTACTGGGGAGTTGGAGGAGCAGCCAGCTGAAGGAGCTGGCCCAGCTGACAAAGCCCGGGCTAAAACAAAGGACCCCACAATGGCTGACAATGGCAACTTGTCGGGGTTTCGTGGGTTCACCGGGGGCTCGGAGGTGGCCGACGGGGGGGTTTCTGGGCAGGGGCGGAGGATGCTCAGAGGGGCTTTCCGGGGTGCCCGTGAGCTGGGTGCAAAAAAGACCAACTCTCACAATAGATGCCACCCCCGGCAGTCCCCGATTTTATACCCCACATGGCGTGAAATGTGGCATTCAAATAAAGGAACACTCTAATAAGGCTTCCTTTTGTTATCGATAGAAAAAATCCAGCTCTCGTGGAGGAAGTGCAGCGAAAGTGGGGGGATTGGCCGGGGGACTGTCGCATCTGCCAAGTGTGAGCCACTAGTAGTAGTGGCGCTGGGGCCGCAAAAAATGACAACAAAAAAACTGAAAAGTAATTTCCGGTTGCGCGTGACGAAATCAGCGGAGAGCATCGACAAAGGGGTTAATAAAAAAGTAAGAAAAAGTTGAAAAAAGTAGAAAAACAAAGTCCTGAGCGGAAGACACAGTAACTGGTTAATATCTAGCTGCAGCAATTTGACGACGAGCCAGGAGTGCAACAAACGTTGCCAAGCGATGCAAGTACAGTCGCAACAAAGGCCTGCGATTGAAATGTACAGTCTGCACAAAGGGTGCCATTATGGTAATTTAACTACAATGAGATGGATAAACTACTTGCCCATCTAGGGGTTCGAACAAATGGCAAGAAGGCCTAACCAAACTGAGGCTCTTTTTTATTTTATATGTAAATTTTTGAAATATAAAAAAAACATCAATATGTAAACATCAAAACTAAAGGTTCATCTGTAAAATTTTTCTTTTCTGAATAACTACTAATAACTAATAAACTACTTTGGGCTCGCCAATTGATCTTGGGAAATCTATTTACATTAAAAACAAACAAATTTTACTAACATTATTTCTGAACTACGTTGAACATATCGAAGGATAGCTCTATATCTATTACCATCGATACACTTATCGATATATAAATATTTACATGTATCGATTGTTTTGATAACCTATAAGTTGCTGAAATATAAAATCTTCACAAGTTTCTATGTGCAATTTGCAATTATAAACAGACAACTAAAAATCAAACAAGTAAGTGGAGTCTTGTACCAAAATTGGCAATTTAAAGGAGGCGTTCAATAGCATCCTGTTGCACCATTATCCGACTTTTGCGCCCAAAAAGAAGCTGATTAGCATGGCGGCTGTCACTCAGGCTCTAATTGCAGCTCAATGCCGTATCCAGTCGGGATCCGAATGCAGGATGCAGGCTTCGGGATGTTGGATGCAGGATGCGGAATACGGAATTCGAAATTCAAAACCGTGCAGCGTCGAGCTGGCAAACACACAAGTCGCCTGACAATATTCCCCAAACAACAATGGCTGGCGGTGGCAAATGCCAAATGCCAGCTCAACCCCGATACCTGGTGAATTTTGGAATGGGGAATCTAGGGGGTTCCCCGCCTCGAAAAAGGTGTTCTGCGTGGTGTGTGTGTGTGTTCTGCGAATACTCATAATGCGCTGCTAATGCTAATAAGCATTTATGTGTCTGTGCCGCGGGCTGCGTCTGCAGCAAGGACCCTACCAGCCCCTGTCACTCGTCCTTTGTCCGTGCCTATTCCAGCGAGTAAATACATCTTTATTTGGAAATTCTCAGAAAATTAATTAAGTCTTAAAATATGTATCAGACATATTCAAAAAGAAAAACCCTAAAGCTAGATTTTATTTTAAACTACTTTTCAAATGTACACTTTAAATAAATTCAACTAATTTTATTTCAAGCTTAAAACAAATTTGTTGACCATTTTCCAAAATTGTGTAAATTTTTATATTAATTAAACATTTGTGTAAATAAAATTCTAATTAAATTTGATACAAGCTTCCTCAAATTTTAAATCTTTCCAATAAACGTTGAAAAATTAAAAAAAACCTAGAATCAAAACAGATATCTGCATTTCAGATCTTTGAAAGCTTTTGGAGTACCTGAAATGCATTAAATTCCGGAATACCTTCTGCTTCCCCTTCTTGTAATGCCTAACAAGGCGTTATTATCCCTGAGAAAGTTCCTTTCGTGATTTCTGAAGGCCCTCGGAGCGAAACTGCTTGTGGGAATATCCCTTTGGGTGATTCATAATCTCCCTCGCCGACACAGAAGTTGTCGGTGACTATGACTCCGGAGCAGTGAGGCTGCTACTACGGTTCAGATTATGACTCCGGCGGAGGCTGCGTACGAGGTTTGCCTTAAATACGATTCAAAATTACATTTTATTAACGCACGCACAGGCGGGGAAACACAAGCACGCAGTGGATGTGCAGTTGGCAAACTACACTTGGGACCACAAAAATAGCACTCAGTTGGGGTAAATATTTTTTTTTTTACCTATTTGTTAATAACAGCAAATACAGATTTTTAATTAAAAAATGATCTAGATCTAAAAAAAAATTATAGAATAAAAACCATAAGAATTGAAATACAAAATAAATAGAAAACGTAGTGTTTAATATTTACATCTGATAATAACTCGTTTTGAAATTCTATGGTTTCTAACCAATTTCATTTCCCACGGCATGCCAGATTTTTTTATTCAAATATGGTAATAGAACATAAAATATAAAAAATATTCCCATAAAGCATTAATTTTAACGAATTCAAGATGATATCACAACCGCGAAATAAACAATTTTATCAGCCTTATAAACTTCATACAAATCAATTCGAATTTTGTTCGGCCTTTAACTCTATTTTTGCGACCACTTCTGTTGATTCAGATATAGATACAGATACAGATACTCGCAGATACTTCGGTTGCAGACGGTCCCTAAGTCGGCAACACTTTCACTGTCTGCTGCCACGCCCCCTTTGGACCCGTTTATGATTGCCCCTTTCGCCGGGGGCGGGGGGTGTGTGCTGGGATCTTTTAATCCAACCTACCCGACCCAGAATTCAACTAAGCATTTATTTTAGCTTGTTACTTCTCCTTCTTTTGCAGCGCCACTTTATTGCGATTTAAATTCTCATTATCCTGCGAGTGAGAGATGAACTGGGGCAGTGTGCGAGGGGGAGGGCCGCATTGGGCGGCGGTGGGGGGGAGCGAGACGGCGCTATCGTAATCATAACATATCTAATGTGTGCGTGAGTGTGCCCTCCTCTGCCTGTGTGTGAGTGGGTGTGCGAGTGTGTGTGGGAGAGACAACAACTGTGCACAAATTTGCACTAAATAATTTAATTATAAGGGCATCAAAAATAACAGCGAAGAAACCGAAAAAGTAGAAAAAGCTAGCTTGAAATACGGCACTTTAATCACTCTTGCCAATTAGGTAAATTTTTAAAATATATTTGAAATACAAATAAAATAGATTATACAAATGAACCGATTAAAGTTCAATAACCAAATATTTTACGCAATAACTAAATTTAACTAACTGCTAAAAAGTTTGCAATAAAAAAGTTCTTAGAAGTCATACCATCGAATACTTGGATTGTACATAAATTGTTGCCTACTTTTAGATACCTTGATAGAAATGTAGTGATTTTTCCACCACCTTTTTATAAACCATAAAATAATTAAGCCAAAAAATGTCCTTTGAATAATTATAATCTTATTATTATTATTAATTTGGAGTTTTAAAAAACATTTTTAAAGGCCATAAAGAGGAATTTAGATACACTCGGCACCTATATTTTTAAGCTTTCTTGTAAGTAATTTGTTACCTCCTGAAAGGGTATTTAGGAAAGCGGGGAGAATAGCTTCGCGAATGCAAATGCCTTGAACAATGTTCCTTTTGTTTTTTTTGTATCCTGGCATCCTTTTGTAAGCCCACCCCCTAACGTCATTAAAAATTTTGCACATAATAGTTTATGCTGTCGGCGTTGTTGTTGCTGGTGTTATCGCATTACGTAATAGTTTCAAGCGCGCTGCCATGCGCTAATTAATGACGTAAAATATTTGCCCATCATCATCGCCATGGAAAGGGGAACACCGGGAGAAAGTGGAGAAACGGGGTATGTAGATGGGGCCAGGGGATCCGAGAGCTTGTCGTCAATTATGGAAACTTTTTTAGCACGCCCTTGACGGAGTGCGTGCATGTGTGTTGGTAGGAAAATCTTAATGTGTGTGCCGAAGGTTCTCTGCGCGTGTGTGTTGTAACATCCTCAACAAGTGTGTGTTCAACCTCCAAGCCACCCAAGCCACCCAACACCCCAATTCCTCCAAGAACTCCACGTTAAAGCACGAAGAGAGTGCCACCAAGTTGATCTTATCAAAAACATTGCCTACTTTTAGGCGTTGCGCCAGTATACCCTCGCAGGGAAATTCAGAAGATTATCACTGATTTATTTACTGGCTTATTTAGTATTCCCTAGTATGAAGCTTAAACGTTTTATTGATTTAAGAATTTAAGGCTTTTGCCAGAGAAAGAAAAGTTAATAACATTTTTATAACAAAATGCCAAGCCCTTTTATGAATAATTTTAAACATATTATAATTTTATTTAAAGATTATCAGTAAGTTATATTAAATCGTTTATAATTTTAAAAATAATTCTAAGCTTCCATATTTTCTACAAAATTGTAATTTCAATCAACACAACAAAGAAAATCGCATCAATTCACTTTCCAAGATACTAAAAGATTTATCTGTATCGCAAAACACAAAAACCAATCCAATGTTGACAAGGTATATAAATATAAAAAGACCAGTTTTAGGGACCTTTTACAACACAGAACAATGACTAAAGCTTTTAATGTTGACAAGGAGTCCCTATCAAGCTATAAAATAAAGAAAAATTCCCGGAAATTTTTTCTTCCTTTTTTTTGGGGTTCTCCCAGCAACTTCTGCTGTTGGCTTTCCTTTGGCTAATCATCTGGGGGGATGCGCGGGCATAAACAGTTCGTTATTCTAGGTGGATTTGTGACGGCATTAGGCTAATGCCCCAAATGCCACTTTGTCTGAGCCTCGGAAAAAAGCAAATGCCTAAATCATTCCGATAATGTTGCCAGATTAATGTGGTTGTCGGCTGGCTCTATACAGGATTTCCACACAAACGCACGAGTAAACAAACATATTTTTTAATTAAAAACTGAAAGCGAATTGGTCAAATTGCATTTGGCCGATCGGAGGAAATGCATCCAATTGAATGCATTTTGTTGACAGCTCGAAATGCCCGAGGGCCGCTTCCGCGTCATATCATGTTAGGCAAACTCATTAAACGACTGCCGCCTGCAAAAAATATGCATATCTTGTCAACTTGAAAAACAGGTTGGAGTCCCACATAAAATACAATAAATTAAATTAACGAATTAAAGCCAGAAATTAAATGGAAAATTCTATTTTTAGGTTGGCAGAGCTTTGAAGGCACTGCATTTTAGTTTTATATTTTTACTGCAACATTAATACATGTTTTTAAAACTATTTACTCAAATTATTTTTATGTAAACTACTGTAAAAGGTGTCCCAAAGTATGCTATTATTTATTTAATTTCATATTTTTCACTGCCTACTTTTAAGCCACTTGTTATATGGTTTTGACCTTGTTACTTATTTTATTTTAATGTTTCTGACTATTCAAGTTTAATTAAATTGGTTGGAGGCTTGAAACCACTGTTAAAGATGCCTGAAAGTATGCTACCATAAATTGTAATTTAATATTTTTCAGTGCATACTTTAAGCCACTTATTAAATGGTTTTAAACCGTTTCCCATGTGCTCATTTACTGATTCAAACGCTAAACCATTGGGATTCGCCGAGTAATTGAATTAAATCACCATTTTTAGCCAAGTGCACAAAAGTACTCCGCCAAGAAGGACCACTGTAAAATAATCTCCGCTGCTCCACTTTAGAGAGCATCCACTATAAGCAAATGGAATTTTGGTTTATTATATGTAAATGTCTCCCAGCTTGTTTGCTCTACATTGTGCAAATACATTTGGGTGTGCGTGGGTGTGTGTCGCTTGTGGGTGGTGTGTGTAATAATACATAATTGCATGCCGCACACTTACACGAGTGCAGGACTCGTAAGTGACGCAATGGAGCGTGCAATTCCCAAAGCCAAATCATCATCAGATGAAATCATTTTACACTTTTCGTGTTTACTTAAGCGTGAGCCAACTTTATGAATGTTTTCAGTGTGCGGAAAGTACTAAGACAAACAGCAAATCCACTTGCACATACACCCCACTCGCACACTTGCACAGGCCTGGTGTAAAAACGGTGTAAAAATGCACGTAGCACAGTCACAAAATTGCAATAATTTTTTTCTTTTTTTGTAGGACGAAAGCGAGGGCAAGGACGCAGTTGGGTCCTTGAAAAAGAAAAACCACAACGTACGACAATTTTTGGCATTTTCACACTTTATGCGATGAACAGGATGAGGATATAAGGCAACTGGAGCAGCCAAAATGTATTGAGCCAAAAAGGTAAGCCAAAAACCGGGAGGACACTAGGAGTTTGGGGGAGGAATTGGCAACTACGGCCACTGCATTATGTTTTCCACAACCACTATTCAAACACACACACACGAGCAACACGGTTGCAAAATATATTGAAGATTTGGAAGTCCTGTTTAAACTAACAAGCACGAGCAGCAACAAAAGGTATTTGTTATAACCTAATTTATTTTGAATACATGAAAATACCCAGCTTTTTATCATAAAATTGAGGTTTTAGAAAATATGATATAAATAATTGAGAATTGAGTCGATGTATCTTGAATACAAAGCAGCTCATTCTGATTCAAAAGAATATTTATTTAATTTTATTTTATTTTCTATCCAAAATAAATAGGATTTCTAAGGCTATATAGACCAAACTTTATTACAAAAATTGCTCAATCATCTGTGAATTTATATTTTTAAAAAAATGTATTTTAAAGTTCTGGACATTGTGCCTTATAGTAAAGTTAATACTTTTTACTATATTGTATAATTTACAATTTTATTTTTATTTATCGTCTCATAAAATAAGCTCTCGATTTCCAAAGGTGGGAAAATATATGTACCAAAGGGCATTCCAACTTCGTATTTCGAAGATTGTCCAGCTATCTTTTTACGGCTCCCTTCCCGCCTAAGTGCTTTTCCCTTTATGCATCATCCATCCGAGCTGTGGTCCCTGCAACCCTATCAATCCAGCAAAACCATCGACCGTTCTGCACCACTCTCGACTAGTCATGTGCAATTCATAAATGCATCTGCAATCGTCCAGCCCATTCATAAGATGTATGCTATATGGTATATGGTCCGGGGCCCAAGTCGAACCACTTCGAGCAACTGGGAAAAAAGAAGACGAGAAAATTGAGGAAAAAACAGCATGGACACATGACAGCATTCTTTTCCATGTGGCCGCTCTGCTACTCTTGCTAATCAAATCGGGCGCCAAGTCTTTTGTTGTGCAAAGGAAGACAGGGACAGGATGTGCGGTGGCTCGAGAGGGGGCGGCATCTATCTACTCAGGTGGCTTTCACTCCTTTTTCCACTCTTTTTTGTGGGTCAATCACCAGACAACAAACACACGACGACATGGAATAGATGTCTAGGCTACATGTTGTCCATGAAATGATTGAATGGAGAAAGCACACAAGAACGGATAGAATGCGGGGGGATGGTGATGGTGATGGTGGGGGTGGGGGCGGAGGCGGAGGCGGAGGCGAAGGAGTCGGTGTCCCAGCACCCATCATCACATATGAAATGACAAGAAAAAATTGCTGAAAATATATTTGAATGAATTGAATGCAAACACATGTCCCTCCACAGGCGCCCAACGTCTTTCCTGCACGGGAAAATAAAACATGGTGTTTCTGAAAACTCTGGGGACTTCGAAAACGTTAGCCAAGGTGGCTGAAAGTATGCAATAAATTGTTACTCTTCCCAAGTACAGGGTCGAATAAAGTAAACGTAGTGCTAAATATTTTTTGTTACTTCTTCGGAGAGTTCAATTTATTATTTCACATTAGCCCCGCTCTTTTTTTTTTACTGAAAATGGGTTTATTTTAATGGGGGAAAATATGTATCTTCATATGTTTCTTGAAATTCATTTTTAGATTTAAAGTACTACTGTTTGTAGGTTTTGTAAGCCATTTTATATATGTAAATGTAAAGATTTTAAAAGATGCAAAAAAGGATGCTACTAATAAGTGTGAATCGTTGTATAGCACACTTTTAGACCCTTTTTGTATTTTTTAAATGATCCTTAAATTTAAAAAGACTTTTAATTTACTTTAAGTTGGTAGTTTTTCGCATTCGGAGATGGTGTAAAAAACTATGCTACTTAAAAATGTGAAAGAACCATGTCCCATTTTTCAAAGCATACTTTTGGACACCTTTTTCTAAATTGCTTGAAAAACCACTGATGTTAAGTGGGCTTGAAGAGTGGAAAGTTAATTACAGATTTTCTCTGACTGTATTCTGTCGCCGCTTTTCAAACACGTGATCGATCTCTGGGGGCGCTGGGCGTGGCTGGGCGGTTGGGCGGCTGGGCGGCTTTGCGCCTGTTTGGTTGGATTTATGGTGGATGGGACATTTTGGGGGAAAGCCTGCTCAGGTGTCTTTTGGAGCAAGTTTTCGTGCCAAAGTTTGTTCAGCACAAACATCAAATGTTGCCCGTCCCTCTTGCTCCCCCGGCCCATTTCGCCATCTCTTTCGCCCGCCGTGCAGTTTTCTTTTATTTTCTCCGTTTTTGCGCCGCTTTTCATGTTTTCTGTTGGTTTGTTTGTTTGTTTGCCTGTTTGTTTGCCTGTTTGAGTTGCTGTTAGAATTATTTTTTCCACTAACGCAAAGCCGCGCCGCTCACACACGCACACTTGGATAGATACTCACATAGATACTCACAGCGGATACAATGTGAGATAGGTGCATATGTGGCACTCGTCCTTGTTTGCGAGTACATATGAAAAACAAACAAGCAAGGATTTAATGCAGCTCTCCTTTTCCTTCTCCTCCAGCCCTCTCCCTCTGTCGTTTCCTCCTCCTCCTAAGTCGCATCCTTTTTCTCTCTGTGTGCTTGCTTGTGTGTGTGAGTATTGGCCTCGTCCAGAACGCTTCGTTAACTTGGCAAATTCCCTTGTCCTGCCATTTATTACCCCAAGACAGTTCTCGATGTCTGCTGCGTCACTATATCAATCTATATAGCGCTGGCCAGTCCCGACCAGGACGTGAAGGTCCTTGAGTCTGGCCCTCCTTGAGAATGCCAATTGTTGGACGATCCCCGATGGGAATTTATCGAGCCGCAGGATCGTAAATATATTCCCCGTTGAGGCAGTTGCATTCACCTTCCTTGCAAAATGTAATTAATATTTTTACCCGGAACTTACAGATGAAAAATAAAGGAACAGCCACGATTCTGTGGTGTCTCATGGGTAAAACTAAGTAAGTTTAGTGGACAATTTGTTTAAATTGGCATTACTCAGTTTCCTTTATCATTATGCTTGCTCCTCATCCATCTTCCTCGTTCCCTACACATCAGCAACCGACTTCTTTATCTGCAATTGCAGTTGTATCTGCAGTACCTGTATCGCCTGCATTATATCCATGTCCATCACTCGCACAGAACCCTAATGAAGCAATAGTCAAACAGAGAGGGGCATCACAGACCCCAAACCTTTTGCTCACTGGCAAAATGGGGGAATCCCGTCGCTTTTGTGTGACTCCCCCATTTGGCAAGCTGCAGCTTTTGGCAGGCAACCATCACCTTCATCATCAGCCAAATCAGAGTCATCACCGCATATCTTTTAGGTTTATACGTCAATTTTAATGTATGTAATTGTTTTTATTTTTAAAATTCAAATAATTATATCAAAACTGGAGAACAGTAATTTAAATAAGTTGACAGGTAATAGAAGCAAATATAATCAAAAATAGTCGCTATTATTTACCTAATAAGGTTCACCATATTTTCGCAGTCTGAAGAATTCGCGTAGTGCCTAACTACAAGTGTGTCTTTCATTTGAACATTTTCGGGTGAAAAACTAAAACTCTTCCTTTGAACAACATTATATCCTTTTATATATCCTGTTGTCACGGCCCAACAATGAGTGATAATTATGTCCAAAGCCTTTTTGCAAACGTATAAACCCTGTCTAAGTTGGCTCAAAGTTCACCTGTCACTCACTTCTCGTCCTTGGACAGGGAAATTTTACTTTGGCTTTCGCTTTGCCTTGCTTTTGGCTCTGATTTAGTCAGCTCAGGTGAATGATATAAACTTAATTGCGGAAATTGGGTTAAAAAAGGCCTGGGGGTTGGGCGGTTTTCGGGGGCCGGAGGTGTGGGGGCTTCAGAACTTTGACACATGTGCGGGTTAAACAAATTTATGTGCGTCCAAGTGAGTGTGCGAGTGTGTCGTTCATTGACTTGACTTGACTTTACTTTGCCCATTGGCAGGAATAAAAATGGGAGCAAGGCGAAAGTTTTTCGCACACGTCGCAAAGGAACCCCCTTTTCCATCCGCATCCCCATCCCCATCGCCGCCCTTTGTGTCGTTGTAATGCAATTTTATTTCATTTCATTGAAGGCAAAGTTTTCCCTTCGAATTCTTTTACTTAACTTCTTCCTTCACTTGCCGCACAATCCCATTCTTTGCCTCGACTTGCCCGCTTTCCCAGCTTTTCCTGGCAGGGACAAATTTCCCTTTGCCTAACCCACTAAGACGATGTATGCAAATCTTTGATGTAAGTAATAATTTCCTTCCCGTATGGGGGCAAAAAAAAAGAAGTGTAAAAAACGTACATATATACGAAGAGCCAGCCAAATGGCAGATGAAACTTTGCGATTGTAAATTATGAGCGTGTGAATATTGCTTTTAGCATTTGCGAAAGTTCCGGCACTGATTTGCCAAATTCGCCAAACGTCAACGGATAAATCATGGCTGGTTCCTGGCGGGTTGTGTGCTCAAGAAAAGTTGGATTCTGTCATGGGTAAAAGTGGGCCAAAACAAGAATTCAGTGGGCTAAATAATTAATGGAAATTCGTGCACTTTATTTTGGCAAATTATATATAATTTCGCAGAACCAATTTGGAGCACCAAAATGGGGGTAATCTTTTAGGGTATTCATACCCTTAAAAAACCACAAAAGACTCTGAAATTGGCATTAAATTATAAGAAATATTGTTTGCTTGTGCTTTCAAATTACTAAAGACTATGATTTAATATCATTTCACTATTCGAATTAGAAACAAGCTTGGTGCGAACTGTTTCCTTTGAAAGTCATAACTTTCCCAGTAGCCCTGTATATCAAATACACCAAGTTTGGCAATGTAAAATAAGTTATTCACAGCTGCTGTAGATTTCATTAAGAATAGAATGCGTGAAAGTTCCCCAACAAAATTCAAGCAAAGCAAATGCTATAAAATCAAGCACTAACTGGTTTGCTTCAAAGCTCCGAGTAAAATGTAATTGAAGGGCTAACCACCGACGAATGAAATTAATTAAAATCTTTAGAGAGGTAAAGGCAAAGGTATATAAAGTTTTAATAAAACTGCTTTTAGGGGTAAATCACTGCAGATTGACCAAAGAAGACTAGGCAAAAAGTTAAAGATGGGGAAGTGATAAACTGGTAGCCTTTAATGTGAAAGCAGACAAATCTGTAAAGGTAAAAATGTGTCTGAAAAATATAGTAGGTAATAAAAATGGTAAAAATAATAAAAAATAATAAAATAAGCAGTTTTTTTTTTAATTAACATCTTTATTTAATATAATCCAGGAACAGATCTAATTAAAGCCTTTAACCTAAATGTTTTCTTAAGTAAATAATCTCTTAATTATAAATTATAATTAGTTTTCAACTTAGTATATAGGAGTAGATCAAATTACGACTAGTTTCAAGTAAATAATATATTCATATTAGTCTCTTAGGAGCAGCCCAAAATGTCTTCTTTTGAGCCTGCGAATTGGGATAGCCCCCTGTAATCTCCGGGCTAGACGATTACGGTGGGCAGTTAGACGGTCGTTGTACCTGCTTGAGAAGAACGATATTTGGTCTTCAACAAGACTCAGGTTTAGGTCATTGTGAAGCGTTTGGCCGCTAACGAACCACTCACAGCCAGTGATTTGTAAAATAAGCAGTAAAAGCGGATAGAATCCATCGGAATTTCGCACTCAAAATATATTGTTGCCTTCTTTTAGGGACCTTAAAAATTAATTTTAAAAATCCCAATAATTTTCGGGCTTTATCATTACCAACATTTTTCACGTCACTTAGCTCAAACATATGTATTTGGAATGCCTTTTAAAATAATACTATTCAACTATTTACAGCATAGAAAAAAATCCAAAATACGGAAATAGCAACTATTTCCGCAGCTTTGCTACAATGTTTTACAAAATGCATACTTTCAAATTGAACACATCTGCACACAATAAAATAGAACAATATAGAAAAACTTTCCGGCAGACCAGAATGCACAGACAGCTGAAAAATACGAGCTGACAAACCGTAAACGATTAACGAACCCAGCTGGTTCAGATTTAGGCCACTTCCGGAATTCTAGCCCATGGCCAATCGAAGCCGCGGGCTTTAAGTCCGGCCGAGTGGCTTTAAAATGCGATTTGGAAACAAACTGCGAGCCACTCGAATGCGGGCTTGGTCGACTGCCGTTCCGTTGTCCAATGGTCCCCTAGTTTTCACCCCTCCATCGTAGAATTTGCCCCTGCAAACTGCATCCCCCACCGTCGAAACCAAAACCACCATCTGCCCCTGGCCCGTGGCCATTTTCGCACTCGCATAACTTTGACAGCATTTTTGCAGAATTACAATTAACTGCCTAGCCTCGAATGGGCATGAGGGGTGTCGTGAAAGGGAGGTTGGTTGGGGGTTGGCAGGACGAAAACCAGGAGCAGCCGTTGCAGTTGCAGCCTAAAAGTATGCAACCACACTCGCAGGCAAACACTTGGTGGGCGTTCGCGCCTGTGTGTGTGTGCGGGGAAGTGATGACGATTTTTCGAAATCTCCAGGGTTTTGAAATCACTTATAAAGGCGTCCAAAAGTATGCAGTAAAAGCGGATGGAATCCATCGGAATTCCGCACTCGAAATATTTTGTTGCCTACTCTTAGACACCTTGGAAGAATATTTTAAAAATTCCCAACTATGAGCTTTTAAAATTTCTAATAAGAAAATTAATTAATAAATTTATTTAAATTATTTAATTAATTGGTAAAACAGCAGTTGGTAGTACAATACAAATAATTATATTTAAGTATTAACTTTTCTTAAAATTTGTTAATGCTACATTAATTAATCACTAAAAGAATATAATTTGTAAAATTGAGCACCAAAAATTTATAAATTTTAAGTTTTTTGAGAAAAATAGAACATAAAATTAGTGACATTAAAAATTATTAAAAAGTGGCATATGTGCTTAAAATAAAAAATACCTTAAACTAACTTTGTTTTCAATGCACAGGGAAAACAAATTAAATTATACTTCGTTTTGTTAGTCCTAAGTACCCCTCCAAAATCTTCAAAGTCATTGCATCCAACTTACGAAAATCTCTTCATTTAAATTGCTTTTTAATCGGAATAAAAATTAATTACCTTTTTGGGAAAATCAGATTAAACAACCGCATTTTCATTCAAATCCGGATGCCTTTTGATGTCTTTTTGGCCATCTTGTGCGGTTCGATTTGTCCTGTTTTTGAAATGGGTCGTCGGCATCACTGTGTGTGGACTCCAAGGCGGGGGAATGGGGAAATTTGTTCCATTTTACGCTTTCTACACAAAAACAATAAATCGCTCACAGCATCAACAGCGTCAACTTTCCTAATGCAGCGGGTCGCCCTCAGTTGGCCGTTGGATGTTGGATGCTGGATGTTATATGGTGAATGTTGGCCATAGGATGTTGGGATGCTGGTCCTGAAATGGCGATGTGGAGGCATCCTGATGGTGGAGTGGCGAAATGGTGGATGCAACCGGCGAAACGCCACCAGGATGCCAGCAATTGAGGCTGAAGCCATTTTAACTGCCACTTGAATGGTAACTAAAAAAGGGAAATAAACTAAATATGTATGCATGTGTGCGGGTGGTGTGTATAGAGTGTGTGTGTGGGTAATCGAGTCTTTGGGGGCTAAAACTGTAAATTGTAATTTTCAACTTTTAAGTGGCTGCTACGTGTGAGGCTTTCGCTATTCCGCCCCCCTGTCGTGCCCTCATGATGATGGAAAATGGAAATGAAAATCAAGATTTAGGTCCACCACCCACCTTTTCGCGCCCATTGCAGTGTTGACAAATGGTGGCATTGTCTGAAAAGTCAGGCAGCACAGGAAATTAACAGTGTTAGTAAATGTAATACGAGTGTAAAAGTTTGGGTTGTCATAGATGGCAAATATTGATAATCAGGTAGACAAATAAAATAAATAAAAAAAATATTCTAACTTTATTTCTCTCTGTCAGATAACTTTTGTCGGTTAGTTAAATTGCGTTTTCGTAACAATAAAATGTTGGTATTTATCTGATTGAAAAGTCTTTACTAAACAAAAGGTTGTAGTTAAAACACCAGTCGACAAAACAAGATAAAATTCAACAATGGACCTCCAATGTTAATTTAAGCTGATAGATAACAAATTTGATCTTTTACATGACATTGAGCAGTCGGACATTTCAATTAAATCCCTCACAGTCTAACCTATACAACGATATCAATATTCAAGAAAAATACCTCAAATTAAAAGCGAATACCCTGGGTGTTAGTTTGGGAATATCTGACCCTCAATAACTCACACCTCAGGAAAACATGACGAAAAATTCGGAGACTTTTCAGTGCGCTCGGCCAACACATCCTGATCCCGGCTGAATCGGGCTCTGATTGAGTGGGTCAGTGGGCGGTAACGGGGAAGGGGGACGAGAACGAGAACGGCCAAGTGAAAGTGAAGTAAACGTGATTGAAATTTTATCTCTGACAAGAAATCGAAAGATATATTTAGCCCCAGCTGTGAGCCGGGTCACCGCCCCCACAACTCGCATCTCAGCCGCAATCTCAACCGCCGTTCACAAACGGGGATTTGGATGTGGATGTTGATGGGGATGGCGATAGAAGTGGATGGAGGAGGATGGAGATGGCAATGTGTGTGCGATGTTGCCAATTCAATTCTTCAACGGGTTACCCACTGCGGCGTTAACCGTTACGTCGCCATCTTTCTCCTGACTATACACTCGCACACACCCCGTTTGGCTCCCCTTTGCGTCCCGTCCCTGCGTTATTTGCATTGAAATGTTGAGTAATTGGAAAACCAATCTGAAGCATCTGCAGTTCTTGTTTTGCATACCTCTGGCACCTTCCTAACCGACCTCGCCGACATTTGTCGGGCTACGCTCGATTTTTCAAACCGAAATCAACGTCGCAGTCACAAGAGCGGAATGGAGGGAACGGACAAGCTTAGGGGGCATACGATGCAAAAAAAACACTGCAATAAATTGGCATCTAATACGAATTGTATATTAAATTATCCCAAGTAAATCAACCAGTCTTTTTGTTATATCATTAAAAACATACATAAACATTACAGATTTTAATTTTTATTATCACTTATTAATAGAATATTCCGTTAACATAAATGGTTCGCCCCTCATTGGGCGCCAAATATTATTTACACACTTCTTATTCCTACTTACACAGCTTCCTGAAAATCGGTTTACATTTTGTTTAATGCCAATAAATAACAAGTTAAAATAAGAAATGTATTCTGTTTAAATATCTTTCTCTGTACTTATTTGATGGGTGGGTATGCAGTGGGTCGACAGGTTGTTTCGCTCGTGGCGCTTGACTTGCTAAAAATAAATTGTTTTTAAATAGCTCGCATCGCTCGAAACACTCGTCGGGTGTCTGCTACAGATACAGATACCCTTATTTAACCTATATAGCCCCTACGTTCCCCTCTTAACATCGCCAGGAACAACAAAAAAGGGCAGCGGTAACAAAGGAAATGAGCATGGGAGAAACAACAGACGGCAAAAGGCTGCAAAAAGCCAGCAATGAACACGCTTCCGCTGGAAGCTTCCTCCCCGATTCCTGAACCTATTTGTTACCAATTTTGTAGAAATATATGCATGTACCAGTTTCTATCTGCTACAATGAACTTGCATTGTTTTTTGTCGCGGAAATTGTCTCAATATGGTGTAAATTGTTGAACACGGTTTTTGGAAATTCGCAATCATAATTCATATTTTCTTGTTTCTCCTTGACATTTGATTATTTTGCATTAGCTATGAATTGTAAATTTAACGTATGCATATTGATTTATTGAATTTTATTTAAATATTGCTTTCCCTCTACAAAATAATGTATAAAATATTCCACCAGGCCGTTTTAAAACCAATTTACATATAAATCTTCAATGTATTTTGTCCATCTAGCAGGGCTTTCGGCTAAAGCAATGGGGTTTTCCATATGGATAACTGGTGGTGACCATATCGCAGGGTTGTCCCGGAGTTCTGGTAGCACTTGGCGGAGTTCCTCCTCGGCTATTTGAAGTGCTCGGTGTACTCGGTGTTCTACGCAGACTTCGATTGCGGCTCGGAGCCCTCGCAGGCTGAGGAGTCTGGGGCTGTGTTTGATTTCCCACCGAGTTCTGGCTGTATATAAGTTCATCGAATGGCCTGTAGTTCTCCATCGATTGGAAGCCATGAAGGGATGAGTCCTGATGGGTACTGGAGCCTGTGGTCTCGAACTGCGGCATCGAGAGGTCTTCGACCTTGGGCTGCCCAGAGTTATTCGCATTTTCTAATGTGTTATTAAAAATCCTTGTCACTGAGGTGGTTGAGCTCTGGACGGTCACTTCCTTGACCATTTCTGAAGGTCCCTTTGTGGCGTCCTTTAGGATGGACGGAGCACTCTCGTTGGCGAGTTGTTTGCTGCCGTTTACTTGCTGGTCCTGTCGAGGGGACTTTCCCTGGTGCTTCTCCGCCCTCGTAGAACTGGGCAATGCGGTGGAATTGAAGAAGTCCGGCTGGGTTTCGTCTTCCAAGTTCTCGCAGGGCATTGTCAATTGATGGCGTCGTGGTTGATAGGAAACGTCCTCGAAGGTGGGCATGCTCACATCCTCCAAACGACCTGCACTTTTCTCATCCCAGGGACGACTTCTGGAGCTTTGTTCCGGAGTTGAGCACGAACAGTCGGCCGACTTATCCGCCTCATCCCGCCGTGACAGATATGAGGGAGCACTCTCGTTGGCCAACATTTCCAAAGGAAAGGAAACGTCTGGTGGACGTCGCGCAATTGACTTAGAATCATTTCTGGATAATGATTCATTCTGCGGCATGGAAACATCCTCCAAACACTCGTCTTTCACATGGGGCAAGCGTCTTGATGCCACGCGACTGCTCGGGGCAAAACTGGGAGCACTCACATCTTCGAGGCATTCGTTGGTGCGACGTCCACGTCCTCCACCCACGCTATCTTCAGCGCACTCGCTGTACTGAGTTAGATTTGAGAGTCCTGAGGGCATGCTGATGTCCTCCAGGCGAGCGCTGCTGATGGCACTTTGACCACGTCGCGATGACCCAGAGACGTCGCCAAATGTTGGCATTGTCATATCCTCCAGGCACTCGTTCGTCACTGACATTTGCTGTGGCCTAGGGCTTCTTCCTCGTGAACTAGTATTTGGAGACGCCAAGGTTCTCTTTTTTCGACTGGTTCCGTCATGGGCACTCCTTGCGAAGGAGGGTTCACTCACGTCATTTAAGTACTCACTTGGCATGGTTACCTGCCTTCTGGATGAACCAAATACCTCTTCATACGAGGGCATGGTCATGTCTTCCAAACATTCGTTGGTCGTCATTTCCTGTCTGGACCTATGCCTTGGGATAGGGCTTCTTCCGAAGAAGGAATCTGTGTTTCTCGGCTTGAAAATGTTTTCAAGACATTCGTTTGCAGCTGGACCACGGCTAAAGTTGCCAAGCGATGGCATGGTTATATTATCCAAGCATTCGTTTGTCATGGGTTCTTGAAATATTTGAATATGCTTGGGACTTCTTCCCCGAGCCGCAAGTCCAGTGCTTGGACTACCAAATGATGGCATGGTCATGTCATCCAAGCATTCGTTGGTCATCGCTCCCATTCTTAAACTTTGCATTGGCGCAGGGCTTCTTCCTGTAGATAATCCAGAATCGTCTTTATAGGGTGGCATTGAAATGTCCTCAAGGCATTCATTAGTAATAGGTCTACGACTTGAGCTGCCGAATGACGGCATAGTCATATCATCCAAGCATTCCGCTGTCATTGCTGCCTGATTAGATCTTTGCATGGGAGTGGTAGACCTTCTTCCGGACAACACTGAATTTCTACCATATGCAGGCATTGAAATGTCCTCTAAGCATTCATTGGTAACAGGCCCACGACTGGAAGTACCAAAAGATGGCATTGTCATATCATCCAAACGTTCGTTAGTCATCGTGTTTTGTCTGGATCGTTGCATTATTGTCGCTATTGGTCTTTTTCCCCTGGAAGATCCTAGTATTCCTTCATAAGAAGGCATTGAAATGTCCTCCAGACATTCATTGGTAACAGGTCCTCTGTATGAACTAGCAAACGATGGCATGGTCATATCGTTTAAGCACTCATTGGTCATCGTTCCTTGCCTAAAGCTTCTGCCCCTAGACGATCCTGTAGTTTCTTCATAAGCTGGCATGGAAATGTCCTCCAGGCATTCATTAGTCAGTCCACGCCGTGAACCACCAAAGGAGGGCATGGTCATTTCGTCCAACCGTTCTTGTCTTGAGCTTTGCACAGGTGTGGGGCATCTTCTTCTCATCGATCCTGTATATTCCCTGTATGAAGGCATTGAAACATCTTCGAGACATTCGTTTTTGACTGGACTTTGACTAGCATGACCAAACGATGGCATTGTCACATCCTCAAGACATTCGTTTGTCATTTGTCTTGACCTTTTCATTGATGAAGAGCTTTTTGCCATCGTTGCTCGTGTATTTTCAGCATATGAAGGCATTGATATATCCTCAATACATTCATTCGATTTAAATCCAGGTCCGCTTATATTTTGAGTCTGTCCTCTAGGAGTCCTTCGACCTGACTGTTGGGAAACACCTCCAAACGATGGCATTGTTTGATTGTCCAAACATTCGCTTGTCATCTGCCCTCTTCTCGAAGTTATCGATCTTTGTCGTGGACTTCTTGCTCTGGATGATCCCGATACTCCTCCAAAGGATGGCATGGTTACATCCTCTAGACATTCATTAGTCCTTTCTGATACTTCACTTACTGGTGGCATTGTCTTCTGATGTCTGGAGGTACTTTTCCTTCTTGAAACACCTGATGTTCCACCAAATGAAGGCATTGTTACATCCTCTAAACAATCATTGGAAGCTTGGCTTCTGCTTAAGTTCCGCTTACTTCGACCACTCCGCCTAAGCGATCTATTTCTTCTAAATGTAGACTGACTCCCATCTGGCAAGCACTCACTTCTTCGCGATATACTAGAAATATTGCCAAAGGTGGGCATACTGATGTCCTCAAGGCACTCGTTCGGTAGCCCAGTGGTTTGTCTTCTGGAAGGACCAGTAGTCCCTGCAAAGGACGGCGCACTCATGTCCTCCAGACACTCACTGGGCATGGTCAACTCTCTACGTCTGGAGGTTGAAAAAACACCATCAAACGATGGCATGGTTACGTCCTCCAGGAACTCATTCGTCGGTGGACATCTGGTGGAACTGGCACTCGGCAATGTTCGCTGACGCCTACTGTCAGCTCGAGAGATGCTTCTTCCAAATGACGGGGCACTCACATCGTTCAGGCACTCACTGGGCAGGGTCACTTGCCTTCTGGACATAACAGATACTCCACCCATTGAAGGCATGGTCATATCATCCAAACACTCGTTGGTCAACGATCGGTGGCTGGAAATTTGTTGGCGCTTTCGACTCCGACTCCTGGAATTATTAGACACTCCTCCGAAGGAAGGCATAGATATGTCCTCAAGGCATTCGTTGGTCGTATTACCTCGTCCCGAGCTCGCGAATGACGGTGCCGATATATCGCCTATATTTTGAGTAGGCAACGTCATTTGCTGTCGCTGGGATCTTTTCCTCCTCGGTGATACCGACATTCCGCCAAAGGATGGCATCGACACATCCTGCAAGCACTCATTTGTGTCCCCATATTTGGTAGAGTTGGCAAACGAGGGCGCAGATGTATCGCAGATATTCCTGAATGACATGGTTTTCTGCCGTTTACTCGATCCTCTGGAACTGCTTCTTCCGAAGGATGGAGCACTTACATCATCCAGGAACTCGCTCGGCATAGTTATTTGTCTTCTGGATGAGCCTGAGACTTCACCAAACGATGGCATGGTCATCTCGTCCAAGCACTCGTTCGTCATTCTCGAGGGCATGGTTCTCAGGTGTCGATCAAGACTTCTGCTTCTAGAGGCCCTAGAAATTCCTCCCAGAGAGGGCATTGTCATATCCTCGAGACATTCGCTGGGCATTGCGAATGATGTTGATGGTCTCCTAGACATTCTTCCCCTGGAAGAGTCCGAAACAGCACCGAAAGATGGCATGGTTACTTCCTCCAGGCATTCATTAGTCATAGGTCCTTTTGAAAAACTGGCATACATGGGCTCGGATATGTCGTTAATGTGTTGCGCTGACATCGATCTGCGCAATTGGCGACGACTTCGGCTCGGTGATAAACTCGATACTCTTCCAAAGGAAGGCATGGTCATATCATCAAGGCATTCATTGGTAGTTTGACCCCGTCTTGAACTGGCAAAAGTCGGGGCAGATATGTCACTTATATTGCGAGTATTCCTCGACCTCTGCCTTAGACTTCTGTTTTGACTTCTGTTCCTGGAAACATTCGAGACCCCCTCAAACGCGGGCATTGAAATATCTTCGAGGCACTCATTGGCAGTTGGGTCCCCGGTTGAGTGCCCAAACGAGGGCGCCGAGATGTCCCAAAGGTTCTGGGAAGGCATCGATATCTGTTGCTGCCTCCTGGGACTCTGGGTACGAGATCTGCTCCTTTCGAAAGATGGCTGGCTCACATCCTCCAGACATTCGCTGGGCAAAGTGTGTTGTCTTCGGGATACTCCAGAGATATTGGCAAACGAGGGCATAGTCTCATTCTCCAGACAGGAACGATGTGACATATTGTGACTCCTCGAAGTGGATCCAGGGGACTCGAACACCGGCATTGTCTCATTATCTAGAAAATCCTGGGAGGACATGACCTCTAGGCCGTTGTTTGGTAGCGATGCATCGAGATACAAGGGCATTGACTCATCCATTAGGTTCTCCGATCGGTTGGGCAAGGAGAAGTTAAGGCGACGTCCCGGTTCACCTCTCTGACCAGCGGGCGTGCAGTCTAGAGAGGATGTATTCGAAACAGTCGTTTCATCAATATGGCTGGTAATATGACCACTTGGATCGCGGTGAGTGTAGATCCGGCGTCGCGTGGTCTTTGGGTAAGATATATCATTAAAAATATTTTAAAACTAAGTGATATATAGTAACCTGTTGATAGTAGGGATCCTCCGAACCGTTGAGTTGATTCGCTCGATTAATACGTTCCCTAATGCTCTTAAAACGATCCAGAATCTCGCCATATACATTATCCACATGACTGGTGGTTTTCGAGACATCACTCATGTCGGGAGCGGAAACATCGGCTAGGAGCTCTCCCCGAAAATCGGACATCTGGGATGGCATGCTGAGATCGAAGTTAGGTGCCGACATATCCGCTAGGCACTCCTCTGGCAAATTGCTTAAGTTCACCTCAGTTTCATAGGGTTGACGACGTGGTTGCGCCTGCCGAAAGGTTTCCATAGCTGCAGCATCGGTTTCATCTATGGAGAAGTTAAAACATTTAATTACAAAAATATAAATTGGTATATCCTCATAAAGTTAAAATGTTTTTCAATTTTAATTTAACTAATTACATTTAACTATATACAACTATTTTCTTTTACCAAATTTATTAGTTGTTTTTTAACTTACTAATTAAAATATTTAAAATAAATAAACTTACAGGTCATATTCCGGAACATCCGTGGATGTCGCCATTCCTCACTTCCTGTTAGCCCAAAATCGCTGGGATCATATCGATGTGTCCTCCCACGAAATCCTGGTCGCAGATGCTCCGGAGTGCTTACCAGATCGGGATCCCGAGAAGGACAGCGCGGCACCTGGATACTTCTCTGGCTTCTATAATAAATACTCTCATATAATCGAAAATAACTAATGTAAATTATTAACTCACCTATTGTTGCAATCCACAGACCCATTGGGGCCGATTTGCCCTCTGTCCCTGCTAAGAAAATATATGGATAATTTGCTGCCAGGCCTAAGATTCCGTTTACAACTTACCTCATGATCCCCGCTAGTTGTTAAATTGGTTCAGCATTCAGACTGGAAGGAAATATTTGAGTCCGAATGAGAGGAAAAGGTTTCGAGAGGTGTCGTTTGCCTCAGGCTGTAGAAAATTGTAGATAAACTAAATGGCTGGAAAGGCAGTGGCTGCTCCGATTCGTTGGGGTATCTCGATACCAACCTATCAACACTAAATCATATCGATAACTAAAAGACCAACAATCAAAGTAATTGGCCGGTAATAAAAACTTAACAAAAAATTACTTGAAATTCACATATTGGTGCAACAACAAATCAGTTGCCGAAAAAAAATTAAGGGAATTCCCTAGCCGTCTTGTATATTTGAAAATTTAATCCCAATTTCTTGTAGTTCAAAAATTCCACCTTTGCGAAACTATGTATACACTTTTTGCATAGAATGTATCTGTGGAATTGGTTTGGCATTCAGCCTGGGTGGCAAAATCTGCCTCAAAATCAGCGGGAAGGTGCTCAAGAGGTGTCGTCTGCCGGAGGAAAATCAATAGGCCAGTAGGTCAGTGGCTGCTCCGATTCGTGGGCCTGGCATCGATGCCACCCCACTTTCCGCTCCTTGCTATTTTTTTCCATCCTGCTTCGAGCAGACAGACGGCGAAGTGTGTCAAGCATCCGTGACTCTATTTCTTATCCAATTAAACAATTATGGAGAGCTCATTAAGGCAGGTTGTTTGAGAAGCGCCGAGAGCGGCCTCATCTCTTTTTTCCCGACAACCACTTCCGTTCGCTCCTTCCTTTCTCATTTTGAATACGCCAGAGCTGGGCAAAAAGCAAAGCAGATGCAATTAGCGGGCATATAATTTTTCATTCGGTTTTCCTTCGGCTTCATTGGTTCTTGATGGCGATTTGCGAGAGGGGGATGCTGGATCTATATGCTCCATGGACAGGAGATGATAGAAGGCGAGGTGTTTGAGCCGGCTAAGCGCGCGAAGTCGTCACACGAAACCGCTTTCATTTCCGCCAAACACAATTGCATCATTAGCGATGCAATCTCCGTTACTTAACGTAACCGCAACATGCCGGAAATGAAATCCGAGGAAAGCTGCTGCTCCGCTCGCTCAACTTTTTGCCACGGTGAACGACTCGACAAGTGCGGCAGGCCGGGAAAGTCGTCGGAAAAGCTGGCAAAGCGGCGAGAGCAGTCGGAAAAAGGCAAAAAAAATTCAAAATGAAAATCAAGGGACGCTCGACCGCCAAGCACAAGGAAATATGACGTCGCCATGTGGCATAGGAATAGTCAAAGAGGATTGCTCTAAGGACGCAGGACCCAGGCAGCCGGAAAGCGAGCGGAATGGTGCTGCTGCGCAGAAATAATCGAATGAAGCCCAGGACGCGCGGTACCAACTCCGTTTGGCTCTGTGGCCAGCCTGCGTCGAGGAGCGATTACGCCGAGCCGCTTCATTTGGCTGGGGCTCCAATGCAGCCGGGACCAGGAGATGGAGCAGATCCTGCGGCGTCAGCCACCTGCAAATATTTGACTTTGGCTCGACAGCACCCACACATGCGAGGGCCGTTCGAGCAGTGGTCGGTGGCTGTACCTCGACGAATTTAAGCCAAACAATGCAATTCAATATTTTGCGTGGGACAGAGGAGAGCGTAAAATGAATATAAATATTATTATACTAAAATTAATATTGTCGAAATTACAGCACTTAACTTTGCCCAAAAACCCAGTAGGTGAGGTTTAAGGGAACCCCAATGCGGTGCCACCTCGCCGTCGGTGGCGTGGGGTTACATCACAAATTTTGAAAATCCAGATTTTCGCCAAAAATAATAGCTGGCTTCGTTTGCTATCAATTTTAGGAAAATTTATTTTTTTTTAAATTGTTCGATTTTTTGTAAGGGGGTACATCACAAATTTTGAAAATGCAGATTTTTGCCAAAAATTCAAGTTTTTCAAGTTTTTTTGTTCGTAGCTTGGCCAAATCTAGGCGTACGGTCAAAAGACCGACTGCTTCGAGCAGCTGGCTTCGTCTGATGTCAATCCTGATCACTTTTAGAAAAAATTTATTTTTTGAAAAAATTTTCCATTTTTTGTAAGATGCACCACAAATTTTAAAACATCACATTTTCGCCAAAAATCTTCACTTTCTAGTGGTTTTTCGTTCGTATCTTAGCCAAATCAAGGAGTACAATGAAATGACCGACTGTTCTCAGCAGCTGGCTTCGTCTGCTATCGATTCTGATCACTTTTAGGAAAAATTATTTGTTGAAAAAATTTTCCATTTTATGTAAGGGGGTGCACCACAATTTTTGAAAAATCACATTTTCGCCAAAAATCCTCACTTTTTAGTGGTTTTTCGTTCGTAGCTTAGCCAAATAAAGGCGTACAGAGAAATGACCGACTGTTCTCAGCAGCTGGCTTCATCTGCTATCGATCCTGATCACTTTTAGGAAAATCTATTTTTTAAAAAAAAAATTTCTTTCACAATTTTTGAAAAATCTGATTTTCTCCAAAAATCCAAACTTTTTGGTGGTTTTTCGTTCGTAGCTTAGCCAAATCAAGGCGTACAGAGAAATGACCGACTGTTCTCAGCAGCTGGCTTCGTCTGCTATCGATTCTGATCACTTTTAGGAAAAATTATTTGTTGAAAAAATTTTCCATTTTATGTAAGGGAGTGCACCACAATTTTTGAAAAATCACATTTTCGCCAAAAATTTTCACTTTCTAGTGGTTTTTCGTTCGTAGCTTAGCCAAATCAAGGCGTACAGAGAAATGACCGACCGTTCCAAGCTGCTGGCTTCGTCTGCTATCGATCCTGATCACTTTTAGAAAAATTTATTTTTTGAAAAAATTTTCGATTTTTTGTAAGGGGGTGCACCACAATTTTTGAAAAATCACATTTTCGCCAAAAATTTGCACTTTCTAGTGGTTTTTCGTTCGTAGCTTAGCCAAATCAAGGCGTACAGAGAAATGACCGACCGTTCCAAGCTGCTGGCTTCGTCTGCTATCGATCCTGATCACTTTTAGGAAAATTTATTTTTTGAAAAAATTTTCCATTTTATGTAAGGGAGTGCACCACAATTTTTGAAAAATCACATTTTCGCCAAAAATTTTCACTTTCTAGTGGTTTTTCGTTCGTAGCTTAGCCAAATCAAGGCGTACAGAGAAATGACCGACCGTTCCAAGCTGCTGGCTTCGTCTGCTATCGATCCTGATCACTTTTAGAAAAATTTATTTTTTGAAAAAATTTTCGATTTTTTGTAAGGGGGTGCACCACAATTTTTGAAAAATCACATTTTCGCCAAAAATTTGCACTTTCTAGTGGTTTTTCGTTCGTAGCTTAGCCAAATCAAGGCGTACAGAGAAATGACCGACCGTTCCAAGCTGCTGGCTTCGTCTGCTATCGATCCTGATCACTTTTAGGAAAATTTATTTTTTGAAAAAATTTTCGATTTTTTGTAGGGGGTGCACCACAATTTTTGAAAAATCTGATTTTCTCCAAAAATCCAAACTTTTTGGTGGTTTTTCGTTCGTAGCTTAGCCAAATCAAGGCGTACAGATAAATGACCGACTGTTCTAAGGTGCTGGCTACATCTGCTATCGATCCTGATCACTGGTAGGAAAATTTATTTAAAAAAAAAAAAATTACTTCCACAATTTTTGAAAAATTTGATTTTCTCCAAAAATGGAAAAATTTAGAAAAAAACCAAAAATTTTAGAAAAATCATATTTAAAATACTAAACACATTCTGTAAGTTTTATCACATATGACCTACCAAGTTTGACCCATATCGAAAAGGGCAGGACCAACAGTCAAAGTAGTTGGCCGGGAGAATCAACTTTAAAGTCATAAAAACCCAGTAGGTGAGATTTAGGCGATCCCCTAGACGCTGTCACTTCGCCGCCGGTGGTAGCTGAGTGAGTAAAGGGGATACTCCTCAGCAATAACATCGAATCGCCACCGGTCCGGGTTCGAATCCCGGTGGGTTGTAAGAAGCATGGCAAAACACACTTGACATTCTTACACAGTTTCGGTGGGTGACTTGAACTTAAATTGGTGAAAAAGGAAAGCAGTAAAGTGAAGTTTAATTAAGTAAAATGTGAACCAAAAATAAAAATAAAAATAAATATTTTGTTTATGCTTTCAAATATATTTTCACTCTAATTTTCAATTTTATTTTGCCTTTATTGTTAAAGTGGATAAAATATTTCCAAATTGAGCTTACAGCAAAGCAGTATCAGTTATTCTTTTATTAAGATACAAAAATTTACATTATTTTCTGAATATCTGAATCTTAAAATTTCTTATTCTGTATATTAGATCTCGGAATCGCCTCTCGCTGCTCGACGCAATTTGCGAGGGTGCAGCCATCAACTGCCTCTCCGGCAGCCGCGTATTTGCATATGCCCCCGTGTCCTGGCACTCGGTCCTCCTGCCACCTGTCCATCCAGATGCATCCACATCACATCCTCAGCCACCCAGTCAAAAGGCTGTCAAAACGCAGGACGAAGCTACCGGGTTGTCGCTTTTCGCACCGCTTTGTGCCGCATTAATGCGCATATTAAAATGGACGCAGCAAGGCGAAGGCCTGCAAAACTAATGTCAGTCGTTGGAAACTTGGTATTCATATGAGGTGCATGGGTGTGCACTTAGAACAACGTATGAAAAAAGGAAATTAAGGTATAACCAACTTATTCCTAAAAATCTCAGTAAATTTATGAATTTCCCATTGGCAAACATGTAATAAACTCTATTGTAACACAAGTTTACAGAACAAAAACCCTTTCAAGTTGTATGTTTTTTGCAAATATATTTTTTGTAATGTTAAATATGGTCTTCCCTTATATTTGCGCTTTTTTTATGATCATATATGTTTTATATAAACCAATTTTAATCACCAAGGCTTTATTAAACTTCACTAAACAGAATTTCATTCCTTAATAAAAAAGCTTAAGTATGTTATTATAATAATTATGATTTAAGTTTTGTCTACCCTAGTATTTAAATAAATTTAAAATCTTCACTTTATATAAATAATAATAATAATACAAGAGCCACTAACAACCATAATAAATTCTAATTCATGTTAGGCAACTTTTGAGTAGGCATAATAAATTGCTAAGACATTGTAAGTCATAAGCATGTCTTCTTTAAAATTCTGAATTTTATATTATAATTATAATATATATATGTTATAAAATATAACTTTATATTTTTAAAAACCTTGGATGCAAAGAATTTAACTAAATATCAATGAACCATTTATGCATAGATGCAACTTGTTTTTTTCAATATGCAGCCACCAGAAACAAGCAATTTAAAGGATACATTTTTGCCTTCTGAAAATAAAACAGCTCCTCGGCATGATCCTTTCTCTGGGCCCGCCTTTTGTGCTTGGCCAGGAGCTGCACAAAAGGATTGCTGGCGACTGGCTCAAGGCTACAGACGACTTTTCTCCCCCGCTCGGAGTTCGGCGAACGTTTAGCTTGCTTACTTTTCAATTTGTTGGCCAGGAAGGGGCGCTCGAAGGTGGCTGGCTGTAAGCGTTTCGGGGGCCGCCTCGGCAGATGTGCTCGACGGTTTGGGGGCCCAGAAACAGCCAGCCTCGGCCACATCGCCTTCATAATGCGAGGGAATGGCACAAAGGACTTTGGACCTAGGTGGGGCAAACATGGCCACACACGCGGTCGCATGGGGAGCGATTAGCGCGAGTTATCAAGGGCTCCACGCCGCCCTCTGCCCTCCACCCTCCGCCCTCCGCCTTCTGCCTTCCATGCCCCATTGAAGCCACAAAGCCGCAACCACGGCAGCTTCATCAAAGATACATTATGTGTGCACACACAACATACACATATTCGCGAGCAGCGGGCAGTGGCTATTTAGCCATTATCAAAGCAAACGGCCACTTGCTCTGCTCGCCGGCAATCAGGAAATGAAACCGAATCAATAACTAGCCAGGTTTTGATTGAGCAAACAAATAAGTGATGTGCCAAGCGGGCAATGTGGGTGGCCCAAAAGGGGTATATTTTCAGGGGGAAATATGTATTCCCCATAATCCAACCAAAGTTGGTAAATAAAAAGTACTCTGCTTGGGTTCAAAAAACATAGAATACGACTGAAAAATCCCTACATCTTTCTTGGGACAAGTGGCGCCACACAGCGGCGAAAAAGGGCATGCATCGAGGGAAAGCTTTTTATTCGAACTTCAAAACAACTTCAAAAACTTGGCAGATAGCTTCCTTGGTAACATTATGAAATTCAACAGTATACTGTGGCTAGCATCACAAATATAGAATGTTTTGGTATTAAAAAATATATCTCAAGTTACGTATATACGTAAATAAATATTTATTTATTATTTTTTTTTTAAATATTTTTGAAAATGAAATACTTATTGAAAAATATTTTTTGACTGCAATCTTAGTAAGTATATTTTAGAATGTAAAATGTACTATTTACTATCCATTTTTATATTCTAATAATTTTTCGAAAATATTTTTTTAATTACATGCATACATTGTCAATATATTTGAAAAGGAAAATTTTCTCAAATGTTATTAAATCGAAATCTAAAATATAAAAATTAAAAAATATATATAATTTAATAATTATTCCAAATAACATAAACCACTTATTATTTTAATATTATTTTCATAACGTTTTCCCACTATGGTCCAAAAAAATACTAAAACTAAAATATATTTTAATATTTTAAAAAACAAATTAATTGTTGTTCTATTTTAAGGGAATTATATAATAGCTATTAATAGAATATTAAATATTTTGTATCAAAATTTTACAAAAAACATATAATTTAATATTTTGTTAAAGTACTTTTAACCAATTTATTATTTTAAAACTATTTATTTAATTGACCTACTAGTGATTGGGCTTAAATCGTCTTCAAATGTAAAACTAAAATACATTTCAGCATTTTAAATAACATTTTATTTTTTTCCTGTTTTATTTATTTATTATTAATTTATTATTTATATTTCTTTTGTAATATTTGGTGCAAATTGGGTTACCAAATTGTCAGTACAATTAAATAAATATTGTTCTTAATTTTCCAATTGCAAGCTACATTTTCCCTTTACGGCTGGTGACTTAATTGCAGTAGCGACAGCTTTTCTTTGTGGGATCAGAAGTGATTCATTGTGCTGGCCCAGAGCTTCGGGGAAAATTGGAATAGCCTCCCTGAAAGGAGTGAACTGCGAATCACTTACGTGGAACTCGCTGGAGGGCACCAAAGCCATCCCTCGTCGGATCGGTTGTCAAGGCAACTTTCCTCGAAACACTGGCCAAAACATTGAAGCTCCTCGCGTTGCCAGTGACAACTACCTGTCGCAGTCAGCTGTCCGCCGGTGGCAGGTAAATAAACAAGCATTTCCATCGAACAGCGAAAGGAGTTACAGAGTTGATAGAGTTTACCAGAAAAATAAATAAACCAAAAGTACTAAAAAATAAAAATACCTAAAAATGGCCCTCTGCTAGATGGGTTTACTGTGCGCCAAGCTGCGCGACTGCTGCTGTTTCCCATCCTTCAGCTGTTGCGGGACCTCCTCGCCGCCCGCGGAGGAGTTCCAGCTGCTGATCCTTGGACCCTCGGGCAGTGGCAAAACGGAGCTGGGCCATCGCCTGTCCAGGGTTCCCAGGGCCCCGGATGACCAGGAGGCGACGAATGGAGTGCGTTGCTATGAGCTCGCCGCGGAGGAGCTCCCTGCCAGACTCCAGCTCACCGAAGTCGGCGGCAATCCGGAGATGCAGCGCCTCTGGAAGCACTACCATGCCTCCTCGCATGCCCTGATTTACTGCTTTGATCTCGGCTCGGATCCGGATGAGCTGCAGGCCTCCTTTGCCCTGCTCACCGACTGCCTTCTTGGCACTCAGCTCGCTGGCAAACCAGTGCTCCTGGTGGCCTCACGGCATCGCGATGGCGTCCAGCTTTATGACGTGGAATATGCCTTCGCCTTGGAGGAGCTGGCCAAGTCCTGCGGATGTCCCCTGCTCATCTGCCACATGGACGATGTGGAGGACTTGCAGCGGGGAGTCCGGTGGCTGTGTCACCAGTTGTTGGCCAGAAAATCACAGTTGGAGCAGCGCGTACGATACGATGTAAATATGCAGGTGAGGCAAGGATACCTCATCTCTTTTGGGGATTTTAATTTAAAATTTGTGAAATGAAAAAATATATTATTTAAATATTATCTAACATAAAAATAATTTTTAAATTATTTTGTTTTTAAATCGAACCGTCGATTTACCTTCCCATTTTTAAGAAATAATATACGTTTTAAAAATGTAAATGATATAGATTTTTATCTATAAAGCTAAGGAACACTTGCATCTTTAATTTTCCATTATTTAATAATTTATCATCATATTCTTAAACATTTTTCCACAGGTTTGGCAGCGAAGGAAGAGATCTCTTTTATCCAGCGGAAAATTGGCTCAAGTGCATCAGCAGCGGTTTCGACGACAGACCCGAAAGGTTAGTCATTTACCTTTAAAAAATAATACAAAATTAAATATCAGAATCCCTTAGATACTGCCTGCCATCCAGGGAATCGGCTTGATGCGTCCCAGTACAGCACCTCCAAATATATTTTTTGTGAGTTCCCAGCACGAGGAAAGTCCCAAGTTGTAGGAAAAAGTGATCCAGAGCGCATTTACAGTGCCAAAAACCATTTAAGTGTTTTAGTAGAGGCTTCTTTTGCCATTTCTAGCGTTTAAGTCGTGAATCAATATTTAATTAAATGTGAATAGCTTTTTTAAACAGTGAATTGCCCTTTTTAAGCTACTTTTCAGGTGGCAATATTTCATTTGCACCATCGTTGACCATGTGAAACACGAAACTCACAAATGCATCGGCAGATATGAGCAATTCCGTTGAACAGCAGCCGGGCCAAGTGTAACATAGATTCAAGTTGAGCACATTCCATTGAACAATGCAAAATAACTACTGTTGTGCATGTTTGATATGTATTTGCACTGTTCGCCTGTCAATTCGCATCGAACAAAAGTTAATCAATTGGCTTGGTAAGCGGAGAATTATACATTTCGCACAATTTATGACGAGCCCTCTGGTCGACTCTGTCCGTTGTCAGCTCTAATTAACAATTACAAGTTGGCCCAGGAGGACAGGATTTGGAGCCGGCATTGTGTGGCGTTTTAAATTACATTTCTTAAAGGCCCCGAGAGAGCACAGTGGCGGTGAGGTTAATAGGACTAATACTTGTAAATTTCAAAGCATATAAAATTACCTAGGAAAAATATCTCAAATTCCTAGAACATTTTCGATGTTTAAAATAAGTTTGAGATATGCTGGGCTTTCTTAAATCTCAAATCACATATAAGACTACCATTCATTTATCAGAAAGTTAGATGTATTCGTTACTTTAGATCATACTAATTTTTATTGCATACTTTTAGGTAGCCCTATAAATTATTTCAAAACTCCAGTGTTTCCTTTGGCACCACCCCTATTAAGCGGTTTTGAAATCTCCAGGGGAAGGTGCCTCCGCTTTTATTGCTTCTAAATCGTCCGAGTTGGTAAAGTAAATCTTGTCGAAATACTTTTGCTATTATCTAGACCGCAGCTGTACGACAGTAAGTATGCAAAAAGGCATCGTTTTCGACCAGATTCTGGCCAGACATCCTGATGGGATATGGACGTGGGTGCCGATGAGGCATGGGTGGTGGGTTGAATGTCAGCCAGTCGATGATGTATTGCCGAACACCAATAAGCAAACCACAAGGAGGAGCATCGCACACACACGGGAACTCCAGGAGGCGGGTGAAATCAAACAATTACTAATACACTGACATCGATTCCCACCCGCCGGCGGAGGGATGATGAAGAGGCTGCAGGATGCAGGATTCAGGGCACGGGACTCCGGATTCGGCTTGGTGGGACGTAGAGATGGTGACATTGATGATTGCGGCTCGTCGGCGTCTGGAGACGCCGGAACGTGTGCTCGTAATAATCCCCTGTCGCACAATGTTTCACAAAACTTTAGTACTATAGTGTTGGATAATGTCCTTGAAGAAAAAAGATAAAGTTTGCGATCTATGATTTTTTTAAAAGCGTTCGAACAATATATTCACTAAATTATAAAATATATTTTTTGTGTATTTTAATTTTTTATTATTTCAAAAATAAGTAGCGTAACTTTTTTTTTTCATACTTATTCTTATATTTTATATAAATAATAAAATAAAAAAATTCTAAATTGAAAATAAGATTTAAAAACTAGTAAGAAAAATGTATATAAATATTGTTACTTTATATATTATAGCTATTAATTTAAAATACAAATATTCTTTAAATAAAATTTAGTTTTTCTTGTTTTAAAAAAAAAAAAAAATCATATTTTATGTATTAATATTTTTTAAATTTTTTTTTAAAGTTTTTTCATGTTTTTTAAATTACTAAAATATCTATTTCAAGGGCCTCCTATGCTGCTGCCCGCTGCTGTGTCGCCACCCTCCGCTGCATTTGGCCCAAACTCCCAGGATCACACAGATACAAGGGCAAATGCACACGGACAGGGCACACACACCCATACCAATACCGCCTCACCGCACCCAAACACCCAAACAAACATGTGTCGCCGTGTGTTGTAGCGAAAAGTGTAAAATAAGCATCAATCATCGCTTATTCGAGTTGTCATCAATCACACACACGCTGCACACACACACACGCACACCAAGGATACGCTGCGGTGACACCAACAACAACAGCGCCAGAAACAGGACCAACTGGAAGAGGAGAGCCCACCGATGCCTCACCGTTGTCCTGGGTGGTTAGTTTTTGAGGCAGCGACATCCGTATCTGCGAATTTGCCACCCCACACCACCAGTGATGTTGGTGTCCCATAGCCAGACGATATCCATCAGGGATCTATAAACAGGACTTACAAAGCAGTTGTTAGGCGGGAAATTGTTGTATGTACTTGAGTTGATATTTTACAGCCAGCTAATATTACTAATATAAGTTTAGTAAAATAAAATATAAACTAAGCTCAAAGAACCAAGTTGAATTCATTAAGGATTATATTATTTATCATACTTAAATATTTCTAAGCTAAAAGCACTGTATGCCTTAAAATAAAAAAGTAAGATGGTTCATATCCCAAGAACAGAGATGGTCGGAATAAATTTTAATCAATATTATTACAATATACTATTATACTCAATATATACCTTAACTAACGAATAAAGACTAGATCAATATTATTACAATATATTATTATAGTCAATATAAGGTATATATACTAACGAACCTGAACATATTCCTTTACTAAAAAAATGTTATGCCTTGAAATAAAAAAAATATAAAATGGTTTCGTATTCTACTTATAAAAATAAAATTATTATTTCACCTTGACAAATGATGATTTACCAAGCTTCTCAAGATAAAAAATAACCCTTTAAAACTAAATATTTATTAAATGAGTTTTCAGGAATTTTTCGATTTAAATAAAAACGTTATGGGTATACTTGTTATAAGGATGGAGTACAGTGAGTGATGGAGTACTATGAAAATCCTTCCAGCTTAAAATAAACTAAAAATAAAAAATTTATACTAAAAATCTCTTAAAAATAAATGATTTCCTTTTAATTTAAAAAACTCTAAAGTATGAAAAATATATCAAAAACATCTCTTAAAAATATGATTGCAGTTTTAATCAAATCAAAGATCCCTGAGGTAAGGCTGCGCCATTCTTTCCCATCACTGCTCACCACCAGCAGCCGTTCGCCGTATCCTCCCGGCCATTGTCCTTCGAGGGGCATTCCTAATCCTTTGGCCGGGCGTGTTATTAAATCATCAGGTTGCGCGATCGCGCCTGTCACATGTCTGTCAACAGTCAGCGCCGCTCGAAAACGCGTAACCAAATATCCAAATATCCCGAAAGCCGAGGACAACCCTCATCAAGGGTTACGCACTACACGCCGGGTGACTGCTGCGTGCGCCAAGGCGGAAAATAAAGATTTAATCGGCATTTATGGACATTTTGCAGACTTTTTACGATTATGCGCTCGTATGACGGCCAGCCAACGGGTTGTCAAGCGACAAAGGGGGAGTTACGAGCTACGAGTCACCAGAGTCACCAGAGTTACCCCTTGAGGGAGTGAACGAGCGGCGATAAGCGCGGAATGGAGTGGAGTGGCTCGGGACTGCCACTGGGATTGCCATTGCCTAAAGAGCAAATTAATCTCCAGGACTTGTCCCAAACTTGTTCATCAACTCGATATCTGTCAGCACTCCACGAATGGCTGCCGATTGACATTTGATGGGGGGGCGGGTGCAGAAGGCACTGCCAAGTAAATCGTTTTAAAATAAATTATAGAAATTAAATCCGACAATCAGAAGCAGAAATATAATCAGAAAGTAAACGGTTTGCAATCAGCAAACATAGTTTTAAAATTTATATAATATTTTACAGATCAATAATAACTAGTTTAATTTAACAGAAGTTCAAATTATTAGGTTTTACTAAGCTTAACCAATGTTACAAAACAGCTTTAATCAAATATTTATTTGTTTAAATATATAAAAGAATAAAGGCATGCAATTATTATTATAATTATATTTTGTGACTGGTTTAATGCAAATTTTATAAATATCCAAAAATAAAATGATAATTAAAAAAAATAAAAAATTGTATTCATGTAAAAAATGCTCAAATCGGCAACCCTTAATATTAAGAACAAATTACACTTTATTGAACCCTTTAGTATAAAGAACAATTTACTCTTTGTTTATTTTTATATATTAAAGGTATTAAAAACTTTGTACTCTTTATTTCATTTTTGTCTCTTAGTTCTAAGAACAGTTTACTCTTTATTTAAATTATGATATATTTAGTAGTATTAAGAACAGCTTAATCTTTATTTCATTTTTATCTCTTGATTTTGAGAACATTTCACTCTTTATTTTAATTATGATATATTTAGTATTATTAGGAACAGCTTACTCTTTATTTCATTTTTATCTCTTGATTTTAAGAACAGTTCACATTTTCTTTAAATTATGATTTCTTTTTTAGTATTAAGAACAGTTTACTGTTTATTTTAATTATGATTAATTTATTTATATAAAGAACAGTTTACTCTTCAATTAAATGTTGAGCCTTAGTATTAAGAACAGTTTACTCTTAATCTAGGCTTTGATTTATTTATTTGGTATCCTGAAGCTAAAATTATATTATTTTAAGGAAGTTCATATTTTCCCAGTGCATCAGCGACTTTCTGGCCAGCGGAAAACAATTGCCCCGGTCAATGGGAGCGGGTTTCAATTTCATTTCGGGCAACAATGGTGTTATGCTAAAACGGATCCGGCTCTAATGTTTTTTGGTAACCACCCAGCCGGAGGCCCGGCCCCGCCCCTCATATATAATCGAATAAAGTCACGCCGCTTTAACATTTGCGGTCAACACGTGAGGCTGCGGACATTTGGACATTTGGTTCTTTTGGTTTTTGGGTTTTGGGTTTTGGATTTGGATGTTGGTTTTTGGGTTTTTGGGAGATGGGCAGGTAAACCGGGTGACCCGATATGCGATACTCCCATTGTGTGTGCGACAAACAAAGTTGCGGGAAAGGCTGCAGGACATGTGCACGAAATTAATTTCCAGGGCAGCCGGATGAAGGACGCGAAGCGAAGTGAGGTGAAGGATAGGATAGGAGCGGAGTCAGGAACAGGAGCCGGAGCAGGGGCAGGAGCAGGAGCAGGAGCAGTAGCAGGAGCAGGGGCAGGAGCAGTAGCAGAAGCGCCAGCGACGACGTCGCTCTTTTTAATCCAACATGATATCGCCCGCAAAATGCAAAGAGGCCGAGGTCGCTCCCCTGTACAGTGCGACCTCGATAGCACAGAGACTCAGTCGTGTGGCTACAGTCCTAAGTGGATAGTTAAATAATAAAAATAATTAAATGTTATGTGCTTAAATTTGCCTTTGTCTATTAAATTAACGAAAGGCAAATCACTTTTACTTTAGTTTATAAAAACATGTTGGTTCTTAATTCTAAAAAAATTGAGTGAAGGTTATGCCACTTCATTTAAGAAATTCCTGATTGTTTACCAATGCTGTTTAACTTTTTTTTAGTCATTTTATAAAATTTTTACCAATTTTGAATGTCATATATTTAGTAAGAGGAGGAGGAGGTTTGGCAGGAACAACCTAATCATTAAATAAACCCAATAAAAACTGAATAATGTTTTGATAATAATATAATTATTCAATTGTTTATTTTAACCATTATTATTTTTATTGTTTCAATATTTTAATTATTATATATTAATATAAAAAGCATTATATTTCTGGTTTAAAACTAGACTTGTTATAAAATCCTAATGCAGAAAAATTGATTTAAAATTTGTTAAAATTTAAAAAAAAGTAAATAATCAGGCTAAATAAATAAATAAGTAATATAGTTTTAAAAAAATGGAATAAATAAGTAATAAAATAAATAAAACACAAAAAAAATAAATAAGTAGAAAAATAAAATAATGTAAATTAAGTTGTTGAACACATGCAGGGTCAACGAAATGGTTAATTTGGTATTTTCCGACTGTAAAAAAATGTATAAATAAAAAGAAAAATAAAATAATATAAATTAAGTTGATAAACACATGCAGGGGCAACGAAATGCAAGTTAATTTGCTATTTTCCCACTGTACCCTGCGGACCAGGCTCCACTGTACCTGCAGGCGGATCCTGGGCACGGACGTGGCCGTCCACCGTCGCTGGCCAACTGCAAAAATCCGAAAGCGGATTAAACGTATTCGTGAGAATTCGTCAACGATTTCACACCTGTTCGACGGGCGGCGAGGACCTGGCCACGAACACGGACAGGACCTCAATCACGGCCCCTCCGTCCGGAATGGCATAAAATGCCAATTAGAATTTCAAGTTCGCAGTCCGTTGGTCCGCCTTAAGCGCCCTGTGTTTTTGTATTGTTCTTTTCGGGGGGAGTGCCCCCTGTACGGGGAAAGCCCCCTATACGAACCACCCATACATCCAGCTCGACTTTTCGCAACGCAAATTGTTTATCGCCCCCAGGGCTCTTTATTAACTTTACGGCCAGTCGGCCAGTGGGAACTGACCTCTCCTCCTCCGTCGCCGGCGGCTCAATCTCCAGCCCTCGACTTTCGATTTCCATGCGCCTCGATTCGATTGGACTGCCCACTCGCTGTGGGGGCACCGGACTCCAGTTTCAGGTCCTTTGGCCAGCTTATGCTGCCCTTTTTTTTTGGTTGGTCAGCGCGTAACGCGGAAATGCACTCAAAATATTAAATGCTTCAGCAGTTTGCAATTATTGCGGCAGGCGCTGCCTTGTGCTTAATTCATAATGCGCATCGAACTCAAGCTGGTAAATGGAAAATGGGAGATGGAAAGTGGAGCTGCAGGGCGGAGTTTTCGGCAGGCCTTCTGGTTCTCAGGCGGTGTGGGTCAGGCGGAGAGGAGTTTTCCCGGAACTGGGACTGGGAAACCATGAAACATAAAAGGGGCAACCACTTTGGGTGGGGCTAAAAGGCTTGGGACTGTGAGACAAGGGATAAACTAAAGGATAGTTGAGAAACATAATTAGTAAAAAATTGGGAAATTAATTAGGAAATAATTGTATTCAAATAGGTGACTAATAATAAAATTATAAATTGGGGGATAATAATTTGTTGTAGAAAATATCATTTATTAAAAGTATAAAAATATATAAAATACTTATATACAACAAATTAGGAAATAATTATTGTCAAACAACTGTCTTCTTATGACTGATATAAAATTCTAATAGGTATGATTCAAAAATGACAAAAACTAATTTGAAAACCTTTTTAAAAACATTGGTTTATGGGATATACAAAAAACAAGTTTGTTATGTTATAAAATCATAAAAAAGTATAATTAAGGCAAATTCTTAAAAAAATGTAGAAACAAAAAAAGGTGGTATCATTTTAGATCATATTTTTTATCAAAAAAATGTTGAGGGCTAAAAAATAATTAATAAAACCCAATTTAAAATGTTATGAAACAATCATTTTTGGTGACCGTCTATTCAAATGTTGTATTATTCAGTAGTATTTGCTAGCATTTACTAGATCTTGTATTACTAGAATTTAATATTTACTAGAAGCCTTTTAAAACCTTAAGTATTTTATATAACTACAAAAATATATCTCAAAAATCAGTAACCATTATTTTTGTTTTCAGGCAATGTCCCAAAATAAATAATTCAAAATCAATCAAAAGAGTAAAAAGTATCAATAATAGAGAATAAATAAGCAACAAAAACGACTAGCCTGGACATTTTTTCTAAATTAAATAGCATTTATTTATCTTTTCAAGGTAAGTCCTAAAATAAATTTCTTTCAATACCAGACAAACAAACCCAAAGTAGGCATAATTTGATGTTCCATATGGCCAAAAGCGAGACTCCACCCGAAATTAGCGCATTAAATTGGCCAAAATGGGCGGGGGGGCGCCACCGGAAAGTGGGCGGGGCACAGCTCCAAGTGTGTGTACAACATGGCAAGCCATAAATATAAATTCCCAGGCGCTTTACGAGCCGGCGGCAGAAAGAAGGAAAAAAGGATTACATGCCACAAGGAGCAGGAGCACAGGCTTCGATAAAGCAAAGTCTATGAGATTTACGAGCAGATTTCAAGAGTTACAAATACATGCATGAGTTTGGCCTGGGATATAGGTGGAGGGGGGCTGGAAAGCCGATACAAGGATACGCACAGCCGCAGGACACGGATTTTATGTTCTGGACGACGGCGTCAAGTTGCCAAGAGCAAAACTTTCAATTGCATTTCGGCCAAGTTTGGCCCGGCTTATCTTTATTATCGCCGCTGTTATAATCCTGGCCCCCAAGTCGTGGAGGTCCTTGGCATCCCGAGTCCTGTGTGCCGGGCCTCATAAAGTATGTCATGTGTCATAAATGACAGATTCTTAGGCATACTTCATTGATCCCTTTGGCCGACTCGTTTTTACGACGCTGCCTGCTAAATTGTTGCAGTATCTGTTGCCAACACACACACACGCTCTCTCACAGATACACACATGGGTATCCTGGCAGGCAGACAGGATATCACACACACACACGCACACGCGCGAGTTGTGCGTGTTTGAAGTTTGCTTTTGATAAATGAATGGATTTTCAAAGGCGACGTTAATGAAATACGCACACAGGCACAATCACGAGCAAGGATGCCAGACGCCCAAGGACTCCATGGCTCCTGCTAGCCTGTGTGTGCGAGTGTGTGTGTAGTAAGTGTGGCCGTGTGAGTGTGCCCCCTGCACATCCTTCAATCTATCAAACTCACGTGTCCGTCGTGTCTCAATTTACTTGCTTAGTTGCTGCTCAACTTGCGGCGCTTTTGCTCCTTTTGCCAACACCGAGCACCCAAAACCGAAACAGAAACTGAAGCGGTTGCCCGGCATTTTGATAGAGTCCATTCTGGCATATTTATGAAGTCCTGGCGGTGAAAGGACCCCGCTGCCAAGGAGCAGGGGCCGTCCTGCGGAGTGCCGGGCTGGCTTGGCAGCAGCAGGGGAAAGCAGATCATCGGGAAGTTCGGAAGCTGCAGGTGATCAAAAAAGCGGGTTGATTTCATTTATAAGAACATAAAATATGTACATTTTTGGTAAAAATTATAGAAAATAAATAAATAAAAACTAATTTTAATAATTGGCAATTGCCTTTTAAGCTGAGAACAGATAAGTAAATGAAAACTTTATAATTATACTTTATATATATTTATAAATACAATAATAAGCTTAAGTTATTTTACTATATTTAAAAGCTATGGCAAAAGAAAACCTAACATAAACAAAGCTACGAAACCTACTTCATAAAAATTTATTTAATAGGCATAAAAAATATATAAAAAAATATAAAAGATATATAATATAATTTAATAAAAAATTTGCTTGAGAAATCACTTTACATTTTGTAAAAAAAAATAGTGTCCTCTTGATAGGGAGCAAGCAATTGAATAACCAGCATTATTTTAAAATACAAACAAAGTACTTATATTTTAAAATATTTTAAAAAATGGAGTAGCCACTTAATAAAAAAATTATAGAAGAATGATATACAAAAAATATGAAAAGATTTTATAAACTAATACTAGATTAATAATATTCAATTTAAAAGTGATTCTTTTGCTACTTAAAATTTTAAGCTTTAATGTATTATTGAGAACTATTTTTATAAATATTAAAAAAAAACTGCTAAATAATTTAAGAATTAATAAAATCTAAACATCCTGAACTTAATAAAAACGTATTAAAAATCCGTCGTATAAAAAAAATTGAGAAAGATTATTGGAATACTTTATACTCGTATAATAGTGGGTAAATAATATTCAAGCTTAAAATAATTCATATGGTAGAAATATATTGAAATCTTAATTTATATTGAAAATTATATTTAAATATTTTAAGAACAGGATTTGAAGTATATATAAAATGGAGAATAAGTTTGAAAAGAAGTGAAATGACTTGATGTATAATACCATACTTCCCTTAAAGACAGTTTATATAATGTAAAAGCAAGAACATATTTGTAAATCCTGCTGGTCTTAAAGGTGTTGATGTTTTCTATTGAAAAGCAATGTGGCATTCTTGTAAACTACATCTGCAGTGGAGCACAAACAAGTGAAAATACCTCGACAATTGCCTAATGATTTTCCCAGATGCACGGCTCGAAAGTGGGCCAAGGAAAAGCGGCTAAGATTCGTTGCCAAGGCGAAAGGAGCCACCGGCAGAGGCGAAGGCAAAGGCAAACGCATTAAAAGCAACTTAATAATTCAGATCGAAATCACCAATCAGCGCAGCCGACATGTTGACAAACGATGCCGCCGACACCACCGCCCACCATTCCACCATCCTAGTGTGCCATCTTTCCATCTCTAACCGTGCCGCTGCCATTCGAACTTCGGGGAAAGCAGGAAAAGCGGGGAGGGTGGCAGGGGCGGGGCAGGGCGGGAAAGCCGGGAAAGCTGAAATCAGGAGGCAAGCACCATCGACAGCGACGACGACAAGAGATTTACATTTTCAAAATCGAATGGCGGCATAAGCCACCGCAAAGCAAAAGACACGCAACCACAGCCATAATGAAATCCACGATAAACAAGATAAACGAACACAAAAAGAGGAGTCGCAGACAAACAATGGTGGCACACGTGGAAAGTGCTTACGGCGAAGCGGGAAAGTCCCTTTTTCCGGAAAATCCCTCCTTAACATATCATTAAAAGCACTCAAAAACTATGAGAGGTAATGGAAATTAATACTGTTTTAAAAATTATTATTATGAACGAATAGTATTCAAAGATGTAATCGAAGCCGCTTTTCTATATAAATGGTATTAAAAATAAATATAAAATAAAATAAAAATTATATAAGCCTTAAATAAATATTTTATAAACGAAAAAATAAATATTACTTAGAAAAAAACAATATATAAAAAATACATGCTAACATGTTCATTAAATAATAATAATTGCATTGAATATGTTAATAAATTAAAAAGGAACAAATTGTTTTGCTATAATTGAACTATTTATATAGTTTGATGATAAACGAAAAATAAACATTACTTAGAATAAAAACAATAAATAGTACATAATAATTGGTTCACTAAATGATTATAATAATAGTAGTATTTCATATGTATTGAATCTGTTTAATAAGTGCAAATTTTAAGAATTGATTTACTATAGTTCAATGTTTTTTTAACGATAGTATTAATTGCTAAAAATAAGTAAAACTTAGGAAAAAACATTTTTTGATAATTCAATGAAATGTAATGTAATGTAATGATTAAATATTGTTAAAAATGGTTTCAAAAATGACTGCGACATATTTAAAAAAAACAGTTTATGTTTGGATATATTTAAAAAATCATAAGTTTATCACTGATTTTTGATTGATTTATCTGCAAGTAAACATATTTTAAGTTAGGATCCCCCGTTCTATTTCAGGAATACTACCCTTAAGTAGGGCATTCGCTGCCAGAAAAGAGGAACCGCCGCGCAACAGCCAGCTGCCTTGGCGACGATGGCTAAAATATTTATATCTATTTCAGCTTGGCCGCTTTATACAATTTCTATTTTGCCACACGACTCGGGTGCCCCAGCCCTCAACCACCCAGTCTCCAGGACCAGCACCCAGTGCCCAATGGCAGACACCCAATACCTCGCAACACCCACTCTCACTTCCCCGATGTCTTCGTTTGCAATCAATGAAAGATTTATGACAATACATCCAAGGAGTCGGGGGCCAAGAGCGAGGGACCTCGAAGGCAGTTCCACATATTGTGCCGAGGAATTTGTTTTTATGTCACATCATTATTTTTATTATGGCGCTGCCACGGGCCTGTTATTTGAGAGTGATTAGTGGCTAAAAATGACTGCGATAACATCGCTGGGGTGCCAACAGAGTGGACCTAGATGTTGTTTACATATTTTCCACAAAACAAAGCAATTTTCCAGCTTTTAAATATATATTTGCTTAGGCATGGAGGCGGGAAAATGCTTTTAAAGTACCTTTCAAGAACAACATATTCTTAAAGAGTTATTTAATTTATTATTAGTATTATTACTTACTAAATAATTAAATATTGTTATTAAAAACTTAAGTTTTAAAATCAGGAACGCAAGCCTAATGTTTAATTTTTAAATAGCTTTAAAAAATTATTTACTATGACTTGTTAACAAGCCTTACCATAGCAACAAAATGTTAGTTATATAACATCATTTTTCGAAAAAGTATTATTTTTTTAGCTCAAATATATTTGTTAATTTAGGAAATATTTTATTATTACCTAAGCAAAATTGTGTAATATGATTGGATATGCCATTTAATATTTTAAATATTAATAATACAATAATTTTTTAAAATGTGTTTATAAATTAGGGATAACTATTATTTTTCAACCAAAAATTAGCTTAGAATCAACTTTATGAAAGTTGTGTTGTTTAAATATATTTTTATATGAACTTAGAGCATGTTTTAGGCATGTTATATATTTTCTAAGAAAGAAGAACATTTGTGCAATTTTTTGGGAACTATTTAGGAAACTAAAAAGAGCAAAAGAGGCCTAGAAAATGATATAATCCATAGTAAATATTAATTATAATTATAACAGCTGCCAGGGGCTCACCCTAGGCGGCATAATAAACAAATGTGCCCATAATGAGCGATTGGGGCGATGTGGAAAGCCGGAGACATATCGGGTTGCCCGGCTCCCCGGTAACTGAAATGGATGGAAGTCGGAGGCGGAGGCGGAGTCCTGCTCCTTGGCTCTTCCGGCGGATCGCAATCGATCAATTCAATTAGCAGACGGAGCTGGGATGTCAGGAGGTCGTCGGGACGGTGCAAACAGACGTATGTGCACCCGCAATCGGCGATAACTCCATTTGTCCGGGGCTTTTGCCCTTCGGAAGCTGCAGTCCTTGTAAGTGGAATCTCTCAGTGCGTGTAAAATGCCTTTCCAGTGTGGGTGTGTGTGTGTCACAACAAAACAACAACAGCAGCAAGAACAACCAGGAACAGAAAAGAGTTGGACAACAATGAAATGCTTTTAGCCTGCGAAACTGGCAACTGAACAGCGCCGAACGAAATTAAGTTAACAACAAAGTGAGGCAGCGAGGCGAACTTTTCTGCACTGTTTTTATTGAAAATTGAGTTAAAAAACTGAAAGTGTCGTCGGCGCTGACATCGCATGTGTATCGCATGTTTGCCGCCTGTCCGGTCCCAAATGCCGGAATTACACATTTCCAGCCCACGCGGCCCGCAAAAGTAGGCAACACTATTAGCCAACGAAAAGGCCAAACGCAAACTCAAAGCCAAAGTCAGTGGAGAGGCCTCTTAACGATCGCCCAGTTGTGTCCGGTTATGTTTTACAATCCAATTACAAAGTATTCCTCCGAGTTGTGAAGAGTTTAGGCAAAGTAAAAGCCTTCTATTAGCGAGCCAAGGCAGTATCATAAGTGCATTATCCTTGAAATTGAATTCAGAAAGCATTTGCCTGACACTTTTTCAGACTATTTTCAGCCTTTTTTCGTTAATTGTATTTTTGTTGTAAAAAAAAATGTTGTAGTGGTCAAACCAAGAGATTAATCACATTTTGTATAAACAAATATTTAATTTCAATATAAGGCAATAGAGCCTTCCGACATTGAAAACAAATGTATTTATAAGAATTGAATTAAAAACAAAATGTAAGAACTCTTCTAAAAAAAATGTTCTGCCTTTGCCACTGTATGTAAATATATGAATTTGTAGTCTGTATTTATATACCTTAATTTTAACTATTAATTACTAATAAATCATATTTTTATTGTAAGGAAAAATATATTTTGTATAGTTTTACTAACAAACTGTATTACATTGCGCACAAACATATTTTTTTTAATGCCAGCCAGTAATATAATATGTATCTTTTTTTCACCCAACCTACGTCCTCCATTCTTTATTTAACCTTTACTTTAAACTCTTTTTTAATTATAAATCATTTTCTTATATAGTATATTTTGTATAGCAGAATTTATACCAGAAAGTATACCAGAATTTATTATATTAAAACAAATCTATTTTATGTTAATGGCAGCAAGTAATAATATATGTTTACCGTTATTTTCCCCCAACCAAAGTCTTATATCCTTTATTTAATCTTTAGTTTTAACCGTTTATCAATCATAAATCATTTTTGTATGGTAAAGAAAGGTATATTTTGTTTAGTTTAACTGCCAGAAGTTATTATATTACATATACAAATATTTTAGTTTAATGTCAGCTAGTAATAATATATAGTAACCTTTGTTTTCCCCTAAACAATGTCTTAAATGAGCGGCGGCATTCCCGAGGATCCTGCGCTCATTTAGAAAGTTTCGAGACACTGGAATGCCAATAAAAGTGGGCGAACGCACGGCAGGACATGGGCATTCCGAAACGGATGCTGAAATCAGCGCAGATCAATGTATGCGTGTGCGCATAAAATTTATGAATTATTGAATCTATGAAAATATGAACATCACGTACGCCCCTCGCGCCCCCTCTCGCTCCCGCCGCCGCCGAAACTATCCGAGACAGACGGAGACGGAAGACAATCGCACAGGACGAACTTACAGTTATGCAGAAAAAAGGGGGCGGTTGGGGGCTAGTGGGCGTGCGTGTGCCGGAATATGCACAGAATTTCATTAAGACACTGGCTCGTTCGACGTTCTTATACCCTGCCAAAGGGCAACTAAGATATAACCATAAAATGATATTTAAAAATTGGGTATAGATACTATAAAAGTTTCTTTGAAAAAATATTATTAAAATTTAATTGGGTTGACCTATAAGAAAAGAAATATAATTTTAATATTATAAGCCTAAGCTATAAAAAGAATATTCATTAAAAATGTATGTATAAAAATATAAATTTAATATTATAAACCTAAACTATAAAAGCAAAATTCATTAAAAATGTATGTGTAATCATATAATATTAATATTATAAACCTCAACTATAAAGGGAATACTCATTAAAAATGTGTGTACAATAATATAATATTAATAATATAAACCTAAACTATAAAAGAAATATTTATTCAAAATGTATGTATTATAGCATTAAAGGAATGAGCTCTGATTTGATCATGAAATATATTCATAAACTCCATCTTTAAATATATAAAAAAAATTATAAAAAATCCTATGCTATCAAAATATTTAACCGATTTTATTATCATATTATCAACGAAAATTCCCCAGTTAGAGCACTCCAAAAATAGGTTTCTTTCCTGATAAACAAGTTTGCGCATTGGTCCGCGTTTGTTGTTTGCCAAAGTTTGTTCATCTGCCTCGACGTGTTTGTCGATGGCTTAGACCCCGGACCTGAGGTGCGGGATTAATGCAGCCCCACTCTCTCGCAGATCAAAAACTTTTCTAATAATATCTTTCCAATGAATTCCATTTACAAAGGGGAAAAGTGCAATTTTTTACATATTTTTTTGTTTGTTCTCTTCATCAAATCGGTACATATACATATATAGTTCGTAATAGCTTGTGTTTTTGGTACATATAATATACATATAGCTTATAGCCCTTGGACGACCGATGCGAGCTTCACGTCCAGCTGAGGACCGGTACCATCGGTGGGGAAAAATACAAAACTGCGGAGACAAGTTGATGGATTAGGGGGAAAATACGAAGGTAGCGCAAACTCAACCAACTCTAAACAATGGCAGGAAAGGGCGGATAATGAACTCTATTAAGGCGATTCCTATTGGAGGTGTATGATCTTCATTATGAGCAACCTGTATGCGCTTCGACTGGATATGGGCCGGGTGAAATAGGATAGAAACCAGGCATCCTTAGGTACTTTATCGTGTGTTCTGGGGGAGAGAAGAGGTTCCTGGTTAGTAATATGAATGAATGAATTAAATATGAAATTATAAATATATTCTATATTAGACTTACGAGTGCACCGTCAATTCACCGAAAACGAACTTCAATGCCATTGCTTTCCCGTCGTCAAAGAAAGCAATGGCCATGTGTGTGTGTGTGTGTGTGTGTGTGTGTGTGAGAATCTGTGTGGGTGTCAGTATCTTTGTGATACTAGTGTGAGTGTTTGTGTATGTGTTTTGTTGTGTGTGAGCGAGGGAGTGAGGATATGCAGAGCCATTTCTTAAATTCACCACATTAGCTATGGAAATTCTAAGGAAAAAATAAAATTAATCCCTTTACGTAATGTTTTCCCTCCATTTTTTACTCACCCGTCTCTAAACTTAGAATTTGGAAGCTTTTCGGTTCAACGCTCGAATTGGAATACGGCAGTAAAGCTAGCTGAAAAATATTTAATTTTTTATACAAACTTTTACTTTCACTTTCTTTACTCACCCATTGCTTTACTTTTAATTTTGATATTTTTTGTTTAGTTCCCGAAACTAGTTGTGCTCCAGACGAGCTCTGGTGGCAAACTGAATGTATTCCGGCTTGGGCCCGGGCACATGCTTTTGACAGCTATTTTTTTCGATTCCATGGATAGTGTGATCTTTAATTTGTAGGCACAGTGGGCAGAGGCAAATAAAAATCGTATCCAAATAAATTCCAAAGGTATGTACTCAAAAAGGGTTTTCATGGGAGAAAAAAAAATTTTTAAATAAAAAATACTTGTAAAAATATAAGCACATTACTGGAAATACCTGATTTTTAAAGTCAATTTTTAATAAAACCAATATATGCACTCTTTATTGATAAAAAAAATAAACAAAAATAAAAAAAATAAGTTAATAAAATCAATAGTAAGAAATAAGTTAAATCATTAAATTAAAAATTTTTGTAAAATATTTCAATCAAATTTAAACATATAAAATTCAAAAGAAAATACCCGATTTGCACAATCATTGTAAAAATGTTTTAATTAAGATATGAAATAAATATTTCGATATAAGTATATTGGCTTTAAAATTTGTACGTTGCCAAAAACTAAGAATTTTATATTAAAATTTATATATTATTCCAATTAAAAATATTTTGCTTTAATCTATAGTTGTTAAATTTGATTTTGTCCCCTTTTAAAATAGATATAAGAATAGAATATTTTAGAAGTACCACTTTTTCTAAAAAGTTTTTCCATACAACAAAATTTTATAATAGAAGTTAATGCAAGCTTAGAAATTACTTCAATTTGTAATATATTTTTAAATTATTTTAATTCCTTTATTAATAAATGTAAAATATTTCTTCTGAAAATCGTTTAAAAATACCTAATATCACATTAGTTTTAATTCTTTCTTACCCATTTAAGCCGCACATTTTTAAAGAATTGGCAAAAGGGGAGCTAATTGATACATAAATAAAGGTTGTTGTATATTTCCGATCAATCAAGTGGGCTCAAGGATCTGTTTGCCCAAGGACCAAGGGGGTGGAGTGGGATCCTTAAATGGATTCCAGTCGCCGGGCTGCGGCACACGTGGCATGTCCTTCACCCGATTGTCCACTAATGCGAACTGCAAACGCATGGCTACGAGTATGAATTATGCACATTTACTTGCGCTGTGTTCCGCTCCACTTTCAGATGCACAAGCCGGCTAACCAAGCATCTTGTCGTGCCCTTTGAACTCGTCGCCGCGTCGCCCTCTCCTTCGCCACCCTGCACATCCGTCTCTTTCATCCGCCGTCGCCCCATCCCGCTCTGATGTTATTCCGCTGTGCGTGTTTGCATTTTGTGCGTGGCGCTGAGCGCTTCCTTTGCGTCGTCCTTGCACAGCTGGGGTCGCAAAAATAGGGCTTCAAGTTTAGGAATTATAGTGTTTTTTAAATGCATTTATAAATCCTTTTTAACATTAAAAATATAATAAGTAATTTTTTTTTAAATAACACATCAATATTAGTAAAAGTCAAAAAACTTTAAAAATAAAAAATTCCTATTTATCTTATCTTATCTTATTTTTAAAATATAAGAAGTCTGATAAATATTTATCAGAATTTATAATGAATTTATTTTATTTTTACATATACATATATATATATATATATATATATATATACATATATATATATATATATATATATATATACATATATATATATATATATATACATATATATATATATATATAATAATGCAATAAAGATTTTAATGCATATTTTTAAAAACTAAAATATTTGTACAATTTTTATATTCTTAAAATACCAAAAACACAATTCCAATAAAATCGCACCTCACTAAATATATTTTATGATTTGTAGGATCGTTTATAAATATTACAAACAAAATCTACAATTGGTATATATTTGTAAATTAGTTATGTTCTCAAGATATTTAAAATAAGATAATTTTTTTAATAATTCCCATAAAATCCAACCTCATAAAATATAATTTTTATAATTTTCCGGTACGTAAATAATATATTTTTATCCATTTTGTATAAAAAAACTATATATTTAACCAACACTGTGTATCCGTAATCCATTTAATTCAACCAAGCGACCATGCCAGCTGTGTGTGCGTGTGTGTGTGTGTGCCTTTGGCATTATCAACTCATAAATATTTATTGAATTTTAAGAAATTTTCAAAAATGGCTACAGCAGTAGCCACACGAGGAGCAGCCAAGGAGCAGCAGGACCTCAATCTGCGGGCCAGCCGATGACTTGTTGTCCTGCCAGCGTATCCGTCATCGATTTCGATTGCCTCGCTCCGCTTCGCCGGCTTCTTAGCCTGCCATTCCAGCCCCCGGTGGTTACCCCATTTCCCTTCTCGCTGTTCCCGCTCGCCGGAAAAGCCCAGCACCCAGAGATGCCGACCCCAAGTTCGGTGGCCACATCCTTTTGCATTCTCTTATTTGGATTATAATTTTTTCCATTTCACATGTGAGTGCATTCCTCCTTGGTGGTCATCACATCCTCGGCACTGGATCCTTGGATCCTTGGTCACTTGTCAATTTCCATTTTCATTTCGTCGCTGGGAGCTGCGGCGATGGTCCTCGAATCGCGCAATCTCAGCGCAGAGTGGACGAGTTAGACAAGGTCATCGAGTTCCATTCAAGTTTGAAGCGATTGAGAAACAAATCAATTTGTTTACAATTGGCTAAGCAAATTCTGAGTTGTGTTTAAGAATATAGGAGAAATTTTAATAAATTTAGAGAACTTTAACTTGAGTACCTTTAGTTTTATTTAAATTTTATTTGGATATTTTTGGTATTACATGTAAAAAGTAGTTTCAACGTTGTGTTTGAGAACATATTCATATTTTTTTAAGTTTTGAGATTATTTATTCTTGAGTTTAACAATAGACCTTTTTATTTGTTGTTTAAAATAGTTATTTAATATATTTTAAATTTACATTTAATTCAAAAATAAAAGGTCCTTCTGTAGATGTATATTTTTAGAAGCTCTTGAAATCCTCAAAATACATTTTTAAATCATTTGAAAAATGTATACAAATTTAATTCGGCTAAAGTATTTAATTTTTTTGATAAAGTGTATTTTTCTCAGCCTTATAAACTCGGGAAACCCCTTGACATTGCCCGTTTACCTTTCCCAATGGCAGCAATTAATTGATTTTGGACAGGAAGCTCCGTCGATTCCGAATTTCGAAACCGGTTCCCAGTTCTCGTCCATTTCGGAGCATAATTCAGTTTAATATTCTTTGACTTGATTTCCCAGGAACTCAATCATTTCCATTTGCCAGCACGGACGGGTTGAGAGGTCGCAGGCAAATGCAATTTGGAGGCGCTGCATCTGGGAGTCATCGCTTACAGGGCTCACCTGTGGCCCCTTGACCCCACAGTGCCCCCACTCTCCCACTCGACGATTGGACAGAGTGTCCTGGTCAAGCGGAGCTTTTCCAATTTTAATCGCATTAAATAGTCACTTAAGCGCCATGGCCCCGCCCCGCACCGTCCGCCCGCCCCTTTCCCAACCATTTGGTAGCACTGAGATTCAAAAACCCCAGAGCCCCAGCCATTTTCCCCATTCTGTTCGCCGATGCAAAATTAACTTGTTGATGTGGCAACGACGACGAAGCCGAAACAACTGACAGGGCGGGCGGGAAAGGGGGAAAATCGGTGGAGGGTGTGGAAAATGGGAAAATCAGTGGGGAGCTCATTCACCACCGCGTTGCCACGTTCAATGCTAGTTTGAAAATCGCTTCGTGTTCGAATCTTATTAGTGGTTTATAATTACAATTGTATACAGACCAATTACGTTGCGAGATGAGTAACCGAGGGGAGGGCAGGGGAGGGGGGATGACCCATCAGGTGTGTGTATCTGTGCGGCTAATTAACCACCATCAGGACTGGCCGTTAAGTGCCCGTGTGTGCACTCGCAAAACAAATATTTGTGCAAGGCAGAAATTTACTCAAAATTTATAGATTAAATTAAAAAACAAATTATTAAACATTTTCTAGATTACTTAAATTTAAAGTAAATTTTTAATAATATTAATTGAGAAAAAATAAGTGTTCCTTTGGGTTGAAATAGCGCCCACATTAAGCATGTCATTAGGCGTTATTGCACTCTTCTTTATTTTTTGTCCAACAAAAAAAGCCAAAGAATGAATAGAAATAGAGTTTTTTTTAAGGAAACTAGATTGAAAAAATATATATTTTTTGAATAAATATTTGATATTATACCTGTAATTTAAAAAATAATAAATATATATTTTATTCCCTTTTTTTTAATTAAAAGAAAGATGTTCCCTGAAATCTTCAAACAACTTGAAGGTCTTTTTATAATATGCTGGCCACCCTAAAATTTGCTTTTCTTGATGCAACAAAAATGCAAGTAAATATTTCTTCTTGAAATATTTCTTCTGTATTTGACTCATAGTTTTTTCCAGTGCCCGGATAAGTGTGTGTGCTTAAATGGGAAGTCCAAGTATCCCGATAATGATGTTCATTTCGTAAGCAAATGTCATAACACACAACCCCACAACCCCCCTCCACCCCACATTTATGTAAATAGCGACTGAAATTTATGCATATGTATTTGTGCAGCTCAGAAGACAAAGAGCAGCAACCTCCCACCCCCAGAAGCCTCAGCCCACAAGCCCCCCCCGAGTGGCCGAGTGCGCACATGCCTTGTAATTGAATCCACGTCTGAAATCTGTCTGTGGTCGATAATTTCATTTGGGGCTCCATTTTGAATACAAATTTATCGACGAGCTCCGAACTCCGTGACACGTTCCAAGAAACCGCATCACGATATGCCGATATTCAATGCCACTCCCCCATATCACCGCCCCCCCTGCGAGGGAGACTGAAATATTTGCCAGATTCCCAGTCAATTTCTGAGCACTATCCCCGGACTGGCGCTACTAATTGGAATAGTTGGCTGTGGCAAGTATGTATGCCTATGTGGCACGCGAGTTGAGGGTTATGTGCAAAGGCATGGGCCTCGTAATGGCGTTCTGAACCCTCGCTATATGTATGTACCCCGATTTGATAGCGTATTTCCCTGGTTCAGAGCTAGAAGTTCTCAATATTAAGAACTTTTTCTTCAGAACTTACACTATTTCCCTCAAAATTTTTCTTTTTTTTTCTTATTAACAATTTTTTTTTTATCTATTAAAAGTAAATAATACAAAAATGCAGAACCTGCACAATATATAAGTATACCTCAAGATGGAAAACCTTACCAGATTCCTTATTTTCCGGCTCAGAAATATAAAGTTCTCAATATTGAGAAGTTTTCTTTTCTTTTTCTTATTAACAATTTTTTTATATCTATTAAAAGTAAATAATACAAAAATGCAGAACCTACACAATATATAAGTATACCTCAAGATGGAAAACCTTACCAGATTCCTTATTTTCCGGCTCAGAAATATAAAGTTCTCAATATTGAGAAGTTTTCTTTATTAAAAATAGTTTTAATATGTATTAAAATGGTATTAAATGGTATTCGAAACCTACGCAAAATATATGTATACCTGAAGACGAGATTCTTTATTTTTCTATTTCAGAAATAAAAATTCTCAATATTAAGAATTTTTTCTTATTAATATTTTTTCTTATATCTATTAAAAGTAAATAATAAAAAAATCTAGAACCAGCACAATATATAAGTATACCTCAAGATGGAAAACCTTAAGATTCCTTATTTTCCGGCTCAGAAATATAAAATTCTCAATATTGAGAAGTTTTCTTTATTAAAAATAGTTTTTATATCTATAAAATGTAAGTTATAATGGTATTCGGAACCTACACAATTATATGTATACCTAAAGACGAGATTCTTTATTTTTATGGTTCACAAATAATTCTCAATACTAAGAACTTTTCTTTATTTTTACTCCTTTTTATGCTCCCATATCTTTATTAAATATCTTATATTATAAAAAAATTCAAATTTCACAGATAACGCCATTTATTTTGGATACACATAAGCATTTACGTGTTATACAGTACTTTTTTGTTTTTATGAGAAATCCGATGCAAACTGCTCGTCCAGCGGGACCGGTACCATCGGATCTCCCCAGGCCTTCAGCTGTGGGCGCAGCTGGTCAGGCGTGTGTCATCGGAACTGACCCTTGGGGAAAAGAGTCCGCGCAGGGTGCTTAACGAGTCCCAAGTCAGTTGTCTGTATTTTTCAAGATAACTAAGTAAACAAGAAGTTGGCTTAATGTATAATAGATAAATACTTACGAATTACCTAGGTGGAGTTGGGTTGAAAGCCAAAGGCCCTTGCTTTCTCGTCGCTGAAGAAAGCAATCGCCGTGTGTGATGTTAACGTTATTGTTCCCATTGTACCACGTCTAAATATACCAAAGAAATTCTAGAAAGAAAAATGTTTATCACTTTTTTTATAACGTTTTTTTTTACTTTTTTTCCTACCCGTCGCTTTACGAAAAATTTTGAATAAATTTTAATTTAAGGTCCAGGACGAGATATGCTCCAGACGAGCTCTGGTGGCACACTGACTATATTCCGGCTTGTGCCTGGGCACATGCTCTTGACAGTTCCATTTTCCGATTCCATGGATAGTGTGATCTATAATTTAGATTTGAATTTACATTTAACTTTTTGCTATCCAGACACTTCAAGTACCCTGTACTTTTACATTAGTGAGTCAGTTGCTAAAGATTCATAGTATTTATCACTTATCAATAATAGGTTTAGATATTTTTATTTAATCATTCAATATTTTACAACATAATTTATCTATTTGTAATTTATTTCTTAGTATTCTCGATAAAATAAAATAAGAAATGTGTGTTTACTAACATGAAGTTTTAGCTTACTCTCAAATTGAATTGTGCTTTTATATAATTTTTCTCTTTGAGGAGAAGAAAATCGTATTATTTGCAATATTTGCAATATTGTGGAATATTACCTTAAAGTTCTTGAAAACTTTTTGCATCACAATTTCCAAATGTTTGTATTCTCAGTCTCTCATCGCAGTTGGCAAAGGCAGAAAACAAATCCAAGCCGAACGTATCCCAAAGGTTTCACTTCGAAATTGTTTTCCATTGGAGTAAGCCACAAGTAGCACACAGAAAATATAAAAAAACGTACTTGTGAAAATAGAAATACATAAGTGGCATTTTTGTAAAGGAATGGCTAGTATTACGTTCAAGAATCGACCCACCCAGGTGCTGCACACCTACCAGGTCTGGCGCATTGGTAGCAACGTGAACGACAAGAGCTTGGATTACTGTCATCCCGATAAGGTGGGTTCTGGACACTCCTAACCATAGAAATATCCCGTATAACCTTTCTTATATCCCCCAAGTCGGTGGACAAGTTCCATGCCAGTTTGACCCGCGGCGAGAAGGGTTTGTTCCTGGTCAACGAGAGTCGCCATGGAAGTGTCTCCGTGAACGGAGAACGAGTTGGAGGTCCAGTACTGATCACCTATCGGGATGCCATCAACGGCATCGTCAAGCTGCGCTTTGGCCGTGTCGAGGGATATCTCCGCGTATCGGGCAGCATTACTGGCTAGTCTCTTTGGATAGATCAGTTTTTTAAATCGTTTGTTCTTCTTTGTACCGAAATGTGCATTGCGATTATAAAAGCCAATATTACAATGCAATACTGACTTTCTATTAACAGATTATAATTTAAGAATGGTCACTCTAGTCCATCAAAGTTCTTAAGCATTACTAGATAGCCTCCCTTGGTTACATCGGGTTTTTAAATCCTTTTTTATTTGTTCCAGAATGTGCATTATCATAAACTAAATATTAAACAATATTAGATTGCAATTCTGCATTTCAATTTTATTGTTATTTAAGAATGGTCACCCTAACCCGCCATCAGAGTTGTCTTCATTTTTGCGACTTAATATCTAAGTGAAAATCTTGAAAAATAGAACAAAACCCTAATTGGTTTATAACTTTAAACATGATTCTTTCCTATACTCTTATGTTTATTATAGCTCTGTATTTCGGAAAAAATGAGCAACCATTATAAAACTGCTATAAACTTTTTCTGCGCGCGTGCGTTCTGTTTTTTTAAGAGCAAAAGTAAGGAAAAACTGCGAAAGAGAGTTCGGAAAAATAAAATTGATTGCCGAGGTTACACGAAATTGACGCTAATCAAATGCCAAAGTGATTTATGGCAGGCGACTCTTATATTCGCGGGTTGGTGTCCCCACTAAACGGACTCTTTTTATATCAAGCTAATAAATAACTAACAAAGCACCTATAAATATAAGTATAAATATAAGCTGTAAGTGAAATACTTATATATTTTTTGTGAGAAGTACAAGTTATGATTTTCTCTTAAGTACTACAGGACGATAAAAACTGTTATACTCAAGCGAAGAGCGTTGAAAAGAGAGTTACTTTCTCCCTTACTTACTGGCTCTCTGCGGCTCTGTTATCCTTGCTCTCTTTCGGGAGAGTGATAGCCTGTTATTGAAGCAGAGTCCTGCTGGGCATTACATAACTGCCAAGTGAAACCTGGCTAACATTGGCAGGATAAGCGAAGGCTAACCAATTATCGACGAGGAGGCGAGCTTGCGGCCACTCCAAAACAATTGTTTTCCCCAGCGGCAATAACTTCGCTTTCTGATTGAATCGAAAATGAACAAGAAAACCAAACATACCCCTAATTATGCTGCATTGGAAAAATACATGAAAACGGCCCGAAAGCGGGGTGAAAAAGCGAAATACACAACCATAAACTTGTTGAATCTGCCAGCAGCTTTTCCTGCAGGCAAATTTCGCTGGGAAATTCAATATCTTCGCTGGGCTGTGCGTGTGTGTGCGAATGTTCGCCTTCCTGAGCGCCTAAAAAGCAGACATAATTAGTTTACGCCGAGATTTTTGCGTCTCTCATGGCGCGACACTTGGCAACGCCAGCCGGAAGAAGGAGCCGGAGCAAGGACATCTCGTATGCCCCATCTAAATGCATTAACGTTCGGGCAGAGTGCACCGCACGGCCTAAGGTCCTTTGACCTACTCTTATTATTAGACCAGAAAATTAGGCTTTGGGTTCACTCTGGATTAAGCAGCTAAACAGTCTTAGATAATACTCTGCGTTTTTATTTATCATTAAACATGCAAAGTCACCTAAAATATTCTAAAATTAAGAGAATTACAAATGTTTTTCTTCCCTGAACTTTTTTATAACATTTTTAAAATATAAATTAAAATACGGATTATAAAAAAAAATGTTAATAAAATCAAAGACTTGATTTATATAAAATAAACTTTATTTTTTTATGAATATTTACAAAGAACAACAAAAAATCAAAGATAACATAGAAAAATGTGTAGTCCTTATTTTATACGAAAAAAATCTGGAATAAAAAGATAGAAATATGTAATGTAATTTGTGTGTATATTTGTAAAAATAAAACTTACAATTTTATTTATTTTAAAAATATGCTTATTTATTCTTAATATTAATATAACTCAACATATTAACATACAGATTCAGTAAAATTTAACATACAATTTCCTCCATTGATTAAACATTTTTCGTGAATTAAAAACACAAGTTCTAATAACCTCACCCTCTCGAAAAAATATTTAGAAAAATTGTAAGGTTCAATGGAATTTTTTATTAGTATAGTATAATTCTTTTAAGACCCCATTTCTTTAGGGATTTGCGTTGTTTATTTATCTACCGATGTTTTGGGGGCATCGCCTGGAATCGTTATCAAATGGCCGGCTCTCTGTTGCTCCTCACATCCCCAATTTTCTTTTGTGCCCCCCTCAAGACCTCGTTCTTTGTTTGTGTAGGTTGAAAAATCAAAATTTTACACTCGGCTACACATTTCCAAAGGCTACCGAAAGTTATGACTAGATGGCGGCAGAGGAACAGGGACTACTTAGGCCATACATGCAAAAGCTTATGTACACTAAAAAAAGTACTTTACATTTTTAGGCATCCAAAGGTATGATAAAAAAATACACTTTTAAATTAAAAAATAAAATTATATAAATAAAATAAAATATTTTAGCATGCATTTAAATTAAATCAAATACTTTGTTCTCATTATTCTCTTATCAATAAAAGGACCTATGAAAATATTGAAAAAAAGTTATAATATTTTTCCCAGTGTATATGTTGGTATTTGGTTATGTTTTTGTGTCTGTGTGTCCTAAGTGCGTGTTTATGGCGCAATAAAACAGACCCTAACAGGCTCACACACAAAGCGCAGGGAGGGCGCCTTTTTGAAAGGGGCTGGGGCGCAGCCTGGGATGGGGAGGGGTGAAAGGGGGTTGCCATGGGTGGCCCGAAAGGGGGTTGGTCTGGAGGCTGGAGGCTGCAGGCTGAAGCATAGACATAAAGCAATCGCGTCGACTGCTCTTGCTGTTGCATGTTGCCAGAGCCAAATGAAGCAGCCAAAGCGAAACCCAAAAAACCAAAACTCAGACTCAGACCAAGGAGCAGGAACACTGAAAAAAACGTTATAACATACACACAAATAACCTGGGATTTGAAATAACTCTTAAATGTAGTTTTAGGTGTCTAAAACTATGCAATAAATAAGGCATAGCCGTTTTTTGAGCTTCAAATATATTGTTGCCTACTTTTAGACACCTTAAATAATATTCTAATATTCTTTGATTTTAGGCAACTTAATTAAATCTTTTCCAGTGCCTTCCAGCCAGACGAATTGCTGGCCAAAAAGAGCAAGCACTGAGGAGGGGAAAGCAGGAGCCAGCGGGAGAAAAAGGAGAAAGAGCCGGAGACAGTTGGGGAGAGACAGTCAGCCAGCATCTTTCCGCTTGTCTGCGGCGCATTTATGACTTTCCCACTGAGGCGCTTGACTTGCATAGCCTGCATATAGGCGCACAGACATATGTCTTATCACAAACACACAGATGCGCACACAGATGCTCACACAGATACTCACCAACACAGAGGCGCACTCAGACTCACACAGACACGCTCACATGGCTGGCTGCTGCTGTCAAATGCCATACTAAACCGATAATCCAATCATAAGTTATAGTCAAATGAGTTTGCTCTTCAATAAATTTTCGCCTCTTTTTTTCCCCTTGATGTCTTCTTCATGGCCAAAATGAGTTTGCCCCCTTTTGGCTGGCGGAGTCCTCTCTAGAGTCCCGGCTGCCGTTGCCAAAAATACTTTGTCTCGAGGAGCATCATTTGAGACGCTTCCACACGAACGCAGAAACCAATTAGGGACTCCCGGAGCCGGGCAAAAAAGCCTGGGTGCGGTGAAATGGCGGATCGGTCTTTCAGGCTACAGGTTACTGGTAACAGGTTACAGGTGAGTGCCCCGCCACTAACGGTTATTGGTCCTCCGAATGCCTTCTCGATCCAATCAACGTTTAGATTGGTCGAAAAGTGGCATCAGAAATGGGCTTTTATCTTTCAATTTGCTAAATGCTTTACAAGGGTAACTTATTAAAGATAAAAAATGTCATCTTAAAGTATGCAACAAAATATTTTTAGTCGAAAAGTCGGCTGTACAATTAAATTCTTATTTTTATTGCATACTTTTGGACACCTTATAATAAGATAATAAACGCCTTACATTTCGAGATTGTAAGAAATAATAAACAATGCTCTTTAGGTTAAGAATAATTTTCAAAAGTTTTTTCCCCCTTTTTAGCATACGAAACCCAAAGTAGTCTAATATAACTTTTACCAGCTGTTATTGAACTGGAGGGGCGCAATCGCATAACAATCACCCGTTTGAGAGCCTCTAATGATCTTAAATGATGTCTAAGTCTGGGCCAGTCCTGGCCAGGAATTTGCACATAATTGGCCATCTTTTCAACCTGGCTCTTTGTGCGAGTGGCTGGATTTTTATTGAAAAAGGGCAATAAGCCCATGGTCAGGGAAATATCCTGGCATATACGTACAGGAGGGGCATATGCCGCGAATTGTTGCCTTTGTCATTGCCATTCACAAGGATGTCCTTGCCCCCTCATATCCCAGATTTCCGCCGGATTTTCCCCCGCAATTTTTCCCCATTTCTTGCTTTCAGGGACCGCTGTTGCTGCGCTACGTCGTTGGCTTTTATGCGTATGTGTAACAACTATTAGAAAGGAGTAGCAAACAGAATGGAACAGGAGCAACAGGAGGACCTTTTCTGCCATGCGAACCGCCCCCAACTCCTCGTGCTGGGCCTCGCGCATTCCTTCCCCCATTCTTTGGTTCTTTCTGAAACATTTTTGGCCTCGCCCTCTGGTGCACTGAGAGAAGGTTTTAGTTTCAGTGTTGCCCAAAGGATAAAATGACCAAGCCAAATGTATCGTACTTGAAAGGGGATTTTGAGTAAGAGACGATAAATATAAATTTAAGTATGTGCGCCTTACCCGGGACTACTAGCCAAAGTCAAAACAGCGCTGCCAGCCAACCTGTTTGAGCTCATCAGATCGTTTCTCACAAACAGAGATTTTTGCGTCCAGTCCAGAGACGCAATCTCTGCAAATGTTGCCATTACAGCTGGCGTTCCCCAAGGAAGCGTCTTAGGACCGCTACTGTACTCCATCTTTACAGCAGACATCCCCAAGCCAAGCTATGAAGAAATGACCTACGACAACAGCAAAATGCTGCTGGCCAGCTTCGCTGACGACGTCTGCTTTCTCAGCTCCTCGAACAGTGAGACCGAGTCTTCACAAACGCTGCAAACCTACCTCAACGAATTCGAGAAATGGGCCACGGCGAACAATATCAAAATCAACGAAAGCAAATGCGTAAACGTTTGCTTTACGTTACGCCGAAAAACAACTCCGGTGGTCCACATTAATAATGTGGACATAGAGCAAGCGACTAAGGCGAAATACCTAGGCCTCACACTGGACAAACGCCTAACCTTCCGAGAACATATTGCCAGAGTCGTCAAAATGTGCAACCTAAAGCGGAACCAATTATTCTGGATGCTAAACAAGAAAAGCAAACTATCTCTAAGATGCAAGCGGCACATTTATCAACAAATCATCGCACCAACTTGGAGATATGGAATCCAAATTTGGGGAGTGGCGGCTGCGTCCCACCGAAAACGTTTCCAAACCGTCCAGAACAAAACATTAAGACAAATCACTGGCTGTGAGTGGTTCGTTAGCGGCCAAACGCTTCACAATGACCTAAACCTGAGTCTTGTTGAAGACCAAATATCGTTCTTCTCAAGCAGGTACAACGACCGTCTAACTGCCCACCGTAATCGTCTAGCCCGGAGATTACAGGGGGCTATCCCAATTCGCAGGCTCAAAAGAAGACATTTTGGGCTGCTCCTAAGAGACTAATATGAATATATTATTTACTTGAAACTAGTCGTAATTTGATCTACTCCTATATACCAAGTTGAAAACTAATTATAATTTATAATTAAGAGATTATTTACTTAAGAAAACATTTAGGTTAAAGGCTTTAATTAGATCTGTTCCTGGATTATATTAAATAAAGATGTTAATTAAAAAAAAAAAAAAAAAAAATGTGATTTGTCTTAATGTTTTGTTCTGGACGGTTTGGAAACGTTTTCGGTGGGACGCAGCCGCCACTCCCCAAATTTGGATTCCATATCTCCAAGTTGGTGCGATGATTTGTTGATAAATGTGCCGCTTGCATCTTAGAGATAGTTTGCTTTTCTTGTTTAGCATCCAGAATAATTGGTTCCGCTTTAGGTTGCACATTTTGACGACTCTGGCAATATGTTCTCGGAAGGTTAGGCGTTTGTCCAGTGTGAGGCCTAGGTATTTCGCCTTAGTCGCTTGCTCTATGTCCACATTATTAATGTGGACCACCGGAGTTGTTTTTCGGCGTAACGTAAAGCAAACGTTTACGCATTTGCTTTCGTTGATTTTGATATTGTTCGCCGTGGCCCATTTCTCGAATTCGTTGAGGTAGGTTTGCAGCGTTTGTGAAGACTCGGTCTCACTGTTCGAGGAGCTGAGAAAGCAGACGTCGTCAGCGAAGCTGGCCAGCAGCATTTTGCTGTTGTCGTAGGTCATTTCTTCATAGCTTGGCTTGGGGATGTCTGCTGTAAAGATGGAGTACAGTAGCGGTCCTAAGACGCTTCCTTGGGGAACGCCAGCTGTAATGGCAACATTTGCAGAGATTGCGTCTCTGGACTGGACGCAAAAATCTCTGTTTGTGAGAAACGATCTGATGAGCTCAAACAGGTTGGCTGGCAGCGCTGTTTTGACTTTGGCTAGTAATTATACTGTAGTACTCTAAACAATATTTAATTTCACATTTCATTTTTAAAAGGGTGTCAAAAACTATGCAACAATATAAACTATACCGATCATTCCCTTTGAAAATTGTGCTGCCTACTTTTAGATGCATTTCAAAATATTTAAAATATTTATTTCTTTTTGCTTAAAAATCTGTGGCCCTTTTTACTGTGTGGCAAACGTTTATGATGTCCTGCAATTGTCCTTTTCGCATGTGGTATGTGCATGTATGTGGGCTCGTATGTGCGTGTCCTGTTCTTTTGTTACAACGATTTTTGCGCAATTTCTTTTGTGCTTTGTGCAGCCGCCGCCGACGCTTCCATTTTCCATTGCCGCTGTCATAACTGTCGCTCCCCAGCAGCAACACCAACAGCAACAGCAACAGCAGCAACAGCAACAGCTACGGCAGCAACATTGCTGCTGAGCACATGCAATTAGTGCCAAATGTTTCCATATTTTTGCGAAATCGGGGGAGAAGGTAGTGTAGCAATGCTGACCACAGCATTCAACAGCAGCAGCAGCACGGCAGCAGCAGAGAAGGCAGCTACAGCAACAGCAGCAGCCAGAGCAGCAGCAACATTGGCCAAAGGAGCAGCCAGTGGACCAAACATCACCAGGACGATACGATGGGCCGGACAAAAATTCTGGGCAGAGTGGCTGGACGGAAGGACCGACAAAAAATGAGCAACATTTTCCCCGTTTCATTGTTGCCACTGCCACACTCACTAACACGCGCACATAGGTTACACTCGTAAAAGGGGCAGGGTGAGTGGGAGCAATTATCCAGGGAAGGAACACGATATGTGTATGCTCTGAGAATGCTATAAGTCTTTGGGTCCTGAAATCACATGTAAGGCTACCTAAAAGTATGCTTTAAGATATGTTTTTAATTAAATTGTATTATTTAGAAGTATTTCAAAACTTGATCGCTTTTTCCTCCTATTTAGGAGCACACTTTAAGTGATACAAAATAACAAAAGGCTTTGAACCTCCAAAAAATGGTGTAAAAAAATATACTGCATAGTCCTTTTTAGTATTTTTCGCTTCATTTAAGCACAAGTTTTTTTCGACGGATTAAATAATCCAATTGTGGGAATGTTTTAAGGGTTAAAATTATATATCTGGAATATTCTGCTGCACCTAGAAAATGTTATTAATAATGTTTTTGGTATTTTCAGTATTTTATGGGGATGAATACCTAATTTTTGTTCGACTGGTGAGAAAATCGGTATATTTTTCGTCAGGGTATTTGGGAAAGTCAAAATATTCAATGCCTTGCCGGCCATGTCCGGCCGGAGAGGCCAAAGTGGAAGGAGTGGCGGGAGCGGAAGGAGTGGCAGGATGGCAAGGAGTGGCGGGATCCGGACGGAGCGTGGTCGAAGTGCCCGGCTGGCTGTGTAAACGGCCGTAACATTCGCCCCCCAACTCCCCCTTGCTGCGCGCCTCCTTGTACTCCTTTTGTTGCTGCCACTCGACGTGACCCCGCCCCCTTCCGCCCACGCCCCTGCCAGCTTGTGTGTGTATGTATGGTTAATTATACATTTTGCATATGTATTCTGCCCAAGCGGAATTTTGTCGTGTGTACATACACACACATGTGTGTGCGTGTGTGTTGTTGTGCACATATCCGATTTCGCCCCGCCCCACCACGCCCATTCGCCAACCGCCCCCTGCTCCTGACCTTTGTTAACAATATGCGTTCGAACATTTTTTGGACTCTCTTCGCGCCCCATTGTCATCCGCATGTAGAACACACTTGCAGTCGAGGTCAGAGTAATAAGAGCTAAAAATATTTATCTAGGGTTTAAAATCATTTTAAAAGCGCCTAAAAGTAGGCAATAAAAGTGTGGATGCTGTCTTTTGGATTGAATACACCAACCTTTTTCATTGTGGCATACTTTTAGCCACCGTTTTTTTTTTTTTTTTTTTTTTTTTAATTAACATCTTTATTTAATATAATCCAGGAACAGATCTAATTAAAGCCTTTAACCTAAATGTTTTCTTAAGTAAATAATCTCTTAATTATAAATTATAATTAGTTTTCAACTTGGTATATAGGAGTAGATCAAATTACGACTAGTTTCAAGTAAATAATATATTCATATTAGTCTCTTAGGAGCAGCCCAAAATGTCTTCTTTTGAGCCTGCGAATTGGGATAGCCCCCTGTAATCTCCGGGCTAGACGATTACGGTGGGCAGTTAGACGGTCGTTGTACCTGCTTGAGAAGAACGATATTTGGTCTTCAACAAGACTCAGGTTTAGGTCATTGTGAAGCGTTTGGCCGCTAACGAACCACTCACAGCCAGTGATTTGTCTTAATGTTTTGTTCTGGACGGTTTGGAAACGTTTTCGGTGGGACGCAGCCGCCACTCCCCAAATTTGGATTCCATATCTCCAAGTTGGTGCGATGATTTGTTGATAAATGTGCCGCTTGCATCTTAGAGATAGTTTGCTTTTCTTGTTTAGCATCCAGAATAATTGGTTCCGCTTTAGGTTGCACATTTTGACGACTCTGGCAATATGTTCTCGGAAGGTTAGGCGTTTGTCCAGTGTGAGGCCTAGGTATTTCGCCTTAAAGCCACCGTTATAAATAATTTAATTTAAAATAATCACAAAAAATTATAAAAAATGTTATTTTCAAACAACAATCTTTGTTAGTGAATATAACTACATAAAAGAGATATAAAGTATATATTTTCTCATACATAGCGCTATTATTTTGATCACCACTGTGCAAACGATGGGATCCGGTCCTTCGAACTCCCCCTTAATAATTTTGCATCTATTTTTAGGCTGGCGGAAGTGCGCGTTACGCTCGTCCTATAAATTGAATGGGGATTGGGGGAGTTACGGGGTTGGGGTTACGCCAAGATAACCGAAATGTGAACAATCATGTGTCAAATTGTTAAAGGTTTTCAAGCGACCAAGATCATTGTCCCGCATATGGTCTATATATTTTTTATGGACCCGGCTTAATGGCGACTTTTGCAAATCCTTTTTTTTATGCCAGTCACTCTGGGCGCACATAAAAACTGCCCTGAAATCCGACTTATCATCCAAAAAACAAGAATTTAAATTAAAACAGCAAAGAAGCCAGAAATTACAAAGGACAAATCGACATATGATTCAATTACAATAAAAATTATTTGAACAATCCTTTGTATTATGGGTAGGTATAATATGAAACACTGTATAATATCTTAAAAATCTAGCATTCCATAGAATTAATAATAAAATATAAAGGCGAATTAATGGCCCTTAATTACACTCTTTTAATTGAATCACTCGTGTGGAACTTGTAATTTTAACCATTTTGCAGAGACAAACTCTATGGCATCATTTTTCTCACATATCTCAGGATAAAATGGGACAGACGCTCCTCCAAGTTTATTATTGTCCTTTGTTTCTGGGATCGCAAGTCATTATTTATGATGCCTGGCATTCCATCAATTTGTTTGTTTTGTCACGCTCTGGTGTGTTGGCTTATTAGGCGGCCATTGCATCAGCATCACCCAACCCAAGGCCCTTCCATTACCATTCCCAATCCCATACCCAAGGCACATCCTCATCCCGTCCTCATCCTTATAGAGGGGTGGATGCACACCCATTCCTGCAATGCGCCCTCGTTGCAGCGATTTTCAACGTTTAGTCTGTTGCATCATTTATCATGTGAAATGCGCCAGACACAACAGCAACATCTACATGAGGAGGATCGCCAGGGGTGGCCATCTCCACCTCCACCTCCTCCAGCTCCAGCTCCAGCTCCATTCCCATCTCCATCTCCCTGCCCACAGTCCATTCCTGTCCTCCTGCAGGAGCCCTCGGAACGGCGCCAGCTGCACTTCCATTGCATTCGTCCGTCTGCAGGCCATGGTCAAAAGCAGATCCAAGGACCAGGACCAGGACCAGGACTCTGGACTCAGGACCCCGGACCCCGGCCAAAGCCGTAAAAACAAGTGCAAATGCAATTTGAAAACAAGAAAGAACTTTGTGCTTCATATTGAGACTTTCGGATACCCGCTAACCCAGATTTGTGCAAAGTGCTGTAATTAATGGGCAATTCAAATAAATTAAGTATGCTAAGTATTACAAACAATGATTTGGGTGCGTAAAAGAATGCCATTAAAATATATTAACCAAACGTGCGGATCATACTAATGAATGGTGTTTTTTTCAGCACCTAAAAACGTAAACTACTTTTTAAAGATACTTTTAACAATATTCTACTTCATAAGGTGTAAAACTTTTTTTTTTTTTTTTATTTAATTAACATCTTTATTTAATATAATCCAGGAACAGATCTAATTAAAGCCTTTAACCTAAATGTTTTCTTAAGTAAATAATCTCTTAATTATAAATTATAATTAGTTTTCAACTTGGTATATAGGAGTAGCTCAAATTACGACTAGTTTCAAGTAAATAATATATTCATATTAGTCTCTTAGGAGCAGCCCAAAATGTCTTCTTTTGAGCCTGCGAATTGGGATAGCCCCCTGTAATCTCCGGGCTAGACGATTACGGTGGGCAGTTAGACGGTCGTTGTACCTGCTTGAGAAGAACGATATTTGGTCTTCAACAAGACTCAGGTTTAGGTCATTGTGAAGCGTTTGGCCGCTAACGAACCACTCACAGCCAGTGATTTGTCTTAATGTTTTGTTCTGGACGGTTTGGAAACGTTTTCGGTGGGACGCAGCCGCCACTCCCCAAATTTGGATTCCATATCTCCAAGTTGGTGCGATGATTTGTTGATAAATGTGCCGCTTGCATCTTAGAGATAATTTGCTTTTCTTGTTTAGCATCCAGAATAATTGGTTCCGCTTTAGGTTGCACATTTTGACGACTCTGGCAATATGTTCTCGGAAGGTTAGGCGTTTGTCCAGTGTGAGGCCTAGGTATTTCGCCTTAGTCGCTTGCTCTATGTCCACATTATTAATGTGGACCACCGGAGTTGTTTTTCGGCGTAACGTAAAGCAAACGTTTACGCATTTGCTTTCGTTGATTTTGATATTGTTCGCCGTGGCCCATTTCTCGAATTCGTTGAGGTAGGTTTGCAGCGTTTGTGAAGACTCGGTCTCACTGTTCGAGGAGCTGAGAAAGCAGACGTCGTCAGCGAAGCTGGCCAGCAGCATTTTGCTGTTGTCGTAGGTCATTTCTTCATAGCTTGGCTTGGGGATGTCTGCTGTAAAGATGGAGTACAGTAGCGGTCCTAAGACGCTTCCTTGGGGAACGCCAGCTGTAATGGCAACATTTGCAGAGATTGCGTCTCTGGACTGGACGCAAAAATCTCTGTTTGTGAGAAACGATCTGATGAGCTCAAACAGGTTGGCTGGCAGCGCTGTTTTGACTTTGGCTAGTAGTCCCGGGATCCAAACTCTATCAAATGCCTGTTGTATGTCAAGAAAGATGCCGTTGCAGTATTCTTTATTGTCGTAGGCCTTCAGGATGTGATTGACTACACGGTGCAATTGCTCAATCGTACTGTGGCCGGCTCTGAATCCGAATTGGTGCATTGGGATAGTATCATTGTCTTCTAGGTGTATTATAAGTCGGGAAGCTATCAGCCTTTCCATTACCTTCGATAAAGAGGGCAGGAGGCTGATAGGCCGGTAGGAGCATGGATCCTGTTCCGGTTTCCCTGGCTTTAGAATCATACTGATTCTAGCACTCTTCCATTTTTTGGGAAAGTATTGCACTCTAAGTATCGCATTGAATATCAATGTGATAAGTAATAGTGCTCTCTTGGGAAGGATTTTAAGTACTGCGTTGCTTATTAGGTCATGACCTGGCGCCTTTCGACTTTTGAGGGTACGTATCATGTTTGAGACTTCTTCCAGACGGATATGTCTTATTGGAGGTGACATCTGGAAAGGGCGCTGTAGTATTTCGTTTATTCTGTTGATATCCTCCTCGGATGCGAAATTAAACGCAGTGAATCTGTCGCCAAGGTGTTCCGCAAATGTTTGTACTTGCTCTTCTAAGGAGCGACACCAGTTACCATTGCTGTTCTTCAGAGGCGTAACTTTCTGTGGCATTCTTTTTACTTTTTTGGTAAAGGACCACATATTAAAAATGGAATCATTAGAATAGTCCATATTGGTCAGCATATGTTCGAATTGCGCATTTTTCAATTCAGCCATGGCAACGTGAAGCTCTCTGGCGCATCTATGCCATTGAGCTTTATCCTCAGGACTGTGCGTTCGAATATAACGTCTTCTCAGTGCTCTCTTACGGACTAGAATCTCTGCAATGTTTGGGTCAATTCTATTCGAGTGGCGTATGAGGGCTCTGCCATGATTGTTTGCAGTGTACACGTTTGCACTCCTCGCCGCATTTGTCACGTTGGTAGTGAAGAGGTCTACAGCGTCGTCAATCTCAGCAGCAGAGTTGAGCTCAATGTTAAGGCGTATCGATCTACATAGTTCTTCCTTGAAAACAGCTACATTTGTGTGTTTGCTAAGAAGTTGTCTACGTTGAGTGCATTGTATGGCTTCTGTTTTTAATGTAGTGATGAGAGATAGGTGGTCCGATTCAAGGTCCCAGCTGTCTCTGATGCTTAGCTTGTCGTGTGGAATGTTGCGATAAATTGCAAAGTCTAAACAGGATGGTCTTCGATTTACTGCGCTTGGATAGTATGTTGGTGCTCCAGTCGCCAGGATGTTGGCGTTAATTGAGATGGCGCTTGCGGCAAGTAAGTTACCTCGGTGACAGGTGATCGCAGAACCCCACCATGGATGTTTGGCGTTCCAGTCTCCGCTGATAAATGATCTTGGGAAGTTGAAGTTAGCGAATATGTCATCAAATTCTGATTGAGTCCAGCTGAAGTTCGGAGGGCAATAGATTGATCCGATGAATATTTGTCCTATACATGTTTGGATTCTGGCACCCACGATTTGGACTTTAGCATGGACGATTGGCTCGATGGGAAAGTGATTGATCTTTTTGTTAACCAGGATTGCAGCTCCACCCCTGTGGCTGCCGTCAGGTAGATTTGAAGTGTAGACTTCATATCCAAATAGTTGAAGGTTGGATGTCTTCGTTTCAGTGAGAAGGAGAATGTCAATATTCTCTCTCTCCGCAAGGTGGCCGATTTCCGTCATTTTGCCGGCAGCACCTCGCGTGTTCCAGGTGAGAATTTTTATTTGGGACATTGTGTAAGTTGCGCGTTAATTGCAACCAGCATCTTCAGCATCTGGGCTTGCATGGCGTATAGACCCTCGATAGCTTTTGAGAGCGATGCAACTGCCATTTCTAGTTTAGATTCTTGTGCATTTTGCTGTTGTGACACATCTGGGAAAAAGTGCGCATGATTTTTTGCACCGTAGTGATGTTGCTGTTGAATGGCGTCCTGTAGCCTATTTGTTAGGTTTCCTGGTCGTTTGTTTTGTTTTTCCGTGATTGGATTTGCATTTCTGGCTATTTGAGCATAAGAAACTCCATTTTCATAATGTTTGGGTGTAGAGTTATTGTTTATGCTCACTTTTGGGGTTTTCTGTACATTTTCGTTCATTTTGAGCAATTTTTGATAGGATTTGCAGCCACGGAAGTTAGCTGGGTGATTTTCACCACAGTGAGTGCAAGTTGCTGGTGCTTCTTTGCTTCTGGGACAATCTGATGATTTATGGTAGTCACCGCAAGAGACACAGATAAAAGGTCTGTAGCAATATCTTGCAGTATGACCAAACGATTGGCATCTCCGACATTGCACTATGTCTTGTGCTTTTCTGGCTACTTCAAAACGGACGCGTTGGCGACATAGAGATCGTAGTTGGAGTATATCTTTGTTATTTAGATTCTTTTCTACATTAATGAAGAAGAGGTTCATCTGTTCACCGCTCTTGTTGCTTTTTGGGTTATATATTGATAGAACTTTATGCCCCTGTCTGAGTAATTCCTCTTTGATTTTATGATGGAGCTGTGAATGGTGTAATCCTCGCACAACAACTCTGAATGGTTTCTCGTCTTTCAATTGATAGCAATGGAATTCAATTTTCAGGGAACTTAGTTGTCGTACTACAGCCCTGTAGGTGTTTGCGTCTTTGGTGTAGATTCTGTGAGTGGAGCCCACAGAGGATTTGATTTCAACATTTTCAAGATTTGTAACTTCCTCGATAGCGATAAGAAGTTCGTTCACGTTTGTCACGTCCATAAGAACGATTGGTGGTGGTTTTGGACTACCAGTAGAAGCAGATTTTACCGTAGATGAATCAGTTTTACTTTGTACGTTTGCGTTCTTGTTATGTGCATTGCTGTCTTTAGCCTTAGAAGCGGTGTGAGAACGGTAAGCCGCTGCTGCAGCGCTAGTCGATGGTTCGTCCACACTATTGCAGTCCATCTCATCGTCATCAACTGATAGTGTTTCGAACCTGTTTGCTGACACAGGGTCACTGGGTTCTAAATTTCTAATATCGGCACGTTTTCGTTGACTTATTGGTGAGTTCGATGACCCCTTCCTCTTCTGGCTCTGGATTTTTTGCCATCTGGGTGAATCCGGTAGAGGGGGGAAGTCTATAGAAGTGCTTAATGCTTTAGGAGGCATAGGCGTTGAGCACATGCCACTGCATATGCTGGGTGATGATGTAGTGTTGGTATATATTGGACTGTGAGTTGTTGTCAGAGTACTGGTGATACAGGCTGCATTACTGCTTGATACTGCTATACCATATGAGTTAAGCTTGCCGCTAGTGGCCAGATTTTTTGCCAGGGTTAACTCTCCTGGAATCACCTCGTCCATGACGGCTTTTCTCAGAGCTTCGCCCAGAAGCATTGTTTCTCTGGTATTTGCCATTTCTCTCGATTTTATGCAAAGTCGAATGTAAGTCAATCACTGCTTTTATTGCCCCTCTTGTACGGCTGCGCGCAGTGTGAGGGGAACAGCGGTGCCCTAGCGGGCACAAATGCAGTCTTGTCGCACTACACTTATGTTGTTGTTGTTGTCCCACTGCCGACACTGCGCTAGACAGCGTCCGAATTTTTATGATCTGTGCTATTATTAGCACACGAAGAATAGATAACAAAATAATAACGCGTAAGCACGCACTTTGTTTTTTTTTTTTTTTTTTTTTTTTTTTTTTTTTTTTTTTTTTTTCCCCACGACACAACTTGTCAAAGAGTTGATGGCCTACTTTGTAATGCCGCCTCGAGATACGAAAAAAACGGATGTAAAGTACTGTAAAACTTTTTAAATATATATTTAGCTAACATTTTTTGGAATCGTTGCATAATTTTGTACAGCCTTCAATGTGAAGTCACCGTTTTCTCAATGTCATGTTAAATTTTGCAAACCAGTCACTGATTTACCATTGTTTCGTGTGAAGAGATGCCGTTTCTCAAATGAACAACATATTGAGAAATTGCATTTGAAAAAATTTAACTTCATGTTAACTTTATCTGACAGTTAACTAGAACTTTATCATAGCATTGAGAAATCGGTGAATTTGTGGTTCCAAACAATTTAATTCATATTAGCTTTACCTGACAGTTAACTAGAACTTTAAAGTAATATTGGGAAATTTGTCTCTCCAATTTAATATCATATTTAGAAATCGAATTTGTTGTGCCAAACAATGTAACTTAATGTTAGCTTTATCTGGCAGTTAACCAGAACCTTAACATAAGATTGAGAAGTCGTGCGACAAACCGTTAGTGCAGGTTTGCCGTTCCTCAAGTTCACACTGAGAAATCGAAACAATGTAACTTCCTGTTAACTTTATCTGACAGATAACTTTAACTTTAACGTTATATAGTTATAAAAATAGTTCGAAAATCTTTTCATAACTTTAGAAGAAAATGATATCTATGTAGTATAAATGCATTACTTTTTTAGCTACAGCTACAAAATGCCATAAATGTAATATGTGCAATTTCTCAAATCGCCCATATAGCCCGCCGATCGCAAACCTGTCCACCTGACACTGCTTTATCTCGAATGCCATGCACAGGGTATACTGTGTGGAGTAACACAGTGAGCCCCGGGTGAGTGGGGGTGCAGACTGGCGAACGGTATTTGGTAATTAATAGGCCATATAATGATAAACGATACGAGTGTGTGCGCCCATATCGGACCTCACTCCGAGGCCAGATCCCAGATTCCAGATTCCATGATTTAAATATGGCGCATGAAATGCAATAAACAAATAAATTAATTGAGTCAGCCCCGGGGAGGGGTGGAGGTGGAGGTGGAGGGGGCATGGCAGTTCGACTGCCACCTACATAATAGAAAGAAATATGAAGTGATAGAAATGCCTTTCCACCCCGTCGACGACCTTTCCCGCCAGTGGGCCACCCGCATGCATTGAACTAGGAAAATTTAATTGAACTGCCCGCAAATGCAATGACCGCAGGGGCGTAGAGCTGGCACTATTAGCAGGGGATTGGGGGGGTTTTGGCCAGAGGTCCACAGTCCGAGGCCCGAGCTCGTCGGCACTGGGGGGTGGTTTATCGTTGTGCATAGGAGGCGCTTTTTATGGCATATACGTACGGCTCATGGATATTTTCAACTGCAGCTGTTGCGAAAATATTTATTTGTATTTCGTTTCATGTTGTCCGGTACGGTACGTGCCATGTGTGCAAGTCAAATCTACGGATACAGATACAGATGCAGATACAGATGCACACACATAATACGTGCATAATACAGCCACTGGCAATGGCAGTGGCACAGATAGGGAGCTACAGCCACGGACACACAGATACGGCCACAAAGGGTAGAGATAAATAAATCATTAGAAAATAAATAAAGCTGGCAAATAAAATGAAAACAGCCATTGAAGCTGTCGATTTGCATTCTCCTTTGATCCCGTGTATTGACTCCGGCGTTCACCTGTCTCTTTCCTTGCTGCAGAATCTCAATCAGATAATTATTTCCCATTTGCATTAATGCAGCAATTGTCTGCGACTTTTGCCAATATCTCTTTGAGTGCACAACTGGCCAGGTTATCGCCATCGAAGATTAATCAGAACCCTGCATTTGTCTAATGAAACGAGTGGCGCTCCGCACATAAATAACTATCAATTAGGCTCTGCAAAATTCGCCAGTGCTAAACGATTTAACTTTAAGTCCTCAGCCGGAATCGTTTTGGCCAGTTCAGTTGGCGACTTTTTGGACCAAATGTTTGCCGAATGTCGATGAGGAATTCAGTTTATTACATTCGATTTAGTTCTTCTAATATTTCATAAATTCTATAGTGGCAAATCTTTTTAAAAATTATTTTGTATTTCTTCTAATTGGCTGGTTCACTTTTAAAGGACATCTGTTATCAGCAGCTGGCTTCGTCTGCTATCGATCCTGATCACTTTTACAAAAATTCATTTTTTGAAAAAATTTTCGATTTTTTGTAAGGGGGTGCACCACAATTTTTGAAAAATCACATTTTCGCCAAAAATCCAAACTTTTTGGTGGTTTTTCGTTCGTAGCTTACTCAAATCAAGGCGTACAGAGAAATGACCGACTGTTCTGAGCAGCTGGCTTCGTCTGCTATCGTACCTGATCACTTTTAGGAAAATTTATTTTTTGAAATAATTTTCGATTTTTGTAAGGGGGTGCACTACAAATTTAAAAAAATCGGATTTTCGCCAAAAATCTATATTTTCTGGTGGTTTTTCGTTCGTAGCTCAGCCAAATCAAGGCGTACAAAGAAAAGACCGACTGTTCTCAGCAGCTGGCTTCGTCTGCTATCGATCCTGATCACTTTTAGGAAAATTTATTTCTTGAAAAAATTTTCGATTTTTTGTAAGGGGGTGCATCACAAATTTTGAAAAAAACTAATTTTCGCCAAAAATCATCACTTTCTAGTGGTTTTTCGTTCGTAGCTTACTCAAATCAAGGCGTACAGAGAAATGACCGACTGTTCTAAGCTGCTCGCTTCGTCTGCTATCGATCCTAATCAGTTTTAGAAAAATTTATTTTTTGAAAAAATTTTCGATTTTTTGTAAGGGGGTGCACCACAATTTTTGAAAAATCTGATTTTCGCCAAAAATCCTCACTTTCTAGTGGTTTTTCGTTCGTAGCTTACTCAAATCAAGGCGTACAGAGAAATGACCGACTGTTCTCAGCAGCTGGCTTCGTCTGCTATCGATTCTGATCACTTTTAGGAAAAATTATTTGTTGAAAAAATTTTCGATTTTTTGTAAGGGGGTGCACCCCAATTTTGAAAAATCACACTTTCGCCAAAAATCTTCACTTTCTGGCTTCGTCTGCTATCGATCCTGATCACTTTTAGGAAAATTTATTTTTTTTTAAATTTTCGATTTTGTGTAAGGGGGTTCACCACAATTTTTGAAAAATCTGATTTTCGCCAAAAATCCTCACTTTCTAGTGGTTTTTCGTTCGTAGCTTAGCCAAATCAAGGCATACCGAGAAATGACCGACTGTTCTAAGCTGCTGGCTTCGTCTGCTATCGATCCTGATGATGAAATTTTCGATTTTTTGTAAGGGGGTGCACCACAAATTTTGAAAAATCGGATTTTCACCAAAAATCAAAACTTTATGGTGGTTTTTCGTTCGTAACTTAGCCAAATCAAGGCGTACAAAGAAAAGACTGACTCTGAGCAGCTGGCTTCGTATGCTATATATTCTTAAATGTTCGATTTTCGATTTTTTTGAGAAGGTGCTTTATGACTTTTGCAACAAATCTGAAAAGCTAAAAATTTTGAGATTTGAATGCCACTGGATAGGAAATTAGACCACGAGCTCAGCGCGGTATGACTTTCCGTTTTCTGACCGTTATGCCAGAAAATGAGGATTCCCATTTCGGACTACTATTTCATACCTGCAGCTGTCTTAGAATCGGTCGGTTACTAGAATATTTCTAGTTTTTAGTTTTTGTTAGATTTTAGTTTTAAATTTAGTTTCTGAAACCATTAGGAGGTATGGGTGAGACATCGCACAAGTGTTTCTTTCTCTCTAGTTTGTAATGAACTATTAATTCTCCGATTTCCCCTCGGCACTTCGCTCTCGTTAACCCGCACAGCTGCATGTAATGGCTGTGCCCAAACCCCTTGCTTCCACCATCCCAGAGGATCCCTCGAACCCCCGATGGGATTGCCTTAGTCATCACACTCGCAGTTTTACGATGCATTCGCCCAGCCATCAGTTCGTCATTGTTGGCTGTGTCGTAAAGGCAGTTTTAATTGGAATTATGATTAAATATAAACGAAAAATAATGTCAACTTTTCAGCTCGCTTAATAGTGGCCCATATAAACAATCATGCTGGCACATTCGCACACTCACACGAAAGCCAACGCTGATGCGGTCTAAGCCAATTTTTATGAGCTCCAAGCTCAAAACCAGAGCGAAAGCCAAAACCAAAGCCAATTCCGATCCCCAAAAAGGCCAAGAAGGCGATTCAATGTGCTTACCAAATGTTGCTGTAAGCAGGCACTGAGAAAAACTGGGGGCAAACTCCTTTCATTCGGAATAATTTTGGATAAAAAAAAAATCGTTTTGCAAGGATATAAAAATATAAATTACTTTTATGTTTTATTCAAAATTTATGTTTAAATTGGCACAAAAATTCCATTTTAAAAATATATTTAGGAAAATTATATTATGTCTTCTATTGTTATAATACATATGTGAACTGTAAAACGGATGCCGCTTTTATAGGAAGTAGATCGGCTTTATGAAGATATCTAAAACGTAAAAATATCTAAAATAAAAAAATATCTAAATATATAGTATTTACAATTTACTATTAATTTTTGAATAGTTTTTTTTTTTAATCCACTTAAAAGTCATTAAAATTGAAGTTCCTTACATATAGTAAACCATTTTATTTATGTATAATATATTAGACCTGTTTATATGATTTTTTTGATTTTTTAATGCTTTCCACTATTTTTCCTAGCAGTGCACAAGGGAGACCATGGTAGATGGTGGTAGTATAAGGATTTTATGGAGTTTATGATCTGGCCGCACATAAAGCCCTATTCCATGTGTGCGTCTGTGTGGGTGAGTATGGCCTTAATGTATGCTTTTAATTAATAAGTGTGCGTCTGTTTATTGTTGCATCCCCCCATATATCCCCACCCCTTTCTCGCAGTCTGGCACAACAGTTTTAGAGCAAACATGGCCAGCTATAAATGTGCGATGCCCGCGTCTGTCAATAAGCCCATCAAGTGCTTTCTGTAAATTAATTTCATGCTCATCACGGATGTTGTTATTGGCTTTTAATGCGTCCTTGGGTGCCTGTACTTCCATAGCCCTCCCCCCAACGCACCCACCACTCAATTTTCGAGCCATATGCGCCCCATTGTGACGTCATCGAACGGGGGATAAATGCAAGAAAATTATGTACTTACAACTGGCTTATAAAGCAGAGAGTTACGACCGCGGAAATTTATCCAAAACCCTTTTAACTTTATGTGCGAGGCGTTGAACTGAATTATAATTGGGAATAAGGATAATATATATTTTCTTAAATTTTATTTGATTATTTAAGTATCTAAAGTTATGGACTAATAGATATTTTATGGGCTGAAACATTTGTAATTATATTATTTGCTTTTAAAGTATTGTATAAAGAGTATATTTATCACATAAAAATTAAAAAAAAATAGTTCGTTTCTGAAGTAAATCCTTTTTTTTTGGAACCCTTTTTTTAAATATTTTTATATTATAAAATGTTTGCTTCGTTAGCAAACACTTGGAATAATAACAATTTCGCTTTCCCTCAACCATTACTATTTTTTACAGGAAAATAACATAGTTTAAAAATTGTAATTGGACTATATCATTTAAAATAGTTTAATAACCACTTGATTTAATTTTTAATTTTATTTTATTTATGAGCCTTTCTTTTATAGATTCGTAGTTCTCCACACTACCATCCTAGATTTTCTCTCCTGAATATATTCGCCTTTCAAGAACTTCGGATGCCGATTTATTACCTTTTTAGTTTTTGTGGAGAGAGTGGCAGGCTCACTCGTTGCCACCGCTGCCTGATAATGATGATGATGCATCATTAGGTTGACTAATTTTAATTACGCCGGCGCCTAAATTGCTGCTATCATTTTTAATAATATGCCGTGTCTGTGTCGCTTTCTCTGTCTTTGTTTCCCACTCTCCTGCCGTCCCTTTCTGTCTATCAAGCCCCCTCTCTTTCTGCCTCCCTATCTGTCTTCCCGTCTGTCCTTAGTTAGTGTTAACTTTTGCAAGCGGCAGCTGTTGCGAGCATCTTTCCTGTCCCTGTCCCCGTCCTTTTCTACATTTTGATACCCTTTCTGGGGGTCTGAGTATTACGAAACCCTTTTTAGATCCTGCAAAAAAGTATAAAATATTTTTAAAGTTTTGAGGGTATATATATTATTATATTATATACTAATTGATTATTATCTCGACATATATTTTACCTTCCTTAAAACATCTTAGTTATAAATAGTAATATTATAGTTATTAAAAAAATGTACGAGTGGATCATAATCTTGAAATATCATATATTTTTTTGATAGTATTATGTGTGCTTAAATAATATTCTTGAGTACTTTCTGGGAATCATAACACAAAGATCAAGAGAAAGATAACTTAGATATTATTAAAGATAATGATAAGAAACTGAAACCAAACTATCAAAACTAAGTTGTTTTTAAAGATAATGATATGAAACTCGATAGATCGGTGTATTTTAGGCTTATTAACGATCCTATTAAGTTTGCTAAAAATCTAGCCAAATTCCAAGAGATAAAATAGTCTGGGAGGGTGACAGAAACTTCGGTTCCGAACTACTAGCGCCGTGTCCTGGCCGACCAAACGACTTTTGGCCTGTCTTGATGCCTGCACGGCTTCGTCTGCCTTTCACGGGGCGAAGGGGTGGGGTATTTAAGGGGGTGCTTCCAGGGGGTGCTGCCGGCAGGGGGTGCTCGGGGGTGTTGCACAAAGCCAACAAATTATGCACTTACACACACATACAGACACACACACACACACACTCGGGGGCAGACAACTGCGTCGCTATTTGAGTTATGTACGAGTATGTGCAAAGGAGTCGGCCAGCCCCCCCTGCAAGGCCCCTGCACCACTTGAGCTGTACTCTTTTTTCGTCCTTCGAGGACTCGGCACTTGCAACTTGCGACTCTGTGCCAGGACTCTGTCCTCTCGGCCCGCCTGACATCTTCTTACTCCATTTGGGCGCGCTGTCGTGTTAATTTAGCGCGAAATATTTGACAAGATGACGCGATGCCACAGCCCCTGCGCCCATTTGCACCCCTGACGATGCACGGGAAAAAAAGTAGTGTACTTAAAAAAAATACTCCTTTACTTGTGGGATATTTTCGTAAATTCCCTAAGTGTTACTATGGCTTTAGAAATAGTTATTGATATTAATATATTAGATGGCTTTACCATTTAAAAACCACAAATATAAAATATATTGCTATTTTTTAATATTAATATAAATATTTAAATATTTGTAACTAAGGATACGCCTCTTTTTAATTTAGTATTTATATTTTTGTTATAGGTTCAGAAATAGATATTCGTAAGAATCCTTATAATTTACAAATATTAAACTTTATAAGCTTCTATAATATAATACATTTTCAAGAAAATATATATATATAATATCTGTTAATTATATTGCTTAGTAACTGGACCAGCCTTAGAAATTAAAATTAAAATATCGACCTAAACAAATAAAGGACAAAGGCATTATTTAACTAAAATTTTGCAAGTCGGGTGATTTGTGGCGAATTATGTGGTCGTTCGTTTTTTCCGGTGCATGCTGGGACAGGCACTCTTGTCGGCGGGCGTAACGATCGAACTTCAGTCTCAGTCGCTGTCTGTGCAACAGACACTCATATCGATTTATAAGATGCCACACACTCCTGTCATTCGATAGCGACTCCACTGTCGTGTCCCGATGCCTGATGTCCTGATGTCTTGATGTCCCCGTGTCCCCTTGTCCCGGTGTCCTGACGTCATCCGTTCCCCAAAAGTCCTGGAGCTGCTGTGATTGAGCTGCGCGGTCGCTTTAAGTGTTTTGCTCTCCAGCTAATTCGCAGACAATCCAAACTAAAAGCCGCAAGTGACTTTTGACAGCTTGAATGGGGCAATCGATGGGGGAGAGGGATCGGCTAAAGTGGAAGATCAAGCAATCACTCGATAAACATCTTATTATTTTAAAAATCCATTAATAATTGTGGTGTTAATCTAGAAACAATATATTAGAAAAGGACAATGAAAAGATAGCAAAATAACATTATTAACCATTTGAATATCAACTAAGCCTGACAATAATTTCTCAATTTATTATTCAACCTACTCGTATTATTATCACAATTTCGCACAATTAATATGATTTATTTGAAAAGCCAGTGCCATTTGCTTTAAAGGCACTCATTGCAACGCCTTGGATTTTACACCCAAGCAAAGTTTTGAAAGCAATCCCTTGATTCAATTATCATTCGAAAGGCCACAACAATCGGGTAATTTATCGAATGAACTACTCGCAGCCCAAGTCAGCCGCATAATCAGCGCTATCAGCATCATCGACTCTATCATTATCATCGTTGTTCGTTGTCGCGTCGATGGGGATCGAAGGTTGTCGGTTACAGGCGGTTTACAAGGGGTTTTCCGGGGGTTTTCCGGGGGTTTTCGCGGGCTTTATAGGGGGCTTTCAGGGCGCTCTCCCGGGGTTAAGGGGCAAAAAGTGGGGAGCCAGCGACAGACAGAGTCATTTATAAAATTTCCACCAGAACGTGTTAAATGGCGTCAATATTAAAAGTTCAAATATGACGCTGACGATGACGACGCCGGGAAAATGGGCAAGGGAAAACGGTTGTCGGGGCGGGGGAAACTCGCAGGATGGGCCAGGCAGACGTACATAGACGGCAAACGAATCAACAAACGTTGGAGCTATTATCGTTGTCGCAACATCTCACAGATACAGATATGGCCTACATGGGTGTGTTAGGGGGCGTACGCAGTATATTACGAGGGGGGTTTCAGCATAGGAAAGTTAAGAGGTCCTGCTCTGAAAATATCTTAAAATATCCATGATACAGAAGAACTCTTAGGGTACAGTAAATTATAAAGTAAAAGAGAAGTTCTGTTAAGGGTCTTATATTTTATAGGATCGTATAAGCTATAGATCTTTTTTTAAATATCTTAAAATATTCATGATACAGAAGAACTCTTAAGGTACAGTAAATTATAAAGTAAAAGAGAAGTTCTGTTAAGGGTCTTATATTTTATAGGATCGTATAAGTTACAGATCTTTCTTTTTTAATATCTTAAAATATCCATGATATAGAGGAACTCTTAAAGTGCAGTATATTACATAGTAAAAGAGAAGTTCTGTTAAGGGTCTTATATTTTATAGGATCGTATAAGTTACAGATCTTTCTTTTTTAATATCTTAAAATATCCATGATATAGAGAAACTCTTAAAGTGCAGTATATTATAAAGTATATAGTATGTTCTGTTTAACATCTTATGTTTTATAATGTCGTAGAGATTATAGATCTTTCTTTTTTTCAAAATAAGTAAAAACTTTTAAGATTATTAAAAACATATTATAAATACCTTCAAAATATTATAAAGAAGTAATATGAAGAGTAGGGTTTTCTTATGGTTTTCCATATGCTTTTCAATAGTTTATTTTTTATAGGTAGTCACAATATATGGTTTTCTGGGATGGGGACCCCTTTGAGGACCGCCCCTGCCTCCACATATGGTCCTTGTTGCTATTGCTTTTGCTGCTGCTGCTCATCATCATCTTTTGGCGTTAGCAAGTGCTTGGCGGCAACTTCTAATGGCGGCATTATGCGACCCCCTCAGCCCCGCACCCTGCAACCCCCTCACACTATGACCCCTCGCCGCCTAGAGCACCCCCCCCCCTTCCTGCCCATCGATGTGTGTGTGCGCCCTGCGCAAAATGAAAATGAAACTGTTGCAAAATCCCATAAAACGGCCAAAAAGCTTTTGTAAATGACGCCAACAGCTGTCGATGGAAAAGCAGACAACGTCGCCGTCCGCCCAATTTGCCAAAGCACCCACCCACTCGGCCCCCAGCCCCTAAGCACCAACCCCTGCCCCCGACCCCACCGGAAACACCCCCGCGCTTAACCGCCGCTGACATCTATGTGTGTGTGCACCGGGAGAAATATTGCGAATAAAGTTTTTAGGAAGGTGAATATTTAATAAACATGTTGAACTCTAAAGAATTCTTAAAAAATATTTGAATTTGTACATAAAAGAAAATCTGTCTTCTTGAACACTTATCAGATTCACATTAAATTTTAAAATAAAAGATTTTTAGAATTTTTTTTTTTTTAATTTCTAAATATATTTATAATCAAGTTTTTCTTTCAAATATTTTTTAAAGTACCTTTAAAACTAAGCAAATATTCTTGAAGTACTATAACTCATAATACAAATTGATTAAATAAAAAATTAAGTTTGATTATGTTTTTGTTGAAATGGTCATATAACCTAGATATAATAAAGCCTATAAATTAAAAACATTTAATAAATTTTCATTTAAAATTGAATTTGCATTGAAATTGATTTTTAAGCATCCACAGTCAGCTAGTCAAGGAAGGGGTATACGGATTTAGGGGTATTTTTTTAACTAATTAATAAATGTGCATCAATTTTAATATCCCTTTCCTTTCTCTAAGTGTACATTTGTGTGTTAGAAGGGATGGATGGCGCTGCAAGTGGGGAATCGTGAAGGTTTTGGCGCGTTTTAATAAAGCGACAATGACATTTTATGAATTTTCCACTTTGTTCTCGGCCCACGCCCACAATCGCCCACCGCCGCCCCCAAGAGCCCCTCCCTCCCCCCGTTTGCCCGCCCCTTTGTGCTGTTTTCATTATTTGTTTGTTTGCCGAGAACCACAGACTGGCGGCCCGTAGGACTCCCGGACTCCAGGACTCCAGGACTCCCGGACTCCAAGACCAGGGCTTTCCAAACTCCAAATGAATTGGCATTGTCTGTGTGCTCGACGGCTGCTAGTGTGTGTGTGTGTGCTCTAGGAGGGGGGTTTCGGGGTGTATTTGGGGGCACACCCACCGTGTGTACGAGTGCCGCACAAAGGCGTGTCTCCGTGTGCCTTCTGATATCGGATTTCATTTATAATTAGCTGCAAAGTTAACGGCTGCCAGCCGTACCTTGACTTGTGGTTGGTGTGGCCCCGGTCAAGTAATTTGCTTGTCAGTGGGCTCCCGGGGTCCGGGCCTGCACTCCGGGGGGCGGTGCCCCAATGTTTGCTCTTCCGTGGTCCTTGTGACGTCTCACATGACACCGTTCTCGTTAAAGCGCCCCAAAGATGCTGGCACTCAAGGCATTGATTGGCTATCGCGGCTTATCGGAGTTCTTCCTATAGTATTTATTACTTTATTTAGTACTTAGAAAGTCCGTATAAATATTTTAACAGGTTTTAAAGTCACTTTAAATAGATTACGTGGCACCTAAAAGTACGCAACGGTATATTTCAAACTCCAGAAGACTGTATTTCTTTCGCTGCATACTTTTAGACACCTAAAAACCAATTCAAAATGATTTTGAGCCCCTGGTGACTTGTGTGTCTCATCCCTTATAAATAAATTTAATTTTGGTTAACATTAATAAAACAATATAGAACTCGACAATACAGTAAATATTTAATAAAACATTAAAAAAAAGGTAAAGCTTTATAATCTAACTTGAGATTGTTAAGAGATAGAGAGGTTATACTGCCTGCCTAGTCCTTTCCTATATCATCCCTATTCCCATCAGGCATATTCTACTTTTGAGAGGTACTTCACATATCCTTAGACCTTTTCGGGCTTCTCCAACTTCAGCTGGAGCGGCTCCTCCGTGGGAGTCGGTGTGTAGCCGACGAAGGGCTGCACCACCGGCGACAGCAGACTGGGGTCCAGCTTGTAGCCGGATCTCGGCTTCAGGATGTAGCTCAGGGGGATAGCCACCAGCCAGGTGATGGCGAAGCCCATCACAGCGTACAGGTTGAAGGAGAGGTCCAGAATGCTAAAGCCCTCCGCCTCCGCAGGTGCTTCCGCCGTGCCACTCAGGAGGATCGTGGAAGCCGTGCTGGTAATGGTTCCATTCAGCGGGGCAGCTGGACAGCCCGCCGTACTGGTGGGCAGGGGGTCGTAGTGGTTGCGACCCCAACTCAGGATCACGATGGTGGCCATGCAGGCAATGCTGGCCAAGATTCCGGCCAAGGCGGACCGGCCATGGGCCTTGGGCACCAGCATGCCCAGCATGAAGGCCCCACAGGTGGATCCAAAGCTAACGCCTCCGACGGAATAGAGCACCTGCAGGATCGAGTTGAAGCTCTCCACCACCATGCCTCCGAAGATGCAGTATATGCCGGCGAAGAGGACGAACAGCTTCATGATCACGTTGGCCCGGTGCTCCGTGTGTCGAATGTGCGGCTTTATGTAGTCGAAGTAGACCACTCCGCCCAGCGAGTTAATGCTGGCGGAGAGCGTGCTCAGGGCAGCGCTGAAGACGCAGGAGATGAAGACGCCCGGCATGCCCCACAAGTGGCCGACGGTGTCCTGCACAAAGTACGGCACCATCTTGTCCACCTTGGAGACGTGGCCCGACTCGATGGGATCGCAGTCGTGGAAGCGGGAGTAGATCACGATGCCCGTGAAGCAGTTGAAGAACATGATGAGGATGAAGCCGAACCCGAAGAGCACCAGAGCCCTCCTGGCGTGGCCCAGTGAGGGCAGCGATACGATTCTCTGGACGCAGCTCTGGTTGAGACCCACATGGCCCGACCACATGATCGTGGCCGATATGAAGATGTTCCAGATCGTCGACCTTGTGGTCAGATCAAAGTTGTAGTTAACGTCCAGTCGTCCGCCCTCGCCGGCGATCCGCAGCACCTCGGACAGGCCGCCCACTCGATTGGCGCCCATCACGCCGACCAGCACCACCGAGACCACCATGATGGCCGCCTGGATGACGTCCGTCCACACCACCGCCTTGATGCCACCGAACATGGTGTAGAAGATGCAGATGCCGCACACCACCGTGTTGATGATGTGCACATTGTAGCCCGTCACCTGGGCGAAGGCCAGCGAGGGCAGGAATATGAAGATGGGCAGCATGAAGAACATGGTCATGATGAAGATGAAGGTCTGCATGGCGCGCACCTCGCGGCAGAAGCGCATCTCCAGGTACTGGTAGCAGTTCGTGATGTTGTTGTTGTAGAACACCGGGATCACCACATAGTTGAGCAGCGGTACCACCACCAGCATGCAGACGACGTTGAAGAACCAGTTGATGCCGTACGCGTACATCTCGGCCGGAATGGTCATGATGGAGATGGCGGACAGCTGACTGGCCACCAGCGAGATGGCAATGGGTATGGTCTTCATCCGCTTGCCGCCCATCAGGTACTCCTCGGTGGTGTCGGCGCCCTTGGCGAAGAAGCCGAAGTACACGCCGATGGCCGCGGAGATGCCCAGCATGAGGGCGAAGACGGCGTAGTCCGTGGAGTTGAAGATGAACTGGGAGTCGGGCACCACGGTGGCGGCCGTTGCCAGCACGGTGGCGTTCAGGAGGGACGACATTTCGGCACGATCTCGAGCACTGAGGCACCAAAACAATATCCACTTCCCGGCTCCGTCGGCGGAGAATCACGATTAAGCGCATCACGGCGACCGCCTCGTCTTTATATCAGGTTCCGGGTCCAGTTCCAAATTGCCTGCTCTAAATATTATCTATTGACGGCCCTCTCGCGTACGACCTTATCTAGAGATGATGGCACTATCTATCCGCGTCTTAAGACCCCCTTGTCAATGGCCCCCACAGTGGGGCCTCCGATAAGAGCTCCGCGCCTGTCCGAGATTACATAATCCGACGGCTGTGTCCAGCCATTGTTTTCGCTGTCATCCAAGTATGGCAGCTGTTTGCACTGATACCGCCATTACAATCCTGCCGGGAATCGGCCAGTCATCGCCGCCCTGTCAGTCATCCCGGGAGCAGTTCACGCGGGGTGAACCCTCCTCGGGAGATGGCAATCCGGATTCGGGCCCAGACAAGGCCACCTCAATGGCAGATGATAATCGGGGGATTAGGCCAAGCATTTTATTGGCCCGTAGTGAGTTTCCAAAAGCGGGTGAGATAACTATTTCTGCTTTTCACGGGCAGGAGATAGCGTTTGAACGCGGCCCACTATCGCATTTTACTGAAGATCGTTAAACCAGTTGGTATGCCCGTAGGGGTTTTATAGATCCGAAGCTCTTGTAATAGATTTGGGTTTTGCTTTCATTGGGTTTATCTTAATGCGGGTTGTTTTGGATTCTAAATTTCATCACAGCAGGTAAGTTCATTTGGAGATATGAGCTGCAGTTTATAAAGTAGGATATTAGATTAACCTCTATTTTATATATATTTTATATATATGAACGTTTTTGAGGCAGCTAGTGTAGGTTAAATTATTAGGCTGAAATATATAGATAGATTTTGCGTTTCCTGACACTATACGATTCACTTTTAAAGATCATATAGTACATTGTCGCTCAATTTCAATGCATTGCAATCTTGAGTGCAGTATCTCTAACTTTCTAATCTCTCTTATTTTATTGTATACTTTTCAGTTTATATACAAGCTCTGTTTATAAGGTTAATATTAGAACTGGGTTTATTTAATTTCGGATTAGTCTAGAATCGCACTGAAATCAGAGTGTTAGGTGATTCTTCTGTTGATTTTTCCTCTAGAAGAACCTTGTTTGGCTGCAGCGAACTCAATCAAAGATGTATCTCAGGAGCCAATCAATCAGAATCCGGAAACCGAAACGAATACCGCTTTTGATTTTCGAAAGTTCCCATATCCCAATACCATTTTGGAATTATATAAATTAATTTAATATTATATAAAACTCTTTTCTAACGTTTTCCCTTTTAAAAGCCAACTAAATCTATATGTAGTCACAATAAAAAATAAATTATTATATAATATAAAAATATAAATAAGAATGTTGTTAATGTACTACAAGTAAATAAAATGTATTTAATAAATATTTTTATTTTAATATTTTGTATCCAAAATTAAAATAATTATTAAAATAATTTATTCCAGGAGAATTAAGAGAACAAAACATAAATTTAATTAGTTTGAGTAAGTAATAATTAATTTGCATCACCTTAATATTCTTTTTTTTTCAGTGTAAAAACATGCTGAAAGCTCAAAGCTCAAGAAATTAATCGATATCGATAGTACGGATTAACCGATTGCGCAATCAATCCCCACATCCCATCTCTATTAGCCGCTTTTTCAGATGCTAGATGTAAATGTGCTTAGGATTTTAATTACCAATAATGGCTGGTCGTATGAAGAAGCTAGTGCCCACCGATGGCAATTGGATCCCGGAGTCGCGCCGCTTCCCCCTGGAGCTGATCGCCAGCGTGATGAGTGGACTGCGCGGCGACGTGGAGGGAGTGACCCCCAAGGAGAGCAAGTCGCTGAGGGTGCTGCAGAGGACATGGGCCCAGAAGCTGGCCAACCGCCTGCCGGAGTCCAATCCACGCCCGCCCTCGCCCAAGCGGCGCCGCCTGCGGGCCAAGAAAAAGGCCGCCCAGGTGGTGATCCCGCCAGCGGTGGAGGAGCGCGAGGAGGACAACATCTTCGAGGTGGAGGACAGCGAGGTGGTCAGGAACCGCGTCTGTATTCCCCGCCTGCGTGCCCATTGGAAGCTGCGCTACTTCGAGATCATGATGCCCGCCTTTGTCATCAAGCGAGGCCTGTTGAATGAGCACTTCAACTGGGAGATCGTCGACAGGATCATGGAGGCCCCCGACGAACAGGCCACCGCCTTGCTCCAGGAGTTCGTGGACGATGTGGTCAAGGAGCTGACACCCTAAAGTAGGACTTTGTAAAGTAGTATATGGTATGTACTCAAGTCGTTAGTGGTTTTTTCATACTTACTGGTATTTATATTTGGTATTAAGCATCTTCCTAGGTATAAAGTTTACAGCACAACCTAAAAATATGCTAATTTGAAGCCTACATAGATGTATTACTTTTTCATTTTGGTTTTCAACTTTAATTAAATATTATTATTGATGTTATGGGTTAGCTCAAAAATGTATCAGCACACGCAAAGCAGTGGCTTTCGCTTGAAAAAAGTTGTTAGGAACATTAAGAAAGACTGCAAAATTCCTTAAAAATGAATATTTTTCCTCTTTGCTGACCGCCACAAGACTGTTTACTGACTTTTAGAAAATTAATTAAGCCAAAAGTGAGCAGTTAAAACCTACCTTTTTACAACAAACCTATTTCCATTTAAGAATAATAACCATACTGAGTTAAAACCAGACATTTCGATATGTCTGTCATTAAAGCCAGGCTTATACACTTTCCTCCAGCAAATCAAGGGCATTTTCCCCAATTTCCCTTTAAAGGATCTGTGCCACGCCGAAACATGGTGAAGTTGCAAAGTAAATTCCACGCCCGGTTGCCAAGTGGTGGTCCAAATTAACAGCTAATTACGTGCGAATGAGAACTTCGTCGGGAAGGGGCTCTACGGGGTCCTCGGAAAATGGTAGAAAATGGAAAAAGGGGCCGTGCACACCAAACACGTACCGCAGCTAAATGGCGGGAGCGAGACAGATAAAGGGGGTCGGACAGCGAGTCAAACATCATTTGAATACAAAATTGCCCTTGAAAAGGGTTTGCCTGCCACATGCAAATGGCAAAAAACTGCCAAAAATGGCAATGTAATACAAAAAACAAACAGAAAATCCAAAGTCCCGTCGAGGCGACAACAAAAGTGGCAAATTAGTCAGGGGCGTCGACACCGAGAGCGTTCCATTTGAGAAAGGGCGCTCCCAAAAATAGCCCTTAAGCCCCCCAGCCTAGCAGTTTAACTTGCAAAAAACAGAAAAACCAACTGATACATTTATAAACTTTCTACTGAAGTGCTCGAAAAACGTACTGGTTTCACTTTTTAAAGGAGAATACTGGTTGTGTCTAGTTTAAAGCATACTTTCATATCTTAAACTACAATTAAATTTGATATTAATTAAATTAATAGCATTTAAGAATAAACCCGATGTATATCTACTTTTACAAATATTATAATCAAATATGAAAACAATTTTACGTTGAAAAATTAATCAAAGCTGCAACTTAAAAAATAATATGTAACCAGACTGTATTTAAAATGTAACTAACATATTATTGCTGCTTTATGTTATATATAAGTAACCAAAGACATGGCAATTAGTTTTGGAAAATAATTATTTTTCTCGCAGAAGTCATATTATAAAATATGTAAGAATAATTCTATGTTAAGTCTATTTTACAATTTAAGAAATAAGTAGTTTGCGGGTACAATTTTGTGATCGTTAGCCCCCATTTGGAACATCTAACTCTGATCGCCCTGGCAAGAAGTGGCTTCTGCATAAATAATTGGCCTAATAATTGGCTTCGCTCCGGCGTAATTAGCCGGTATTCACGGGAATCCTTTCGCCATGATGACAACGCGGGCGAGGCCAAAAGTCAAATACCGGGGCCAAATGCAGTGAGCCAAAAATAATGAACACCAAATGAAGTAGAACAAAAAGAAAACACAGTGTTAATTATTCATATTTCATTAGTGAACAGCACAGAAACACAAACGCCAAACGCAGGTGAAGGCGATGCGATGCGATGGCAAAGGCAAAGGCGTGTGCCATCTAAAATTTATAAAAATCAAAGAAAGCACTGGGAGCTCAGGTCCTTAACGGTCGAAATCCGTATACCCTTTAATGGTTTCAAGATTTACATTTGAATGTATGTATCCGAAAAATTTGTAGAATTTAATATGTAATTGTAATTATGTAATTAAACTAATATATGTTATATCATTTTGTAATCAAAGTACTTAGAGGTCTATTCTGTTTAACTAAGTTTATTTGTAATATTTTCTGACTATACTCAAGCGATTTTTTTTCCAGTAATGCTAATATTTGTTAAACAAATGTATTATTATGAAAATAACTTATCTGTATTAATTAGCTATAGATTATATAAATGTAAATTTATTGATCATGTAACATATATTTTTAAAAATTAATATAGTATATAGATATTGTAATTTAAACTAACTAGTAAAAATATGAATTAAATCCGATATTATCACAAATTTAATTTAATTTGATCATATATCATATGATTTTTTAAAACTTATATATTATACCTATATATATACAATACCTATATATATATAATACCTATATATATACAATACATATATATATAATACCTATATATATTATAATTATATTTTATTAATACTACTTTAAAATGATATATAGGCTTTAAATATCTTTATAAATAATATAGAAATTCACCTTATATTTCCATAGCAAATCACTCTAGAAAAGTAAGCGAACCCTGAAGGAGTGCAAATGCGGAGGATGAGGAGCAGCAGGTCAACTCCGAGTGAAACAAAAGGGAAATGTCGAAAACGAATCTGGATACACATCATCATTTGTCTTGGCGGACGGAAGGCGGTGGCAGTGGCTCCATTTAGGCCAGGCACATTGATGAATGAAGTGCGTAGTGGCTGAAAGGCCAAAAGGCAGGCCGCATTAAAAATGCACACGCAATCAGAAAATTCTTTACGACGGTCTCATAAGCCGAGGACTCCGGGCTCCGGGACTCCATGAGCAGCCAGGTGATGGATCAGCGGCCTCAGATAAGACAGGCGGAGCAGGAGCAGGAGCAGGAACCGGAGCAGGACAAGGAGCTGGAGCTGGAGCCGTGGTAATGAGTGAGCTGAACTGGGGCCGCTGCCGTCAAATGTTGTAAACCCTCTTTTGAGCCGGGCCTCTCGCCTCGCAGCGTTGGTGGCAATTTATAATTTGTTTGAGGGCTTTCAGCGGCCTTTCAGGGCAATTACCCCGCGCCCGGCTTTACCTTTGGCAGCAACACCTTCGCAGCATTTCGGCTTGACTGGCTGCGAGCTTTGGCACCCCGCTTGGCCAGGACTTGGATTCGGACTTGGGTTCGCTTACTGGGTCAACGTGGTGGCCATCAACCCCTTCTCTTGTGTACAATGGAGCTGCCGAGGATGTTTTCGTTCACGGAGCACGTTCTGTCAGCCAGGATGCGTGTGTGCACTGAAAAAAAAATGGTAAGTTTTCAATATGTACTTTATGTTTGACTCCCAATGATTTTCTGTCTATATGAACCAAGATTTGGGTCTAATACAGGACAGGTTACATTGTGTAAAAAGCCTTCCGTTTCTCTTCTCCATATTAACTCAAATAAGTAAAAAGTCGCTGGAAATTCATGTGAAAACAGTTTACTTTTAATCCTATTTGGTGCAGGCTTACATTAAATTATTTTCTTTTGTTCTTACACTAAAAAAAAAATAAGAGGCCTTGGATTGAGCTATTTTTGAAAACATCTTTTGTACAATGTTGATTTTTTTAATATTTTGCTTGTATTTACTTAAGTTCTAAAATATTATTACAGTATATAGTTTTTATAAATACTAGAAAAAATCGTGAACGACTCAAACTCTCTAAAATCCATAGAAAATATTTATTTGAAAACATTTATTTTATTTATATTTCCTTAAGTTCTAAAATATTTTTTAAGAGGAAATGCTTTTTATAAATAATAGAAAAAAATTGTAAGCGACTCGAACTCTCTAAAATCCATAGAGAGTAGAAAAAAATCCTAATTGTAAAAAAATATATCTAATTAGTTATTATTTTATATAAAGCTAACTTACAGTGTTATTCGGGCTTATTTTATTTCTTAATTTGTATGGAATACGAGTATATCTCATTCTTCGGTTGTATTTCTTTTCGGCAGAAGAGTTAGGCCTATTTTCTTGCAGTGTTTCACGCCTGGTCAGCCAGTGTAAACGTGGATGCTGACCCGTAGGGATAAGCCGCAGATATGCACAGATTTCGCATTGACAGAAGAGGACCTTTCGCTCTTTGCACTGACTCCCGAACTCGGAGGATTGGCGTAGCTCTGGCTGCTACCTACACACCAGTCATTCGTGAATCTGAGTTAAAATTCAAGCTCTTTCATGCTATTAATATTCCATTGCGTATTCGCGCGAGAATATATTCCATTTTTAATAACACGAAACTTGATGAAAATTTTATAAATAAAAGGCAAATGGCGGGCATAGGATATGCCAGGGGTGACTGTTGCCAGATTCCTTTGGCAGCTCCTCTGCTGTCGGCGACAGAAAGGAAAGGAAGCGAAAGCCAAGGAAAGGAAAGGTAAGGAAAAGAAATGGAAAGCTCAAAAGTCAAAGCAAACAGGGGAAAACTCACTGGGGCCAGGGAACCCAGCCGAACCGAACCTGGAGCTCGGCAGGAGCACAGGAGCTGGATAAATTGCGCAATGAACCCCATTTGGAGAGGGGTTTGGTTGGTTGCCCACCGCCCACACACATTCCCACGAAGGAAAACAAAGAAAAAACAATTGAAATGTGAATATTAAATATACAAGTACAAGTTGCCCGTTAGTGAGCTCCGCCATTGTTTGTTGCAGCACCTTGCAGGCGGCACAGATCCACAAACACCCACTTGGCTACCCCCTCCTCCGGGCCACCCGCCGCTCGGCGGGAAACTCCCCGCGGCGTCATTGTGCTGCCTGGCAGGCGGCAGTGGAAAATGCCATTTGATGGCATTTAGATGGGATCGCTGATTGATGTTACTGGCTTCTCCTCGAATTCCCACAGCCAGAGCCGTGCTCTGGCCACTGGGGTGTGGCTCACTTCGTTTCCCCTTCGAGGATGAGGATGAAGATGCGGATGTGGATGGGGTTGGAGTTGGCGTTGAAGGGCTTCGCGGCGGTTTCGTGGGCGCTTAAGAAGTCTTGCGAAAGGTGGCTCAGCGGAAATCAACTGGGCGGAAAGATGCCTTGAGTTAGCATTAGTGATAAGGTTTCGTAGGATGAGCAGGAGTTTCAGATTCCTTTGGTAGTCCTTAGAGGTCGTCCAAGAGGCCTTGTATATGGGTAGTTTACAACCACCTAGAGGGTGATCAAATGTTACTTCTCTCTAAAGTTATTTCCTGTATAGTAATAATAATATTAATTTTTTACTGATTACAAAAATGATAACTTGGTCGAAAATTGTCAGAAACCCAAAAAACGCACTGTTTTGAACAGCTAAGAAGCTGCATAATTGATCGCAGTAATTTCCAAGCTGATTCTAAAAACTAAAAATTTTCGAAAATTTTCAATTTTTTTGCAAGGGGTAGCATCGCCATTTTTTGCAAAAAATTTTCAAAAAAATAAATTTTAAATGTGTGAATGCCAATCGATTGGAAATTTACGAGCTCGGCAAGGTATGGCATTCTACTTTTGGACCATTACTTTTTTTGTTTCGACCAAAATACTGAATATTTTTAGGCGAAAAATAAGGATATTATTTTTTTGGCGAAAAATCGTTTATTTTTCTTGATTCTTTTTTGCTGTATCTTAGCCGAAAATTGTCAGAGACCCAAAGAACGCACTGTTTTTAACAGCTTACAAGATATATAATTAATCGCAGTCATTTTCCCAAATTTTCATTTTTTTTTGCAGGACCAGCATTGCCAATTTTTGTTTTGACCAAAATACTGTTGATTTTCGGAGCATTACCCTTGTTGTTTCGCCCCAAGAGCGAGGATAAAAAAGTAAAAAGTATGTCGAATCGGTGGACCCATGGAGCTGGGTCAGTGAGTGAAGCCCATTTTAACTTAGCCACGCAGCTTTGCACCACCCGATAATTTAATCTAAGCCAAGTCACAGCTCCGGCTGTCGGCCTGGCAACTTTCGCATGGTCATCAGCCCACATATCCCTGGCTTTGGGCTTTACATAGGAACCCCCCAGCCCCCGGAGCGGCATATGTGTAATGCATGCAACGAGGCACATTAATTAAATAAAAATTGATTTTCCAAGCGCATGAATACAATCAACGGCCTGGCTTCAAGTGGGTCCATGTGGCCAGGATGCCGGCCTGGATTCCATGCCGGCCTCGCCGCTCCGGACTCGGGATTCCAGGCTCCATCCATCCACTCCCGCCGTCGTGTTGTCAAATGGAGTTAACAAAGTTTACGCTTTTTGCGCGCCGCTGTCTCATTCTCTTGTTGCTGGCACTGCTGGCTTTATTTTTTGTCCTGCTGCTGTCGTATATCTATATATATTTATATATATAAATTTGTATTTTTTTGTGGCTCCTCGTCGTTGTTTTTTGTTGCATCGCATGCATAAGTATATAATGTGCAGCTGGCTGGACATGGACGGGCGAGTGCCGGCCCTGTAGGTCCTGCCGGTCCTGCCGGTCCTGTAGCCATGGTGCCCGTCGCCGGTCCGTTTCGCCTTTTATCCGTTTGGCCACAACGGCGGCAATGAGTTTAATGTGCGCTGTCGCTTTTTGGCCGTATTTAAACCACAGCAAGTCATCAGGCAAATTGAATTTTCAACGTATGGTCGCACATTGCGTTGCACCACTCCGTGCCACGACGCCCGCTCGGCCTGCTCCTGACCCCGGTTCGTCCAGCTCTTAACCCTCTAGGCGCTATCCTGAAGTTCCTTTCATAGAAATCAGTTTTGGGGTGATATTTTTGCAGTTTTTGGTTAATCTTACTTGGTAGTTTACTAGGCTTTATTAATATTGGATAACAAACCTGATTTTGAGAGGTAATCCTCTCCAGAAAAAGTAAAACACGAACTAACAAACATCCTTTTTGCTTAAAAAAATGATTACCTCGAGTTTTTTTGCCTATACTATAACTATAAGGACTAATTGACGTGTTTAGGGGATAAAATAGCTATTTTCCTTTCCAAATTTGCTTGTAGGATTCCTATTTGGTTGGTACAATAGGTTTGGTGATGGTTTCTAGAGGTTTCTAGGGTTAAGGCCTTGGCTTTCGCTGTCAGACCGCAATTCTCGTGTCAGTGGCTGTATAACATTTCCATCTCGCTCTTATCAGCCCGGTCAGCCAGGGTCCTTTATGGCACACACCCCCAACCCCAGCACCAACGCCAACCCCAACCCAAAACCCACTGCATTTGCTTGCTTCGTTTCTCGTTACAAAATTACCCACGATAAAAATTGAATTACTTCGTCGCCGTCGCCGTCGTCGTCGTTGTCGAGGAGGTCTCCCTGCCTTGGCTCCCTGCAAAGTGTTGGGCTTGCTCTTGACGCGCCCATGTCCCCCGTCCTTGATCCTGCTCCGCCTCCTGCTCCCGCCGGTGCTGCTCCTCGTCCCGCTTAGACGACACTGAAACTGTCGCCAGGCCTGGTCCTGTGTGACTCCGTCTAATGATAAATGAGCTGCAATGGATGACAGCGAATCAACTTAAGTGTATTGCTCTGCTTCACTCCCCCAATCCCCCTTTTTTTTTTTTTGCCCCCGCTTGCCGGGCACATCCAGCAGTTGGAGGAGTACTGGGTAGTGGGATTGCCGGCTTCGGCTCTGGCCCTCTGGCCACCCGGAGCCAGCCAATGCACTTGCCCCTCGCCGCCTTTTTTCTGCTCCTGTTTACGTTTCACTTCAAAATTCTATGCTACACTAAATATTTACATAGGAAAAAAACTTGGCAAGTGTAAGTGAGATGCTTTAAGGCAGCTCCTCGGCGGAACTTTGCCAAAGTTCCTTCGCTCATTATGCGTCTTCGAGGGGGATGGGCGGGCATAATCAGCAAATTGGCAGGAACAAAAAGTGCTGGCCGGGCCAGAGTCAAAACAGCTGTGCGAAGGACCGATTAAAATTAAAGGAGTCGAATGTATTCCGCCTTTGGGGAGTCTGATTTCCTAAAGCAGGCTTCAAGAGGCTAGCTTTTTGATTTAACAGTGTTATCTAAAAATATTTAAAGATTGTATCCCAAAGCCCATAACTTATCCGTCCTTGATTTAGCAAGGATAAGTAAGGATTAGTAAACAGTCAAAATGCTCCGATATTTGTAAGGGGCAACTCGTGATATAATTAAAAACTAAAAAAAGAAATCTTTATAAACATTCTAATTCTACAAATTTGTGATTACTTTTTTTGTGATCTGGCACAACTCCACCGAGGGCTACTCTTTTACTTCTTGGATCATTTTTTTTTTCACTTTAACTTCACTTTTGCGTTATCGTTTTCGAAAATTTTTGTTATCGTTTAAAAATGTTCAAAGATTTTATCCCATAGCCCATAACTTATCCAACCTTGATATGTCTTAAAAATGTTTTATTTTTTAAAATTTTGTGAGGATAACATTAGTAAACAGTCAAAATGCTCCAATATTTATATTGTAAATACTACTTATATAATCAAACATTTTTTTTTAAGAAAATCTTTAAAAACATTCTTAATTAACAAAAATGTGTTTTTTTTTTGTGATCTGGAAGTTCAACTCTTCCAAGATCTACTTTCTTCACTTTTGCGTTATCGTTTTTGAAAAGTTTTTGTTATCGATTTGTCATCGATTGTTTTTTTTTTTAACCTTATAGTGTATTATAAAGTGCCCCACCCAAAAGAAACACCTGATTTGCCAGATTTTCATAAAGTTAAAGATTTAATGCGGAAAACAAAAAATAAAGGTTTTTTTTAAATAGTGCAATAAATTAAGTAGGACCGAGGGTTACACATAGAATATCATTGCCAATATAGAACAGTGCGGTTGATTGTGAGATTACCGTGTGGAGTGGAGTGGGTGTCCTACTTCTCCAGGCAGCGGGCCTCGTCCTTGGGCACACAGGCCTGGGCTAGCCAGTCGAAGCGCTCCTTCTTGTCGCAGCGCAGATGGGCGAACCTGTGCTTGCCGGACTTCTTCACCTCGCAGCGGTAGTACTTGCGGCAGTCGCGGACATCCGGATAGACGTCGTCCTCGTCGCACTCGTCGCCCTTCTTCAGCTTCTTGATCAGGTCCTTGACGTACTGCTTCTTCTCCTTGGAGCTCAGCTCGTCGTCGTTCTCATTGTCCTTTGGCGACTCGTTGTCCTTCTCCTCTTTGGAGTCCTTGGACTTGTCCTTCTTGTCCTGGCTATCCTTGTCCTTCTTCTCCTGACTGTCCTTGTCCTTCTTATCTTGACTGTCCTTGTCCTTCTTCTCCTGACTGTCCTTCTCCTTCTTCTCCTGACTGTCCTTCTCCTTCTTCTCCTCCGAGCTGGGCTTCTCCTTCTTCTCCTCCGAGCTGGGCTTCTTCTGCTCCTGCTCCTTGGACTTATCACTGGAGGCCTTGTTGCCCTCCTCAACGGAGGCATTCTCGTTGGACGCAGCTCCTCCGGCTGGTGGAACTGGGGCAGCCTGCTCCACGCTCTCGGCTGTCTCGGGTCTATTGTTGCCTGGCTGCTGGGGGTCCTCCGGCTGGGCAGGAGCCTCTGTGCTGGTCACCGGCTTGGTTGGTCGCCAGCTATTCACCCAGTTCGACCAGTTGGGCCAGAAGGGATTGGGACGTTGGGGCGGGTTGAGGCTGCCACTGATCAGGCCACTACCAGGAGCAGATGCGCCGGCACCTGAGCCATCTTGTTCAGGAATCTGAGGCCTCCAGATCGGCGGGAAAATGGGGATGCTAGGACGGAGTGGCCAAGAGCCAGCTCCGCCAGGCAGAACAGGAATCGATGGAATGCCTGAGCCAGCGGGAGAGTTGGAACCAGCAGCAGAAGATCCTGGAGCACCACCAGCGGGTGCACTAGGATTAGCTGGAACACCGCCAGCGGGAATGTTGGAGTCAGCGGGAGCACCACCAGCGGGAACGTTGGAACCAGCAGGAGCACCACCAGCGGGAACGTTGGAACCAGCAGGAGCACCACCAGCGGGAACGTTGGAACCATCTGGAGCACCACCAGCAGGCGCACCACCAGCTGGAGCTCCACCAGCAGGAGCTCCACCAGCAGGAGCACCACCAGCAGAAGCTCCACCAGCAGGAGCTCCACCAGCAGGAGCACCGCCAGCAGGAGCTCCACCAGCAGGAGCACCACCAGCAGGAGCGTTGGAATCAGCGGGAGCACCACCAGCGGGAACGTTGGAACCATCTGGAGCACCACCAGCAGGCGCACCACCAGCAGGAGCTCCACCAGCAGGAGCTCCACCAGCAGGAGCACCACCAGCAGAAGTTCCACCAGCAGGAGCTCCACCAGCAGGAGCACCGCCAGCAGGAGCTCCACCAGCAGGAGCACCACCAGCAGGAGCGTTGGAATCAGCGGGAGCACCACCAGCGGGAACGTTGGAACCATCTGGAGCACCACCAGCAGGCGCACCACCAGCAGGAGCACCACCATCAGGAGCTCCACCAGCAGGAGCTCCACCAGCAGGAGCACCGCCAGCAGGAGCTCCACCAGCAGGAGCACCACCAGCAGGAGCGTTGGAATCAGCGGGAGCACCACCAGCGGGAACGTCGGGGACAGCAGGATTTCCAGGGGCGGCAGTTGTAGCATCAGCAGGAGAACCAGGAGCAGCAGAAGATCCTTCGGCGGGAGAGCCAGGAGCAGCGGAGGATCCGTCGGCGGGAGAACCAGGGGCAGCAGTGGTTACTTCAGCAGGAGATCCTGGAGCAGGAGAGGATCCTTCAGCGGGAGATCCTGGAGCAGCAGAAGATCCTTCGGCGGGAGAACCGGGAGCAGCAGGAGATCCTGGAGCAGGAGAGGATCCTTCAGCGGGAGATCCTGGAGCGGTAGTTGTGACATCAGCAGGAGAACCAGGAGCAGCAGGGGATCCTTCGGCGGGAGAGCCAGGGGCGGCAGTGGTTTCTTCAGCGGGAGATCCGGGAGCTGCAGGGGATCCTTCAGCAGGAGATCCTGGAGCAGGAGAGGATCCTTCGGCGGGAGATCCTGGAGCAGCAGTTGTGACATCAGCAGGAGAACCAGAAGCAGCAGGAGATTCTTCAGCGGGAGAACCAGGAGCAGGGGAGGATCCTTCGGCGGGAGAACCAGGAGCAACCGTGGTTTCATCAGCAGGTAATCCCGGAGCAGAAGTGGTCACATCAGCAGGAGAACCAGGAGCAGCAGGGGATCCTTCGGCGGGAGAGCCAGGAGCAGCAGTAGTCTCTTCAGCGGGAGAACCTGGAGCAGCAGTTGTAACATCAGCAGGAGAACCAGGAGCAGCAGAAGATCCTTCGGCGGGAGAGCCAGGAGCAGCGGAGGATCCGTCGGCGGGAGAACCAGGGGCAACAGTGGTTACTTCAGCGGGAGATCCTGGAGCAGCAGGGGATCCTTCTGCGGGAGAACCCGGAGCAGCAGAAGCTCCTGGAGCAGGAGATGATCCTTCAGCGGGAGATCCTGGAGCGGCAGTTGTGACATCAGCAGGAGAACCAGGAGCAGCAGGGGATCCTTCGGCGGGAGAACCAGGAGCAGCAGTAGTCTCTTCAGCGGGAGATCCTGGAGCAGGAGGGGTGACTTCAGCGGGAGAGCCAGGAGCAGCAGGGGATCCTTCGGCGGGAGAACCTGGAGCAGCAGTGGTCACATCAGCGGGAGCGCCAGGAGCAGGAGTGGTCACATCAGCAGGAGAACCAGGAGCAGCAGGGGATCCTTCGGCGGGAGAGCCAGGAGCAGCAGTAGTCTCTTCAGCGGGAGATCCTGGAGCAGGAGGGGTGACTTCAGCGGGAGAGCCAGGAGCAGCAGGGGATCCTTCGGCGGGAGAACCTGGAGCAGCAGTGGTCACATCAGCGGGAGCGCCAGGAGCAGGAGTGGTCACATCAGCAGGAGAACCAGGAGCAGCAGGGGATCCTTCGGCGGGAGAGCCAGGAGCAGCAGTAGTCTCTTCAGCGGGAGATCCTGGAGCAGGAGGGGTGACTTCAGCGGGAGAGCCAGGAGCAGCAGGGGATCCTTCGGCGGGAGAACCTGGAGCAGCAGTGGTCACATCAGCGGGAGCACCAGGGGCAGGAGTAGTTACTTCAGCAGGGGCACCAGGAGCAGCAGTGGTCACATCAGCTGGAGTTCCGGGTGCGGCGGTGGGTCCCTCAGAAGGAGCACCAGGTGCAGCCGGAGTGGTGGGGTCGGTTAAACCGGGTTCGTTAGTAGATCCTTCGGGGGCATTTGGGTCTTGTGGGGAATTGGGATCGATGGGCGAGTTCGGGTCGACTTGACCGGGAGCCAGAGTAGTTTCCGCAGGTGCGTTGGGATCTTGTCCAGGAGCTACAGTGGTGTCGGGCTCGATGGTAGTGTCCGCGGGAGTGGTGTCACTCGGAATCGTGGACTCCGTCTCCGGTGGGGCATCCGATCCAGTGGTGGTCTCACCGATGGCCGCGGTGGTCGTCTCGGCGGGAGCTTGGGTGCTCTCAACTGGGGATTGGGTGGTCTCCACGGGAGCAAGCGTGGTTTCGATTGGAGCTTGGGTGGTTTCCACGGCCGCAGGGGTGCTTTCAACCGGAGCGGCGCTGGACGGGGCACTGGGTCCCTCGGTGGAGATCTCCGGGCCGGAGGCACCAGCGCTGGAGCTGCCCTCCGCCACCAGCGAAGCGGACTCGCTGACGGGGCTGTCGGTGATGGTGACCATCTTGGCCACCGCCGCGGTGGGAGCCTCGGCGGCCGACTTGACGGGCACGCAGATCTCGAGGCCGTCGGTGACGCAGCGGGTGTTCAGAGGGCATGGCACCACCGGACCGGCGGTCAGGTCGTCCAGGCACTGCTGGTAGGAGAGCGGTCCCACGCAGACGGCGCCCTTCCCGCCGCACTTCAATCCCACGGCGGCGGCATGCGCCTGGTGGCTGGCCACCAGCGAGGTCAACTGTGGGGGAGAGAAGAAGCCGGGAGAGCGGTCATGTTAGTGGGTCTGAGCTGCAGGGGATCGGGTGGGTCAATGCACTGTTCGTCTGGGGACCCCAACAATTACACTGCTTCTTTTCACTTGCATAGGATACTTTCGAGTGATCGCCGAGCGCTTTGAACGTTATCCAAAGTATCAAGAGTCCCGGGAGCTACGCTTTCGGATTCGATTTTGATGGGTGGTTTTTTTTTGTGTTTTCGAGGCATGTGCGTATCCAATTCCAATAAAATATGTACAACTCGTCAGTCAGGTTAACCAAAACAAACAAAACAGCAAAAAAAAGGGTGGTATGGGACCGAAATGGCGCACTGATCGTTACGATCGATGGTATATCACTAGAGGATATGGTACTTGGATCGTTGGAATGAGCGCGCTTTCCGATGTTATGCAATTACCACTAGCAACACCAGAAGTCTGGCGGATCGGTTCGTTGTCATCGTGGTCGTGGGGTGTGTTTTAGGTTCGAAAGAAGAATCGTTACTATCCTCTGTACGCCAAGGTCCAGGGCTTTTATGCGAAATTCGCGCTATCTGCGCAGCTTCCCAGGCCAAATCTCCGCTGACGCTGGCCAAATAGATGATAATCGCTTGTTTGTCCGCCGGCCAGATAAGCTTTGGACCAAACCAATTTATGGTATTGCGGCGCGGGGATATGGCAAGTAAGGGAGAAACGAAAAACAAATCGATGGAGTCCATATCATCCTAGTTATAGGCCCTTGAACTTGATCCCCAGCTATAGGCGTATTAATCGAGATGCCATCACCTGCTTCAGGGGTCGGTCCACCGTGAGTCATCTCCGCTTGCTCAGCTCTGGCATCTTGCTTCCCGGGCCCATTGTTTTGACTGCCAAATACGTAATCTTAATCTTGGCCCACACTAACGTCAGGGTAAATGTTGATAAAGCGGGCTGCGCATTTCCGTTGACTCCAGTCTTTGCTTTATTTGCCCCCACCTAGTTGGGCAAACACAAAGGCAGATATTAGAATAGCACAGGCCCACAGACAGACATTGCCCACTTTCTTGACTCCATTTCACTCAATCCCATTCCCGGGGTCGGCATTCCGCCCCCACGAGCCATCTCCGAGTGCAGTTTCTTCGCCAATGACGCAGGCGCAGCCGTAGGATCTTTCACCCCTCAGATACCTCTATGGGGCGTTTGGTATTTTTCGCATTTTGGTATTTTTCACCGTCGAGTTTATCTGTTAGATCTGTTGTGATCTTCTGGATGCCGCTGTCTTCTGTGCCGGTGCATATCATTTGGGGACAGATCTTGTCAGATGACACAAAGTCTGAGGGGTTCCGAGCGGAATTGTATAACCGGAGCAGCCCTTGAAATTTACAATCGGAGGCCGCGCGTTCTGGAGTTCAAGTATCACTCAAGTGTAATCACCTGAGTTTGCACAGGCCATGGGATTGCATACTTGGGTGTGTATTTATTGAATGTATTAAGACAGATTAAAACGTATTTTATTTTTATTATATATATTATTTTAGAACAGATTAAAATGTATTTGTATTAAATGTATTTTATTGAGTAATCCCTGCATTATTACTAGTTTTGGTATAGAACCAAAATGATATATGCCTTATAAAAGTAATTTTAAATGGTAACGTGTTTTTTATATTCGTTTATATATTATATTAGCACAGATTGAAATGTATTTTATTTTAATATTTATGGCTAATGGATAGATATTCTTTTATGCGATACTCAGTGATATATGATTTTGGTATATGGAAAACGATATTAACCTATAAATGTAACTATAAATTGTTATAAGTAATTTTAATCAATAAAATGCATTTTTAATAATAATGTAAATATAATTTGCTATAAATATTTTTAACCAATAAAATTTATTATTGAAATTAATTAATTTTGTTTTCTATTATTTTAACTCATTTAATTGTAATCTATTTACTTATAATTCGTTGTACAGATTTTTAATCAATAAAATGTGTATCGTACTTTTTTTAAGAAAACGACTTGACACAAATTATTTTATTTATTAAACCAATTAAGATTATCACACAATGTTAAAGAAAAATGATAGTGATAATAATATTTTATAAAATATTTGCTCTAGATAAAACGGCAAGACACCGGCGACCTGTGTGTAGTGCTTACTTTTGGCATTAATAAATCCCAGTTTCCCCCGGGGCCTCAATTACCATATGAAATGGACACCTGCAGTGTGCATTGCTCCCCGGAGGTCGAGAGGTGGGCTCAACATCTGTCAGGGATCCCACGACGCCGCCCACCGGCAACCTTTGAACTTCGCCCCGTCCCCGGCCCATTGCTTATGCCCTTTGAGCCCGGACCGGCGGATTCCGTGAAAATTGAACAATTAAGTGGAATTTGCTTTGCCCTTTTTATTTTTGCTCGCCATTAATGCGGTTAAGCCGTGCAACAACAAAAAACTGAGGTGAAAAAATGAAAAATGGTAAATGCAATGCAGGCGCAGTCAAATTGCGGTTTTCGTGTGTCTAGACAATACAATAAATACAGTTAGCCATATATTTGTATTATCAAAAATGGGTGCACCGAGAGTATTTTTAGCAAATTTAAAAATATTTGAATGCACCCAGAATTGTGAAAGGAATTACAAATTAAAAAAGTATTTATAACTTGTCGATACATTTTTGTTGTGCGTTTCTTCCTCAGAAAAATTAAGAAAATTTATAATTACGTTTCCTTACACTTTTAAGTTAGTTAGAATGTAGTAATTCATTAAAAACTGATATCGTTTACACACATTCTTGAGCTTACCTCTTAGTGGTTCTAAATTTGTTTACTAACGGCTACCTAGTGATAGCATTTTATTTATTAAACCACTTAAGCTTATCATACAATGTTAAATAAAGAATAGGGATAATAATATTTTATTTATCATGAAAAATCAAGTTCTCAGTACATTTATAGAAAAAGAAATAATAACAAAATATTAAAGATGCATTCTTGAGCTTTTATAAGTTATTATATCTTATATTTAGGTACTTTAAAGTAGGACTATATATTATTTTAAACAATAAGTCATACAAAACAATAATAGGCGTACAATAATATATTCATTTTTTCATCTCCATAAGTCTAATTTACTCGTGGTTTTCCCCAGTGTATAGACTCCATCGAGCTCAGTATAATTTCGGTTCGCTTACACATGTTATTGTTTATCTCAGCAACATCATTTTGCCAGTGTGCAGCTGTATTTAATATTATGACTGCTAGAGTGGCCATCGATGAGGAGCTTTCTGGCTAGGTGAGTGCTAATTCGCTCGGAGCCCACCGGCTGGAGTGGACCCAAACCCAAATAGGCTTTGAGGTCGGCTGCCGATTGGTGGGGGGGGATTTCATGCAAATAAGGCAAGCAGGTGGAGCAAATTATGCAAGGGTGCCCCCCCGGAAGCGGCGCACCGGCTTCCACCTTTGCCATGGACTCCGCCGCCCAGCGCTCCGGCAGCTGGAGCTCCTCCGTTAATGTTGTTGGCCCTGTGGTCGCTGCCATGACGACGCCAATGGTGGTTTTCAGTGGTGCAGTGGAGGATTCCGGTGGAGCCGCGCGGCTCGACTCTCTTGCCTCATTGGCGTTTCACAAAGCGAGCGGCGTTGGCTAAATTTGCATAAATTAACAATGTTTCGCAATTGCAGCCACTGATGCAGCGAATTCTTTGTGGCAGTGGGGCGAGGGACCCGCACAATCCTCCCAAGTCCACCATCCACCGTCCGCCGTCCATGTGTGTTTTGTGTGTCGCAACTGTGGGGCCGTATGCGCGTTTTATTGATTTGATGCTCCAATGCACTTATTATCCCTCGGGCGGCCCCAGCTACTGCCTGTTAATCCCCTGGCGATGCGTGGCCATTTGCCACGTCCCTCTCCACCCACCGCCCACCAGTGGCTCCCACGCCCCACATACATAGACGGCGGCGGAGAGGGGGTCATATGAGCATTAGGGTGAGCCACATATCAGCGAAGTTGATCGATTGCGGCTCATTAGGGCTTCATTCATTCGGAGGATGCTGAACTGCGGCTCGGTGGCTGAGGAGGCCGAAATCCTAGCTGGAGAGGGGATAAAGAGTGCATAGGAAGGGGTGTTAAAGAATTTGCGATTCACCCTAATAAATCATATTCAAGAATTCGCGGTTTCCTTTTAAAAACTTAAATAGTAGTTATACTAATTTAAAGAAGTTCAAACTCATTTAGACTTAAGAGGTATGCAATCCGAGATACAGAGTCTAGAGAAAAGGAGGCTTAAGAATTCGCGGTGCCCTTTGGTTCACCCTAATTGATAAAGGCCCTTAAATCTCAAGAATTCGCGCTTTCTTTTTGTAAACTTAAATAGATTATACATTTAAAGACCCCCTAACTCATTCAGACTAAAGAAGTATGCTGTCCGAGATAAAAATATGCTAAAGTATTCGCGGTAACCTTTGGTTCACCTTAATCATCATATTATTAGAAACCCTTAATTCTCAAGAATTCGCGGTTCCCTTTCTTCACTTTAATATATCATTCTGATTTAAAGACTCAAACTCATTAAGACTAGAAAAGTCTGCTATCCAATTGCTTCTATTTTTAAAGACAAGAAGAGTAAATTGACGCATTTCGAATTTCAAAGGAAAGTTTTTGGCCAGCTTGCGATATAATGTTAATCTACGGACGGGTAATTAAGAGTCAAAAACAAAAATAATGTGAATTCTAATTTTAAAAGTGCTTCTGGGAAGCAGGGGATTGATAAGATTAATGTAAAGGAACGATAACAAGTTTTTGATAATCTCCCGAGATCATAAATAAATCTCTTAAGGGGGTCACCTCCTAAGCACTGTAAAAAATGCTGCTTTTTTCAACAAATTTACTTCTGAACTATCTGAGAATATCCTAAAAAAGTTGATGAAAAAATTAGTCTAAGAGTATATGTTTTTTTTTTAATAAGATGTTTTTGGTAATCTCCCGAGATCTTAAATAAATCTATTAAGAAAAAATGAGTATAAGAGTATTTGGTATTTTGTTTTAATATAAAATCGAATAAAAATATTTCGTATATTTTTGTTGGTATCACCTGTTTTAGTGAGCCACCCGGCTGCGAATGTTGCAACGCTTTTGCATTGTAAATCGCTCCAACAGGCGTGCGTACGGGCGTGCAAAATGAAATCATCAGCAGTCAATTAATCAAACTGTCATGAATATTCTCCCTTTCAGGTGTCACAAAAACTTCAAACGAGTCCCAAAATTTCGAGCTCAACGTTCGTTGCTACCCAGGAACAATTGTTGAAATTGCAAAATTACCAATAGCGCGCAGAAAAGCAGCCATGGCAGAAGCACTCCCAGGAGCAGAAGCCAGTACAGGAGCAGAAGCCAGTCCAGGAGCAGAAGCAGCATCTGGCGAGGAGGTGGACAACAGCTGGTGCCTGATTGAGAGTGATCCGGGGGTCTTCACCGAGCTGATTCGCGGATTCGGCTGCACTGGTGCCCAGGTGGAGGAGATATGGACCCTGGACGCCGACGCCTTCCATCACCTGGAGCCCATCCATGGCCTGATCTTCCTGTTCAAATGGGTGCAGGACGACAAGCCCGCCGGTCGCGTGGTCAAGGACCGGGATGACATCTTCTTCGCCCGCCAGGTGACCACGAATGCCTGTGCTACCCAGGCCCTGCTCAGCCTGCTGCTGAATCTCCGCCATCCGGACATCGATTTGGGCAACACCCTGAACGGCTTCAAGCGCTTCTGCCAGGACCTGGATCCGGTGAGCCGGGGCCTGTGCCTGGGCAACGAGCAGAAGATCCGCGAGGTGCACAACTCCTTCGCCCGGCCGGTGCTCTTCGAGCTGGACATTCGCCCGGCGCCGCCAGATGACGATATCTACCACTTTGTGGGCTACATGCCCATCAAGGGACGCCTCTTCGAGCTGGACGGCCTGCACGAGGGTCCCATCGAGCTGGCCGAGATCGGCAAGAAGCAGAACTGGCTGGACGTGGTGAGACCCATCATCGAGGCCCGCATGCAGCGGTACAGCGTGGGCGAGATCCACTTCAACCTGATGGCCCTGGTCTCGGACCGCCAGCGGTGCTACGAGCGGCAGATCCAACTGCTCGTCCACCAGCCCTCGCCGCTGAGTCACTCGGAGCGCCAGGCGGAGATCGCCAGCCTGCGGACCTATGTGAAGTTCGAGCAGGACAAGAAGCGTCGCTACCGGCAGGAGAACCTCCGGCGGCGCCACAACTACCTGCCCTTCATCGTGGAGCTGCTGAAGCAGCTGGGCGAGACCGGCCAACTGATGCCCATCTACGAGAAGGCCAAGCAGCGGGCCCTGCAGAGCCAGGCCTCCGCCAGCCAGAAGGCGAAGCAAGCCAAGGCACCGTGATCTAAAGAATTCGCGATCCAAATTTCGACGTCAGCCCATCCACACCGAAATTCTCAGACATTATACACTTGATTTTGCACAATTTAAGGCGGTCGGAGCTCATCATCAGTATAAGATTTAAATATGCCTGCTAAAAGAAAATTACAGAAAAATGTAGAACTGTTACCCAAAACAGGGGGTACCTCGTAATTTTTTGAAATTACGATTTTTGCCAAAATTTCAATTACAGCCAAAAGGCCGACTGTTCTGAGCAGCATATCAGGACAACTTGAGGTAATTTATGTAACAACAAAATAAGACATTTATAAATTTTAATATCAATCACAAAATTCTTGGTCCCCATCGGATCTCCCTATATCATATTCCGATGAGCAAATGTGCTGAGCACGATGAAACGACAAGATAGCGTAATCCCACCTGACTCCCAGAACTTGTTGCCGCAGTGGGGCTTTCATGGGGATTAGGAGTGTTCCGAATGGGGGGCAATAAACTGATTCGGTTTTGGGAAAAAGTACAGAAATAGCCCGAACAGATTTATGGCCACCTTGAGTGTCCGCTCAAGTGGCGTCCCAGCGAGCTATGACGGATTCCATTTGGGATTGCCCCGACAGCCTGGCTAGTGGCCCTCATCTGGGTGGAGGCCGTGCCCACCTCGTGTCGCCGGTTTTCAATTTGCATTTGCCGCAGCCAGGGCTCCTCCTCCGCCGGCTCCGTCTGCAGCTCTGATAAATGATTTCTTTTTAATGCTTCGATGGTCCCAACTTAACGGAGCCCGGCCCGTCCAAACCTCCAGTCGCTATCTGCATCATCCGGATGAGTTGGAGGAGGAGCTGGTGCTGCGGATACTCTGGTCCTGGACGTCGCGCTTATTTGTTTATGTTGCACAAAGTAAACAACTAATTTTAATTTGCCGCAGGAGCCGCACAGCCACGACAAGATGACGACAACGACAGCGGTGATGGCCAAGGACAGGGAGCAGGGACCAGGGATCAGGACCAAAACAGAGACAACCAGGGGTGTAAAGCATTTCGGAGAGGTTACAAAATGGCAGGATTTGAATTTAAGTAGCAAAATAAATGATATTATATATCACGATTTATATTATGGTTCAAACCACTAACAAAACCGAAAGAATGGATTACATTTTGAAGTCCAAATCTTAAAATTACTTTGCAGCTCTAACACTTTTCACTTCATCAAAATTCTAAGAGCTAAATTAAATAAAAAAATAAATATTTTTAACTTGATAAGAATTTAAAGAACTCTATTAACATAAAAACTTTAGTAATTTAATAATTAAATGGCTAAAAAATTTAAATTTTTACGAACAAATTCTATTTTGGGCGACTCTAAGTAAAAGTCCCATACAAATCCTTGCCATAAAAATATTTCTCAATAGGAATACTTTTTTAAATGCTTTAACTAAGCTTTTTATTAGTACTTTTAACTTTGAACAACATAAAATATATAAATTATATACCATAGGCAAAAAATATCTAACATTTTTTTACCTTATTCAAATATTTTAAAATTAATCCAATCAATTTATTATGTTTTTTATTTAATGTAGAGCTTGTTTATAGTTTTTTAGTGTAGTATTTTAAATAAATTTGGAATATTATTATAACAAACAAATTTATTTATAAAACCTTTTTGACCGTTGATTGCAAGATAACTTTGTTTTGACCAGGGACGCCCTAGTCTGACCTATAAAATCTTAATTATAAAGTTACCATAGTTAATAGCTTCCATTAATTTTCTAGCCAGAAAGGTTCTCATCGAAAAGCTCTTGCGGTTACGGTTTGGAAATGGAAACGGTCAGGATCGCTTGGGGTTTTCCCGGGTGGCAAGCTCCTGGTCAGAAGGATAATACCCCGCAGTGGCAGCACCAAGGACATGGGACAATGGAGTGAGAGGAGAAGGTGGCAGCCATAAAGGGGAAACACAGTCGCATTCGCATACACAGACAGCGGAAAAACCGCAAAATAACCAAAGACATTCCTACATCCACCCGCTCAATTTTCCACCTCTTCTCCCGCCCGGCTGGATTTTCTTTTGTTACATTCGCTACATTCCCCCACCCCGCTCTCATTCTTTCAGCTCGTGGACACATGTAAATATGAGTGCAGCAGAGCAATCATAACAAAAATGCTGCACACTCAAATTATCCCTAAATAATTTAGATCTGTGCGGGCGAACGAGGTGGGCGCCTTACCTTTTGAGGCCCGTGTGCGGAGCTGATTTCGGGTTTGCTTATCTTTCATTTCATATTTCTGGCCGAAAAGGAGGAGGTGGTTGAGGAGGTCCCAACATGAAAGCGGAAGCGGAAGTGCTTACCTCTACACACATGCCCATGGGAGTTTATGGAGGCTGAAACACAGCACTTCGAAAAAAATATCATAATATTTAAATAGATTTTTAAGATTTAATTAAATTTGTATAAATATTATGAGGATTTTTGTTAAGTAAACAAATATATTATCAATTAATTTTTAAATAAAAATAAAATAAAAAAAAATTATATATTTTCATTTAAGATTTTATAAATTATGCATTTCCTCTAGCAGAAATATTTTTTTTATATAATTATAAAAATGTTTTTACGTAGTAACTTAAAGACCTAACGCTTTTTATATGCAATAGAATTAGTTTATATTATGTTAACAATTTTGTTCACTCTGTAAAGCCGAAGGTGTGCTTGAGGATGGGTATCCCCGTCTTCTGCCTATTCAGCTTTAAAATATGTCCACAGGTGAACACACACACTTTCGGCATTCGACTTTTATGCCAAACAAAACAACAACATTAAGTTGGCATTAGCGAGGGCGGCTTTGGAAGACCTTGAACAAGATCATTAGGTACACCAGGCTGACCCTTGTTAGCTAACCAAACAAAAAAGCATTTTTTAAAACATAAATTTTAAGAACATAAGAAAAGGCGAAAGGAAATCTAAACTAGACGCAAATTCTATGACGATACAAAGAAAAACACTTCCGTATTGTTACTGAAATTTCCGGATATAATCGATTTGAAAACCACCAAAAAAACCACTGAGTATTTTAAACCTCCTAAAACAAATTTATTTCGGTGTCTAAAAGTAGGCACCAATTTATTTTTAACTGAGAAATACATCGAAACAAGCCAGAATGTCGACTATCCGTTATTCACTGCATACTGTTAGGCTCCTAAGCTTTAAAAAGTGTTTTCAAAACTCTAATAATTTATATTTTGGGACAATTTTTCTTTCCTACCAATTCCTTGCATCATTCACTTAATTTTAGAAGGGTTTCTATGACACTTTTTCTTTTGAAGGAATATTGGGTTGGAAGAGATTTCCGTGACCAACCGGAACACCTCAAAGAATCCTTTGAAAAATTATTACAAAACTGTAGCCACAACTATATGTTGCCTGATTTTTTGCCAACTTTTCGGGCCAACCTCGCTTGGCTGCGTTTAGTGCAAAAGGCTAATTGAAATTTGCCATTAATAATGCAAAAAGGTCTCGGTGAGAAACTTTTAGGGCCACCCACACACCCTTGCATATATGTACACATACTCCTGCCCTGTGTGTGTGCGTGCCATTTTAAATATTTCAAATATTTGTAACATTTGCGCGGTGACTGCCAAGTAACGAAATGGGATGTATGGCTGGGGGGTGGCGAATATGTGGTGCGGTCCGTGGGATGTTTCTCCGGGGGAGTGATGTGGCGGATGGGAGGCGGTGGCTTGGGGTGCCTGCTCGGCCTTGCCATTTACCGCACGCCAAAAACATCAACATCCGCGGCGGAGAAGGGACGGACAGGCCAGGTGGAGTGGACCAAAGGAGCGGGAGAAGTCCTGGCCGGAGTGAGCCAGGATGCTTATTTTCTGGTCCGTCAGCCGCCGGTGATGTCGACGTCACCGTCAGCGTCACCACATGTAAAAATGCAACTCCACCTCCTCCTTCGGCAGAGGTTTTGTTTCTTGTTTTCATTTTATTTTCACTTTTTTCGATTTCTTCTTTTTTTTTTGAGAAGTTGTGTGTGCTGCTGTGATTTCGCGAACTGGCGACTGGCAACTGTGACTGTCCAAAAAAAAGGGGGAGAAAAAAAGAAATGGGAAATAAATGAAGGAGGGTGAAGTGCAGAGGGGTTGTTGAATAAACCAAGCACATGTTCAAGATGGAATGCTGGAAAATATGTTCGAGGGGCGAAGTCCCGCATCCAGTGACAAACCGAAAGTTCTGAAGGTGCGGCAGAAGGAAGCCACAGAGCCGTTACTGATCCTGAAAGTCCTTAAAGGGCCCTGCGACTCTGCAAGTTCCCTAAAACTAGCCAAGTAACTTTAATTTTATATTATTGAATTCGCTGAATTATGTAACTAACATTGTACTCCATTTTTTACCAGATAATGTCCTTTTGAAATCCCTATAATCATTTATCTTCCCTTATTTTCGCAATTTTTACATTTTTATTTCATAAATAATTCCTTGATATGTATGACAGATGTATTTATATTTATTTATTTAGTTTTGGTTACATGTTGTGTTTTTAGATTAATAATGGGTTATTTAATAGATGATATCTATCTATCTATCTATCTATCTATCTATCTATCTATCTATCTATCTATCTATCTATCTATCTATCTATCTATCTATCTATCTATCTATCTATCTATCTATCTATCTATCTATCTATCTATCTATCTATCTATCTATCTATCTATCTATCTATCTATCTATCTATCTATCTATCTATCTACCTATCTACCTACCAAAAATTTTGAGATATATTTAGATAGAAAGATAGAGAAATATATAAATATATAGAGCGAGATTTATATTTAAATACAGATACTTACTTACTCTCTTTATTTATAATTATTTTGCTCTATGATTTGGATCGCTCTCAGGTTGACACCTTTATTACAATGAAGTTCCTTTTCTTAGTTCTTACTTTCTGTTCCTAAATAATTATATCCCCTTCATATTGTGTTGAAACAATACATTTGAGTTTCAGATCTACTTTTCAGTTTTCCCATTATTTGAGTCGATATTGTTGGCAATTCGCCCGATCTCGTTGGATGTTCAGCAAATTGTAAGATGCGACTTTACATCTGCCGGCTGCCTTGTCTTTGCTTTATTATTTATTTCTTACTTACTTTCAATCTTTTCTCGTTTTCGTTGATTATTTTGCGAAACAACAACGGCAAACAGAGACCAAAACGGTGCCCAGGACATGGGTATATATACATATCTGGAGGGGGTTTAAAAAAATAAAACACGGAAAAAATGGGCAAAATTGCCAGAGCGGGGAGGGGGGAGTACAGGAAAATCTCTCGAGGCTACTGAAAACTTCGTTCCTTTTTGGATCCCCCGATCCTGGTCCCTTACCTTGGGCAGTCGTACGAACACATTTCTTATGCTCCTTCTTGGCTTTGCGCCTCTCGGTCCCCAGTTGCCCATCGTCCTGCCACCATTGTCCTTTGTCCCATCGTCCTTGTGCCGTTTCCTTTTCCCACCCGTGATTTTCCTTCGGCGGCTACGGCAACGGCGGCGGCGGCGGCAGTGGTTTAAACACATGAAACAATTATAAAGTTGCCAAGAAATGTAAACCCAAAGAGAAAACAATTTAATTGAATTTAACCAGGGGGTTGTCATATCCTAATGGATTTAAAACAACAACAGCAGTTGCGGCAACCGCAACTACAACAACCACTACATCAAATACAAATAAAAGCTGGAAGCCATACAAAAAATACAAAAAACAAATGGCAAAGGAAAAGAAATGAAAACAGGGAGCGGGCCTTGGGGATGGTGACCCACTGGAGAGAAAACCCAAATCGATAGCGGGCAAAATAATTAATATTTTATTGTTTGCGGGTAGTCATATCGCAAGGCTTTTAAAAAAAGCTCTTTGAAGGTAGAAGAAACTTCATTCCCTTCAGCAAAATATCATCATATATCGCCATTTTATGTTGGATTTACAAAAAGCAGAGTTCGGAATTTATTAAAATAAAATATTGAAATTAAGGAAAGTAAATCAAAAACACCTTCTAACATGGTAAAATAAGCTGGTGACGATGGCACATTTTTGATACAAATTTTCTAAAATAATGTAGACCACACAATTGTAACAATTTTCTAATTTTGAGACTATATAAAGTACTCTTCACTCGTATACTTCCGGTGCTATTCGTTACTATGTTGAAACACTTCTTAAAGAGGTGAAAAAAATGTGATGACGATTGCAAAAACGTGGTGAAAATATCACCATTATAGAACAAATTAACATTCACAAAGCTTAAGACGAAAAGTATTTTTAAAAAGTAGACTTATAAAATTGTATTTAAGTTTTGGGATATATATATTATAGAAGTCTTTTAGAGCACACATTCAGTGCTTTTCGTCACTACGTAAACTGACGTTTACACTGATAATCATGTATGGATATGAAAGAATGGATTAACATTTTTCTTTTAATTATAATATATTTTTTTTAGGATTTTTAAGAAAAAAAGAAAACAGTCTGAAACCTATTAAATAGTATAAGATTTAGGTATTTTACAGTTAAAGTCTGGTATATTTTATAATACATTTTGTTTGGCTTTCATTCCCAGACCTCTGAAGGGAAAACTCCGGTGTCTTTCGGTGTAAATCAGACGAATTTGGGTCTTTAAAAAGCCATATCTTTGGATGTGGCCAAGGTGGCGGGATTGCAGTTATCTTTCCCGCCTCTTGCCCGCTTTCATTGTCGCCCTGCGAGTGGCATAACGCCGCCCACTTTCCGCCCACCAAATAACATGCCGCCACTTTGAATCGGCATTGAAATTGAAATCCGCTTATTTGATGCTCGAAAAAAAGGAAAATAAATAATAAAAAAAAGAGGAAAGAAATCGGGGGGGAAAGCAAGCAAAACAATATTTTCCTAATTTTCGCGCGCGCACGCGACCAAAGAAAAGACAAAACGAGAAAAATCCCTGAGCGGCGTAGCCAAAAGAAAACTGTCAGCGGCAGCAACAGGAGAAAACGCCCCGCGGAGTGGGCGGAAAAGCGAGTGGGTGGCGGGCTGGCTTGGCATGGAAATGGAAATGAAAATGGCAATGGAAATGGTACATTTTCTGGCTGCAGTCAGCGACTGTGTTTGGCTTTTGTTTGCCGTTGATTTCCGCTGCTTCCGATTGCTTTGTTGTACTTCCTTTTGGCCCTCCTCCACTTTTTTATTTCCTTTATTATTGCCCCAAACGAAGAGGCCAAAGGTGATTTGATAAGACATCCCGAAAAAAAATGAAAGAAAAGGGGGCCAGGTGAAGTGGATGGTGGATAGCGGATTGAGCCACTTAGATTGAGGAATTGTTTTGCATTTCACAGAGCCCGAAAATGTCAACTAACTGTGGGGGTTTGGAAAAATTCTAAGATCCTAAATCCATTTTTGTAGTACTTCAATTATAGTCGAACAACCAACACCCACAAGGGGGGAAATACATTTTCAATCATTTTGTCATACATTATTATTGTTTGCCCAACAGAATTGTAAAATTGATTTATTTATTTATTCGCCATGCACTCTATTTGCTCTTGTTTTATTTTATATATATTATTTCGACTAAATTAATGCTCAACCAACCAGTGCGAAATCAAACAGACCAGCAGCCAATTCAAAACTAAAACCAGCATCGAAATCGAAACCGAGCCGAGAATGGTCAAGAATTATTAGCCTTGGGCGATGGAAATGCGTGTTCAAAAAGGAGAAGTGTCGGGGGAATTTAGATAGCCTTATCTGGGCAAGCTACATTTTTATATCGGGTTTTTATTTTCGTTTGAATTAAAATTGCCAACGGAAAAAAAATGCTAAATCAACGTACTGGTGAGAAATACCCTAATTCTAAATTTAAAATATTTTACAAGCTGCAGATTAATCAACCATTCAAAAAATGTTTTAATTTTGCTTTACAACATTTTTAGTTATTTTTCTGGTTTTACTAAATATTAAAATAAATATATAGGTAGGTTTATCCTATTAGTACCCTTTTCAGAGATGTTTCATTTAAAACTTTTTCTATTTTATTCATTGTTTGTGTTCTTCTTAATAAAGTGGAGCTATCTTGGGTTAGGGCAAACCGATTTGCATAGAAAATAATTTAAAATCAACCATTGAACTTTAATCAATTGCATACATATTAAAATAAAATACGCTGGAGGCTTAATGTTATTTTTTTCTCTAAGGGTGAAACAAACAAATGCAAAGCGTACATTTTATGCATGTGGCAAATTTAAAACGTATTTTGGTTAACCAATGATATAAACTAAGCCAGCAAATTTTACATGAATTGAAACAAACAAATTGAACAATGAAAATTGTAAAAAAAATATTCTAGAAAGTTTATTTTGCTTTCATTAATAATTACAGAAGCTAGAATTCGTGCAGAGAAAAAAACATCTTGTTAATATTAATAAATTTTGAAGGCTAGAAAAATAATTGTAATCAGCATTTTATGGTACCTATTACTTTACTTATTGAGTATGATTTTTTTGGGAATTTATTTTTAAGTGCAGAATGCGCTAGTACCAGTTGGGAATTATACAGAGCCCCAGTTGGAGGGAAAAGTTTAACTACAACTAAAGTTACTTCACAGTCTTTTACAGTAGGCGAAAGTAAATAACAACATAATAACTTAAAGGATAATTGTAGCAATATTTGGGATTATTTAAACCTTTTAAACTTTACCAAAATGTAACAATACAATACAGGTTACCACATTTTAAAGGTAAATTTACTGCTGAAATTGGTTTATTCAACCAACGGAAATTGTTTCTGAATGGATAGCTCTGTCTTATGATTATAAATGAATCATGTTGGATTTTCCAAACTCAGGAAAATAAACAAAACGTATTTATGCATATAGACGACACTTATTGGAATTTTGGCATAGACCAACAAAAGGAATGCGGAAAAGATTCGCTTTTAATCGCATCAGAGGACATTTCCCCACTTTTCCCCGTCTCGCTCAGTTGGATTTTACAAACGATTGGCATGTTTTTGGCTTTTTGCTGCTCGGCGACATTTGTTTGTTGTTAATTTGTTGCTATTGCCCGGCTGTCGGCTCTGTTTTTATTATTATTCGAATCCAGTGCTTTAGGGATTTAAGGTACACACAAATGTGTGTGCATATATCGACACACGCACATAAAAAGCATTTATTTATGCAAATTTTATTTTATTTGTTTTCAATATTTTGGTAACTTTGTCGCTGATATTTCCGCCATGCAAAATCAACAGCAGCCGACAACAAATCCAACAAATCCGACCAAGTGCCCGGCTGTCAGGCAGCCAGCCCACCTGCAAATGCCATGTGCAAATGCGTTTCGTTGAATCATATATGGGTGCAGTGCGCGCCGCGAGTGTAAGTCCGATTGGTCAAACTAAGGGTTCCCTTAAGGTACTTTTTCAGATCAATGGAAATTAGATTTAAAACATATTTTTGGTTTAACATAACAGATATTCTCTTATTTATATTCTCAAAAATACTCTTACATATTTTACAAATATTTTTTTAAGATAAATATATAAGTTACAGTATACAGATTTACTTTCCTGTTTGATCAAAATGTTATTAAATTTTTTAGACACTAAGTTTTTATTTTTATGGGCTTACCTCCTTTTTAAATGCATACTCTTTTTAATATAACAAGAAAACAAATAAATAACAGTCTAAATGATTGTATAGAAATTATTATATGGGAGGGTTTTTAATTATTTATTTTAATAAGATATGAAGCACCGAAATTAAATCTTACATTTTTTCCTTATTCGAAACTAAAAAATAAACTTAAGAGCAGCCAGAAAATATACAGAAATAAAAAACAAAAAAGTATTATATTCAAACAACATTAACTTCTTTAATTAATAAATTAAACTAATTTAAATGTATCCCATCAATTAAGGTACGCACTGTACTTGGTTGGATAAAAATATGCATGCACACACATTCGCTCGCATTTGTATGGATCAGTGTGCATTTGTGTGTGTGCTTATGGCGTCGCATTATTTTGTATTTTAATAATTCAAATATCAATTTGTTGTTACATTAAATATTTAATTTGAACTAAAATGTGTTAAATTCTTTGGGGTATTACGAGCGCACAACTGAACAGGTCCTTTCTGCGAGTGCGAGTGTGCGTCTGTGGGTGTGTGAGAGCGAGAGGGCTGGATTGGTGGAGGGAGACGCACATATGTCATGCAATTTTTGGTCTGCTTAATTACAGCTTAAAATCTTTGATTAAAAAACCACCCAAACAAATGGACACCGGCAAAGCTGAAATAAATACTGAAACCAGAAACCGAAATGCTAATTGCCATCCGGTAAAGTCTCCGGCCCATCTAAAATGCAGGAAAATCTTTTGAATTTTCCTGTGAAATGCTGTGTCGAAAGATTATCTCAGATAAGGCTTACCATAGAGACTGCTTTCCAGAGGAGGAAGCCAAGCCCACAGTTGGCCACTGAACCGGGGCACATTTAAAAGTATTATTGGTTTTTCTGAATGAATTTATACTTTAAACGAAGCGACTATTATTCATTTAATTATTTTATTGATTAAAGATGGCGGTACAAAAATAATTATAAAATTAAGGATACTGACTTCGTTTTTTTTTCATATATTAAGAAACATATTTTAGTATTTTTTTGACCATACTAGTATTTATACTACCAATTGATTTTTAATTTTTAAGATGTAAATTTATTCAGATTTAAAAAAATACTTGTTTTAAATTCTTTCATTTATACCTGTTAAAAAATACAATAATATAAAAATTTGGGAATGTCTTAATTTTCAAGAAGAGCTGACTGGAGCACTAGAACCTGTTGGGAATTATAACCTTGCAGAAGCGATTAATCTCGAAAATATGTTCAAACCCTCTATGTGTTATTGAACTTTGTGCAGCTTGCATCTCTTTGAGAGTTCCTGATGCACTAGGACTCCAATCCTGCTAAGAGATGTGTTAATTTTCTATTTTTTTAATTGGCAAACCGAGTCATAATGGAATGAATTAAGTAACCCTCAACGTAAACTCGCGTGCCTCTCGATTTAAGGTCCCACCTCTTTGCCTAATTGCCCACTTGACGGCGACTCCTCTGGCTAGGCCTAGGGGTCAGTTTAACCCCATCATTGAGCGTATGGCATGTTTGTCAATGCCGGATGAGCGCCCAGAAGTTCAGGTTCATGCCACATCCGCATCCCCATGTGTCCACCATGCCCGATTCCTCCATTCGCCGCTCCTGCTCCGGTGGCTCTTGGCCACGTTGCCAGGACGACCCAAAACGCATGCAATCAAGTGTAAAATCATAGAATTTTTAATTGATTCCACCGACGCAACGGTACGCAGTCGAAGCCTGGCCAGGACAAATTCAGACTCAGTCCTTGTTCCGCATTCATTTTTTCCCCTTTTTTTATCCTGTCCACTTGGGCCGACGGACTGTTCTAATGCCTCGCTGTCGGAACTGCGGGTGTTTTGTTTTTAGATGCCCTAAGAGAGGGTACTAACACTCGAGCCACTAATTAATATGTCTTAGTTTTTATGATAGGAAAAAACCAGATAATCGGGTATTATTTATTATTGAGAATATGGTAGTTGTCAAGGGTTTTTTGAACTAGCACACAAAAAGGGGGCGTTTTTAATGATCTTTAACTTCTTAAAAAATACTATAATAATTAATTAATTTTGTTTTATAAGTGGCATAAAATACTTTTTATTCGGTATTTTTAAAGAATTATTCAAAGTATTTAACTAGTATTTGTTGAATTATTATTATTATATTTGCAGTATTTGTAGTATTTTAAATCCGTTTTGTTTAACATTATACGTCTAATTTTGTATTTATTATAATAATTATTTGTACACTTTGAAAATCCTTAGAAAAGTTCCGTTTTCGATTGCCAAGAGCATTTGCAGGTTCGCAGTGAGCTCAGGAATCTGTTTTTTGGATTCTTTGTTTGGTTAATTGGCAGTTTGTGCTTCGGCCTGACTCTGGCCCATTGGAAGCGCAGAAGTCTCTGGCAGGACCTCCTTACCCTAACCCTCTCCCCATCGCCACCCCCATCCGCATCCGCATCGCAATGGCAATCGCAATCCTTGTTCACATTGCCCATTGCCACCTGGAAGCTGGAGCCTCAATTGAGGGAGAGTTGGCTGCTTGACGTGTCCTCGACTTTGGCATTGCCAATGGGGCGGCCCCCAGGACTCTCGCTCGTCCTGTCATATGCCAGGCCCTTCCGATTGAATTGTCCTGGCTGGACTGGAGCCGGTCTCGCAGCCTCTCCGCCTTTTGTTGTTCCAATTTTTCCTGGATTTGATTTACATCTTTCATGTCCGCACACCCACCGAGACCCCAAGTCTGCTGGGCGGGCCGATTGGTCCTTGCCGGGCTGTGCCGTGCAAGATATTGCCTGCTCGGGTATCGGGCCAAACATGAGAGCCACTGTACCGTGAAAAATGGGGAAGCAGCTTATCATCGGCTTACAATCGAAAACTGAGCCGGGTAATCGGCTGAAGTCGAGTTTCCGTAAGCAGAATAAACACATGTGTACTCACGATAAACACAGTCCGTATTAATCTGGTCTTATGGGCAGGTACATAAGCAGGATCGCTTTTTAAATAGCTGTAGTTCTACAAAATTCCCTGGAAATTATTTTTCAAGTTAATTGCTTAATAAGCTAAATACCTTCAGCACTGAAACCTGTGCGCCTAAAAGTATGCTGTGAAGAAATAACCAATTAAATTTCTGATTGCGCATTAATATGTTGCATACTTTTTGACACCTCTATTGGTAATTTTCAATTTTAAATAAATTAAAAATTATATTCGTACAGTTTTATCCCTTCTCTTAACACTTTTTAAATATAATGCTCCACATTTCGATATAAATTGATGACTTGCTTAAGTCCTTGCATGTTTGCTGGCTGGATTACCTATTAATTTGCTTTATTATGGCCAAAAGTTAATAATCTTCAAGCGGCGCCGTTCATGCATGCCTTGTAATGTCTGTCGTCAATTTGGGCCCGAAATCCACTCAGCAGTCATAAGGCGGCCAATATATACAGAATGTATGTACTATGTATATATGCGGACAGCACGAACGGCGTGCAAAATCGGCTTGAGCCACGCCCACTCGAAAGCCCATTAAAAAATAAAAGAACAAAGCCGAGGAAATGTGAGGAGAAAGCGGCGGAAGGCGGAGGGTGTCGGAGAAAGCAGAACAGTGCCATAACAAACGGGGCAAAAGATGCCAACAAGGCAATTGTGAAATGTAAATGGCGAACGTAATAGATGTCCAACGTCTCCAGATACACTGTGCAAAAAGCTGAGCTTTATTTTAAAAAAATTTAAAAAATTAAGGAAGTATACAATTAACGAATAAGTTTTTAACTTTTTTATTTTTAATATCAAATATTTGTAAATTTAGAAAAATAAAAATAGTTTTGAAAAGGTTCTTTCAAAAAAAAATCTTATATTGAAGTCTATTGGAAATTACATCTAGTTTAAACTTGAATAAATAGTAACCAATATTTTTTTTTGATTTCAATATTTTTATAAAAGAATTATTTGCTTTTTGAGTTTTCTTAAGAAATTTTGTAGATGCTATCCTTTTTTAACATTTTTTGGTTAATGAACTGAATTGATTTGAAAAATATTAAAAAGATTTTGCCAATCAGTCTCCGTTTTTAAATTATGTTAACCATAGAAAATATTTAAAATCTCCTAAGTAGTAAAAGTAGTTTTAAATAATATTTTGATTCTTTTTTTCCGTGTACAATACGGACTTCGTCTCCGGCAAGAACTCTGGCAATAATTCGTAAATTTGCTCAAATAAATTCCATGCTGAGCGGGACAGCCGAAGCGATTGCGACAGAGTCGGGGAGTCAGAGGGACCGCAGGGCTGGAGATGGAAATGGAGGGCCTAAAATATGTTGTCCCGGCTGAGTCAGGGAAAATGTATGCGAAGCCCCCGAAACGAATTCCACCTACCCGGCGACTCCGTCTCCGATTTCAATGATATGCAAAACATTCGCCCGGCGACTAGGGCACGAAATTCATGGCATGGCACAGGGCATCCACGGATCCAGATCCGCAGTCGCATCCACAACCAGATCGCCGTTTGTCCACCATGGAGATAAGCGGCCATTGCAGCCAATCGAAGGCGGCATAAATAAATAAATAAACAATCGATGGCCCCTTCGCCTTTTGGAGCCACTTGCTCCGTTCAAACGGCGGGCGGGCAATTCATTTGCCATTTGTTTGTCTGTCCGTTTATCTGTCCGTATGCCTGTCCGTAAGTCTGTCCGTATGTCTGTCCGTTTATCTGTCTTGAAAGGCGACAAATCCCCCATACGCTGATAAGAATGAATGAGCCATCGCTGGCGGGATAAAGCCGCAGATGCAGATACATTCGCCGCTCCAGATACAAATACAGATGCGGACGCAAATGCTGCACAGATGTAAATGTATCTATGCGTGCAGCGAATGCGGATGCGGATGTTGCCATTAAAGGACTGCTCTGTGCGCGGCTTTGTGGGGTTAAGCCCCTGCCTGCGTGTGCGTACGGGTTAAGGGTCCTTGGGAGAGCACTCCCTTGATCATCTGCCCGGCGTTAAGCCGTAAATGTACCGACCAGATTAAAGCCAGCATTTTCGCCGGCCGCAAGTGGAGGGAAACTCGCGCGTGATCTTGGTTGTGCTTTAAGCACTCATTCGATTGCTTTTGTCCTTTCGCTGACTTTTAAGGTATAATGAGATGGCTGCTAGTGGATTATTTTTGGACAAAATATGCATGGGAAGTTTTTAAGGGCAGACTGCTTTTAAATATCCCTTTCGGTGACGGGCAATCCCCCGCTGATCCCTGCCTTATTTGCACTGATCCCACAGCCGCTTTGCTAGCCAGATGTCTGATACCGCCCTCGAAAAACTTTTGGCAAACTCGAAATCATGGCCAGAAGAGTGGGCGCGCGCGTCTGAGACAGTTTTCATTGCCAGAGAGGAAGTAATTAAAACACAACTCAAAGGACATTTTAATTTAATCCCTTTGAGCTTGTCTTGCTGGCTGTCTCGTCGCCATCACAAACATGCGACGCCGCCGCAGTGGACGCAGCCAACTCCGAGGCCAAGTCTCAAGTCCGGGCCAGAACCTACCAGATCCTGGCTAGGACCCATCACTCCATTGCACTCCGCTCCGCTCCGCTCCGCTCTGCTCCGTTCCGGCCAAGCCAAGTCAAGCCAAAAAATCGCGCTCCTGCTAGCTGTGCACCCCGGAGTCGGGAAGAAAACGCCGTTGCAGCATCGATGTCATTGTGGGTCGGGTTGTTCCGAAGGTCACTGAGAAAAATAGTATAAGAGAACTATATACGTTTTCCGGTAAATAATATATACATTCATATTTCTTGGAATGAAGGCAAACCATTTTTTATTTAATATTTAAGCACATATTTAATGTCATATTAATGGGGAAAGATAATCAATAGATTCTTAATAAATGTGTCTTATTTATTTTTTTTTTAAGATTTTTACTCATACGCACTGTTGCCTTTAATTACAAATTTGATGTAATTAAGGTGGTAAAAATTCCAATGTAGTAATTTTTTTTTAATTTAAGATTTATATTTAAGTCAACTGTGTCCGTGAAGCACATCTAATATTGAAAAAAAAAATATAATATTAAAAATATGTATTTTTGATTTAGGTATATTTTTTAAATATTTTTTTTGCAGTGCTGGAAGCGAATAAATCATAACGCTTTGAACAACCTCAATCCTCTCCCATTTGCCCTCCAACTGGATGGCTATTCTCATTTGCCAAGACTTTCCTCCTCCGTTTTGGTTGCATTTTATTTATGCCGACAGTTTATTAATGCCAAAGGGGGCGTAGGCGGCAGCGGGCGAGGCGTGGCAGCCGGCGGTCGCATTGTGCAGTGGGTGGACCGCCTTGTAATTGTATTTGCTTCTAAGTATCTGTGCACGCGTGGGTGGCTCCAGGGGCGAACTTTTGATATGGGGCACCCAAACATTGGTCTTCGACCTCTAGAGAAGCTAAAACTATATTCAAATTTATAATTTAGCTTTAAATAATCCTATTTTGTTTCATATAATTAATATATTAACACTGAACCCAAGAACAAATGATTTGAAATTAAATTACCCGTCTAGTGTGACCCTCACTGCGTTTGAGAAACCATTTTAATATAATAACTCAATAATAGTTGTTTTTATGTTTATCAATTTTTAAGTATTTGTTTAATTCTTAAAAACATTTTTTAAATATTTGTTTAACAGGTTGTACATTTTTGGATTACTTCTGTTTGCCGTATGCCAGAAATTTGTTACATGAAGAATAGTGTGACCAACGCTGCATTTGAGCAACGTATTCGATAAAATATCGATATCGTTATAAGCTGACTTAACAGCTTTAATTTTGATAATTAAAACTCGATAGTTTTGATATTTTCGTTTCTGTTTCCGGTCAAACATCCCTGGACTCGGCCTCATTCCAGCTCCCATCCCCGTCTTCGTCCTTCTCCATCTCCATCGTCATCCGCCTGGTGACCAGTGCTGCTTCCGTCTCCGGTTCGAGTCTCCGGTTCGGTTTTGGACCGGAGTTTGGGCCCCGGTTCGCTTTGCTGCCGCTTGTTATGCTAATTAGTTTTCGACGTTGACGTTTGCCAGCAACGCCGCCGTCGCCGACACCAACGATGTCTTTAATTGGTTCTCATGTTGCTAGTCCACGATGCTGCCTTCGCTTTTGCCGTTGCCGTTGCTTTTTCTGTTGCTACTGCCTTTTCCGTTCCTGCTGCAGATGTTGCTGCCGTTGCAGTTGCAGTTGCAAGCAGCTGCTGCCAGTTGGGCTTTCTTTCTTTTTGCACCCTCCCCCATCCATTCTTTGGCACTTTGGCACTGGCAATTAGACTCCTTTTTTGGTTTGGGGGAGCGAAGCGGAGCCATGGACCCATGAAAAAGGGTGTCAAGTGCGCCAAGTGGCGTTTCGAGGTCCAAGAGGTATTGATTTCGGCAGCAAATACCTCTGCTGCAGGGTTGGTAAAACGATCAATAAAACTATCAAAATTATCGATAGATACCTTTTAGAAAACAGTGATAGTTTTCGTTTTGTAGCGATAGTATTGCTCTGAATGAATTTTATATTATTAATATTTCTGGTATTTTTGAATGACCAAAATTCAAGAATGTTTTATTTTAATTACGCTAAAATGTTAATAAACTTTTATGGTTTATTTTTCCTAAATTCGATAATATCGATAGCCAAAACTATAGATGTTTACCTAGCCCCAATATCTAGCTAAAAATTTTAAAATAAAATTTAAGCCATTTCTGTCATTTCAGATACTGACATCACCAGATGAAATAAAATTTGAACAAGCAACAATTTATCATCAAATTGCCACTGCCTCGTTGAATAATTTAAGCAACAGAACTTTCCAATCGAACAGGCTTTGATAATGTGATTCAAATTGGGTTTTATTTAAAGCCTGTAATCCGACAGGGCACGTTCCACTTTCCGCTGCCCCATTGGCCCTTTAACCCTTTGTGGCCCACTACGAGGGCCTCGGCGGAGCGGCCCTTAACTCCTGATTTGTGCACACATCCATCATTATCATTATCAGCCCGGGCAGGCCCGTTGTTAGTCCACAATTGCGTTTTGTTGTGCTAACCAAAACTGTCAACATTCAGCTGCCAGTTGATGGAGCAGCCGGGTTAGTCCAAACGTTATGATAATCACCCACGATGGCATGGGTGCTCGTACTGGGGTGTCGCCCGTGATGGGATGGAGCAGGTGGCAGCCGATGGCAGGACATGGACTTGGACATGAACAGGGGCAGACGACAGGTAATAAACAATTCCATTTACCGACAGCTGTCAGCAAATAATGAAAAATTGAATAAGGGAAGAAGGGCAGGCCAAGTTCAGCCTTCAAATGCTCTGTGCTCTTGGGTTTCGAGTTCTAAAGTAAATATATTTGGTATATTTTAATACAATTCTAATGTAATTTTATTCCTGCGCGAATTCTTTAGCATCATACACAGATATTCTTTTTTGATGTGTCTTATTTTTGATCTAAAATAAGAAATAAAATAGTATTACGAGATATAATTAGATATCTCAACCATTTTTTATTTAATAGTGTATGAAATATACTATCAAAGAGTATTTTCGTTAAGATTTTTATACTGCGCGAATTCTTTAGGATTATGGGGAAATCCTATTCATTAAAAATAAAAATAAGCTATCATCCATAAATAACTAGTATAGGTTTAATAATTGTTCATCTACTGAACCCTTCCATTGAGCAGATCGAATTCTCCTCGCTGGCTCAAAAGAAAAGGGTAAAATATTGTAAAATATTGCGCATACGTCGCGTTGCACATCGTTAAGGGTGTTCCGAGGCTCCGATGGTTTGATGGTCACATGGTCAAATGGCTCGGTTGCCGAAAAGGGGGTGGTTGTGCTGCACACCACAGCCGCCATCCGCCCACAAACTGTCCAAATATGTTTGGTTTTTCAGCTGCCGTGGAACTGGAGCCCAGCAATCCCAATGTGGCGATGCAATGATGAGCGAAAAATTGACATGCATGTAATTAGTGACAAGGGGACAGTGGACTCTGCCCCATCCACCGCCGCTTTTAGCACTTGATGAGCTTTATTCGCACACGCTCGCATATGCAGCCGTATATATATCAATTATGCCGTTTATGTCCAAATGTCGAGAGTTCGCCCGCGCCCTCGAATCTGGCGAAAATTAATTTTCAACCCACTGGCACTGGATCCACAACGAATTCTCGAGCATCTTCCAAAAATACTATCAAAGAGTATTTATTAGTAAAATATCAAGGTACTTTGTCAGTATTTTATGGTGAAATATTTAATACTGAATACCAAATTTAGTAGAAATCAACATGTAGTTCTTCCTCTTTTTTAATTGATAAATTTATGTTTTTTCAGAAACACTTTATAAAAAATGTTGACAGATTAAATAAAATATAAAAATAAATGTGTACCCAATAAAAAACAATTTAATATTAATTAATTACTTCTGGTATGTTATCAACAACATTTTAAAATACCAAAAAAAAGGTTCAGATAGTTAAATAAAAATAATACCACATACAAAATATTAGGCTTTATTAAATTATAAATAATAGTTATCTACTTAGATTCAGAGATTATTTATATGTTTTTTTTTGGTACTCAGTAAATTTTGGGAGTTGCTTAGATGGAAATACTTAGTATATTAGTATATTATAGTATATAGGTATATAGTATATTAGTATATTAAGCGTATTTATGGGACTTGTGCCAGAGGCAGTGTTAAAAAGCCTTCGAGATAGAGTAGGTCAACAAATGGGGTGCCGAAAGAGGAGCCGGAAATGGAACAGGAACCGGAACAGGAGTAGGACCTGGAGTTGGAACGAAAAATGGATTCGAGATGGGCTGGGGATGGGATGGATGCCTGTCTCGTCAGCGTCACTTGTCACATTCACGTTGACTCTTTTGACACGTCGACAAATTGTCAACAACGTTGCCGCCGAAGAAGCCAAAGGACCAACAAAAACTAAGAAAAATGATCCAAAAATGCCGGCCACACTGGAATGCCTCCTGATGGGCTGCACGTGAGTGTGGATGGGGATGTGGGTTGTGGGTTCCCGGCGGCTCCCAGCGGCTCCCAGCGGCTCCCAGCGGTCCCCAGTGCAGCCGGAACAGGAGACTCCCCTATTAGCAGCCCGCTGGCATTTCCACGCTTTCGTTTTATGCGGCTCAGTGGATTTCCGTCGCACTTAACGGCATCAGTGGCAGTGACACAGGCCATGGTCCACCACTTACCACCGCTTTGCCGTGCACCCACTTTCCCGGCGACTGACTTTCCACACATTTATCAACGCCTCGCACAGCACAGTGCCGAGCAGGAACTCCGGTTCCCAGGCATTTTGCTGAAAAATGCAATTCAGCACGATTTGCATTTTAGGAACCCGGTCGCCTCCGACTCCTTCACACCCGATACGAGTGGAGGCCCAGCGAAGGCCCAAACATCACGGCCAGATCAACCGAAAGGTCTACGATATAGGATAATCCGATATCACCATGGGAACTTATTTTAAGGCGGTGTTGCGATTAGTGAGGCTCTTAAAACATGAATACAACTTTGGAAACAGTCAGTTCTAACAATATAAACTATGTCGGAACATTTTTTGGTCCTACCATTTGATTTTTTAATCATCAAACAGAATATAATGTACACTTCGATAAAAATATTTTAAAAAAACTCTTGTTACAGCTCTCTTTTTTAAAATGATAAATCTCTTTGAAAAGTAAATTGTCCTGGATTTTTAAGTAAAAAAAAGAATATGGATGCATGAAATTGTTATATGCATCATTACTATATTTTAAATTTTTAAAATTTATAATTAGTTTTTTCTGATTTAGCAATGGGCGTACACTTTAAACAGAAATAGTGTTAAGTTGCTGATTACTTCTTATTATAAGCTTACATATTTTTAAAATAAAATTACTCAAGTGTAAAAATTGCCTCTCCGAGTTTCAAAAAATATATATAAAATCGATTTAATAGTCATACAGTTCTTAATCTTAAGTAATTATACGTTATTATTATTTTAATAATTTTCCGGTTACTCGAAGCAAAGATAAGTTGCTGATAACTTTTTATTAGAAGTACAAAAACTTTTTAAATAAAATTACTCAAGTGTAAAAAATTGCCTCTCCTAGTTTCAAAAAATATATATAAAATCGATTTAATAGTTGTACACTTCTTAATCTTAAGTAATTATACGTTATTATTATTTTAGTCATTTTCCAGTTACTCGACTGATTGTTAAGGAATTCCCGAGACCACATTCGCTCCACAAACATGGGTCTAAATGGGTCTGGCCAGATGCAGGCGAGCCCATTGGTCTTCGAACATAACTCTTTTGCGCCCTGACCGCTTCAGACAGTTGGAATTACGAGCACTTCCGGATGCTTCGGCAAATAATTAAGACTCCGTTTTAGAGTGGAGCTACCATATTTTATCCGTGGCGATTTCGTGCCGGCACATCAATCAAAGTAAATATGTGAGTGCGGGGGCGGCAATTTCCATGCGAATGTGTTTCAAGTGCCTTTCCCAGTTATAAATTTCCGCACACATCCTTGCACAAGGACGAAGGACGAAGGCCACGGGCAGGGAGCCGGGAGCAGGAAACACGGACACGGAGGCACCGAATGCATTCCACTCACGGCAATGGGGAAAGTGTCAAGTTAATGCCAGCAGCGATGGCAGCAACAACGACTGCAAGGACATTGCCCACCCAGGGGACACAAGACTCGAAACACACCCACCACCCACCAACGCCCACCTCCCTTTGCCACCCCCTTCACCTAATGACTGCGTTGACGGCGTCATTTGCCTGGCCAAAAGGTAAGAGGCATCGCAAGCCGAAAGTCACCCAACCCAAAAAGAAAGTTCAACTGGAAAATACCTCTTACCTAGGGGACTTTTGCCTGGGGTTAAGGGGAGAAATCCACAAATATTTTATTTTTTTAGCACTTTTATTCACATGAAAATATACTATTTTTAGGGAATTTTAGTTGTCATAAATGTCTGATTAAAAGTTGAAAGCCTAAACTGATTATTTGTATTTACTTATATTATTTTATTTTTAACATGTATTTTATTTTTATATTTTGCTTTTATATTTGAACTTTTTCCTTTAAAAAATGCTCAAAAACCTTAATATATCATGCCATATCAGTTCAGTTTCTATTATAGTTTTTGATATATCTTTTGAATATATATTTTTAAATTGAATCTTTGAGATATACCATTTTCTAACAACTTTTTGTGGTTAGTTTGTATTCTATACTACGTGTATAATTTTTTTAATATCACTACCGTTTTTATTTTAATTATTAAAACAAAATAGTGTCAAATAAAATACTTATTTATACTGAATAATTTTTATAAAAGCTGTAAAATAAAATTGTTGTGCAAATTAGGATTGTTATTACATATATATCTTTGGAGTTTGTACGATTGGTTATGGCTTCTTCTGCCAAAATTAAGAAAACACTCTTAAAAGCAGCTAAAGATTTTAATTATAGTTTTTACCACACTTAAATTTAAAATATTTATACCTTTTTTAGGACTATAAATACCAGACCATTATGCTTACAGCACTTTCTAGATCCCATATACCCTTGCCTCCACTGCACAACACTTTCCAAAAGCACTTGTCTGAATGATTTGGGAAATAACAAGATGCCTGCCTCATCCCCGAATGATTGCTTCTGGGCCTCCTGCCCCGCACATTTTCGCGCAGTGCAGACCAAGACCAAGTTATAATGATGCCACTTGGCTGACTGCTGTTGATGTTGCTGCTGCTGTTGTCGTTTAGCTGCTAAGGCGATGCCAGCATTTTGGACGCTCTTTGGACTCTTCAGACAAGTCAAAAGGACTCGAGCTGACAATGATATGTGCCCGGCACCCCGGGAAGGTGGGTACTCGGGTGGCTGGGTAGCTAGATGGCGGGCAAATCTGGCGGGCGCCTCCCAGTCGGAGCCTGGGTGGAGCGGAAATATTGCTGACAGTTGTGGCATATTATCATACGGCAGTGTCCTTGCTGCGAGCTGAGTCCTGGCTCCGTGTCCTGCCACATTAGCCGTCGCGTGCTCGGCAATCGCTCGACATTTGTCGCATCCCATGACAGATGCAGTTCCCACCTCCCAGCTCCCAGCTCCAGTCCCATTTTCCACTTCAGGATTCAAGGCGGCCCTTTGATCTCTTTGAAAAAACCCATTGAACCGAATAAAAAGATGTTCATCCACGTTTAATTTGGCGGAATGCAGCCTCTGACTAAATATTTTGAAAAATGTTTTAAATTAAATGAGTAACAAGCAAATATTAATAGAAATTTATAGTCACATTTGGTATTTTGTAATACTGATATTTTTAGTATTATGTTGGATCAAGAGAGCAAACAATACAACAGTCTTGTGGAAAGTTACCTGAATTATATAAACGTACTTAATATTCTGCCTCGTGTTTCTACCAATTCTTGAAATTTGCGATCTTTAAACAAAACAGACCCATCAAACAACCGTCTGCAGGCGAAGTGTTTGCCATTGTCTCGCAAGTTTGGAAATTCTACAGAAACCAGAAGCACACCTTCCCTCGATTGGGGTTTTGGCAAATAGTGCCGATTAAGCAAACTCCTATTCAGAGCGACTCTTGGGCAAACAGCGGATGCAAACATGGATGGGGAGTTGCGATCCCGAGATCGTATTTATCCGGGGCAAACAAGAGGGGCTTGTCGGCTGGTGGGGCTATAAAGGCGCAAGGGAACTCTTTCCGAGGCACAGTTCCCAGTCCGAACCACCTCAAGATGCGATTCCTCTGCCTGCTGATCCTCTCCTGCCTCCTGGCGGTGGCCAGTTCCTCCTCGACGTCCACCAACGCCACCACCGAGGCCTCCACGAGCACGAGCTCCACCACCACCACCACGGAGGCGTCCACCGCCGACAAGAAGGTGAAACACGTGGTTCACTGGAGTGCACAGATCCACCGTCCCGGCACGGTCATAACGATCCACCACCACAGGGGGACCGGGGAGGAGGAGCAGCACAGGGAGAGGGTGAATCCTTGCGAGCGGGAGGACCCCAGGGAGAGGAGGGAGAACAGGGAAGGAGAGGAGCGCAGGGAAATCAGGAGGAGCGGGCTTACCAGTCTCAGGGGCTGAACAACCCAACGAATCTATACGAAACTGACCCACTGATCCTATCCAAAACAATGATTGTATCCCATCCAAATTTAAGTCTTCTAAATAAAGCACTAAATCAGCATAATAATAAAAAGTGTCTGGGATATATTTATGGGAAAAAGTAGTCTCTAGGAATCACAGGATCTGTTCTGATACACAATATAATTATGTTACTTAAGAATTCAACAATTTTTTTTAAGTTCATAAAATATTTTCAAAATATTTAAAACATATAACAATTTTATTTTTTTTCTCTTAGGCCTCGAACATTTTCTTAGATTTTTAAAATAGGCTTTTGCCCCGTACTCCCTCTCTTCAGTGTTTTTGAATCCTTTTTCAAGAAGCCTTTTTAAAGTGCGTATATTAAATACCAGATTCTTAATTTTGGCCACATGCTATGATCTTTCTAAAAAATAAATGCCTACAATAAAGGTTACAAGCTCTGAAGCTTTTTTAAACGCTACTCCTAAATTCTACTAAAATTCAAGAACTAAATTCCTAGTACGTAAGTTTAGTTTATTCCTAGATTTGTTTGTCGAAATAAAACCAAACGTTCTTAATAATGTTACATAATTTTGAAGGCTCTCCAACTTGCGCCATCTGCTGTTCAACTTCCTGTGGTTGTGAAATATGGTTAAGCTTTCGAGCACCCTTTCAAAGCGTTCTCCGCAAATTTAGATAGTTGGGAATTGGTAAATCTCGCTCAAGGGGTATTTTGTTATCTCCTTAAATAAGGGATATTTTATTAAGACTCAGGAAAACGCTACTAGAATAACACTACTTTACACATTACATTGTAAATGGGTACATAAATAATAAAAAAAAGTTTTTGAATCGAAAAGAATACATATTAGATGGAGTCCTTTGACAGGCTGTGTGGCTGGATGGTCAGCAAGATGTCATCGGCGTTCTTGAACTTCAGCGATATGTTCTCAACGAACTCCAGCTTTTCCAGTTCAAAATCGCTCTGAAAGTCAAACTGCGAGATCAGCTTGACCAAGAACACCTTCATGATGAAGAGCCCATAGCGGCGTCCTGAAACAGAAATAAGAAAAATATTAAGCATTTTTGTGTTTTCAGCATAAATAGCATCCCTTGTCAAATATCCATTTGACCAAAAACCGTATTTTTCAAACAATTTGATGTATCCATTTCGGATACATCAAAAAAATGAAAACTGAAACTTTCCCAAAAGTCTTCTTTCCTATGCAGGTAGTATATAAGTCGGAACCAGCCGGATCGGACAACTATATCTTATAGCTCCCATAGGAACTATCGGGGAAAAAGTTATATCTTTGGTGTTTTTTTACATATACCTTTCTAAGCTTGGATATAACATTTTTAAATAAGTTGTGAATTTCAAATTAAATTTTATCAAAGTCGGAGGACTATATCATATAGCTCCCATAGGAACAATCGGAAAATTAGTGGTAAAATAATAATGAAAAATTATATCTTCGGGGTTTTATAACTTATAACCTTCTACGCTTGGAAATAACATTTTTTAATTGGTTTTGAATTTCGAATTAAATTTTATCAAAATCGCTGCCATAGGAACGATCAGAAAATTAGTCGGAAAACATAAAATAAAAATTATATCTTTTGTGTTTTTTAACATATAACCTTATAAGCTTGGGAATGACATTTTTTAATTAGTTCTGAATCTCGAATGCAATGTTATTAAAATCGGATGACTATAACTTATAGTTGTCATAGGAACGATCGGATAATTGAGGGGAAATAATAGGAAACATATTATAGCTTTGGGGCTTTTTGACTTATTATCTAATAATATTGGGAATATACATTTTTATATTTTTAAGAATTTTGAATTCAATTTAATAAAATTATTGATTATTTTTTGCAACTGCAAGGGTATACAAACTTCGTCTAAAATGTCTACTTTGTGTTACAAAAAGTACGACATTTTCTCAAATAAAACCAATTTTCTTTTTAATATAATAATAGAAAAAATGGGTTTTGACTTAAATTTGAATCCAATTTTAATATAAAATATAGCGTTAATTTCCTTCACTTACCTATACAGGAACGAAGACCACTGGAGAAGGGCAGGAAGCTGTAGGAGTGTCGTCGATCCCGCTGCCTTCGCGGCTGCCCGGACCCCGGTCCTGCGGCATCCTGGCCACCGGCCTGCTGCCCCTGCGCCTGATCCCGATCCTGGTCCTGGTCCTGGTCCTGCTCGAGGAACCTCTGCGGGTCGAACTGCTTGGCGGTGGCGCCCCACCAGCGCTCGTCGCGCTGCATGTTGAAGGTGTCCAGCACCACGATGCTGTTCTGGGGCACGATGGCCTCCCGCGCCCTGCCCGCCAGCTGGAAGTCGCGGCTGACGTGGCGCAGGTTCATCGGCACGGTGGCCAGCAGACGCAGCGACTCGCTGACGAAGGCGTCCAGGTAGCGCAGCTGCTGCAGCTGCTCCAGGCCCACCTGGCCGCTGTCCGGCACCAGGGACCTGATCTCCGCCAGCAGGCGCCGCCGGCAGTCGCCCTTGTTGGTGGCCAGGCAGAGCAGGGCCATCGTGATGCTGTTGGACACCGTCTCGAAGGACTGAAATGGTCAGTAAGTCCAGAAAGTTAACACGTAATTGTTTTAGAAATGTCATAGTAGAATATGAATAATTGAATTGTTTAATAAATAAATATAAGTGTATAATTAATAAGTTTTTTTGTACTTGGAGCGTTAGGAGGAAGGAAAACCAAAAATAGATTTAAATGTATTTAAAGACTCAAGATATATAAACCATAATTTATTACATTAATTGTACATTATTAAAATAGGACGTATTCATATGAATCGATATCCTAGTTGTATGATATGTTTGTACCTAAATATATCAAAACATAAAAATACATACCTACATTATAAAAAGAAAGTATAGTAGAAAGAAATATTGTAACCAAATTATTTGTAAGTTGGATTTGTTGAAGAAATACATAAGTACTACTAAGTACATACAAAAGTCTTTATAGTTTAGTTTGCTTTATTAAAAATAATAATATACTATTAAAGTGAAATTTGTAGTACAATTTTATACCACATCTTCTTATTATATTGATATTATATATTATATTATTTTACTATTATACTGATATTTTATGTATATATACCACATTTTATACGTAAAATTGTATGTTTATATTAGCAAAGAAGTACTTATTCTACTTATGGAGAACGGATATTGTTTTAATTCGCTTTTGTGGAAAGTTACCTGAATTATATAAACGTACTTAATATTCTGCCTCGTGTTTCTACCAATTCTTGAAATTTGCAATCTTTAAACAAAACAGACCCATCAAACAACCGTCTGCAGGCGAAGTGTTTGCCATTGTCTCGCAAGTTTGGAAATTCTACAGAAACCAGAAGCACACCTTCCCTCGATTGGGGTTTTGGCAAATAGTGCCGATTAAGCAAACTCCTATTCAGAGCGACTCTTGGGCAAACAGCGGATGCAAACATGGATGGGGAGTTGCGATCCCGAGATCGTATTTATCCGGGGCAAACAAGAGGGGCTTGTCGGCTGGTGGGGCTATAAAGGCGCAAGGGAACTCTTTCCGAGGCACAGTTCCCAGTCCGAACCACCTCAAGATGCGATTCCTCTGCCTGCTGATCCTCTCCTGCCTCCTGGCGGTGGCCAGTTCCTCCTCGACGTCCACCAACGCCACCACCGAGGCCTCCACGAGCACGAGCTCCACCACCACCACCACGGAGGCGTCCACCGCCGACAAGAAGGTGAAACACGTGGTTCACTGGAGTGCACAGATCCACCGTCCCGGCACGGTCATAACGATCCACCACCACAGGGGGAACGGGGAGGAGGAGCAGCACAGGGAGAGGGTGAATCCTTGCGAGCGGGAGGACCCCAGGGAGAGGAGGGAGAACAGGGAAGGAGAGGAGCGCAGGGAAATCAGGAGGAGCGGGCTTACCAGTCTCAGGGGCTGAACAACCCAACGAATCTATACGAAGCTGACCCACTGATCCTATCCAGAACAATGATTGTATCCCATCCAAATTTAAGTCTTCTAAATAAAGCACTAAATCAGCATAATAATGAACTTGTTTCAATAAATGGAAATATTAAAATAATATCTACAGGGGTTTACCATTATAAAGAATGATATTTTATAACTCACCACCAGAACCATCGACTGCGCCTCGTGCATGATCTCCTCGAGCGTCATCTCCCCGTTGGCGGCCAGCTGGAAGATCTGCTCGATGAAAATACGCCGCTGCCAGCCGGCGGAGGAGTCCTCGCCAGCCTTGTCCCCCGACCCGACGGCGTCCCTCAGCCGCCAGTTGCGGTGCTTCGTCCTCACAATCTCGCCCACAAAGTCGGCCAGCAACTTGCAGCACTTCCTGGACTCCTCGTAGAGCTCCGGGGCCAGGAGGCGGTGCAGCAGGTCGATCTGGAGCCAGGGCTTCACCACCCGAACGGCCGAGATCTCCAGGAGGCTGGTGGGGATTGGGTTCTGTGAGAGGGGAATGCATAAGATGGGGCCTTCGCCACTCACCGCTTGTAACTGTGGGCGATGTGCGCGTCATCTATTTGGGTGAAATTGGTTGGAGTGCCCATAATAGTCACTGGAAGTACGTGGAGGAATGTATTTGATTCAAAAATAAATAATACAATACATATTTTAGGATAAAACCAAGGGAATAACAATGTTAACACTAAATTCTATATGTTTATGAGGTATTTTCGATTTACATTGATAATATAGATTTAAAAAAATTGTTTTTGAGATGAAAAAGTATAATAAATATCTCTCCTAAAAGTTAATGAGATATTATTTTGGGATGATAATATATTGATAGTCTTTGAGATAGACTAGTTCCATAAAAAGTAATAATCTTAAAACTAATGAGATTACCAAAAAAAAAAAAGAAATACAATAAGGTTTTAGGATGATAATACATTGATAATACAGTGTTTAAGATAGACTAGTTCCAAAAATATTAACTTTCTTAAATGTAATAAGATTACCAAATAAAAAACCTTTCAGATATTATTTAAAGATAATACAACAAAATATAATATTCTTTCTTACAGATATTGAATGCAAACATTTTTTCTATACCTATATCATTTTCACACCTTCACAATCAACCAATCGATTCAAACACCCATAACTGAATGTCAATATTTTGATTTCGCTTCAAGAGCGATTTCAAGGGGTTTGGGGTAATTATATAAGTTTGAATGGGATTTTGGATTAGGAAGATGGGTGGTGGGGTTCCGCATACGTGAGGCGCATGGAAACGGGGGGAACGTGCCGCCCCTCGAAGGGAGGTGAATGCAATTACCTATTTATTTATCTATTCCGCAAGGGGTATTACAAATGGGGGTCAGCTGCAATCAATTGATGATCGTTTGTAATGGAATTTCGATCAAAGAAGAGCAATTAGTTTGCAACCTTAGTTTTAGGCTAAGCAATTTTTTTTAAATACCTATCTTTTCAATTTAAAAATAATAAATATCAAATATTAAAATGTAATTGGTTAGCAATTATAGTTTAAGGGTAAACCATATTTTGCAATATATTATTGTATTTAAGGTAAAAAAGTTATAAGGTACGAAAGTTTTTATTTTTTAGTATTAAAATACCAAAAAGTAGTATTATTATTATTATTTCTAACTCTAGCGATCAATCCATTATCTGTATTAGTTATTAAAATGAAATATTTTAACCACCTAAAATCCCTCCTTAACCTAATAGAATAAAAGGCAATGACTACTTACAACAGGAAATTAGTTATTAAAATGAAATATTTTAACCACCTAAAATCCCTCTTTAACCTAATAGAATAAAAGGCAATGACTACTTACAACAGGAAACCTCCAGAACAGCCCGACTGAGCAAATCCTCGGCATCGGTGAACTTCACGGCCTTTCCATGGAGATGGGGTTGCGATGCAAACTGCTCGATTATCTGGTTGCCCACCGAGTTGAAGACGTCGAAGAAACCGGCCACTATATTGTGACTGAAGGCTGGGTTCAGTTGCTTTCTGCGCAATTTCCAACGCTGTCCTGTAATAAAAGAATTGTATGAGCTCAAAGTCTTGGAGATTTCTGGGATATCCAGGGTACTTACCTCTGGCATGGAGCAAGCCGCGTCGCACGAAGAAGCCATCCTGCAGGAAGGTCTTGTCGAGGCATTCTGGGGCATTCAGGATGCATTCCATGCCAGCTGGGTCATCGATATAGAGGAGGACGCGGGTGCCCACGAGGACGGCCATGGGGCGCTGGAAGTACTCCCGGTATTGGGTAACCTTCTCCAGAATGCCTGAAAATTAATAAGTTCCAAGAAAAAAGATAATAAAATGTTATTTGTAGCCCATAGATTTTGCATTATTTGTATTTTTATCTTTCTTTTTATTATTTTCAGAGTTTATGATTATGGATTACCGTGTATTGGTAATACACTCAAAGAAAAAATGTCTGTAAATTATTATTAAAAAAAACATTTGGTAGTAAAGCGTTAAAATAGATTTTCAAGATCAATAAGATAATGTTACAACTCAAATTAAATGTACATATATAACATGAGAATTATTTTAAACAAATTGTTTAATGAAATTTGAAGCTAAAACTAAACTAAACAAACTAAATGTAGAATATTACACTCAAAAAGAAGATCAATGCTAATTTTTTTTAAATAAAAAGAAAATATTTTTTTAATAAAGTAAATTAAAAAAAAAAAAACTATTATTTTCCATTTTTTTTGTAAGATTATTACTCTCAAAAAAAAGGTATAAGTAGTATATACCACGAAAATATTTGTTTAATAAAGTAAAGTTTTTTATAAACTATTATTTTCCATTTTTTGTAAGATTATTACTCTCAAAAAAAAGGTCAATTTTTTTTTAATGGTATAAGTAGTATATACCAAGAAAATGTTTTTTAAATAAAGTAAATTTTTTAAAAAACTATTATTTTCCATTTTTTTTTTTGTAAGATTCTTACTCTCAAAAAAAAAGGTCAATTTTTTTTTAATAAAAATGGTATAAGTAGTATATACCTAGAAAATATTTTTTAAATAAAGTAAATTTTTCAAAAACTATTAGTTTCCATTTTCTTTTAAATTTCTTTTTAAATTTTAAATTTGAGTTCGAATAAATTTTGAATGCAGTTATTATTTCCGCATTTAGGGACTCTTCACTCAACTGTTGGGGTGCAGGTTGACGCAGAGCAGGATCCACAGGATGGGCTGCTGCACCACGCCGCGCCACCCGTTCAGCTGCCAGATGAGCCGCCAGCACTTTCGCTGCTGCCAGGCGAGGAGCACCGCCAGGAGGGCGCCACATGCCCAGAGGGCCACGCTCAGGTGCATCGCTGTCGCTCCGATCCCCACCAGCTCTCTATGGCCTAATGCGGTGCTTTGTAGGCAGCTCGTTGATTTCTCCTCGAACGTGGTTCGTGGCTCGGTGGCTCAGTGGCTCGGATGGAGGTGGCTAAGACTAGACTTGAAGCTATGCGAACTGATCGGTTGGGCCAACGGTTGACAACTGCCGAAATGTGCGAGACACAATTATTGGCAGCACCGCTGTCCACCACAGAAATGGCTTTATTAATGGCCCAGTGGACAGTGGGAGGTATTTACGGTTCAATATATTATTTTTTACCCTTCAAAACACTGTTTAAATTTCGCTTAATTTATTAAACCATTATTATAAGGGTTTAAACCATCGGACTTCCTTATTCAAAACGTATCTATAAAATATATGAACGATCATAGACATTTTCGTAGGTGTTTTTAAAAACATGTTAATTATGGTAGCACCCCTCGTAATTATTAATTTTATAATATATTTCGACTTTAAATCTTTCTCAACCCATGGTATAACAAACTTCCAGCGAATACAATTTCTTACGCGGTTTGATTCTGACAATAAGCAATATTTAAACTTAATAAAGTCTGGAGATCTCTCTATACGGACAGACATACGGACAAAGCTTAACTGACTTCCTAGTATTTCTGATCAAAAATACATACAAATGCATATGATTATTCTTTATAGGTTTCACAACGTTTAGATAACATTCTAAGCTATATATATTTATTAAATTTTGCTAATACTTTTAGCAAATTATATTTAAAATATTCAGTTAATGTTTCACATTAATGCTTTGACATTTTTATTTATTTATAAAATCATTCTATTATAAAGCATATACAAATACTTTTGCTTGCTATGATATGACATCTTAATTGAAGAAATCAAAGTTCAAGCGTGCTTTTTTTCATCAGACAGGTTCCCAATAGAAATGAGATAACCCTAACCATATGCATATGTATTTACATCGACGACTTCAAAAGTGCACTCAATGAAGATTAGATACTGCAGGTTGATCGGCGGAAAAAGCCAGCAAAACTGATCGATAGAACTCAATAATCCGCACAAACCAGCCCAATAAAGCCAGTGCATATGTGTTCCTATGTCTGAATGGAATCCGATAATCTTATCTGTTAGCGCTAACAGTTCGTTGATCTGTTAGTGGAGCAACTAGTAAACCTAGGGCGCCTGAGTGGGTGCTTAGTAACAGTGACTGTTATAATAAAAATGTTAGGATTATTTATATTTACTTAAAAGCATATAACTTTTGTAAAAACGCATAAAATATGTTTGTTTTTTGATAGAACGTCAACTAAAAAATGAAAGTACAAGACCTTATTATTGTAATGGAAAAAATATGGAAATATGTGATCTCAGATAGTATGGGTTTATAAAGAGTGTTATATAAGAAATATAATAATTTAAAGAAAATTTATATTTTGTACTTGATAATATATTATATCTTTATCCCTTTGTGTAAATCGATATTGAATTTTTTCCTTTATTAGTTACTAGTTTTCAAACATTTTATGGAAGTACGTACACTTCAAATAGGGTTAACGATCCACTAACCCTCTCAAGATTAGCTGCCAATCAGGTTTAATTTAGCTACCGATTCAGTGCGATCGGATCCGTGGAAGGGAACACTTCTACTCACGTGCAGGCGACATGGCGCTGTGGCCGCTGCTGCTGATCACCCTGGGAGTGTGGCTGCTGATCCGCAAATGGCCACTCCTGCGGTTGGGAGCCAGTCTACCGGGACCCTGGGCCTTTCCGCTCCTGGGCAACGCCCAGATGGTGGGCAAACTACGGCCGGAATGTGAGTGGAGTAGTCGGCCAGAGGGATGCCATTCATCACCTGCCCTTCACCAGTCATCTTTCTCGTTTTCACAGAGCTGCGAGACCGCTTCGGGGCCACCTATCGCCTGTGGCTGGGTCCCCAGCTCTGGGTGTTCCTCCACTCGGCCGAGGAGACGCGGCAGGCCCTGCATGATCCCACGCTCCGCAAGGCGGAGACCTTCCTGCAGCTGGAGCCGCTCATCGGCAACGGACTGCTCATCAGCCATGGAGCCCATTGGACCAGGCAGCGGCGCCTCCTGACGCCCGCCTTTCAGCCGCAACTCCTGCGCAGCTTTGCTCAGGGTATCGCTGGACATGCGGATCGCTTGGTCAGGAGGTTGGAGGCTACCAAGGGAGCCCCTCTGGAGGTCACCGATCCCCTGTTCGCCTGCCTTCTAGACGCCATTGTGGGTGAGTTCGAATCCTCATCTGTAAATAAATAAAGGTACCATAATTGTTGTCTATTTTTAAAAAGGAATTAATGAAAAATGTAAGAATACCTTTAATTTAAGATTTTTAGATTGTATATATATATGTTTTACGTTGCTTACTTACCAGCGATATCTTTTCCCCCTCAGACACCTCGATGGGCGCCCAACTGGACACTCAGTCGGTGGATCACTCACCCATCATCAATGCTTTCCATCTCAGCAGCAAGTTACTATTCAAGCGCATGATCAATCCGCTCCTGGCCTCCGACTGGGTCTTTCGGCGCACCCAACTCTGGCGGGAACTCAACGAGCAGCTCCAGGTGATCCACACCCTGATGGAATCGGTGATCGAAAAGCGCGCCAAGCAGCTGGAGGAGAATGGAGAAACTCCAGGAAAGGGGATCAATCTCCTGGATACTCTTCTTCTGGCCAGATTCGAGGGTCAACCCCTGAGCAGGAGGGAAGTTCGTGATGAGGTCAACACCTTTGTGTTTGCGGTGGGTATGCAAAGAGGTTTCCTATAAAGAAATGTAATCAGATTATATTTAAAAAATATGTTTATTTAGGAAACTTACCTACAAAAAAAAATATGTTTCCCTTGTACCTATGATTTCAGGGAGTGGACACCACGACGGCATCCATGTCGTTTGTGCTTTATGCCCTCGCTAAGTATCCCGAAACGCAGTCCCGTCTGCGTAAGGAGCTGCAGGAGCTTCCGATGGATGGCTCCTCCGACCCGGACACCCTCAACGAGCTGCCCTATCTGGATGCGGTGATCAAGGAGGTGCTGCGCATGTACACCATAGTGCCCACCACTGGACGGCAGACCACCAGAACCACGGAGATCGGAGGAAGAACCTACTGTGCCGGGGTCACTCTATGGATCAACATGTACGGATTGGCCCACGACAAGCTCTACTATCCGGATCCATATGCCTTCAAGCCGGAGCGGTGGTTGGAGGATGGCGATTCCGCACCACCCGCCTTCAGCTACATTCCCTTTTCGGGGGGGCCACATGTCTGCATCGGAAGGCGGTACTCCCTGCTCCTGATGAAGCTGCTCACCGCCCGCCTCGTCATGGCGTTCGATCTGGCACTGGGTTCGGAGCGGGCTCCTCTCAAGCTGCAGGCCCAAATGGTGCTGAAAGCCCAAGAGGGCATACATGTGTCCTTCCTGAAACGATAAAAACGATATATATTTCTTAGTTAAAATAATATTAAAAAAAAATAATATATAGAAAACGAGTATTATAAACACGTGAAAAAAATTAAGAATAAAGAAAAATGTATAGTTTGAATTGAGAAATTATAGTTTAATAAAATTCAATAAACCTGAATAAAAATTTGTTTAAAGTGTTTTTAATTTTTTGAAATCGGAACTATAGTTATTAAAATAATTTTTTAATTTTCAATTTTCAGTGTTGTACTTTAATTAGCTCTAAATAAAGTTTAGCCATCGGTTAAAAGCATTTTTTTTTGGAAAAAAGGATTAAATGAATTGGTAAATTGATATAACAATATTAACCTTAAGTTAAAATGCTTAAAATACGATTTTTTAAAATAAAAATCCGAAAGGTATTTCTGAATAAAAACAAATGTCACAATTTATAGTTAAATTATTTACACTCCAAAATATAAGGCCTCTTTAGCAATTTTTTTTTAACTTTGTGTGCTTCACTTCACTGCCTTTAAATAACGATAACTCACCGATAACTTCAATAGCTTCCGAGCTGGAGGTTAAATTCCGACAAACAATTCCAGGAATTGAGCCAATTCCATGGAAAAACTGAGCTTTTCGGCAGTTTCCGCCAGATTTGTGTGGCGCCTGCCCGAAAGTAGCTAGGCACCAGCTACATCTGGCTATTTCCCGCCGGCCAGCCAGCTATCGATAGGCGCGTGAGGGGCGTGAGGCGCAGCGTTGCTGGCGCCGATAACATGTGCTGCCGTTATCGTTTCGTTTTTGACAGCTGCACGAGCTGCGCGCTGCATGTGTATGTGTGTGTGCGAAAATATTAATTGATACCTGGCGATGCGATGCAGTGCCGTGTGAAATACGTCGGAGCTGATTGTTCATAAATTCAAACGATTTAACTTGTGATTCGACAAAATTTGTGTGTTTCGGCATAGCTTGTTTGCTGGGGCCAGCCAAAAAAAAGGAAGAAAAGACAGCGACGTGCAACGCACACACACCGACAGGGCGAACGCGGACGGGAAAAACGCACACACCCATACAAATGCCATAGATTGAGGTGTATGTGTGTCGTATTGTATCGTTGGAAAGAAAGCAAGCGAGCGAGCACACGCATACGGCAAAATACGAAAAGAACATACATAAAGGCTTTTCCTTTTCGCGTGCTGACTGTTGCATGCAACGGAGGTGTTTGAGCAGTGTGTGATACCGATTTTTACTTATTCTGTTTTTTTTCAAAACAAAAATATAACGTAATATATACGTTTAATACCTTTTATAAATATTTGTCTGTTGTTATTGGTTAAATAAACAATCAATTACGGGTAAAGTTACTCCAAGAAAAATGGCCTCCTCCGAGGCCAAGGGTAAAAACCCTTATTCGGAGCTGAGCAACGTTAAAAGGCCGAAATTATCGCCCTTAAATAAAAAGAAAAAACCTACGGATAACAATTTAGTAGAATCGGAAAGCGAAGAAGTTGTGATGAAAGAAGTCATTGACCCTGTAAGTCATCCGAGTCCAACCAGCCAAGTAAGTGGTAAAGCTATAACGGATCCTGCTAGCAAAGAAGAGAAGAGAGAAAGTGGAAATTTGGAAAACAACGGATACTCGTACAGCAGCGCTCACAAGGGACCCTTTGTGGTCTACATAGACAAAATTGGTGAAACCAATGGCGAAAACCGACCTAGAAGAGTTCCTATAAATCCTCTTGAACTAAATGCTGTCCTGCTAAAATTAAATATTAAAGATATAATTTCAGTAAATAAGATTGGTTATGGGCGCTGCAAGGCTGAGTGCAAGTCAGCAACGGCAGCTAATAGCATCCTGTCCTCAAATCTTAAAAGTAATGGTTACGAACCTAAAATTCTTAAGCATTTCATTTTTAAAATGGGTATTATTTTTAATATTCCGACAAAATTTTCCGACTCTGAACTTAAGGAGTACATTTCTTCTCCAGTACCTATTCAAGAAATAATTCGTGTGAAGACTAAGGACCGAGACAATAAAGATATTTTTATTAACACTCCTAGGGTTAAGATTCTTTTTAAAGGTACTCAAATTCCCAACGAGATTGTCTTCCTGTACACCAAAATTAATGTTAGTCCATATGTTCCTTTTAGTCAATGTTTTCGTTGTTTTAGATTTAATCACTTTGCTCAGCATTGTAAACAAACTGAACAAAAATGCAGTAAATGTTCTCTTTCGCATTCAAGAGAACAACAATGTAATCAACTCGTTTGTGCCAACTGCAAACAAAATCACCCAGCCACCTCTCTTGAGTGCCCTGCTCGTAAGAGAGCGTACGCTATCCAGAAATGTATGACTATTGAGAATTTATCACGAAATGAAACGAAGATTAGGTACCCCTCTCTCTTCCAAATTTTAGATGAAGTCGACACCAACGACTTAACCCACTTCCCCCAGCCAACATGGCAAAGAAAATCTGCCAATCCAGTGTTACAAAATAATACCAAAATAGCTACCCAACAAATATTTGCACAAAACCCTTTTAATAAGGTTGTTAAGAACTCTCTTAACAAGAAAAACGAAGATAAAAATTCACGCGACACTATGATCAGCTGGAAAGCTGCTCTTTATGAACATGAGTACACTCCAAACGAAAAGTTTTCTCTCATTCATTCTAATCCACCTAGTTCCTCACCCTCTAGTCAACCTTTTTTAGACAATCCAGCTCTTGAAGCTGCGGAGAATAGCTTAAATCAATTAGCTTCTGAAATATCCTCATTTCTAGTCAACGAAACAACCAATTTAGTACCTGAATCAAGAAACTTTTTAGAGAATTTAAGAAACAGAATAGCACTTACAAACTCAAAAATTGATTTGTTCAAAATTAATCAACTTGTTTAATTTTGAATAATAACTTTTTTATTTATTTATTTATCTATTTACTTATTTTTCTGATTTTTTTTTTTTTTTTTTTTTTTTTTTTCTGTTAAATTAATTGTTTTTTATTTATTCGTTTTTCTTTTCTCTTTCATTTGTCTATCTGTTTTCATTTGAAAATAAAACATAAAGTTATATTATTTAAATGACAATAAAAATCCTACAGTATAATATTCAGAGCTTAACTGCTAATAATAACAAACAATTACTAGAATTATTCTTAGTAAACAATAACATAGACATAGCAATTTTATCAGAGATATGGATTTCCAATAATTCCATGTGTAGCTTGGCAAATTATAATTTTGTATGTAAGCCGCGTAACGATGGTTATGGAGGCGTTGGAATTTACTTAAAAAAACACATACGCTTTAAACAAATCAACTGTGATATTAGCTTAGAAGTCATTGGTATCCGTACAATTAACCTAAGAAATAATATTAATATTTTCAGTGTCTATGCTGCTCCCAGCACAGACATTAATTCTTTTCAACAAGGCTGCGATGATCTATTTACTATTGCTGCTCAATCGAGTGGTCTAACTGTCATAGGTGGTGACTTCAATGCCAAATCCAGCATTTGGGGTAATAATACTCAAGATGTCAGAGGCGGTATTTTAGAAAATTCCCTCTTACACTCCGGTTTCTTTTGCCTTAACAACGGCTCTCCAACTTACTCCCATAACCCATCCTATACTTCAACACTCGATCTCACTTTCATTAATAGTAGCAATCTTTGTTCTAACTGGTCCTCAATAAATTCTAAAATATCAAATAGCAATCATTTCCCAATCTTAATTGAAATAGACCAAATTTCTGCTTCGACTAATATTATTAAATTTAACCATAATAAAATAATCAAAGACTTTTCCAAAATTCAAATTACAACGTTAGATAGCATTTCCAACTTATCCCAAACAATACACTGTAATAATTCAATTAAAATAAATACAAACAATAGATATGTTCCAAAAAAGTATTGGGACGAGGTATGTGAAAAATTGTTTAGATTAAGAAACGCGTGCAGACAAAAATATTTTAAATCCAAACTACAATCTGATGCTATTGCCTATATTAACAGTAATAAAAAACTTAACAACTATTATTATAAAATGAGAAAAGAAAACCTCAATAAGCTAGCAGAAGACATTTCTAACCCCTCTTCTCTGAAAGATATGTGGAACAAAATCAAAAATCTTAAACTTTTTAAACAAATTAAACCGTCAAACAGTGCAATATCTGACTCAGAACATAGAGATTTTCTCAATCAAATAGCCACAGCTCCCAACACTGCGATGTGTCCTGACGTATCTTTTTCTCCTGATCTGCTTTATAGATATACCAACTCTAATTTCTCAGCGCGTGAACTTCTTGACTTCCTTAACTCTCGTAACCCAGACTCGGCTAAGGGTCTTGACAACATTTCATACAGAATGCTTCTATCTCTACCCTTAAGTCAAATAGAAAAACTGGTATCCCTGCTAAACATTACTTTAGACAATGGGTTTATTCCAGATCAGTGGCGGAAAATAAGGGTTATACCTGTTCCCAAAAAAAATCTAGACTCTTCAATTATTACCAACAACAGACCTATCTGCCTTCTAAGTGTGACTTTTAAGTGCTTAGAAGGTTTGATTAAATTGCGGATGGAAGAGTACATTAATAAAAATAAAATTCTGCCACCAAGATCCTATGCGTTCAGAAAAAACCATTCTACTGCCCAATGCATCAACGATGTAATAAATAACATAGCCAACCTAAAAGCTCGTGGTTTCCACGTTACCGCAGCGGTTTTAGACTTAAGTAAAGCCTTTGATGCCGTCAATATCCCTATTCTGGGTAGCAAATTAGTTAGTTTGGGTTTCGACCACAATCATATTTATTTCATTATAAACTTCCTTAGTAAAAGAGTTCTCACTATGGGTACTGCAGAGATAACTGTAAACAAAGGAGTTAGTCAAGGTAGTTGTCTGAGTCCAATCCTCTTTAATTTATATACAGCTGAGCTTCACAGCTTAAGTAATGACCATGACAGTATTCTGTTCCAGTACGCTGACGACTTCTTTCTAGTCTGTTATGACAAAGTCTTTTCGATGGCTGAAGAGAAATTAGAACAAAAAGTAAATAGGTTTATGGAACTGTGCAATATTAATAATCTTACTTTTAATCCAGACAAATCAGCCACCATTCATTTTAATCTAAGAAAAAAACCTTTAAGTATCTTGTGCAATAATATTATTTTAAAAAATGTAAATAGTATAAATTATTTAGGTAGAGTCATAAGTTCAAACAACTCGTCTGTTCAGCATGTAAATAAAACGATCTCTAAATCGAATCAAACGAATATGTTTATTCAAATGCTCAGTGGTTGCCGCTTCGGAGTACATCCAAGCAAGTCACTACTCTTTTATAAAGCATTTATTAGAACTAGATATGAATACGCCTGCTCCTCTTTTTCAAACATATCAAAATCAGTACAAAACAATATAAATAAGCATGCTAATTTCCACCTTAGAAAGGCCTTAGGACTTATTAAATCGACTCCAATTAATATTATTTATAATCTTGCAGCTGAACTTCCTCCAGCTTATAGGATTAAATTCGCTACAGCGAAGGAGTTGGCCAAAACGTTCGCTCATGGACTACCATCTGCGTCGCTTCTGTCAAACTCCTTTGTAGCCAAAAATACTAGTTACAGTAGAATTTATGCTGAATTTAAAAATATCCTGGATAGTATTGCTCCTATTTGTCCTTACTCTCTGTCCACACGCAAGATTTCAGTTGACACAAATTTCTTTAAAGGTACTTGTACAAATAAAAAAATGGCAAACGAGACTATAATTCTCTCTTTATTTAAAGAAAAAATAAGAAGTTTAACCTCAAAAAATATGGAAATCATCTTCACGGATGGTTCTGTGTCGGAAAATTTTACAGGAGGTGCCTTTGTCCACTTAAATTCCAATTCGATAAAAAGTTTCTACACCGACAAAAAACTATCGTCGCTGACTGCTGAACTCACAGCCCTAGAAAAAGCCATTGACTTCGGTATTTCAAAAAAGTTCTCCAAAATAGCAATTTTAACTGACAGTCTTGGTGCCATCCAGACAATAAAGAACACGAACTCCAAAAACTGCATCTCTCAATGCATTCTGAAAAAAGTCATAAACAACCCAACCCTGCTATCCATAGAATTTCACCACATTCCAAGCCATTCCAATATTTGGGAAAACGATCTCGCAGATACAGCGGCTAAAAATGCTAAAATTAACGGCTCTTTCGCACCCGTCAGATGGACCCTTAAGGACGCAATCAATCATATGTTCGCGCAAATAAAACAAGACTGGGAGCGTGAATACAGTCTGTTCTCATTAGAGCGTAACAAGGGTTACTCTCTCCTCTCACCATATACCACTTCCAAGCCTTGGTTTAAAAACAAAGAACACCTATTCAACCGTATAGAAACGAAGACTCTAAACAGAATCTTAAGCGGACATGCTTTTGACAAATACACACTTTCCAAAATGAAAGTCTACGATAACGCCCTATGCGATTCGTGTAACGTTAATGAAGACATTTCGCATATTTTGTTAAATTGCTCAAAATATACACCAACAAGACAAAATTATCCAACACTACTTAAATATAACGATATCTATCGTTTACTTGGAAATGAACCAATTGAAAATTGGACATCGATTACCAGTTTCATTCGAGCTGCTAATATTAATATCTAATACAACACACTCCACACTGCTCATTTAACACACTATAACACCATCCACGCTTATACCAACTCACAAAATCTCAAAATTAAAATTTCTCACACATATTGATAACATTTTCATCGCTTATCGTTCATCGTCATCGCTCATCGTTCATTGTCATCATAACATCACCAGAAACTACTGCACGATATTTACATAGCTGTCCATTAAATTTTGTTTTTCTTGAAATTTAATTTCATACATTGGCAGTGGCGTTAACCCGTTCCAACGGGGCGGCCAAATAATTCTTCCCTCTTCACGGAAGGAAGTAACTTAATATTTAAAAAAAAAAAAATAAAGGCTTTTCCTCCTAAGTTCAGCTGCAGGCTACGCTCCGGTTTTGCGATCTAAACGCCCTCGCCTTGCCGCCCACCAGCCCACATCCTCCGCCCAGCGCCACCCCCTCGACTGCTGGAAGCCGTAGGTGAGAGAGAGAGAGCCAGCGAGCGGGCCGAAAATATATTTATTTATATTTATATTGACAGCAAGCGCGGATAGCAAGGTAAGCCTCGCACACACATGCAAACATATGTGCGAATAGAAAGAAGCGCAGCAGTGCATGTGCCCGTGCGTGTGTGTGCGTGCGGGAAGGAGCAGCGGCGACGCATTTAAAGCTGCTGCTGCTTCTTCTGCCGCCTGGCCGCAGCAAATTGCATAAAACAAAAAGGCCAGTCATTGTGCAAAACATGAATAGGCCTGCACATTATGTGTGTGCCTACGCCAGGCGTGTGTGTGCGTGTGTATTTTTGACATTTGTTGTTACACTTTTGTTTTCCAGTGCGTGAGAGTCGGCTGCAAGAGGGACCGAGAGCGCGAGAGAGAGTGGAACGCCGCATAGCGGCTGGAACGGTGATCCAGTCATCCAGTCAGGGCAAATCCAGTGAGTTCCCCCCCACCATCCACCCGGCCCGATAACCGATAACGATACCTCTACCGATCCGATACCGATCCTCCGCGGAGGAGCCGCCGATTTTAGCACCATTCAAGTGCCGACTAAAATGGAAATTGAAACAGATCAGTCTATTGAAGCAATGGACACCCAGGACACCCAAGAGGTCGAGATCCTCACCAGTGACCTCCAGCAGCAGCCACAGCAGCAGCAGCAACAACAGAACCCGCAGCAGCAGCAGAATTCGCCACCTCAGTTGCCCAAATTCAAGAATCTAATCCAGCCACAATTGCACGCAGTGGGTGCAGTCACTCAGCTGCCCAGCGAGAACGGCAATGTGCCGCCACAGCAGCTGCTGGCCGACAGTAGCTCCGCATCCTTTGGCCAGGACGCCGAGGCCATGGGCATCGATGATGACTCCAAGGAGGATCAGTTCCGCTCGGAGACCACATTCTCCTTCACCGTCGAGAATGTGGGTCAACTGAAGTCGCAGCGCCTGTCGCCGCCGGTCTATGTACGCATGTTGCCATGGAAGATCATGGTCATACCGAATGATCGGGCGCTGGGCTTCTTCCTGCAGTGCAACGGGGAGAACGATTCGCCCACCTGGTCGTGCAATGCCATTGCCGAGCTGCGCTTGAAGTGCCACAAGCCGGATGCACCGCCCTTCACCCGGGCTCGCATCAAGCATTTGTTCTACTCGAAGGAGAACGACTACGGCTACTCGAACTTCATCACCTGGCAGGAGCTGCAGGATGCCGACAAGAACTATGTGCACAACAACAGCATCACGCTGGAGGTTCACGTCATCGCGGATGCCCCGCACGGTGTGTTGTGGGACTCGAAGAAGCACACCGGCTATGTGGGCCTGAAGAATCAGGGCGCCACCTGCTACATGAACTCGCTGCTGCAGACCTTGTATTTCACCAACTCACTGCGATTGTCTGTGTATCGTATACCGACGGAGGCGGATGACAGCACCAAGTCGGTGGGTCTATCGCTGCAGCGGGTGTTCCACGAACTGCAGTTCGGTGACCGTCCCGTGGGCACCAAGAAGCTAACCAAGTCCTTTGGCTGGGAGACACTCGATTCGTTTATGCAGCACGATGTGCAGGAATTCCTGCGAGTGCTGCTCGACAAGCTGGAGTCCAAGATGAAGGGCACCACCCTGGAGGGCACTATTCCGGGTCTGTTCGAGGGCAAGATGTCTTCGTACATCAAGTGCAAGAACGTGGACTACAACAGCACGCGCTACGAGACGTTCTACGACATCCAGCTGAACATCAAGGACAAGAAGAACATCTACGAGTCCTTCCAGGATTACGTGGCCTCCGAGACCTTGGAGGGCGACAACAAGTACGATGCTGGTGTGCACGGCCTTCAGGTGAGGCGGGATTTGATTTAGCTGTGAGAGTTGGGCAGGACTTACCTCCATTACTCTCCTTTGTTTACCAAATTCATGATCTAAATGCACTTATTACCCTCTGCTTTTAGGAGGCCAGTAAGGGCGTCATCTTCACTGCATTCCCGCCCGTCTTGCATTTGCACCTGATGCGCTTCCAGTACGATCCCATCACAGACAGCTCGATCAAGTACAATGACCGCTTCGAGTTCTACGAGCAGATCAACCTGGACCGCTACCTGGCCGAGAGCGAGAAGACCTCCGCGGACTACGTCCTGCACGCCGTGCTGGTCCACTCTGGCGACAACCATGGCGGTCACTATGTGGTCTTCATCAATCCCAAGGCTGACGGCCGCTGGTTTAAGTTCGACGACGACGTGGTCTCCAGCTGCCGCAAGCAGGAGGCCATTGAGCAGAACTACGGCGGCATGGACGATGAGATCTCGTTCCATGCCAAGTGCAGCAATGCCTACATGCTGGTCTACATCCGCCAGTCGGAGCTGGAGCGTGTCCTGGGCGACATACCGGAGAATGAGATCTCAAGCGATTTGGTGGAGCGCTTGGACCTGGAGAAGCGCATCGAGATGGCGCGCCGCAAGGAGCGCAGCGAGGCCAATCTCTATGTGTCGGTGCACGTGATCCTCGAGGAGTACTTCGAGGACCAGCACAAGCGTCGGCTGTTCGATCTGGAGAAGGCCCATCCGCGTATCTTCAGGATCAAGCAGAATCAGACGGTCGACGAGCTGGTGGACATGTTTGTCAAGGGTTTCGGCGTGTCGCGCGATCGCATGCGCATCTGGAACATGTGCACCGCCCAGACGCAGAAGTTCTTGCACTTCGACTTCGAGGCGGAGGCGACGCGCACCATCGAGCAGATCCCCACGTCGCAGAAGCCGTGGGTCATCTGGCTGGAGCTGGCCTACCCGAATGTTCCTGGTCCCCTGCCGCCCTTCAATCCCAAGTCCGAGGTCCTGCTGTTCCTCAAGTACTACGATGCGCGCAACAAGCGCCTCAACTACATCGGATGCACCCAGCAGCCGTACAGCCGCCGGCTGATCGATCTGGTGCCCGAGGTCAATCGCAAGCTGGGCTTCGATCCGGAAACCGAGTTGACCATCTACGACGAGTACGCCGACAAGAAGCTGCTCAATCTGAACGAGCCCATCGAGAGTGTGCTCTTCATACCGCAGGATCATCTGCAGGGTCACATCCTGATTTTCGAACGCGAGTGCGTGGACGCCAAGCTGGACCTGCCCACGGTGGAGGACTACTTCCTCGACCTGGTCTACCGCATCGAGATCATCTTCAGCGACAAGTGCAACCCCAACGAGCCGGACTTCACGCTGGAGCTCTCCAACCGCTACAACTACGAGCAGCTCACCAATGCGGTGGCCGAGCGCCTGAACACCGATCCCCAGAAGCTGCAGTTCTTCATGTGCATCAACAACTACAAGGAGACGGCGGGAAATGCGGTGCCCTACACGTTCAAGGTGGGTGCAAGGAATGTACGCATAAGTTTATTTTATGATTATTTTATTTGATGTAACCCAGAACGGAGGTCGACAAAAGCTAAGCTTTATAAGTCTGAATTTTAAGAAAAAAGTGGTCAAAGAGCCAATTTTGTTATTTTTTAACTATTTGTGTCGACCTGTGGCTTGGGAATGTATAAAACATAGCTATTTAGTTGAAATAAATGTTTGTCTTAGCCGTATTTAGCATTTTAAATGTTAACATTTAGAAAAGAAGTTAAATATTAAATGAGTAATTCTTTTGTAAGGCCCAAAACAGCCATTTAAACCAGACACTTACACAATAACTAATATTAATCAATTAACTTCAATCTAACCATTCACACATCTTCCTTTTGCAGGGCACCATCAAGGACCTGGTGTCGTACACCAAACAGAGCACGCCCAAGCGCATCTTCTACCAGCGCCTCTCGCTCAGCATCCACGAGCTGGACAACAAGAAGCAGTTCAAGTGCGTCTGGGTGAGCAGCGACCTGAAGGACGAAAAGGAGCTGGTGCTGTATCCGAACAAGAACGACACGGTGAAGGGTCTGCTGGAGGAGGCGGCCAAGAAGATCACGTTCGCGGAGAACAGTCGCCGCAAGCTGCGCCTGATGAAGGTCAGCAACCACAAGATCGTGGCGGTGTGCAAGGACGACATACCGCTGGACACGTTGCTGAAGACCAGCGAGTCCATAACGACCACCCAGGGCGCCCAGAAGACTTATCGCATCGAGGAGGTGCCGGCGGAGGAGATGCAGCTGGCGGAGAACGAGTTCCTCATCCCAGTGGCGCACTTTAGCAAGGAGCTGTACAACTCGTTCGGCGTGCCCTTCCTCACCAAGGCGCGCCAGGGCGAGCCGTATGGCGCGCTCAAGCAACGCATCCAGCGGCGGCTGAATGTGCCCGACAAGGAGTGGGAGAACTACAAGTTCTCCGTCATCACCATGGGCCACAATTCGGATGTCAATGACAATACGCCCGTCGACCTGGAGGTGTATCGCTCGTGGACCACCGGCCAGTTGCCCTTCTTCGGTTTGGATCACATCAACAAGTCGCGCAAGCGCAGCTCGCTCAACTTTTCCGAGAAGGCCATCAAGATCTACAACTAGAGTGGGGTGTGCGGCATGCCCGGATGAGCACTGGATGGCAGGAGCAGGACCGTTTTTTTTTTTTTGGGGAGGGGGTTAAAGGATTAAGTATTGTGAGCTGGGAGGACGGCAAGGAGTGGATGCAGAGTGGCGGCCTCAGTCCTCCAAATTCGAAGCACGTGAACCCTCCTTGGAACCCTCCTTGAAACCGATCACAGACACACACACGCAACACTTACCCCAATTAATTTAAATATATAAACTGTTTTTGTAATCTAACCGCTAAGTCAAGTATAGTTATTTATTAACCCTCGCCGCCGACGGCCAGGCCACGCACACCAGCTGCTCCGCCCTCCTGATGGCTGAGGATCTGGGATCAAGGATCGCCGATCCCATCCGCTACCACTTTCCACTGTCCACTGTCCTGTTCCGCTTCCGTTTACAATCCCGCCCAGCGTCCGAGCATCAGCTGGGGAAGTCCGGTGGCCACCGTTCTACTGACTCGCTGCTTGAACTAAAGTAACTTCAATTTAGGCTTAGGCTTTTACGTGTGTGTGTACTTTCTATGCTATAATATTCTTAATCGATAATTGTTTAATCGCAGGCAGAAGTGAACTCGAAACGGAACGAATCGGTCGCTTTTGTCTAAATGTAAATAAGCGTTCGTTGCAAGTTGCCCATTAAAAACAAAACAAACAAACAAACAAACAACAAAAACAGAAACAAAGAGAACACGTATGTAAGAAAACAAAGGAAGAACCTAAAGCTAAACCTAAACCTAAATACAACCAACAAAAGATACATATATATAAATATACGAAGAGAGCTGTAAACAAATAACAAGTATAACTTTAGAAACAGAAGATGATTAACAAAAAGAGTCAGGTTGCGCTGGAGGAGTGACGAGGAAGGCGGAGGTTGAGGAGATCGAAAGAGAAAGAGATGGAAAGTATAGGATTTGTTTCAAACAATTATTTGTGATTTTTAAACATGAAATGATACAAGTGTACGCAAAGGACTAGACAACATAATATTAATTAATAAATTACCATAATAGCATGCGGTTTAGTGCTTTTTCTTTGTTGACTATAGCGAAAGGCAGAAGAGGAGAACAGAGAACAGAAAACCGACATCCGTTTCAAGAAAAACCAATCAAATGAGAAGAGCCCACAACAAAAATATTTTAACGATATATTACTATGCTATTATTATTTATGCAGCAAATAATTCAAATTATTTATGTGTACAAAAAAGAAAACCAACAAAAAACGAATAAAATACCAAGAATTCAAGTGAAGTGTTACTTAAATTGGGTGTGAGAGGGAAAAGTCTTGATAAGGTAACTTTTTAAATGATTTACGTTTCTAATATTTGCCTAAGTATATTATGTTTTAGGAATTCTTCATAAAAAAGTGTGGTTTTGAGTTCCCCAACAGAAAAACTAAGGTCAAACTATTTGTTTAATGGTTTTACGGAGATTCTTACTAATCTTTTTGCAAATAACGTCTTTATTTTTAATTTATTTATAATATATCAGAGTATTTTTAATTCTTTTGTAAGAAAATCAAGCAAATCTATATAATTTACATTAATGTTTGGAGGAAAATGTACTGAATATTTAATATTGTTATTAATTATTCTTGAAATTATAGGAAACCTTTGGCTTAGTGGGTTAACCTCGGTCTATAGAGCCTTACCATCTAAATTTACCTACTTCTAAAGGTCATGAAAAATGGAAAATATCTCAAGAATTCGTTTCGTTTTATCAACATCTGATACACAATTTTTAGGCCCATTTTGAAACACCAGCTTATAAAGGTTATTCACAGATCTAAATAAAAGTTATCCTTTCCAAAAGTAAGGTAGAGTATATCGTCTTTAAAATAAGTGTGTTTAATGAAATCGCTTGGAAAATCGTACTCTACAGTAGCTTAGAAACTAGGATCCTAGAACTTGCGTCGCTTGAGCAGCTCAGGCCGCCAGTTGACCGGGTGCGACTCCTCGCTGGCCTCGTCGTCCTCCTTGTACACCTTGATGGTCTTGTCCGCCTCGGCGGTGATCAGCCGCGTGCCCGACTGGTCGAAGCACATGGCGAATATGCCCGCCTCGCTGTCCATGGAGCCGGGCTGGACGGGCGCCTGGAAGCGCTGGAAATTGTAGCCGGTGCGCCAGTCCCAGAAGAACATGGTGCCGTTGTCGCCGCCCGAGACGAGCACGCCGTCGTTGTTGGCCGCCATGCAATTGACGATGGCCGTGTGGCCGGAGATGTTCTGCACGAAGTTGCCCTCGGGACAGCGCCACTGCTTGATGTTGTCCGGCGAGGCGGAGGCGAACATGTACAGCGAGGGATGCAGGACGATGCTGCGCACGGACTTCTTGTGGTTGGTCAGGGTGCAGACGCTCTTGCCGGCGGCCAGGTCCCACAGCCGCACCGTGGAGTCGTGGGAGCCGGTGATGATCTGCGGATTGGTGGCCTGGGCCACCACACTGGCCACCGTGTTCGTGTGCCCCGTCAGCGTGTGCACATTGGCCTTGGTTCGCATGTCCCAGATGCGCGCCGTCGAGTCGCGGCCCGAGGTGGCCAGCACATCGATGGTGGGGTGCAGGGCCAGCGAGTAGACGGCGGACAAGTGGCCATGATAGTGCCGGATGACCTTGTTGTACTCCAGATCCCAGCACTTCACCTGCCTGTCCTCGCCGCAGCTGAACAGATAGGGATGCTTGGAGCTGACGGCCACGCCGCGCACTGTGCTCACATGGCCGGTGAGCGATAGCTTCAGCTTGCCGCTGGCCAGGTCCCAGATCTTGATCACCCGATCGCCGGCACCGGTGGCGAACCACTCGTTGCCCGGCTCCACGGCAATGCAGCGCACCCAGCCCAAGTGGCCGGAGATGACGCGCGACAGCTTCCAGGGGGCGTGCCACTTCGGTTTGGGTATGGTGGGCGCCTTCTTGGGTATCAGCTGCAGGTTGCTGGCCGTGCCATTGGCGCCCTTGTCGCCATTGCTGTTGGCCAGCGAGGCGCGCACCAGGGATGTGTGATTGCCGGCGGCCAGGGGCACAGTAGTCTCCCCGGTCCTGCCACCCGGATTGTACTTAACCAGGCTGCCGGCGGCGGAGTCGGCAGAGCCGTCTGTGATGGCCAGTGGCTTGTCGCCCGGCGTGGCGGCCGCCGAGCCCTTCCTGGCCTCGCCGATCTTCACCGCCTTGTCTAGCACCAGGCCGTAGCTGTCGCGCGCCTTGATGGACCGCCGCAGCTTCTCCCTGTGCACGGAAATCATTGGGATTAGGAATTGGAATGGGAACTTCATCACAACTCCAGGTACTCACAGTCGGTCGTCGATCTCCGGCAGATTTCCCTGGTTCGAGACGAACAGGTCGTGGGTGCGCTTCAGGGAGCGGAATATCAGCGTGTGCACGCTGTGCTTTTGCACATCCTCCATGGCAGTGGGCTGTTATTTGTTGTTTATTCGCTAAAATAGATTAAAAAATGCGGCTTTTTATTTGGCCACAAAACAGCCATTCACAGTGGTGGGTCTATCGGTTATCGGCATTCACTACAATCAGTCAGTGGTGGCACCTATCTGGTTTCAAGCCAGATGCGTTAGTTGCCATCTAGCTGTTTTCAAGCTAGATTTGTGTTTTCCTAAAAATCGATTTATTTCAAAAAATCTGTGTTCAAAATTGAATTTAAATTTTCATAAAGGCCAATCTTTTTTTTTTTTTAGATTTTTATTGCATTGCCCCAGCCAGAAATAAATAATAAAATAAAGTCTTCCTAATTTAAGATTTTCAGAACCTTTGCTTTGTTAAAATTCTGCAGTGGCAATATTTTAGTTGGCTGATTAATGGCTTAGGAACCTAAGATAATTATTTAATTCCGCTTTCAAACCTGAGTTTTAATAATAATATCTACCCTTTATCCACTGACAAATTAAAAACAAATGGGACGTCCTTTTTGAAGCACATTTCTGTTTTTTTGTTTTTGTGTTGTTTTGTTTGTGTATTTTCTTTTCTCATTATTATTAGTTAGCGGGAACTGGCGATCCAGATGCAAGAGATGAGGACGTGGGGGACACCGATGGTGACGAGGTGCTGGCCGCAGCTCCGCTTTCTGGAACCGGCGATGGCCTTGTGTTGAAGAACTGTTTGATCTGGACATGCAAAGGGATGGGATATTAATCATATTATAGGGATCTTTCCGCTCACTTTCTACACAGCTGTCATAAAACGTAATATCTTGTTTAAGCTCTAGATTGTCTTAAAAATCTAAAATATTCTAAAAGCTTTAGGGGAAACAATTGTATAATAATGTTTTAAAAAAGACATTTTAGAAAAAAACGTATTTTTCTTTTTAGAAACTTTTTAAAAGTGTTATAATAAATATCATGTAAGGCTACGCTTTCAAAAACCACTTTACTTATCGTCAATTCCATTTAATCGAACCGCAATAATTAACCCCTCAACGAACCTTTATAATTTACCACAGCAATTCCAGAATGTTCTTCACATTTAAAATGCACATTCAACATTTAAAACTCACATTTAAAAAACTTTCTTCAAAAAAAATAAATACTTAACTTGATTAAACACTGATTTAGGTAAAAACATTTCAAGTCAGCTAACTTTTCCGAATGAAAAAATAATTTTAGAACGGAGAATCCTATTGAAAGCTCTAAAGCAACCTTGACTTTCTCCCACTTGATTTCCGAGCTATGACAGTCTGTGTGAAAGTGAGGCGACTGAAAATGGGCTTACGATGCGCTTGATGTAGTTGCACGAAGTTTCGTTGTTTGAGCTGGACACCACGTTGTCCGCTCGGTACGGCGGCGAGATGGTGACTTCGTTGAGGATTTGTATGTTAGGTCCTTGCCACGAAACTTCATTGTACTGTTGGAGAAATCGGAGATATGTAGGTCATACACCGACAGTGTTGAGAGCTCCTTACCCCGTATTGTTTGGCTATCGCTCTGTACAGCTCCTGTGCCTCTGGACTGACATCCGCGTTCTTGGACTTCAAGTAGTCTTGTCTTCGTTCCACTGTTTTACGCAGACGCATTTTCACCTAAGGAGAGGGTTTAGAGTTAGATTTGGGCAGGGGAACAATAGGAAAAGGTTACCTGTTCCAGGTTGAGCTTTTGCGGATCGTCAAAGTTGCCATTGCACTCCTTGACCACCTGCACGTTGCTGCACAGCGAGAGGTTCATTGCGTAGATATCACTCAGCTCCTCAGTGGACTTGGAGCGGCATTCTGTGGGAAAAGGGGGAAGAAAGGGGCAGCGCAGAAGGCGGAGACATTCGATGTACGGATAAACCAAGTAGTTGGGCAGATGGAATATAGGGCAGAGTGACAAGCTATCATAAATAGTACTAATTTAATAATTATATGATAAGGTACAATCATTTAAAGTTAATAAAAGCTGGTATCAAGTATTTTCATTCGGAAGAAGCCATGTTTTATCGATAAAAGTTAATTATTTGGAAGGATTTTTAATATTTAATGGGGAAGAATTGTCCGTGACTTAAGCTCAATATATTACTTAGTACTTCAATTAAGGGAGTTAGTGAAAATTTTTAATGATTATGCTTAAATAAAGCAAAAGCATGAACAACTTATATAAAGCTTTCAGTTAAGACCATCTTATGATGATGAAATAGTTAATACAAATGGCTAATCGCTGGTGAAACCTGTGCAATTTGTCTGAATTTTATATTTTAACAAAAAGCACTCTATATTATAGGTATTTTCTTCGGTTTAAGCAAAGTTAACGAAGTGTAAATGCAAAAAAAAAAAACATATATTCAATGTGAAATTTTGTAGCTATCTCTCTTGGAAACCACAATTTCGTTGTTAAATATTATGGTCATGTGAAATTTATGAACAAAAAGAGGGTATTAAATGCCTAATGCGCAATTGATTCCAGTTGGGATAACCTAGAGACTGGGAACCATGGACTGCTGACAATGGAAATGATCCCTAAACGTTATGTAAAGCCGGGGAAAGTGTGCACTTTCACCTGGCGCGCTTTCTTTGCAAAAGGATACTCAGGATAAGCATCTTTGTGTTGTGATCGAAGGCCAGCACCTCGCCCTCCACCTCCTCGTTGAAACAGGTCGTGCAGACGACTGTGGATCCAATGCTGAAGCAGTCGTTCACTGCGTTCACTGCGCTCGCAGCGGCAGCAGCCATTTTTAATTGCTGGATAAGATTGGCCAACTGGAAAGGTGCACCCGCAAGCTGTGTGGCTATGGATGTGGCTGTGTCTCCGGATCTTGCTACGGCTTTGGGTGCTGGTGGTTGTGCCGCCTGGTCGAACGCACAACGTTGCACAAACAAGCAAGGGGTCGCCGTTGAAGGAGCAGCTGCCCAGGATTCGCGATTTCTGGAAGGGATTGCACTTGCTCTCTCGCTCGCACTCGCACTCGCTCGCTCTCGCCGTCTGGCTGGGTCGCTGTCGCTCTCTCGCTTTCACCTGAACCGCTGCAATGCAAATGTCGCGCTTCCTGGCGATCTGGTCGAGATCCTGCTCCTGCTGCTGCCGCTGATCCACTTGACTTGGCCCAAAACACGCTGCTTACTCGGTTAGCCGGCCTTCGACGGTCTGCGTTGGCGCCTCTTGCGGTTCGGTAATTGAAAAGTTGGGAAAATATGCGAAAAATTTATTGGTCAACACACGAAACAACAGCCAAAAGGGGGCAGCAGAAAAACGCAGTGTTGCACTTGCCGCGCAGCGATAGGCAGCGATAGTTATCGGTTTGCGGCATCTGGCAACGCCAGTGCGAAATTTATTGGCCGGTTCGCCAAAATGTCTTCTTAATCTTAAAATATAGTTTTTTAGTTAAATTAATCACATAAAGAAATGTATTTTTCCCGTTTTAGAACTGTAATTTATGGCAGACTGAACAACTCGTGATATATTTGTTTTTCAAAGGCTACTGCCATTTTCAGTTTTAATTGGGAAAAGTAAACTCTTTTTAAGCAAAAGTCATAAGCTAATTTGCAACACAGTGTCTTAAAATTGTCCAATTGGAATGAAATGCATAGTTATCCTTTTAAAATAAAAATCACAAATTGTGATTTATTTCAGTTTTGTTTTTATTTATTTGTAAAGTAATACCGTGTACTCAGCGTATTTTAATACAGAGTATTAAATTTTCAAAATAAATATACATTTTAGGAGAAAGTGGTTCGTGTATTTTTTCCTACTTTAAATTATACAAATTTAAAAATTTCTTTCTAAAAACGACTTTATATTTCCATAACGTAGACGCACATAAACAATAAGTTGAAAATAAAAAATAACTCAATAGATGAAAAATAATAAAATGTTGCCACTTCTTGACTGTCGGTATTTTAAACCAACTAAAACGGCGGGCACACTGCCCTTCGTTTGTTTTCGATTGTTATCTCTGCGATAAACAGCTGGCCGACATTATCGATAGCGATAGCTGAGAGCCAAAAACCAAAAGCCAAGCCAAACCGTCCGAAAACCAAAACAATGGGTGAACCCAAGATCCAAACGCCCGTGGAGCGCGCCCCCAACGCCGAGACCGTGCTGCCCCTCAGCCGGGTGCGCACCATCATGAAGAGCTCCATGGACACGGGCCTGATCACCAACGAGGTGCTCTTCCTCATGACCAAGTGCACGGAGCTCTTCGTCCGCCATTTGGCGGGCGAGGCCTATGCGGAAGCCTTCCGGCAGAAGCCCAGCGAAACGCTGAAGTACGAGCACCTCTCGCAGCTGGTCAACAAGAGCAAGAACCTGGAGTTCCTGCTGCAGATCGTGCCGGAGAAGATCCGTGTGCACGAGTTCCAGGAGATGCTGCGCCTGAACCGCTCCGCCGGCAGCGACGACGACGATTCCGAGTCCGGTTCCGAGTCGGATGAGTGACGGGACGAGCCCGTGAACGTTCCAGCGCCACCGACTGATTCCAACGCCCGCTATCTCTTGGCTTCTGCGCCAGCCCACTAGATAAGTAAACGATTGTGCATAACCTCTGATTAATCAAGGAGCCCATGGTGTCCTCCAAATGACCACCAGATCGCGGGATGATTACGGAGCGAGCGTCTGCGTCTGATAAGCCCCTGAATTGTACATGCTTAGATAACTTCTATTAATTTCCAACACCCCGAAACTACATTTGTCAATTTAAACGATGCCCTTGCGGAGTTATCGTCTAAATAATTACTCTAACTCTAGGTTTACCAGCTAAAGTACATAAGCTTGCAGTTAAAAATAGGTATATTCTAAGGCTTGTTTACTACTCCCTTTGGTAAGCTAAAAATATATGTTAGGCCCAAAAATGGCAAACTAAAAATATGTGTTAGGCCCTAAAATTGTAAGAAACTTGGAATTTGAAACCTACGTTGGAGAAAACATTCTTGAGCTAGATATTTCTAAAAATAATAATCATCTCTTACCCCAACACTAGTTTCTGTAATTTTACTTGTTCATTCAACTTTTGAATTTATTTTAGATTTTAATCCCAAAGAGTTAAGGCCTTTGTCGCTAGAGCTCTAATTATAAGTTAACTTATAGATTTGAACTTAAAACCAGCCTTATAAAAAAACTAAAGAAATAAACTTTGGATTTTAAAGACTACAAATATAACCCATTTTAATTATACCATAATTTATAATAATGCTAAAAAAAATAACTTTGATGAGTCCAAAAAATCCTCGTTTTTAAAAGTAGTAGTAGTAGTAATTTCCGATTAAAATATCTAATTAAAAAATGCTCATCTTGGTTTATTTCAGTGTGAAGATCATGATCCTCAGCCAATATTTCACAAGTTTTCTAAGCAGTTCACCTTGCTCCCTCCAAACAGAAACAACCAAAGACGAGGGTTACAAAGTTAAAGAGTATAACATTTAATTGCACTGGGATTCGATTGGTACATTATACTGCGTGCCTGGGACAGAGATTGCAGCGCCTAGACCTTCAGGTTGACGCCGGGATAGCCGGTGGCGTTCAGGCCAGTCACCTTGTAGGTGGTGCCGGCGGGAGCGGGCTGGTCGAACTTGGCGGCGGTGGTCACGTACAGGATGTCCAGGTTGGGGCCACCGAAGGCGGCGGAGGTGATCTGCTTGGTGGGGAACTTGATCTCCAGCAGGACCTTGCCAGTGCTGCAATGCATCGATGCGACAAAAGGAAGACGATTAGTTATGATACCATTCAGGGAGATCACCGATCTAGTTCTCACTTGGGGTTGATCTTGAAGATGGTGGCGCCGTTGAAGGTGGCCACGTAGAGGTTGCCCTCGGTGTCGATGGTCAGGCCGTCGGGCAGCAGATGGTCCTTGGGGCTGGTCTTGCGCAGGTTGAAGATCACCTTGGGGTTGCTGGCCACGCCGGTGTCGAAGTCGTAGTCGTAGGACTTTACCTCGTAGTCGGTGGTGTCGATGTAGTAGAACTTCTTGGCCTTCTCGTCCCAGGCCAGCCCGTTAGAGATGCCCACATCGCCCTTGATCACCGACACCTGGCCGCCGGCCTCCCAGCGGTACAGCTCGCCGTGGCGGAACTCGAACTCGTCGCCAATGTAGCGCATGGTGCCGCCGAAGAAGCGGCCGCGGGGATCCACCTTGGCGTCGTTTAGCCTGTTCTTGTCCATCAGCGGCTGCACCTCGAACAGGGTGCGCACCACCTTGGCGGTGGGGGCCACGCCGTCCCAGCTGACGATCACCACGCGGCGGCCGCAGCCCACGGCGAACTCGTTGGGCCGTCCCTCCACGGGCAGCACGAAGCCGGCCAGGGTCTCGCCCTCGATCTTCGTCTTGTAGACCTTGTTCTGGGCAAAGTCGTAGCGCAGCAGGCTGCCCGCCTCCAGGTCCACGTAGTACAGGCTCTGGCGGGCCACGTCCCAGTGGGGACCCTCGCCCAGGCCGGCGTAGGAATCGGGCAGTGGCTCAACCTTGTAGGACATCTGCAAGGAGTGGGAGAAGGGCACCTGGATTAGTGATTGCAGGAATTTCCCTTCTATAAGGCCTGATTATTAACTATATTTATTTATATATCTTTAGGGAAACGAAGCCCTAACCATTATTGCTATAAACTATCACCTGCACTCAAAAAAGATCTACACCTTTCCATTAGAAACGCACGTGTGAAATGGGGGAATTTAGTGAACGAGCTGGCTGTATTTTAGGGAAAACAAATTGTCAGTGATAATTTGTTGTAATAATAAGTTAATTAGGTTTTAAAAACATTTTTTTACGTTTAAAATCCAACTTGTGATCGAAATAAATTAGAACGAGCACTAGACTGTAAACCTTTAGTGAAAATTGCTTAATTTGGGATTTGTAATTATAATTATAATTGTCATAAAAACAAAATTACACTTGTGATTATTTTTCACAGCGATATTATTAAATTGTATGATTAAAACAACCTCCGAATAGTTGGGCTCGTAATACTTAAAAACAAAAAAAAAATGTTCCTATGGTTCAGAAAAAAACATTTTTAAATTTTATATTTATTGTTCTAAAAAATAATCATTTCTTGTAAGCGAAAAAAAATATAGTACTGAAACAATGATTATTTTGCAAGCAATATTGTTTAGCTTGAAAATTATCCCTCAAAATGCGATTGAATAACACTATGTTATCTCTAAAAAGGATCTTTTGAACCATTAACTTTCCATATAATCAAAAATATCACTCAAAATGCGATTGAATAACACTACTAAATCGCTTAAAAAAGAATGTTTTGAACCATTAACTTTATATAACCGAAGTATGTGGAGCTACTTTAAATGTCACTGATAAAGGTCACTACTCAGTGACAGGTCCTGTACCGTGAGTCCAAAGAGGCACGCTACGAGCACTGAAATCAGTAAGGACGGTTGACACATCGTGCAATCAGCTCTGGCTTTCTGGGGTTCCGACTCAAAACTGAAGCTGAAGCTGTCGGCGGGAGAGGCTTTTATTACCTCCAAACCAGGGGCTTGACATTACATTAGCTGAGAACCGGCATCATCGCAAGCGGAACACAAACGAAGCGAGAGATTATTTATTGATTTTCATTTCCATGTTTTGAGATCAATTTTTTCCACTGACCGACGGTGCACAGTGGGGGTTTCTTTGACAAAAGTTCGTTTCCTTATGTGGAATTTTTTTTTATTGATTTTATAAGATTTTTATTATCATATCTGTCTTACTATAACTATTTTGTTTAGACTGTGGCATTATAATATCAAAAGTGGAAAGTATATGGACATTTTCCAGGTTCTAATTTTTTTTTTATAGAATTTATATGATCTGTGAATTTTTTAATGTATTTGTAAAGTACTTAAATGAAATTCATTCCTCAAAACATATTCATTTATAGTTAACTACATAAGAAAAGGCTAATGACTTTAAATTTTTTGAGAGCTTTATTGCAAAATGTTCCACTGTGCGATGCAGCTGTGCTCTGTGACGTCATGCCCTTCACTTACTCAGCAGAAGCACCAGAAAAAAACAACAAAAAGAGCGATTAACTTTTAACTTTGATTACGCTGCCATTTAGCATTGTTTGTTGTGGCTTTTAATTGACTTTTGTTGTCGCAGCGACGGCTGCTGGTGTTATTGAATTGGTCAAGTTTAAACCCCAAAGAGACGTTTATGTTCTGTGGCAGGGACTCCTGTTATCAGCCCACGGAAAAGGCACAGTGGGTGTGGGCACGTAAAAAGCTAAGGCTCACCAACTTATTATAAAGTCTTAGTCACCAAATTTTAAGTAGGAATAATTTATAAAAAAAATGAACCCCAAATATTAGCCAAACTTTTCAAATTTTATAAAAAATGTGTCCGTTTTCTTGTCCGTTTGTTGAACTAAGGGTAGGGTTTGAACTTCCAACTTCATGGTTTATAGGTTTACGACGACCGTTTTGTTAAACTTTTAAAAGGCTAAAATTCCGAATATAAATATTATATTTCCAAAAAAATATATAAATTGGAAGGAAAATGTGTTCCTTTAATATTTATATAAACAATTAGGAACTTTTTTCACTTTTAAAAATCCACTAATTATCGCAAATCGATTTTAAACAAGTTTTAATTTTCTTAAGGATTTTATAAAATTTCCTTAATGAATTTTAATTCCAGATCTTTTATTGACCTCCGGTAAACTTTACTCAGAAATCACTTCGGCACTCGAAAAAAATAGGGACAGGGTTCGTTGGAGGACCTACCTTCGAAGAAGTATTTGCTAAGATGGCAACGGAGAATGAGAATCCTTGGACACGGCTTCGTAGGGGAACGCGTTCAGACTGAATTCCACCCGGTCCGCCCGAAATCTTATATACCCCAGCCGGCACAGGCGTGACAGGCAATCTCGCCAAGACCTAGTACCCGCCGCCCAGTTCGCCTGATAAGAGCGCAATTGGAGGGCTGGATAGCCCGCCCTGATAACACAAGCCGGCAACAGACAAATTAACCCGCTGACAAAATTCCATCTCAGAAAACAAACAAGAGCTAAAGGTCAAGTTTTCTAAATGATGATTAGTCATTTTCTAATTTCTAAAGTGTCACCAGCAAAATAACAACTGAAAGTGAAGGGGAGGGTACAAAAAATTGAATATTTAAAAAAGAGTGTCCGTTTATTTGTCCGCTTGTTAAAATAAAAGTAGGGGTTAGTTGAAGATGCGGACAAATAACGGACAAGAAAACCTGTTTTTTTTTTGTAATGTCCAGAAAATATATTTAAATTTTAGTATGCATACTATAAGCTTTAAACTTAAAATTGTCCTTTTTAATGAAAGTCATTCCCCTGGTTCTAAAGAATTCGCGCTGACATATTGGTTGAAAATGTAAAAAAAAATTAAAAATTAAATGAAAATATTTAAAATGGCTTCATCTGGTTCTAAAGAATTCGCGGTTGCTTCAGAACTTCTTTTTATGGGAAATTACAACCCCTGATCTTATGGGGTTAAGAAATGTAGCAGATTTTGCAATATTATGTGCAAACTGCACAGGAGTGGGCGTGTCGCGTGGGCGCCTGGCGATAAAGCACATTGAGACATTTGAATTAAATTGTTTTATAGTTAATACTGTTGCTTAATTCCCTTTTAGCGCCTTTCTATGCTTCCGCTGGGTCAGCGATAAGTGGCAGTCCGTGGCGATAAATCGCATCCGAGCCACTGTGCCTGGGAGGCCCAAGGATGGCTCCAGCAGTGGATAACTCCCTGGAAGAACTGATACCGCTGCGCTCATGAGCTCCGGTGGCTATTTGTGGCGCATCTTCCACTGCTCTTTGCACCCAGAAAGCGGCAGCCGGAGGCGGCGGGGCCCATGACTGCGCCCGAATCCGTACGCCCATCCCCGGCCCAATCTCGGGGCGAAAGTGCAGATTCCTAATCGGCAGACGGTGGTCACCCAGTGGCCCCTGACTGGGCTCTTCTATTTCCAGCGCAACTTTAAATTTAAATTGCTATTTAATTAATTGCTGCGAGATTTATGGGCATATTTGTTCGCCCGTCCATCGATAAGGAATGTACACGGTGCGACCTTTACAATCCCAACTCGATAGGTTCGACGGAAACTTTCGGTCCTCCCAAGACAGTTTGCCCAGGAGTTTAAGAGGCTATCCAAAAAGTTGTAATTGCTTTCTTCTTAAGCATATCTTTGGAATTAAATTCACATTTCTTCTATTATAAGGTGATTTATAAGGTGGTTACCAAAATGCACATGATATGAGAATAAACCTTTTGATAGTATTATGGTATATTATGATATATTTTATGGTATATTACGATATATTATAATATATTTTATGATATTATATATTATAATATATTTTATGATTTATTATGATATATTTTATGATATGCTATATTATAATATTTTTTATGATATGATACATAATATATTTTATGATATATTATGATATATTTTATGATATATTGTGATATATTTTGTGGTATATTATGATTTATTATGATATATTTTATGGTATATTATGATTTATGATATATTTTAATACAAAAAGGTCAAAAACATGAAGTTCTTATCTTTTGTAAGCTTCTTATTGAAATTACATGCATGTTATATTTCGTATAAGGTTATTTACCAGTGATAGTTCCCACCAAAAGTTTTAAAAACTGAGGAATACAAATTATCTAATTTGGATGGATGGTTTTTACGATTCTCAGATTTAAATTAGTAAAAGATCACATATGTATAATAATAATACATTGTAGACTACATTATCAAGCTGATCAAATTTTGAATTTTGGAATTTTAGATGGAAAACTTGTAAAACCCAATATTTTTCTAGAATTTATAAAAAATATTGTTATTATACTATTAAAAGATTCCTTTAGCTCCATTAAATTACATCAAATATACAACAAAATTTAGATTTTTTTAAATAACAAAAAATAGGATCTCAAATTTTTGCTCCATTTGTTTTGCTTACATTTTTGTTGTTAAATTTGTATTTTTTTATAGAAAAATTTGATTTATATAGGGATTATGAATATTTATTACATAGGTATATTAAGTATTATCCAAATTGAAATACTATTTAAACGAATTATAAAAGGTGTGAATTTTTTTTAATTTTTAAATGGTCTTAAATTCTCTATAAAAAAATACAAATTTAACAACAAAAATGTAAGCAAAACAAATGGAGCAAAAATTCCGTTACATTCAAAGGCAGAATAGCGGTGCAAAGGGAAGGCGAAAACCGCGTGTTGCTGTTGTTGGGCCGGTTTTCGTTCTCCCCTTGTGCAGCCATTCATCAAGTGTGTTGTTGCCCCTGTTCTATGTCAAGGCCATTGCCATTGTGCGAATTAGCGCAAGTTGCAGCGACTTTGCTTCGCCGTGCACTCGTGGTTGCCTACTTACGTTTAGCGGTTAGCGCGCCCAATTAACTGCAGTTGGATTAACCAAAATAATTAAGAAAATTAGCGAGGGAAAAAGATAAATTACAAAAACAAAGAACGCACTGGGGGTCAGCTGGCGGCTGACGGGGCTGCCACCTGGCTCACTTGTTGAACGACTGCCTGGCAGGGCGTTACGTATGGTCACCCTAATGTTACTCGGCCGATTAGCCGCGAAATTTAAATTGAGCGCGCTGGAGAACGTAGCTAAAAATAAGTTCTTTTGAAACATACCTTGGTGCAGAACTCCATGGAAATTGATGGGTTGCGAAGACGATCTTACCAGGGTCAGGATATTCGGTGAGACCAGAGCCGTGTGGATCCCCTGGATCACAAGGATCGGGTCTCCCGGAAATCCCCGCCCTGGTAAAACCACCTAAGCAGGCTGCAATGGCGTTGCAGATCCTTCGAGCTCTTGGATCGTTCAATCGTCACATCCCTCCTTTGTCATCCCGTTGAGCAAACGGGGTTTGAAGCACCAGCAACTGCTGCAGGAACCGCTGATCCTTCAACTTGATCCCGAAGTGGAATCCTTGGAATCCCGGCAAGTACCTACACAAAGAAAAAGAAAATTCGTATTAAAAATGATTGAATAAGGAGTAATGGAGCTTACAAAAACTCACGGCAAAATGGAATGAGTGTGAATAATGTAAAACTTTGGCTTATACGTGAGCACGAAATGCACAGCCTACTTTTGTGCCAATAAACATACAACGCGTTTTGGGAATGAGTCTAAATAATTTAAAACTTGGGCTTATAGGCTTATAGCACCAAATTCACAGCCTACTTTTCACGGAGAAATTGCCTTTTCAAAATTCAAGAGCTCAGAAATTGATTATTTTTGTGCCGAAAAACATACAACGCAAAAAAAAAACAAATTTCAAAAATTGGTACTAGAAATAATTGAATAACGAGTGATTAAACGTACAAAAACGCACGGCAAACTACACGACCTTACACTGCTAGGCTTTGTCTGGGAATGAGTATAAATAATTTAAAACTTGGGCTTATAGCACCTAATTCACAGCCTACTTTTCACGGAGAAATTGCCTTTTTAAAATCCAAGAGCTCAGAAATTGATTATTTTTGTGCCGAAAAACATACAACGCGAAAAAACAAATTTCAAATTAATTAAAAATTAATAATAATTGAGCACGAAATGCACAGCCTACTTTTCACGGAGAAATTGCCTTTTTGAAATCCAAGAGCTCAGAAATTGATTATTTTTGTGCCGAAAAACATACAACGCAAAAAAAAACAAATTTCAAAAATTGGTAATAGAAATAATTGAATAACGAGTGATTAAACTTACAAAAACGCACGGAAAACTACACGACCTTACTACACTGCTAGGGTTTGTCTGGGAATGAGTCTGAACAATGTAAAACCTGGGCGTATAGGCGAGCACTTAATGCACAGCCTACTTTTCTCGGAGAAATGCCTTGAAATTTATCTGTTAAAAATCCAAGAACTCAGAAATTCGACACTTAAGGCGATTTTTTTGTGCCAAAAAAACACACAACGAAAAAGCAAATTTTAAAAATATCTCTACCACTAAAGGAATTATAACTATCAAAAAAATAATAACACTTCTCTTACTAAGTTATTACACTACCTTCTCATTGAATTAAGCTACTTAGAATTAACAGAATCAAAAGTTATTTCCTGTCCATTAAAAAGAAATATTCAAAAACAGTATTTTCCAGCGACGGTTAAATATATCGCAGTCTGGCAACATCTCTCCCGCAAAGTGCTACTTTTGTAGTGTGACCAGTGCGAAAGCACTACAGAAATAACGCCCAACATATATTTTTACTCTGTTCGATGACACTTCGATAACGATGGACCAGCCTGCTTAGCAGCACCGCGAAAGTCAAATCCTGTTACGATTGGGTGGCTTTGGTTAATTTTAACATTTAACTTAGCATTAGTGTCAAAAGCGAAGTTAACAGCGCGTCAGGAAAAGCTAATAAGGGAGAGATCCTTAGCAGTGCGCAGAATCGGCGGTGGCGTTAGTGCCTGCAGCGTCGATACATCGATACACTTTCGGTATATCCCGACACGCATCTGGTATAAAGGGCATTTCCCGCTGGCCGGGTCACACCGCCTGCGCCGCCTCGCACTGCTTGCCAGCACACAACCACAGTCCAAACCGTTTTCCAGCCCCGGCGGAGCACGTCGCAGAGCCGCAGCGAGCGCAGTGCAATTTTTTTCCAGTGCGACTCCTCGTTCCAAACAAACGCCAGACCCCGGCGAAAGGCAAGGCAAAGCGAATCGAAACCAAACGAAACGAAACGAGGCGAAGCCAGGCCCTGGACAGGATCGGGCGAGCGAAGACCAAGTGCGAACAATGTGCGGAAAGTGGGTGACGCGGGCGGCGTGGTCGACGGCGACGGAGAGCGGCTAGTGGTGGATGGTGTGTGTGGAACGATTGCGAACGGACGCAGACCGAAACAAAAGTGAAAACGTGCAAAAAAGAAAACGAAACGAAGAAAGAGAAGAAAAACACAAAAGAGGAGGCGACTAGCGAATACAAAGCGACAAAATGTGCGACGCTGCGGCGGCAACAGCAGCAGCGGCGGCAGAAACAACAACAACAGCAGCAGCAGCGGAGGCCACAGCGGCGCCTGGAACGGCGACGGTGACGGCAGCGGGAACGGGAACGGGCGCTGGAACGGTAGCGGGCACTGTCACTGGAAGCGCATCCCCTGAAGCAACTGGCGCCCCAGCAGCCGCCGCCAAGGGCGAGCGGTCGGCGCGACAGAACTGCTGCCGCCTGTGCCTCGCCCCGCACACCGAGTGCATCTCGATCATCAACAGCTATGCGGCGGACAAGGAGCCGCTGTCCACCAAGATCCACAACTGCGTCGGCATCAAGGTGAGTGCTCTCTCGCCGCGTAATCCCTCCATCCATCCGTCCGTCCGTCCGTCCGTCCGTCCGTCCATCCATCCATCCATCCATCCATCCATCCATCCATCCATCCATCCATCCATCCATCTATCCGGTCGTGTCGTCATCCCGGGCACTGCCATTACCCATGCCCGGCGCTCTCTCTCCGGCCGGACGCTCTCTTGGGCCCTCCGGTGGTTGGACACCATTAACAGTTATACACACATCCAGCTGGCCGGCTGGGCAGGAGGAGGCGCTGGCCACACCCGTTGGCCGGACGCTCTTTGGCGGCCCGAAAAGTGAGGTTACGGATGAAGCCGACCGATGACGCTGAAGTGTGCCCGATGTGGGCCCCCGGGGCGGAGGCAGTGTCGCTGGGATTGTGCAAGAGCACCAGCCGCCGCCGCCGACGACGACGATGGTGATGATGATGATGGCCACCAAAAAAACAAGAGGAGGACGGGGGAAAACTGAGCGAGCGAACGAAAAACCAGCCAGCAGCGGGCCCCGCCTCCTCCTCCGCCGCCATCGGCTCCTCTGCCACTTCTGGCTCTTCGCTGTGCGCGAGTATGGGTGTGTGGCCAGCCGCATGGTCCGCTTTTTGGGTTTCCAGTGTTTCCACTGCCAAGTCACGATGCAGTGGGCACTGGAAGAGGCAGAGCCAGAGGCGGCGGAGGAGAAGGTGGAGGTGGAGGTGCCTGGCTGCAATCCAATCACGATCGCAATCTTTTGCTCATAATCAAACTTGAACTCTCCACTCTGGCTGCTCTGGCTGCTCCGCCTCCTCCTTCTCCTCCTTGTCCTTCTACTCCTTGCCTTCCATTCCACTACTCTTCCATGGTGCGGTTCCATTGCCTTCCATTGGCTGGCCTGCCTTCCCGCTTTGAGGTTAGAACTGATCCTGCTTCCTTTCCAAAAATCTGCTGCCTGCTCCGCTTGCTCCTCCTTCTCCCTCGCCGCCGTCGCCATCGCCGCCGCCTCCTCCTCCTCCTCCTCCTCCTCCTCCTCCTCCTCCTCTTCTCTTGTTCGCCTCTTCCCAGCGGGCGAGAGCAGCTGCGAATGGCCAGCACAAAGCATAAAGTCCGATGAGCGCGCCGTCGTCGTCTTTGCCCCTGTCTCGGTGTGTGTGTGTGTGAGTGTGTGTGCAAACGCTTCTGTTTGTGCCTGCCTGTGTATGTGTGCGGTGCGGCGGGCCACAGAGATTCAGATTGAGATTCCGAGATTCCAGGCCAGAAAACCCAGGGCCAGAGCCCCAGAGCCGAAAAACCCAAACCGAAACCAAGAACCCAAGAAGCCAGGCCCAGTACGCCGGCCATTTTGTGCCCTTTTCAAGGAATCTCGCTTGGAGGGCAGCACTGGCTCTCTGCTCCGCGCTCTCTTTGCGCGCGCGCATCCTTGCGGGGCAACAGGAAGCGGCGGAGCGGGAGCGGGAGCAGCAGCAGCAGGAGGAGGAGGAGGACGACGACATGGAAGCGGCGCAGGCGGAGGAGGACCTGGCCTGAGCCTCGCTAGCTTCGTTTATTGATTCTTGCGGGGCTCTGCCTGTGTATATCCCAGTGCCCACTGCCCAGTGCCCTATGTCCACTGCCCATTGCCCACATCCGCCACGCCGCCGCTGCGTGTGCTGGGCTCTGGGTGCCCGCGCTGGTCGACGCCGTCACGTCGTCGTCTGGGTCTGCTGGTGCTCGGTTCGGTTCTCCTCGATTCTCGGTTCTCTGTTCTGTTCTTTCCCTGGGCTTCGGTTCGATTTCATGGCAATTGCTCTGCACACACACACACACACGCGCGTGTACGTGTACGTATACCAACCAGCCAGCCGACCATGTACACCAACAACAACACGCTGGTTGGCGTCATCGCTAGCTCGACTGCTTCTCTTGCTCTTGCTCTTCCTCTTCCCCTGCTCCGTTCTCGTTATCTGGAGGCGGACCACATGCTCGCACACACACACACACTCGCAGGCAGGCAGGCAGCAGACAAAGACACAGGCAAAAGAGACCGGGAAACGGGAATGGGCATGGGCATGGAATGGGTATGGGAATGGACATGGGCATGGGCATGGGAATGGGTATGGGAATGGGAATGGACATGGGCAAAGGCCGGGGCATGGCTATGGTCAGAGGCGGAGGCGGGAAAACAGCAGGCGGACAGCGGCGGAGACCCAAAACCGGGCACAAATTCGAGTGGTTTCACCTTGGGCGCAGGCACAGGCACAGTCAGAGGCACAGGCAGCGGCACTGGCTCACCAGATTACCTGGTGGGATGTCGATACATTTGCGCTTCTGCTTTGCTCGGCTCCTTCCTTTTGGCCCGCATCGAATTTCCAGCAGTCGTCGTCTCCGTTTTGTGGCTCTTGGGTCCCCAGGTGGACTAACTTTCTCCCCTTGGCCAAAAAATGCGACGACGACGACGGCGACGACGGTGGTGAAGCGACGTGACGAGATGACAAGCCGATAAACGAGGGAATGGCGGCGGGAGGGTGGAGCAGGGCAGAGCAGGGCAGGGAGCAGAGAGAAGCAGCCGAAGCATCCGCAGCATTTCCACTCTGGCTCATCCAAGATGGCGGACGAGGGCTGGCTGGCATAGGTAGCTGGCCAGGGACCTCGAGAGCACAAGGATACACACACTTTAGGGATACACAAATGCCCAAGGATGCGCCTCTGTGTGTTCCACGAGGGAATAGAGGCAGCAAAAGGAAGATCGGAGATGTGTTTAACAAGGGCTTGAGTCGGGTTTTCAAGGACGGTGATGAGGGAATTGGATGGATTAGGGAATTAGGATGTAGGAAAGAACATTCTGGGTCTATTAAGTAGTACAATAACATTAGTGATAGAATTTCAATCAAGAGGGAAACTCATCCTCAAATATGATGATGATATAAGGATACGATAAAAGAATCCTTAAAAAAAGTCATCCTGATCCCTAAATATGATAAAAGATAAAATATATCTTTAAAAAAGTAATCCTGGTCCTTAAATATGATAAAAAGATCAAATAAATCTTTAAAAAAAATAAAAAAAATAAAATATATCCTTAAAAAAACATAATATATATTTAAAAAAAAATATCTTAAAAAAATATAGCCAGGATAAAATATATATATTCAAAAAGTCATCCTGTTAAGTACAGGAATATTATTTTTAATTTATAAAAATCATAAAAATGAAATCACCTTGATAAAGACAGGAATCAAATCTAAGGGCTAGCATATTATTTTACTTATATGAACCCCTTTAACTCCAATTTAAAGTTTTTTTAATCCTTTGAATTATATATTATTACTTTATAGCTAGAACAAAACATTTTAATTGATTTCCTTGGTATCAAAATACGATTTTACTTTCAATTACTTACTTTCAATTATGTATTATTACTCTTCCCATTCGAAATTCACAATTTTAAAACTGAAACCTATTTTATAGCTAGATATCATCATGACATTTGATTTCCCTGATATCATAACGCGATTTCCTATAGGCATTCGTAACCCCTTGGCGCCCCCACCCCTGCAGTCGGGTAATCGATAACTCGCACTGATCTCCGCTAAACCGATAACAGCTGCTCGGCGGTCCTAGGGTGGACCCTGTTGCACTTGTGTTTTTATTTTGTTCCGCCTCGGCGGCGAGGCCTGCGAGGAAATTCAATATTTCAAGGGAACTCCGCCTGCCCTTGCCGCTCCTCTTTGTCCTGCCCTTCGTCCTGCTCCTGCCCTGCTGTGCCAGGCTGTGCCTGCTCTCGAGATCTCCGGTCGCTGGAATACGAGGGTTACTTTTCGGTTACTTCTACGTCTTCACTACCTTGTGCGTGGAACTGACAGGACAGGATGCTCTCTCTCTTGCCCACTCACACTCACACACTCGCACACACGCACACGAATTTATTTATATATATGCGAGCGAACAGCATGGGCTTGGAGCGAATAAGGACACAAAAAGGAGAAGAACTTGTTCCACGAAGGAGCAGAGGCAGCGGGAACGGGAATGGCAGTGGGAATGGGAATGGGAACGGGCATGGGAACGGTCCACGGCCGGTGATTATTGCACCTGGTGGCCTGGCAGCTGGTGGAATCTGCAGCTGCCACAAGTCTTGCGGCCCTATGTGCACGCCCGCCTCCTGCTCTTCGTTCGGCGACTTTCTAAAATCTCACCTTATTGCGTATCATCCATAAAGTGTGGATTGGCTGGAACCCAAACCCTGGAAGCCAGGGCCAAATGGACTTCCAATGTTGCCACACTAAAGGGCAGGCCGCGGAGCATGGAAGTCCTTGCATCCCAGTTCCCGCTTCCCATGGCAGCCGGGAAAGATGGCGGCCGCTGGTTTGGGCGAGGTGAATGAACAACATGCTATCGGAGTGGAGATGGAGTTGCAGTTGGAGCCCTCGAAATCCTGCCCTGGCGGTGTGGGACTCTGCGTGTACATAAGCAGGCGGCAGTACATATGTGCAGCCACTACATATGTGTAGGCCCAAAATTGGAGGCGGGTGCCTGTGTGTTTGCCCCTATGTACGAGTGTGTGTGCGCGTGTGTGTGTGTGTGCTTTAAGGACCCGCCGGGCTTTAATGTCCTGGGGCTGCCATTACAATAGCAACAATGCAAATGCAGCCAGCAACAACAACAACACGGCACACACACAGGCGAGCACAAACGCACACACACACAAACAGGCATGCACACACTGCTCAAGTGGAAAAGACAAATGCAAAACAAAACATTTCCACCGTTTGTTTTGATCACTTCCATTCGCCTCTTTGATTGCTAATTCTCGCCGTTCTTCCTATCGATATTCCACTGAGTGATGAAAAGGGGAGCAGGGCTGGCAGGGTAGCTGCTTTCAAGCCAGATTCTAGTCGGGTTATGCAAGCAAGGGGATTTTTTTTTATTAATTCAGTCACAAATTAACATATTATCATCAAATCATAATCAACAGTTAGTTGTGTTAGTTTTTAAGTGATAATTTCGAATATTTATATATATTTTTTAAACAGCTACAATTATTATTGATGTACATAATCAAGGGGTGTAGTGATTCCAGGATCAAAAGTCTATTTTCCTTGTTTTTATAATTATTTATTTATTCTTACGTTAGAGGGTAATTGAAACTTATCAAATACCTATTTTTAAACTGTAGCTTTAGCTACTATGGCCTTAAGCTACTTTTTTTAAACTCTTTATAAATTCCATTACTTAATGTGTATATGCTAATTTTCAAAGAAATACCAGTCGAATTAAAAAAAAAAAATATTTACTACTACTACATAATCCTTCTTAAATGTAGCGATATATAAAAAAAAATAGGTTGAACTTCAATGCAATGGGTTATTATTTAGAAATATAATTTTTTCATTTAAACATTTTTTTAATGGCAACTAGCAACTAATTTGCTATGGGATATGCATACACCATGTGCATTATTAGCATATGCAGTGCATAAGATTGATCCTTTTTTGTTTCGTCAGCACATCTAGCTGGTTTCGAGCCCGTTGCAATGTATCCGCAGGCCATCACTGCCTCGATAAGCGATTACGATAAACATGCTTAGCCGCGGCTTTGATAATTGAGATTTAATAGATTTTGCGGCGGCCAAGATGTTTTGAGCCCGAGCTCCCGGCGAAATCGACCCGTGTGTTTGGCACGGGACGGGCGTACATAGGTACACGCGTACATAGCACAAATATATATATATAAATATATATGTATTTATGTGGAAGGGCGGGCTTCCATAGGCCGGCGGTTCGAGCGATACACACAGTCGTACACAAACAAACATGCGCACACACTGTTATCAGAGCCAGCAGGACATTTCATATGATTTGCGCAGTGTTCTGCGTCCGTGGTGGGGGGCGGCAGAGGGTGGCAGTGGGCGGTGGGCGGATGGCAAGGTGATGCGGTGGGCGGCGGGCGGTGTGGGGTGCTGCGGCAGGATTGCATATAATTATAAGCAGGTCATTGACATTAATGGGATAGTTGCGAGCGGGGGCCCACTACCTGCATGCTCCGCATCGCTGGACACAGCAGTGCCCCCCAAAACTGCAATCAAAGGCCCAAAAAGCGAAAGAGGGGGCCGTCATCCCGGGATGCTTGGACTTTAAGTAGCCAGTGCTTCAATAGACAAAGGTTTTTGAACTCGGGTTAATAAATCAAGGGTTTCTTGAAGCCTGATTGAAATTAAAATGCATGAAGAGTTGTAAAAGGTTGCTAACCAAGTTTTTTTTCGCGAATTCTTTAGATCCCCGTTGCCAATTTTTATAAAACTCTTCAAAAATATATTAATTCAAAGGTTTTTTAAACTTATAATATACAGCTCCATAAGTTTATTGTTTAAAGCAAACATTAATTTTGATTTTTATTCCCTCGATTGCAGATCACACCGCAGGATCGGCTGTCGCTGCAGATCTGCCACGCCTGCATCAGCTACCTGAACTCGTGGCAGAGCTTCAAGAACCGCTGCTTCAGCTCGCAGACCAAGCAGCGCCAGTGGCTGGACGTCAACAAGAGCAAGCTGCTCAACTACCTGGACCTGAACAGTGCCGAGAATGGAGGAGGCGGCGGCAGCGGAGGAGGCTGCTCCTACGATCACCTCCAGCAGCAGCATCAGCAGCAGCAGCAACAGCCATCGGAGAGTGAACTCGAGGCGGAGAAGGCGACGCCAATGGCCACAGCGACGGCCGCCAACATTTTGGACGGCATACACTCGCTGAAGAAACGCAAATCCCTAACAGTCTATGTGAGTCCTAAACCGCAGCAGCTGCCACAGCATCATTTGCAGCAGCTGCAGCTGCAACCACCGGCCAGAATGACGGCGACGACCAGCAGCGCGCAGCAATCGCTGCAGACCCTTCTCTTGCAGGTGCCAGCATCGGCGGCGGCGGCGGCCACAAGCTGCTCCTCCACGTCCACAGCCACAGCCACCACATCCGCATCCCAGCAGCGGGAGCAGCAGCACCAGCAGCGCCAGCAATCCCACCAGTATCGCAGATATCATCATCACCACCACCAGCAGCAACAGCAGCATCACCAGCGGGGCAAGCAAATGTTGCCACATCACCATCATCACCAGCAGCACCAGCAGCAGCAGCAGCATCATCATCAGCAGCAGCAGCAGCACAGACGCCAGCGGCAATTTCGTGCACAGCGCCCTGTTCCGGTGGCAAATCCGGCTCCATCATTGCGCAAATTCAAGCCGAAGCTGTTCATGCCCTTGGACATAGCAGTGCCGCCATTGCCACCACTGCCGCCAGTGGCTCCGGTATCGATTGCTCCGCCCGCTGGTGCTGCTGAACTGCTGCCCGGGATGTCTGGTGTGGGTGGAATGGAGAGCTTGTCGCTGTCGCTGCCGCTTGATTTCAGCCAGGGCTGCAGCAGCAGCAGCGGTCACGTCCAACAACAGCAGCAGCAGGCGGCTGGTGGCCTGGTCACAGCGACGTCCACGTCCAATGCGCCGGGCAGCGTCGTTTCCGCCACAGCCACGGCCTCTGTCTCGGGCTCAGCCTCGGCCTCAGCCGCTGCCTGTGCAACTGCATCTGCAGCATCTGCAAGTGCAACTGCAACTGCATCCGCATCCGTGTCCACGGCTCCGCTGCTTATGCCGGTGACGCTGCAGAGCGCCGCCCAGCAGCTGCGCTTTTTCAGACGCTACTCCTATAATGTAATTGTATCGTGCATTCGAAGCGTGAACGAACCCCGCCCCATCCCAATCCCGCACAGCGCTCTTCTACCTGTTATCCCGAATGCGAAATTATGCGAAATCGCCCAATGTCCGTCTGGATTTAGTCTTGCTCTGGCCGCTTTCGGAACATATCTCTGTATATCTTAGCTCTCTGGCTAACGGGTACCAATGGACGCACTGCAGCGTCCATGATTGATGTTATTGATTTACTCTATTATTGTGATATATAAGAATGCGATGTGCTGTGAGCGATTCAAACTAATTTCCGTCTCGTCTGGCATTGTTTGCTCTCTCGTTTTTGGTCGACTGTGTTGGATCCCCTGCAGCCACTGCCTGCGATCCCCATCAAAGATGAGCCCATTGACACGGATGACGACTACCAGATGAAGTCAATAGACGAGTCCGACGACATGGTCGATCCCACAATGTTCCTAGAGCGCTCCGAGCACGAGGGCGACGTGCCGCTGACGGTGAGTCATCGTGGACTGCCATTTATGGGTGGAAAGTTATTTTGGAAAGGTTTAATTTATCAAGAGAATGTATTACGCAAATTCTTTGGTGTTCTTTGTTTATTAAATACTAACTGACTAACTAAAAGAGTTTTTGGACTGTTAGACTCATTAACATAACAAATTTGTGAAATATTTAAGGTGCAAATATTTAAAGTATTCAAGATTATTAGGATCCTATCATTAATTTAATATTAAATATATTTATACGCGAATTCTTGAGTATTTTTAAATATTAACTCCAAACAAGTTTTTAAGGCTGTTGGAATATTTAAATAAATAACTCTAATATTAATTAATGCATTAAATTAATCAAAATTCTTATGAATCATACATTTATTTTCAAGTATATCAATACGCGAATTCTTGAGTATTTTGTATTAAATACCATCTGTTAAAAAGTGTTTTTAGGCTGTTGAATTGAATAACCTTATACATTTAAGTGGTATTTTAGCTAATATTATTAAAATAATTCAAGGTTCTCTCGATTCAATAAGCTTTTTATTTTGAAATACATAAAAACGCGAATTCTTGAGTAGCTTGTTTTAAATACCAACTGTTTGGTATTTAGAAAACTGAAGTGCAGTATTTTTTGATAGGGTATTTAATTCATTATTTAAGGTATTTTTTTTACGAAACTTTTCTCAGCCTTTACAAAGGGCTCTAAAGTGCCTGCCTGTCAGCTTGATATTAATTTATATTTATTTCTTGTGCCCCCCGCAGGCCTCGGACTACGACTACACTGCGCAGCATGGCGTGAATGCCTCTTCCGTTGCCGCCTCGCTGCCGGCGAATGCGGTGGCCAATGTGGCAGCGGCCGGCGACTCCAAGGTGGCCAGCTGCCGCGCCTGCAGCCTGCAGTTCTCCACCCGGGCCAACGCCCGTCGCCACGAACGCAATCTGCACCCGAATCTGTTCCAGCTGTCCACCGACTCGCCCCACAACACGCCCATCACGAAGCCAACGCCCGCGCTGGCTGCCGCCCTGGAGATCCAACGGGCAGCGGCTGCGGCGGCCACGGCGGAGGCCAACCGGGCGGCGGGCGCTGCGGGCGGCAACATCTCCACGCAGAAGTACCGCCAGGTGGTGATGAACGCGTTCATCAAGTGCGAGGGCGGCGGCTATGACTACGATAATCCCGAGCAGTACCGGCCGCTGCTCACCCGCGACAAGGTGGAGTTCATCGAGCAGAACGACGAGTTCCTGGAGCAGTACCAGACGATGACCTGCCGCTGCTGCAGCAAGTACTTCAGCACGTACAAGAACTTCATGGCGCACGTGCGCAAGAAGTATCCGCTGCTGCCGCGCAACCTGTGCTTCAACTGCCTCAAGATGAACGACTCCAAGGCGCTGTTCATCTCGCATCTGAAGAAGCGCAACTGCATCAATCTCTTCAGGGTGCTCAATGCGCTGCGTGGCAAGACAACGGCCGTGGTGGTGCCCTCCATCACCGATGATGTGGCCGACGATGGCGCAGGAGTCGTGGCGGTGGCCGATGCCGGCGCTGGCGTGGTGCTCACCATGACCAGTCCCACGGTGACAGTGGGCGGCGGCGGAGAGGCCCTCACTCCCGGCGGTGGCTCCGAGCGGCCGGAGAAGCTGCGCGCCAAGGAGCTGCTGGTCAACAAGCTGTACGAGTGCAAGCTCTGTCCCAAGGGCTTCCGCACCAAGCACGAGTTCCGCACGCATGTGTACGACAAGCATGCGGACGTCCAGCGCAAGGACAACAACTCGATACAGTGCAGCTTCTGCGGCCTGGACTTTGCCGATCCGGTGGACAGGCGGCGGCACTACAACAACATGGACTGTATCGTTCGGCTGCGCTGCATGACGTGCGATGCCAAGCTAGAAACGCACCAGCGGTTCCTGGACCATGTCTACCAGGATCACCTGGGCGGCGTGGGTGGCGGCGGGGCGAGCAGCGATAATGCCTCCACCACGGGCAGTGGCATGGCCAGGAGCAACAGCATGGAGCATTCGCCGGGCAAGAGGAGTCTGCTGGGGGCCCTGGGCATTGGCGTTGGCTCCTCGGCGGATGAGTCGCGTAGCAGCAGTGCCGCTCCGCCGCTGACCTCCACACCCAAGCCGACGGGAGTCGTCCAAGTGGGTGGCGGGGGCAGTGTCAGCGGTGGCGGCGGCTTGGCCAGCGCCTCGGCCTCCGCGCAGAGCTCGGCCAACCGAGATGCGTCCGCACCCAAGTCGCAGTACTTCTCCCGCATGCCGCAGGTCTGCCCCATTTGCGGCCAGCAGTACAACAACTACAACAACGTGCTGCGCCACATGGAATCGAAGCATCCGAACAAGCTGCCCGAGACGTACAAGTGCGTGCGCTGCGGCCTGGGCTATCCCCGGATCTCCTATCTGCGGGAGCACATGATCAACGTGCATGGCGTGGACAAGAACCGGCACTCGGGCGGCTTCGAGTACATCGTGAATGCGGACGCCGTCAAGTTGGCCGACGGCAGCACGCCGAACGTCTACACGGGTCGCTACGACTACGTGATGAAGGACCTGATGTCGATAACAAATGGTGGGACACTCGGTAATTAGGCTTAGACTGTAGACGTCCCCCGCTCTGCCTGTTTCCCATTTCATCTCGAAGACCATGGTTTTGTGTGCTTGTGTTTGTTATGTAATTTGAAATTGTGGAAAACCAATGAAACTAAAAGAGAAACATTGTATAACAGAGGCAGTTTCTTACCTTGGAAATCAAGTTAAACCTTTTCAAGCCAAACTATAGCAGAAGTTTGTGTGCTGCTCTCGCGGAAACTATTGAATTTGTGATGCCAAAAACAAGGCACATACCTTTAAAAGTTCCTCGTTCATTCCCCAAATCACTAAACCCATCTCCATTGCCCTTAACTTGTCCACTCCTCATTGTAAATCCATTCGAATCAAAGGCTTCGCTTTGCTGCCACGCCTCAAGACTAATTTCGTTTATTCTTTGCCAGTGCCAGACTAATGCATCCGCTTTCCTCCGTTTCCGTTTCCGTTTGCAGATGACGAGGAGGAGGAGCCGGGCAGCGTGGCCAAGAAGATGCGCCTGGACGACAGCAGCAACAACAGCAGCCTGGTGGGCGTGGCCAGCCAGCAGAAGGAGTGCCCCATCTGCAATGCGGTGTTCAGCAACAACATCGGCCTGTCCAATCACATGCGCTCCCACTACACGGCCTCCAATGCCGTGAATGCCGCCCTGGCGGCTGCCAATCGCATGACACCCAAATCGCTGACCATAACCGCACAACCAGCCGGAGACTCGGACGGGGGCATGGTGGCCAGTGCATCGGTTACGGCCCCAGCCACGCCGGCCAATGTGCCACCGGCCATGGCCAACCAGACGCCGCAGGAGCAGGCCGTGTTCCGGCGCAGCCTCGACCAGGCGGCGGACCGCCGCTTCCGGCGCATGCGCTGCCGCATTTGCCAGCGGCGCTTCAGCTCGAAGAAGTCCTATCGCTACCACATGCTCACCGACCATCAGGTGCAGAACGTGCAGTTCATCAAGTGCAAGCTGTGCAACGCCGAGTTCGCCTACGAGAAGGGCCTCAAGGTGCATCTGTTCAAGGTGCACGGCAGGGCCATTAAGGACGAGATGATTATCAAGCAGTTCGAGTGCGAGGTCTGCTCCATTGTCTACAGCTCGGAGCTGGAGCTGGCGCAGCACAAGCGCAGCGTTCACAAGCTGGCCTCTGCCTCCGCCTCGGCCTCCACGTCGGCGTCCACTTCCTCCAAGATCGACGATGACTTGCTGATGGACGAGGCCAAGCCCACGGCAGCGGATCTGGCCGATCTCTCCACCCTGGCGGCGAGTGCCTCAGCGGCCTCGGCTTCGGGCCAGGTCCTGGGCACGCCGCTGTACTGGTACCAGTGCAAGTACTGTCCCTCCAACTTCAACACCAACAAGAAACTGGCCATCCACATCAACTCGCACGACGAGTTCGACTCGAACGATTACTCCTGCAAAGACTGCGGCAACGTGTACAGCGGCCGCAAGAGTCTGTGGGTAAGTGTGTGCCTGGGAATAACCAGTTTGAGCAAGATGGCATCTGATATTAACCACTGCCCCTTCTCGCCACCCCCCTAGGTGCATCGCTACAAGAAGCATCCGCAAGTGCCCGACCCGGCCGAGTGCTCGCTGTGCCGCAAGGTCTTCTTCGACCGGCAGATGCATGACAACCACACGCCCACCTGCAACCGCAAGCCGATCACTTCGACCGGTGCCCACCAGCAGCAGGATGCGCAGCTGCAGCAGCAGCAGCAGGCGTCTCTCCAGCTGGCCAGGCGCACTGTGTTCCGGCACAAGACGGGCGACGACGAGGACGATGACCAGGAGGACGATGACCAGCAGCAGCAGCAGCTGGAGGAGCGGGCCAGTGCGGATGGCAATGGAACGGTGGCCTCGGGCAGTGTGGTGGCGGCGGCCACGTCGCTCAAGATACGCATACCCGAGGTGGCGTGCACCATTTGCGGGGCCCGCTTCACCGACCAGGAGCACTTCAGCAAGCACATACAGAAGCATGAGCAGGAGCTGTACGTGGACAATCCGCTGGCGGCGATGTTCGACGATGGGCCGGCGGATGCGGGGCAGTTCCAGGTGGAGCGGCAGAACGAGAACGGGGAGTACGCGTGCGATTTGTGCGCCAAGACGTTCCCCCAGGTGATCGCACTCAAGGTGCATCGCAAGTGGCATTTCAGAGGTGATAGCAAGCAGGTGAGCGTTTTTGGGCTTGTGCAGCGAGGAGGACGATGGCGACGGACGATGGCGATGGGATCGTCGTCTGTCGCGCCACCAACAACTAATGATGTGCTGATGATGATGATGATGCCTCCGCACCAGTCGCAAAAAACAGATATCAACATCTCGTCATGGCAAACCGAATCCCTACTAATCTGTGTGCTTTTCTCTCTTTTCTCTCCCCCCAAACCCAACCCCAATCCCACTCCCACCGCCTGTGTGTCTGCATCCGCATCCGGCCACTTAATCCTTGCAGAACCCCATCGACGGCGAAGCGACACAGTTGACCAACAACAATCATACAACCAACAACAACAACAACTCGATGCTGCACCTCCGCGAGCTGCATGCGGTGGGCCTGATGCCCAACCAGCAGCAGCAGCAGCAACAGCAGCAGCAGAGCCTCAACAACTCGTGCAACAGCAGCAGCCTGAACCACAACAACAACAACAGCAGCAGCAGCGGGAACCGCAGCAAGTCGATGAAGCGGAAACGTGAGCTGAAATGCGAGTACTGCGCCTCCACCTTCATCAGTAACAACAATCTGCGTCGCCACATGTACGAGCTGCACAAGCACGAGGTGAGCAATCTGCCGGAGCCGCCGGTGATTGTGGTCGACGACCATCTGACCTGCCGGCGCTGTCAGCTGACGTTCGACACCAAGGAGCTGTGGATCGAGCACAAGCTGGCCGACGCCAAGGTGGTGCGACCCTTCTGCCCCTTCCAGTGGGGCTGCGACCTGTGCGGCGAGTATCTGTCGCGCAAGGAGAAGCTGATGAACCACATCAACAACCATCTCAAGGAGGAGGTCATCGTGCCGGTGGCCACCAAGGCGGCCATAGAGAGGACAGCGGCCATGGCGGCGGCGTCGGCAGCGGATGCAAGCACAGCGGCGACGGCGCCATCAACAGGATTGGATGAGGCAGCCAAAGCGGAGGAGCAAGCTCTGGAGAAGGGTGAGGTGGCGGCAGCAGCAGGTGCAGGAGGAGCGGCAGCAGCAGCAGAGAAGATGGAGGAAGATAGCGATGACCTGGACGAGGATGATAGTTCGGGCGAGGAGGAGGAAAGCTCGGGCACGGGCGACGATGAGGACGACGACACGGACGATGAGGACGGCGAGGGTGAGGATGAGGACGAGGACGAGGAGGGCGACGGCGGCGAGGGCGAGGACGAGGAGGGTGTGCAGCCGCCGGCTCAACTGTTGCCGCCACAGAAGCAGCACAAAGCGGATCTTAACCCGGATGACGATGATCTCGTCGAGCAGATCTATAGCTCGGACGACGACGACGAAGATGATGGCGAAGTGGAGAGCGACGACGATGTCGATGAGGATGACGATGAGGAGGACGACGATGTTGAGGAGCCGGAGCCAGTGGCAATGCCGGTACGACCGCTGATGAATGGCAAGTCGAAGATTCCGCCACTGATCGTGGCCAGTTCGGATGAGGAGGACGATGGTGTGATACCCATCGAGGACATCATCGAAGAGGAGTTCGATGAGGATGCCGATCCGGATCCCGATCCGGAGGATGCCATCGAGGAGGTGGACGACGATGATTTAGATGAGGGCGATGCGGAGGACGAGCCGAATGTGGTGTCGACGGCCTCCTCCTCGGAGAGCGAGTCCACCACAACGACCACGTCCAATTCGCACTCGCACTCGCATTCGCATACGCATTCCACGGGTGAGCGGCGCCAGAAGCCGGCGGATCAGTCGAATGATCCCGGCTTTACCTGTGATCTATGTCAACTTTGTTTCGATTCTCAGGAGCTTCTCCAGAGCCACATCAAAAGCCATATCCTCAATGGGCCAAAGCTCTCGACAGCGGCCGGCCAGCCGCCAGTGGCCACGACAGCAGTCGCCACCGCCACAGTGGCAGCGGCAACAGCGGGCGTCGCGGCGGCAGCAGCATTGGCAACGGCAGCAAAGACGAAGCCTGACTCCAAGTCGGCGGCGCTGGCCAACAATAACAACAACAAGAGCAAGACTGTGGCAACAGCTGCCAAAGCTGCCACAGCTGCCACGACAAATTGAGTAATCATTCTGCCAGGCACAGCTCATCCACAACCACCGCCATCACCTCATCATCTTCATCTTGATCATCTCGATCCAAACTCACTTGAAATGTACAAAGCCAGTCCACTTAAACAGCGCCATCATGATCATCCCATCATCTCCATCTCCATCTCAGTCATTCAGAAAAAACAATGCAGGCATCAGCAGCAGGCACATGAGCATCAGCAACGCATTCCATCAACAGAAATCAGCAGCAGCCACGTTTATGTATAGCACGAGATGCGTGTGTGTGCGTGTGTGTTATATGAACCCATTTTTTTTCTCGCTTCTAGTCGTAAGAACTTAACTACCATATATGTACATCATATATATATATATAATGCATAGGCTAAGGCATTTTTTTTTCAAATGTTAACCTAGTTTGTACCGCGCACACACCCACACACAAGGCAAGAGAATATGGGATCTGTACGCGTCCCCCACTAGGCTAAGTTTCGCTATAAATCCTATAAATACATATACGGTAGAGTCTAAGCATATAGGAAAGTACGTCTAATATGTTACACATCAATTATCAAGCAAAAAGTTTACGACGCACCAAAGCAAGCGACAGCAAACGCAAGGGAAACCGCTCAGTTAGTTAGTAAAGCAGAACCATCAGGATTTTCAAAGTATTTCACACGGCAGACATGACACTCAAAACACCACGAACACAAAGCGATAGTTTAGGTTTTGTTTACGTATTCAAGCCTTGGTCTTCCCGAAATTCAAGAGGCGATTTAATGGTCGAGTAGCCAGGCTTAGGAGTCAAAAGCCAGACTTAAATAACTCTGCAAAAGCTTACCTTACTTATCAAACTACATCATAATCTAATTTATTTTATCCCCCACTATGAGCCACTTGTTTTGATACATAAACCATACAGGAGGTTGTTGGGGAATAGTCTCCTTAGCTTATCCTTTTTTATATACATATAAAGTATGGTACTTATTTTCTATTCCGCAAGATTAGGAAATCTGATAAATGTTTGAAATCGGTATGCTAAAAACTCTTATCAAGATCACTTTTGGCTAGGAATAAGGAAAAGGGAAGCTCACACAGGCTGAGTATGCCTTTCTGAATAACTCAAATTTAGCCTTGATCCTAACGTTTTTACTTTACTTAAATATTTACTTTTAAACAAGCATAGACAATACAATAGAAAACCCAATCCATAAAATAAAAAATGAACATACTATTCAACTTGGTTCTTTTCTTATTTAAATACGCTTTCTTTTCAAAAGAGCAAGTATTTCTAAGGAAGAACTCATCGAACTTATTAGAAAGAAGCTTTTGGTTATTGATATTAAATAATAGACCTTTTATATTTTTACCACTCATCTTGAGAGTTTTATTATGCTGCGTCCTTGTTCTTTTTAAGCTTATACAAACAACAGAGCAGTGTCTTGGCCCGGAAATGTCGTAGAATCTTATTACCCACACAACTGACACTATTTCACACTGGAAATCGACTTGATGCGGTAGGAAGACCAAGGTCAATAGTGGATCCATACTTAGACACGTATTTACATAGATTGAGATTTATTCGTATAGCTAATATAACGATTTACCCATAATCTGTACATTACTTAATTTCACAAACCCGAAACCACACGCATGCGCACACAACTTCCACCCACATACATATATAGACACACTGATAGCGGCGGCATTATATGTAAAAGTAGCTTAAGCAACATCTAACTTGTAACTGGAAATGTAGTCTAAAACGTACAAAATAAATTAAAACAAATGCAGAATCATATAAGCAAACTTTTGTCCCTCACGCGTTGAAGAATCGAAAAGAAAGTAATAAAAGAAATATAAACCTAAAAATATATATATAGAAAACAAAGGTGGTTTACTTTGGCGGGTTTTGCAGTGACCTGCTTGTGGGAAGTCTCTGCCAGAGACCTTATCTGAAGAACAGCCGGAAGTGCTGAAATAGCAACGATAAGCTCATGTTTTGTTCAGAGAGGTATGGGTTGGTTGTACAAGATTGGTATTTTGAAAAGAAACATGGGAAGAAGTCTTCATCTTAACTTGTAATCAGTAAGACCTTGATTCTACAATGAATATATCAGAGTTCTGCATTTTAAGCTCCCCAAAAATAATCTAGATGTATGTAGCTTAAAAAAGAAAGAAAGATTCTGTTTTCCAACACTACTTTAATCTTTGATCAGTTCTGAAATGTTGATTTTGAGTCCTTCACAACACTAGATGGTTCTGCTATTAACAGTGGTTTCCAACACTATTTAACTTAAGAAAGAATATATGTAGTAGTTAGTTCATGTCATTTATAAAACAATATGCTTCTGCCATTAAGAGTGTTGCTAACAACACTAGTTTATTCGTTTATCAGTAAATTCCTTAATAAACAAAGAATATATAGTGTTGCTTACAGCACTGTTTTAATATTTAACCAGTAAATTCCTGATTGAAGAAATAATTTAGTACTGAGTTCTGGTTTTCAGTTACCCAAAACAGTAAAACAAGATGGTTCTGCCATTAACAGTGTTGTTAATAACACTAATTTAATATTTTTTCAAAAAAGCTATGATTTAATATAGAATATGGTAATGAGTTCTGGCTTTCGGTTCTCCAAAACACCAAATAGACGCAGAGTTTCCAGTAAAACAAGGCGGTTCTGCCATTAACAGTGTTTATTTGCACGTATAAACGTAGTAAAAGGCAATACAGATTAGGTCAGGCACAAAGTACTATACTTCTTTGCGGTTTGTAAAGCGATGGTGGAATTTCGTGTGGCTCTACGCAGGGCGCCCCACTCGGTGTCGGATGTGCAGAATAAGTTATACAAAAAACAATCACAAGTCACAAGCAAATAGAATCAACCAGAGGCATGGGGCCGAGGCCTGCGCTCGCCCGGCCAAATGCACACAGCTAGGTAACACAAAGAGCAGAGCAGTCGATAACACAGAGCCAGTTGGTCGATAGAAACTATTTTATGCTGATAAGGCTTAAACAGATGGATCTACTAGAGCTAAGTGAAGCAGCCCGGCCCGGCCTAGGAGTACTGCGTGTGCGGGTTCACATTGATCATCTCCATGTTGCTGCTGGGGGAACAGAAATAAAACGTTGATTAGTTCGAGGGCCCTTAAGACAGTCAATCACATCCCCCGATAAGGACTACGGCTACCACTACCATCAATCGCTACTTTAAATGTGAAATACTTATCGCGCACCGAGCAAAGCTAAATTGGCCATGGGAGGGAATGCTGCTTCAATGGGCTATGAGGTATTCCCGGCACTTAGCGCACCTAGTGCACTACTATGCTGTGGAGGCGGAAGTGGATAAGGCGGGAAGGTATCGATGGTAATGAGGGTGAAATGGGGTTGGGCCAATGGGCTCTCGGCGAGCGGAGCTCACCTGCGGTTGCATCGCATGTGGATGAAGAGCAGGGCCAGGCCCAGGGTGATGCAAATGGCGCCGACCACAATGTACGCGATGCCCAGGAAGGGATTCTTGCCGCCGAGCACCGAGGTGGTGGACAGGATCATGCGCTTGGTGCCGTCGAACGAGACCACCGGATACTCTGCAAGGTCAGAGACAGGAATGATGGAAGGCACTAACCACAATGTCATCCCAACTCACGGTAGGTGATGTTCAGCGTGTAGTTTCCGGCCTTCAGGCCATTCGCATATTGGGTGTTCGTCTGGTCAAGACGACGATAGAGCTTCCGGAAGCTGGGCAGAGCGGCGGTGCGCATCCACACGATCAGATCCTCGTTCTGGAAGCCGTTGTTCTCCGGATTCTCCGGGTCCAGCTCGGCCAAGCTCTTCTGCCAGAAGATTGGCTTGGCAAAGTCCTCGAGGGAGACGTTGAGGTTGCCCTCCGGGTTGCGGAACTTCACCCGCTTGTCCGACGGCCAGGCGATGCCCGTCTTCAGCAGCTTGATCTCGTTGCCCGCCTGCAGCAGGGTGAGCGTGTCTGGAAGGGATCAGGGTTAGTGGGGGTTCAAGCGAGTTGGCGAGTTGCCGTACCATTGAACAGTGAGTTGGCGATGGCGCCGCAGGGCGCAATGGGCTTCCGCGACTCCGGATCGTAGGAGAAGGGGTCGCAGTCCGAGCTGGGCGTTTGCGACAGGTGACCCAGCAGCTGCTCGTCGTCCCGTGACTTCACATAGCGCCGATGGTTCTGGTAGTAGTTGGTGAGCCCGTAGTACATGTACACCACGCCCTGCGGAAGTCAGGAGAATAGTGGAATTATTAATGCTACTGCGTATGTTGTTTGTGGCAGTAAAACTTAGTAGGATTAGCTTACGATTTATAAAATTATTACAGTTTAACAATGAAATAGGTTATAATCAAATCAAAATAATATTAAAAAAAAATATTTATTTTTTATATTTACAAGATTAATTCAATTAAACTTAAAATTGGCCTAAAATTAAAATCTAGAGGACAAATTGCTTACTGAGTTTGAGTTTGATAAACCATTTATTTTACCTTTTATTATTTTTATTATTATTATTATGATCAAAAGCTGTTTCTGATTTATTATAGTAAACACAAATAATGGTATTGAAACCCATTTTAAAGGGTGTTGCCTAAAAAACGCAAATTTGTTGCAATGTGAAACTTTGTAGGAAAGTCTTTTAGATAAGAATTTGTATGCATAATTTTTGTAGCACATAAAAAACTTCAAAATAAAGTATACAAAAGATTGTTATCAAACATTAAAAATTAGAAATTGGGCACATATCGCTCTGTATGTATTGCATATTATACAAATTTTACAAATTTGATGTTGTAAAAGGTAAGAACAGGTTGTTAAAAACTTTATAGATTGTAAAACTAACTATGGTGTATGGAAAAAAGTCTAGCTGATCAGGATAGTTGAGTAATAAATAGGTGACATATCTGGGCTCAAAATCCCTTTTAATAATAGAAGCTATAAAGATATTATTTAAAGAAGTACAAGGCTACCTTTTCTGGATTATAGCGTATGAAAAACTGGTCTAAAAGATCAGGATATTTCAGTTAGGATAGGTTATATACTTGGACTGTAAAATCGCTTTTAAGTAAGTGATAGCCATGAAGCCATGATTATATTATTAGTTTTATGGAATATGCTGCATGGAAGTGATCTAACTTAGGATATTCAAGGAATGAAGAATCCCTTTGCTATGATGAAAGCCATGATGATACTATTGGACAAACTGCTGGGTTAGCTGCTCAAACTACTTCCGGCTACCCCCAACTCACATTGAAGTCCTTGGGGAGGACGAAGGGCACCTGGCAGGTGCACTTGCCGCCGGCGTTGGCCTCCAGGTACTCCGCGCAGGTGGCGTTCCCGCCCGTCGGCCGGCACTTGGTGTAGTCGATGATCAGCTCGTTGGCGGTGTTGCTCAGGTGCAGCAGGACGACGCCGATGGGTATGAAGAGCACCCCGATCACGAAGAAGGTGGGCAGGACGGTGCGGGCGGTGAGGACGGGCTGCCAGGCGGGCAGGCGCTGCTGCTTGAAGGCCGAATCTGTGGACGGCAGTGGGTGGTGGGAGCAGGCGGAGAGTGTCAGTGCTAGGGCGGGCAGGCGTGACCTCATGGCCTGTGCAGGGCCCCCAGGATGGGCCCCGCAATCGATTGGCCCCTCATTGGACATTAGTCACTCCCCTTATCACTTGTTACGCTCGCCAGTGTGCGTGCGCGCGAGTGCGCGCTGGCGAGGGAGTGGGCGGGGGAGTGTACTCGAGTCAAACTGGGTTTTCACCTGAAGGTCGCTTGGACTTGGCCGCCGCGCTCTCCTCGTTCTCCGCTGGCTGCGTGGACATGGCGGCTGCTCTGGTTTCTCTCTGGGATCGGCTGGCTCCTTGGAAAGCTCTCTTGCTCGTCCACTCGCTGCAGGTACGTCCAATTGAATAAAGTAAATACAATAAATTTTCGGATCAGCGATGGCACCACATGAGTCATCGATACACATCGATAGGTGGTATCGGTGGAATATTCGCAGTTCTTATCAATATTTTATTTACTTACAAAAACGGCTATTAAAAGCTTACAACTATAATCTAATTGGCAAATAGCGCACTTATGTAAGTAAATTTTAATATTTTTAATTTTTTAATTTTTTTTATAATTTAATTGAGATGGGTAATCGCTCGATAGCTTTTTAAATTATCGATTATATTTGGTGTTGCCAGATCATTTTCAAACGACCGTTACAAAGCCACAGTTTCATTCATTTATTTATTTTACAACATTTTCCTTAAAAAGTTAATTTTTTTGTAAAAGTCATGGTACATGTTGGAAGTTAATAACAAAAATATATGCAACTTATAATGGTGCTCAATGGACATTTTATTGTAAGAACGAATCGGACAAAAGCAACTCGTAGTTAGAGCCTAAAAATATAAAAGTATCCGGAATATTCTTAAATTATAGGAAGTCGAGTTCTTTATCCTTTTTTGTTGCTAAAATTTATATTTTTAATTTAGAAAGGTTTTAAGCACTATTAAAAAGGAAATACTTTTGGGAACCAGTTGGTTGGTTGCGAACTTCGGTGAAATCTAGCAATGTTAAGAACCGGAAACAGAGCTGCCAGATAAGAAGATTTTGAATTATTTGTTCTTTTCTTACCTAAAAGAAATATTTCAGGAACAACCATTTTAAGGTGTCTGATTTAAATTTATAGCAAAAATATAGCAATTCAAGTGGAAACAGAAAAACAAACATTTTTCCAGGTCCTCCATCCAAAGCTTTAAAACACAAGCCACAGCGGTTTTATTTTTACAACTCGATCGTCATTTTTATTTGTAATTTTATGGTAAATCATTAAATGTAATACAGAAATTAGCAAAAAAAAAAATATATAGGCTGCAATCAATATTTAATAAGTACAGTTAATAAATTAATCAGTAGCGTATAATTGAACTAAACTAAATGTGAACTGCGGGGGAGACTAATTTTTAGTAGGGGGATTACGTGGTACAGACAGGGGTTTTATTTCAAGAGTACACTGCAAGAAGTCGGTGAGCGCTTCTCCCACTGTAATTAGGAAATAAATGCATTATTAATTTAAATATAACAATTTAACTTTTCTCCTCTTAACGTTGCTTCTTTTTTTTAATTTTTAGTATTTACACAGAGTTTACATTCAAGAATTACATAGATTATTATGTTTTTAATAATTTCTTTTGCATTTTTCAACACATTTTGGCGTTGTAACTTTTCCTCCAACCGGCAAACTTTGAGTTTGGCAAACAATTGTCCACAACATAAAATAAATGGGGTTTCGCTGTAGGAAAACGCCAGATATTCCGCGGAGACTTTATAATAGATTTAAAAAAAAATTTGAGTAGCACCTAATAAGTGTGGATTTTCTCTGTATTTATTTCCATGCCTCGGCTGCTGCCCAAAATGGGGGTGTGGCAGTATGGGGCAGCATTTGCTTCACTTTCTCTCCGTTTCGCGTCTCGATTCTGAACTTATAACTTTGATATTTCCATACTGGCTATCACTCACATTCGCTCATCGTCTGCATTCAGTCAATATATTTCCATACATTCGGCTCATTCACTCACTTAGCCTAGGTTCCTTTCGACTCCGCTCATTCGCTCCCTTCTTTAGTACAGATTAATATAGCACTTGTTCAACTTTCCTCGACATTTTTGCAATAAAACAAAAACACAAAAGTCTAAAAAATTGCAAAAAAAAAAATATAGGTTTTGGGGTTGCCACCGAAATCGCCAGGCGCTGAATTCGGGTGGGGTTTTTATAGTAGTTATTTAGTAACGCTTAGCGATTTCCGTAGCATCCCCGAATATGTTTGTTAAAGTTAAAAAACCTTTACGCGTTAGAAAGTTCTTCGTGACGTGACTAGGCAAGTTTAAATGTATTGTTGTTTTGTTTTAACAATGTTGTCCCTCTTGTTCTCCAGATTTGTAGCTCTCAAGCAGCAGGAATATCACTTGAAAGTGATATATTTTTAGGGAATTATCATCCACTGGCACCTCCCGTCGACATCGCCTCAACTAAGCGCTCGATTTTAGTACGTCTTAGAGCCGTTTCGTTGTTTTAGTACGTTTGAATTTGGTTTAGTGCGATGTTAGAAGTATTTCGCGGTTTTGTTAATTCTCTGGATGTTTTCGCTGCGTTTTCGTGTTAAACTCGAGGACTTCGTGGGTCGTCTACAGATGCTCGTCGCCGTGGTATCCGTTCCGAAGAGGCTGCCGCTCCTGCGAGTGATCCGTGGGTCGGTTGCGGTTGAAGAAGCCGCACTGTAGTGGTTAAAAAATGGGAGATTTTTAATTAGAAAAGTGTGTATTATTTTTTTTGAATTTTCAGAAATGTAATAATTAAAAAAAAAATAGGGTTTAGAAATTAAAATCAAACTCAGTCTTTAAAATAAAAAAAATATATTAATGGTTTTTTTCGCTTTTAAAAATTTTTCTTTGAGGAAAGTAATTCAGAAATATAGATTTTAATATAATTTATAAGAACTGACAATTTGATGAGGTTTAGTATCTTTCTAAGTTAATATCAGTTGATAAACAGGAAAAATTGTTTCATTATCACTCTAATATTATTCAATGTTCAACTTTTACAAGTAAATTTAACTATGAATATCAATTTAATAAGCAAGCGTCTATAACCCACCTTGTAGAGCAGCCAGACGAGCAGCAGGAAGATGAGTGCTCCCGCGCAGGCGGCCAGGACGACGACCCACAGGGGCACCAATTCGGGCTGCTGCAGGGGCTCCGGCTCCGCCTTGTAGAAGATCTCGTGCGTCTTGACGATCGGATCCTTCGGGGCTCCGATGAAGGGCAGCAGCACGACATTGGCCACCGCCAAGGTGGACACATTGAGTGGCACATTCGAGGCCAGCTTCTCCATGGTCTTGGCCACCATGCGCGCCCGGATGGCCACGAAGGCGGCGTCGCCGTCCTCGGTGCCCAGGTTGGTGACCACACACCGGATGGTCTTGCACTTGGCCGACTTGCACGGCGAGTTCAGATCGATCTGCTGGCGCTGGCCCTCTTCGGCCTCCTCGGCCGCCTCATTGGATCTCCGCAGGCGACGTTGACCACCGGAGCTGCTCGAACTGGAGCTACTGCTGCTGCTGCTGCTGCTCCACTGGCCCGGGGTGGCCTGCTGCAGGTTGTCCTCGTCGTAGAAGTCCTCGTTCTCGCGGCCATAGTAGGGCTTGCTGCCCGAGGAAAAGGTCACATGGTGGGTCTGATAGCCACCGGGTGCTCCACTGCCGCTGTACTGGGTCTGGCCCTGGTAGGATGTCTGCAGCGGGTGTCCCGCTTGGAACTGGGCCTGGTTCTGACCCTGGTAGTGCCCCTGGCTGCCGCTGGCGAACTGGCCCTGGCTTTGGCCCAGACTCTGGCTGGGATTCTGGTACTGCTGCTGACTCCTGTACAGCTCGTTGTCCACATTGCCCCGGTTGAGGGTGCCCAGATCGAAGCCACCGGCATGGAAGTTGCCATTGCGACCGCCAAACTGGGACTTATCACTGAAGGTAACGGGGGAACCCAGTCCGCCAGAGCCGCCGGAACCCGCCAAGAGGATCTGCTGGCGCTGCTGCTGCTGTTGCTGCTGCTGCTGACTTGGCCAAGTGCGGTAGTTGGAGGAGCCGCTGGAGCTGCTGGAGCTACTGGACTGCTCCACGGGTCTGGCCATCTGGATGTGGCCCTGGGTGCTGTGACCACGCAGTTGAGCGGATGGAGCACCCAATCCGGAAGAGGAGCTGCTGGTGGAGAAGGTGGTGAAGCTGCTCTGATTCATCCTGGGCTCCTGCACCGCCTGACTGGCGCGATCTCGATGAATGATGGAGGCATCTCCAATCGACTCCAGCTTATCCTCATCCAAACGCTCCTGCACCTGTTTGGGTGTCAATCTGTTGCCCGCATCCGTGGTGTTGCCAACAATGACACCCTGCACGAATCCCTGGCCCTGGGCCTTCTCCACATGACCGCCAGCGGCTTCAGATTCGGCGCTGGCCCATCCCGATGAGTTGACAGATTGCCCAGACACCTGAACCGAATTCGAAATGGCACCCTGGGCCTGCAGATACGATTTCCTTACCAGCTTCTCGTCCAGCTGCAGATTGTACTCGTTGACCGCCACCTGTTCGCATTGGATCTTGCCACCGGTCTCCGGCTGATTTAGCAGGTACATCAGGGCGTCGCCATTGATGGTCTCGTAGGGCAGATGGATGTTGACCTCCGCCTCCTCGATGATCGAGGGGCGATTGTTGCGGATCTCGTAGATGTGCACCACCTGTGGTCCGATATCGTCCTCCTTGGTGGCGTTGCTCAGCACCTTGTAGTCGTCGGCCTTGTACAGCTGGTAGTCGGGCAGCGAGGTGCCCTTGATGTCCAGGTCGGTGTCCACCCAGATGCCCACGCTCTGGCGGATCTTGTTGTCGTAGTCGGAGCCGGGCTTTTCCAGATTCGTGGAGTTGGCCTCCCAGTAGAAGTCGTAACTGGAGGAGCTGCCATATTTTTTCTCCGGCGCCAAAATTATCTTGAAATTTGCCTAAAAGGGAATGAAAAATAAGGATTAGATGGGTTTTATAAATTGGAATGTGTCACAGAAAGCGAAAGGGATCTTAAAATACTTTTGAAGGTGTTTAAAAATAAGCTTTTTAGTTCTTTGGAAATTTTTCATCATTTGTTGCACCCTTTTGGGCACCTTATTTAAATTTTATAAAAGGTGTCTAATAGTATACTTTCTCATGTTTTTTGTCTAATGCGTCTTTGGTATATAAATTATTTTTAAATTATTTTAATTTTACTGGAAACTCAACCTACGACAACAGCAAAATGCTGCTGGCCAGCTTCGCTGACGACGTCTGCTTTCTCAGCTCCTCGAACAGTGAGACCGAGTCTTCACAAACGCTGCAAACCTACCTCAACGAATTCGAGAAATGGGCCACGGCGAACAATATCAAAATCAACGAAAGCAAATGCGTAAACGTTTGCTTTACGTTACGCCGAAAAACAACTCCGGTGGTCCACATTAATAATGTGGACATAGAGCAAGCGACTAAGGCGAAATACCTAGGCCTCACACTGGACAAACGCCTAACCTTCCGAGAACATATTGCCAGAGTCGTCAAAATGTGCAACCTAAAGCGGAACCAATTATTCTGGATGCTAAACAAGAAAAGCAAACTATCTCTAAGATGCAAGCGGCACATTTATCAACAAATCATCGCACCAACTTGGAGATATGGAATCCAAATTTGGGGAGTGGCGGCTGCGTCCCACCGAAAACGTTTCCAAACCGTCCAGAACAAAACATTAAGACAAATCACTGGCTGTGAGTGGTTCGTTAGCGGCCAAACGCTTCACAATGACCTAAACCTGAGTCTTGTTGAAGACCAAATATCGTTCTTCTCAAGCAGGTACAACGACCGTCTAACTGCCCACCGTAATCGTCTAGCCCGGAGATTACAGGGGGCTATCCCAATTCGCAGGCTCAAAAGAAGACATTTTGGGCTGCTCCTAAGAGACTAATATGAATATATTATTTACTTGAAACTAGTCGTAATTTGATCTACTCCTATATACCAAGTTGAAAACTAATTATAATTTATAATTAAGAGATTATTTACTTAAGAAAACATTTAGGTTAAAGGCTTTAATTAGATCTGTTCCTGGATTATATTAAATAAAGATGTTAATTAAAAAAAAAAAAAAAAAAAAAAAAAAACTGGAAACTCAGAAAGGTGTCTAAAAGTATGCTTTGTCACTTTTGCTGCCTACTTTTAAGCACACCAATAAGTGATTTCAAAGCCCTAGAGGTTTTTAAGTCTAAACATATTTTTATTTCACTAAAGCTTCACTCACAATTTTGTTCGACTCCAGGGGATTTCCAATGTCGCACTTGAGCGTGTGGTTGTTCTCCGGAGTGGGGGCTGAGCAGGAGATGGGCGTGTCCTTCTTCTCGCCCAGCTGCTCCACCTTCCTGTACTGAAGATCCGGCGGGGTGACCATGTAGAAGGCGGCCTCGAAGGCATCCTCGTTGGTGTTCGAGATGAGGACTTCGATGACCAAGGGTTCGAGTGATCCAAAGAGATACTTGTCCACGGTTCTGGAAATCAGATCAGAAAATTAACGAGGAATTCTAGAGGAGATCAAAATAATACCCACTTGACTTCGAGCTTGAGATCTGGTTCGCAGATGTTGTCGGGGCCACAGTTCTTCTGAATGTTGATGGCATCCCTGAGGACGATCTCCCGGTTCTGATCGATAACGGGTTCCAGAAGGCTGCGCCTTTGCCGGACCATGGGATTCAAGGGACGACTGCTGCGCAGATTGTAGCGGGCCTCGACCTCCAGCGGGGTCAACTTATCCTGCACCTTGTCCAGCAGATAGACGGTCTCATTCAGGCAGTACCTCTGGCCATAGTTTAGCCGGATGGTTTGATTCCTGATATTCTTGCCCTCGTCCCGCAGGAAGAACATGCGCGGATTGGGCAGCTTCTTGGCGTCCAGCAGCCAGGACACATCGAAGTCCAGTTGCTCGGGGAGATAGCGACCGGTGTAGCTCCAGCAGGTGGTCAGGAGCATGCAAGGCACCTTCTTGTGGTCCCTGAACAGCTGGCAGCTCCGATCGTCCAGGCTGATCAACTTGGAGTTGCTGGCAAAACTGGTCTCGGCATTGACGGCGGCCACTGGCCGGGATTTGAAGATGAACACCTGGCCGGAACTGTAGGCACCGACGGCCAGATCTGGATAGGTATTGCCGTCCATGTCAAGGCCACCGGAGAGGGCGAATCCAAAGGTTTTCGGGTAGGGAGCTCCCTCCACAATCTCTTCCGATCTGATGATCTGCGATGGCTTGGCCAGCGGACCCAGTGGCGACCCGTGGAAGATGTAGACCACGCCGCGGCCCTCGGGTCCGTCGTAGGGAGCACCCACTGCAAAGTCCCCGTAGCCATCGCCATTCACATCGCCCAGGGTGGTCAGGGCCAGGCCGAATCTTCCCTTGCTGTGCAGACCATCGCGAATGTGCTCCGTGGTCCAGCGCTTCTCCTCGCTGGGTCCTCCCTGCAGCAGGATGTACACCCTGCCCACATCGTACTTGCCCTCCACATTGTCGGGATCCGTGTACATGGGTGCGCCGATGAGCAGATCGTCCAGGCCATCGCCATCCACATCGCTGGTGGCCAGGGAGTAGCCAAAGTATTCGCCAATCTGGCGACCCGTGATATTGAAGATATTCGCCATGTTCCAGCGATTCACGACGATCCGTCCCACGAGATTACCACCTCGGGGCATGCCGATGGCCACATCCTCGCTGCGATCCCCATCGAAATCGCCGGTGACCATGGAGTAACCCAAGTAGGAGTCGTCATTCTTCGAGGCGCTTTCCGAGGTGGAGAACACCTGGTTCTCCGGCCTGGTCACATCGTGGGAACTGGCCATACCTGGGGATGTGGTAAAGAACTAGGGTTACAAACACTGGCCAGGGCGTCGGGATATCATCTCTATTGAAACGTTTGTTTTATTTTTTGGGTGAGTTTGGTTTGCTTCAGTTGCGGTGGAAAAATAGGGCTACACATAGTTTTTAAATATAAATTCTTATTAAAAGAATACCAGAATAACAATCAAATCACTATGTTTAAGAAATCTCTTTAAAATGTAATTTTTGGTGTCTAAAAGTAGGCAGTGCTAAGTTTTAAATATTTTGCTGCCTACTTTTAGACACCTATAATGGTTTTTATAATAATTTGACTATTCTTGTGATTCGCGTAGTATCTGAATATCATTTTTAATTTTTAAAAAATAGTTTTAAATTTGTGTTCTTAAACTCCTATTTTTCTGACCGCAACTGTTCTGGCGCATATGGCTAAATGGGCATGCTGGGCAAGAACAAACAACGATATCAACGATGATGGGCACATGGTGAGATGGCACATGGAACTATTAACTACTCCCAGCCAAGGAAGCCACAACAACAATTACCACAAGATACTACACTACGTTTTTGGATGATTACGTGTATATGTCTGATTACAGGGGCACTACAACAAACATGCTGGGGAAACGAGCTGAGATTATGATTAGTTTGCATTCCAGTTAGTACAGTCAAGGCCCGAAATAAGCGACATGCTCTTAAGAATATAAACTAAGCAGATTTTGAGGGCAGACGAAAGGTACGGTACAACTGGGGCAGCAAGAGAAAATTTATGTATTTCATTTTATTCAAAAATATTTCACTTCCTATAATTAGTTAAAAAAAATGTTGGCTAACTCCCTAATACTCCCCAAAAAACCATTGCCCTTTAGCCTTATCAATTTTATAAATAGCTGAACTATAAATGTAGAGAATAGACATTTTACAGCTTGTTAGTAAAATTATATTGTAACTTCTATAATTCTTGTAATTCTTGTAATTCTTGAAATGTAAAACAAATTGTTTAGAAATTTGTTTACTCTTCTTAAGAACAGAAAATATAAAATCCCTTAATATTTCCGAATTTTGTTCCAATTTTCATAATAGTAAAACCGTGTTCCGAACTAAGAACCCCTCTTTTGAATAGTTCAGCTTTTTGAAATAAAATATATTGTTGCATACTTTGTGACAGCTTTCAAAAGAAAGTAAAATATTTTGAATACAACCATAAGATCTCTCTCTCTGCCGTTCCGTGACACCTTTGTCAAAGCCACCCCTTTGGGGATAACCCAGGATCAGACGAAGAAGAAATCAATTACATACATAGCATTCTTAAAACCATTTCTTTTTCATCGAGTTGATCCTAAAATGAGAAAAGCGGTTAGGCCAACAACCATTAAAGCACATTTTGGCAAAGCGGGAGGTACGTAGTTTTTTTTTAACCCTCTGTAACCATAGATATTAATAGGCAAAGCTTTCTAGAGACTTCTGTTGGGCCCCATCGAACAAATCTATATAGTTTGCTTTTTTTCGATGGGTGGTCCAGGGTGTTTTCTTATATCGATGGATGATGTTGGATAGAGTTTTCATGAGGTTTGATTTGATGTTTTATTTTTGATCGTCAGACACCGTTAATGGGACTCTCAATGGCGTTTGTGTTTATGTGGGTGGGTGTTGGTGTTTAGGTACTTTTTTTGAGCTGGGTTAATTTTCGTAGGTACAGTTTCGGTTGAGTTTTGATTTTTGAGGCAGTGGGTGAGAAGCATAGTTGCTGTTTCTTTTTTGTTTATTTTAATTTACGTTTTTTTGCGTTTTTATTATTATTACCTCCAGTGCCGAAGGGCTGATAAAGAGGCGGCTTAAATGGAAACTCGGCATCGGGCGGTATCGAGTAGGTTTGTCCTTTTTATGGTTTTTGTTTTCGGTATATCGGGGTTTTCGATTTTTTTTGATAGCAACAAAAGTTGTAGGGAAGAATGTTGATTGGGATTCGGTATTGGTTTTCGGGTTCGGGTGATCGAGTGGTGCGGTTCGGTTTTTTGGGAATCGGTACAGAATGCATTACACATTTTCATTTGAAGTTCGGTACAAAATCACATGCATTTTGCCCCGACACACGGGATATTGATTGAGTGTAGAGTGAGACAGAAGGTGGAGGAGGGAGCAAAAAATATAAAGAGAAAGAGAGAACATAATTTTGATTAATCAGATCAGGAAGAACATTACGCGTTATACGGTACAGGTACAGTTACGATTACAGTTAAAGATACGATTACAGTTACAGTTAACGTTACAGTTACAGTAGAAAGTCGTGTATCAGGTACGGTACAGTAAATGCAGCTAACTTCAATAGGGTTAACATTAACATTAAGTTACGATTAACAAAAGTCACGATTTACGGTTATATTGCTGACTCCTGCTGTCGAGTTGTGAATGATATTGGAGTTAGCAAAATACAGTATTTTTTTAATTTTAATTTTCTGTGTACTACTCAGGTATTGGGTACAATTTTGAAAGGTACAATATTGTTAGCTTTTGGCAGCGACAATGGTGCGACGTTAGGCCAATTGGGGTTAAACGATTCGGAGACAACAACTCGACAACACAATATATATAAATCGACGTCACGAAACTTAGTCAACTCTACTTATTCGATAACTGTGCATTTGGAAATTGTAGCTTTGGGATACAAAATTGTACCTAACTTTTAAAATTGTATATCTTTGTTTATAATAAAAAACACAATTATCGATTTTTAAAAATATTTTTCATGTAAGAAAACAACTTTACAAATGTACCTTAAAATTGGTAGATTTTAGTGTAAAATTGCTTTGACTCCACTTTTCAAGTGTTTCTACAATCTACCTAAGAATTTTTTATCGACTAGACGAAGTTACAATGCGACATGCACTCTAAATACTTCTTAGTTTTTAGCTTAATCTAGCATTCCATCTTCTACAGATGCATATTCTATGATACCCACTTAGAACTACCGATTAAGTGTTAGAGACTGGAAAACCTTATTGTAGAGGATCGGTATTACGATACAAACATATAACTAGACCCATATTATGTGGATTATATCCACTGAATTACGTATCCATTAAGTTACTTAGGTTAAGGACTATCAATGGAGAAAAAAATTAAACACACGAGGGGATAAATAAGATAAACTTAGCTAGGGAAAACTAGGTTAATGCAATCACTTTGATTTTGTACATCGGAGGGCAATCAAAATTCAATATTTTCGTGGGCTTTATAGCTAGAGGAAGGACGAGGACAAATGCTAAATGAAAACGGGGATAACGAAATTCAAATTTCAAACCAGACTACGTGTGCGTGGGTGTGTGTTCTTGTGTTCGATCGGGATCGTCTAGGGTTTAAGGATATTACTTATAGTTCTAGCTATGACTAAATACATTGGATAAATTTCGATGGTCTCGATGAGACACGAGGTACTAGAAAGAGCAGCAACTTCAAAATACATACAGTAAAAGTAACTCGTCTCAAGAGACAAAAAGGTATTGAGGTACGGATAAATAAATAAATCAGAAGTAGAACAACGGTACACGGTACATGTGGGAAAAACGTGCACTTACCTTGCCAGTACCAACTGCCAGGTGCGCCAATAAACAAGCGCGATCCATTCTGCAACGGGAGAAAAAAAGGTTACAGACATATAAACATGTGTAGGTATATAATAGTCAAATCGAATGCTGGGGATGCAATTGTGAATGCAAATGTTATGCCACGATCCCAACGAGGTGCCAACTAAACGTGCCCATGTCTGTCCACCCGTCTGCCTCTTCCGAGCCATTCCATGCATATAATAACTCAATGAAACCCAAAAAAAGAGAGGAAAAAAGGGGACCTTTTGGAGGTCTAGAGATCGGATTTTAGTCTTCTCGACGCAGATAGAACTTGGAATGCTCTTGGTTTGATTGAGCATATGTAGTAGAGTCAAGCTTTTCCTTGAAATAATTTGAACTTTTAAAAATTTTTAAGCATAAAATGACATTTTACCACATTCTAAATTCCTCAATAGTTATAAATAGAGTTCCGAAATCACTTGAAAAATAATCTAAAAGTATGCTGCAGTATATTTCTTGTTTCATAGTTTTTCACTTCATACTTTTCGACGTTTTACCCACTCATGAATATCCATAGTCCCCTATTTTATAGGGTATACCCACTGAGTACTTACCCCGTTGATCGCTGCACTAAATCCAGCCTGACACGAGCCCTGGCGATGATAACCCCAGTTGTCTGCAAAGAGAGATGGAAATGCATAGCATAAGTGAGTGATTGGGCAAAAAAAAGAATGTAAAAGGGAGGCTGAGGCGAGGGAATGTCAGTCACACACAGTAGACCATTTAGGCATTGTGCGACTGGGATTGCGTTTGCGACTGCGATTTCATCATAAATGTTCGCAGGGCCCCGGGGTTTACGAAAAGGGAACGGTGTGTGGGACAATAAATTGCAAATAATTACCGATGCAATGCAATAAATTGCGCTGCTATTTGTCAGTCTAGAGCTGGACGAGAGTTGGACGAGCGTTGGAGCAACATAAAAGGATTAGAGCGCGCCTTTGGGGCAAGATCTTCGCCTGCCAAAGCGATGGACATTGAAATGAAAACACAACAATAAAAGCAGCCCCAACTGCCGAGCGGCAAACAAAAAGATCAAGACGAGGCCCAAAGTGGAGACGGCATCCGCAACTACATATATCCACATCCACATCCACGACCATTGCCGCACATCCTTTTGTTGGCCCCGCCTTTTGTTTGTTTGTTTGTTTGTCCGGCAAAGTGTCTGGCGAATGTTGCCTTGCTACCAAATACGAAATCACGTAACATCAGCTAAGAGATCAACAAAAAAGAGAGGAAGTCGAGCCCTAAGATACCCTTTTAGAACACTAACTTAGTCAAAAGTACTTTAATAAAGCAAAGTCTATTTGCGATTCAAGATATAATACGGCGAAAAGTATAGAACACAACCAAGGGAATTTAAGTGATTGATGTACAAAGTTTATGGCGCCCCCGGTGGGGCTTTTAGTTATATATTTGTTTTCGGCACCCCCGGTTGGACCCAAGATTTTTTTAAGCTATAATTTGCTAAACTGATGATGTCCTCTACCAAAGAAAAGGGTATTACCCGCGACAACAACAACTTTATGTCGCATGTGCGGATAAAAGCCAGGCCTCCAGTACAGAAAAAAAAGGAGTAGGAAAAGGGGGACTTGGACTTGGAGCAAAAACAACAGAGAAATCAACAGGCAGATCGTGCGTTTGATCAAATTAAACGATAACAATTTGTCTCGAAGTGTTTCAATTTGAGCGCAGCGACAGCAGCGACGGCAGCAACATGTTGCTGCTGGCACCGGCAATCGCATAAGTCAACTCTTTTACTCGGTTTTTTCTTCTTTTTTGATTTTTTCGTAACTCGTAACTCGCACACAGGTCCTCCTCTCGTACGTGAGCATACCCATGGCATTGTCTTCGCAGTTGTGTGTAGTAATTCCCATAATAAAATCGCCCCGTCTTGAATTACAATTAGTTTTTAGCAAGGGCACGCCGAGATCTCCGCTCCTTTGTCGACATTTCAACTTGGCTGTTGGTCACTCGATTGTTTTGTACTCTTCTTTGATTTACCCATGCCTTTTTTATGCCCCGTCCTGTGTTTCCTTTAACTATTTACTTTGGCATTTTGTGCGTTAAGTTGGTATTTATTGCTTTCAGTGATGTCGGAATGTGCTGAGCGGACTGTCAGGATGAGTTGCTGCCGATGTTGCTGCTAATCATTTCACAACAACAGCACTATGTCAGCATTAATAACGCAACAACGAGACCACTGGGAATCGAGTTGGCCCATTCGAATGTGCTTAGAATATATAAGTCGCCAGGTGGATTGAGCAATCGCCTCATAAAAGGGGCCTAAACTAACATCAAAATGCAACTAGTTCGACGAAACCGTCAGAAAAGGTTAGAGAAATATAATAAATTATTTAAATGGGTAACATCTTAAGATTTTTAAATATGACAAATGTTAATAAAAATATAAATTTAACTAGGTCAATATAATATATAATATTTTACATATTGTCTCACATAGCTCTGTGTTTATTTTATACAAAACGTGTTCTATCCGTAGAACAAAAATCCCATTACAATTTAATTACCCAAAAAGTTTGAAATATTTTCCAGAATGAATCAGTTCATTACAGCCACTTCAATTGACTCAGAGTTTTAGGCAAATCCAACGTACATCGCCATAATTTCCTTAGTCATTCCACGAACCAATAAGCAAACAAGTAATAAAAGAGCAAAAGCAAAAGCAAAAGCAAGAGCAATTCTTCCGTATGATAAACTAGTTCAAGAGTCACAACCCCAACTAATGGCCATATGCCAGCCCCCATGGAGAAAGACTCATACGTAAACACACATCTCTACGGATATAGCTCCTTAAAAATCCGAAAGATATATGCAGATGTACAGCCACTACATACGTAAGCTGAATGCTTTGCATCTGCGAGGCGAGGCTAAAAATAATCACACCTTCTCCCAACTTTGCGGAGGAGAAGGACGCGAATGCCCCATGTGTGCTCGATTTTATATGTACGCCCATTTATATAGACCTAGATATAGTCGGTATAAAGCGATGACTAACCAAACAAATTTGGCAGGCTGTCCCAAAGGCAAAAAAAAAAATGAAAAAGAAAAACACTGAATAATCGGAAAAGCAGGGAAAGTAATGTGAGGTAAAAGCGGGAAAAACAAATGCATCACAACGAAGAAAATAAAACTTTGAACATCGTATTAAATATTTTTAAATACACAAACATCGGAGGAGCAGCACTACAAACTACACAGAATGGATATGTTTTTCAAGTTTTCGTCGGCCCGTATTTGTCGGCTGTCAAGTCGCATAAATCTCTCATTCGATCCAGGTGGGTGGAGATCTTCTGGGTTGCAAAGGTTTACGATATAATCTGCCGCTGTTGGTTTATGCTTCCAAATTAATCACTTAGGGCTGAGATGGGTTGGGAAAATGAGCGAACATCAAAAACGGACAACTAAGTGGAATGTGTTCTTTCGAACAGCTGCAGAGTAAGATTTTACAGGAAGCTCTATTTCCATCGCGACCGAGCAATAAACTTTTCACGCCAAATAGGGTCTTGAGAAACTGTTCGAAATTCAAATTCTATTAAAAAGTAGGTGTGTCCGAGGTTAAATCTAGGGCTTAAGAAACATTTGTTTCTAATTCAAACTGATTTTGATGTTCCTTATTTCGAAAGGACGAAAATTAAATTTCTTGCCTACTAGATACAAATATATATCGAAAAAGTTAGGTTTTCCCGAATTCAAATCGCAGATATGGAATTTTTTTCTTATTTTAAATATTAATTGAATTTTTTTCTTTCTGAAAGCATTTTAATAACCGGCCCAAATTTATTTCTTTAAGCAAATACGTTCGAGTTCAAATCCTGTCCAAATCTAATAAAAAATGAATATGTCCGAGTTCAAATCCAGGGCTTAAGAAATATTTTTTTCTAATTCAAACTGATTTTGATTAATCTTAGAGTGAAGAAATAATAACACCACTTTTTTTTGCTACATACAAATTTTGGTTTGTTTGGTTCAAATCAAAGATATGTAATTTTTTTTGTAAGAAATATTGAAATTTTTTTAAATTTTTCTTAAAACGAAAATATTTGTAATCTGCCCAAAAAATCAGATCTTGTGCCGTAACTTGTACCATTCACCTCAATTGCTCCCCCACCGATTGTGGAGCGTTCTTGACACTTTTCACTTTCCCTCAAGTTGCCGTTATTCGATACTGGGGCACTACCAAAAAAATGAAAGAAAATAAAGCTAAGGAGAAAAAAGTGAAGCAACAAAAGCCGAAGGAATGCCAGCGACTGACAGTTTGAATTTCGCTTTTCAAGGGATTCCCTGCCGCTCGAATTACAGAATCACACCGAATCGGAGGTCGAATTAGGCCTGTGGTGTGGGTTAATGTTAATGTTAATCCCGGCCAGGGATTCCCGGTCCCTGCGATGCACGAATGGGTACTCACTTGTCCGGCAGGGGGAGACCTCGTAGAACTGCTCGAAGTTGTGCGAGGTGAAGCAGGTGCCCACGGGATCAATGCGGAACGCCTTCGATGGCGTCATCGTGTGGAACACATAGCGCGGTGCACAGGCCTGCAATGAGAAATGGAAATGGAAATCAATGGAGATGCAGTCAAGTGCACGTTGAGAAAATGTTTTAGCCCTCCCACGACATATACAACCATATATTTCAAGCTAAAAACTGCAATGAATTCATGTAGGAATACGAGTTTTCTGTTTTTACTGCATACTTTTGGACACCTTATTCTTTTTATATCATATATCTTATTTTTGAAAATGGTTTAAATTATTTTATATTTAAAAAACAGAGTCATATGTATAATTATTTATTTTTAAATTTCAAATATTTATTTTGATATTATTATAGCCTTAAATATTTTTTTCAGGTGCAAATGAAAGAGGCAGGGGCAGGCATGGAAATTATTTGGTGAAGATGTGAGACAATGGCAGGCCAGCAGCAACGGCAAAGTCATGGAGCTCTGCGGCCCTCCTAAAATGGCCAAAGCGAATTAACAGACCCCATATCCACCAAGCACAGTGGGGCTAAACAACTGGAAAAATTCTCAGCCCTTGGTTAAAGGTAATGTCCTAAAAAATCAGCAGTACTTTTAAGTTTAAATAAATGTTATGAAGAGAAGGGAATTTTCAAAATTTTCATTTCTAATTCTCATTCTTTTATATATTATAATTATTATATATAAATATATTTATTTTAAAAAAATATTTTTTAATAATTTATAAATAATATTTGTATACCAAGTAATAAAGTTACACTTTTTAAGAATAAACAACGATTTCTCTGAAACAAATAACCTTAGGTACCGACCCACTGTGCGTGGGGAGTGAGTTAGCCTCGTCGCATTGGATCGCCTCGCATCCCAGCCGATCTGTGTGTTTATATAGTTTTATAATGTATAAATGGCTGGCAGTTGGACATAAAACACGCACGGGACTCGGGGTCTCAGCCATCTCTGTCGCAGTGCCGTTCCAAATATGGTCAGCGGTTGGAGTTTTGTGGCATGAGGCATGGGGCATGGGGCAGGAACAGCCGAAGCGGCCGCAGCAGCAGGCATCAGCATCAGCGTCAAGATCTTAGGCCGGGCCATTGTCTCCGCACTGCAATTACTTTTACAAATTTATACATATTGTGCCATTTATGGCAACCAGTGGCTCTCTGTATCTGTCGCTTTTCCGCCCAGCCCCCATCCTTTTGGCAACTCTGACATAAACTCAAAATGACGCGCTATCGCCAAAAATGCATGCTGATCGGATATCGGATGGGAGCGGATGGCGGGGCCGTACCATTCAAATGCCCCATTGAATCACAAATCTATGGGCCAGGCCATATTATGCAAGCTGGCGCAGAATCGGGCAACGAAAATCACAGTCCAGCTAGCCCTACACTCTAAGAAACATAAGACCATATATGAAACCCACTTAAAGCTAAAGTGAACACATATATCATCACTGAATTCACGGAAAATATAAAGGATTTTACAAGTACTTATAAAAATGTCTAAAAGTATGCATCTATATATTTATAAAAATATTATTGCATACTTTTGAACACCTTGATAGATTTTTAATAGATTTCTAAAACATCTCTCTATACAAGCCATTATTATTTGATTTCTAAGATATATGATCCAGTAAAAATCAGTTAAAGAAACGGTTTAAAAACTGTGTTTTATAATGCCTAGAAAATGTTTATAATTCCCAAGTCGTTTTTTCACTACCACTGTTAGAATGAATCTTTGTATGTTTAGCCTTATGGCTCATATCTAAATAAACTACCTTCCAATACCTTGATGTTTTCCCTAGTGTATCCCCAAGAAATGGATAAATAATAAAAACAAGAGCCTGAGAGTGGGTCCAGACAATCGACTTGCCGCTGGGCACTCGGGGGAGCGATGAACAATTCAATTGAAATTCCCAACAATTGCCCGCGTGGACCATTGTCCATGCCATGATCAATAAGTTAATAGCAATTTCCTATTAAAAACTTTATTATCAGTTGCCCGGCAGACAGATTCTTTTGCGGACTTTGCGGCCCACAGTCTGCAGTTCGCGGTAAAATAGTTAGATATGCAAATGAGGAGCGGCCTGAGGAGAATGGATCCCGAAAACAGGTCCGCAGTTGCTCCTCACACCGAGCATTGAAATCAAAAATTATGGTTATGAATATGGGCTTTGACCAAGAGTGGGGAGTGATGTATACCAAAGCGCTACCATTTCGAGATGTACTTTTTATAGTTCAGGCATTTTAAACAAGATTGGAAAGTTATTTACCGGGTAGATTTATAGGATTCATTGGACAACCTACTTTAAAAGTTGTTAGCATTCACAATCTTTTCCTGCCTTCAACCCAAATGAAAAGTAATAAACAAATAAAGGAATTATTTATAAATCAACCCCGGCAAGATACGACTTCAACGATTGTGAAAGTATTTATGATATTGGGTCAGCCTTTATTGCCGCGAATTTGGGCCAAGGATCAGACAACAATTGGATGCTGTGATCAAAAAAGTTGGTGTGAGATCACAGAGCGACTGTAGCCCCAATCAACAACTTGTCGCCGAGTGGGCGGGGTGGTCATCGCCACCGCCCACAATGGCCATGATCGGCAATCAGCGGCACAACACCAAGGTGACATCACTGTGAACTCACTCACTCACTCACTCACTCACTCACTCACTAGCGCCTCACCCGTCTCTTTCTGCCCGCATATAGCCGTCTCTTTCGCAGCTGCCCTCGCCCGGGGGCATGTGCCGCATGTCGTGCGGTCTCGTTTCGCTACGTTTTTATTTCCATACCCAGTAATTGTAAGTTATGGGGTATACCAGAGTGGGTCAGGTGCATATGGGCGTACAAATTTATAAACAATGGTGTGGTAAGACAGAACAAGGGTTTCGAAATCTTTTGAGGAAGGTGTCAAAAAGTATGCAATAAAACCTGAAAAGTTTGTTTTTATGAATGAATCCGTAGAAGTTTCGGATATAAAAGTTATTTCTGCATAATTTTGGCTGGACTTCTAAACAAAATTGGTAACTAGGGTTCTGAAATCACTTATCAAGGTGCCAAAAAGTATGCAATAAAATCAGAAACTTTGTTTTGATTTTGAAATAATTCCCCATTAAAAACCAAATTAGTTTATTTAGGTATCTCGGTGTCGGTTAAGATGCATATTCTCTTCGAGAGATGCTGTTTGGTTTGCAGTGCTTCGATTGCGACATGATCATCGACACGATCTACGAAATTGCCAGCGCTATTGAACTCAAATATGGCCTGGGCACCCGCACACAGATATATATCGCTATATATATAAAGTATATATGGGGATGGAAGGCATCCGGAGTTGGCCATGGGCCTAGCCGATTCGGCATCTGCATCTGCATTCGGCTCGGGGGCCCCCAGATATTCCTCGGCATTCGCAATGGTAACGTCTGCATGTCGACCATGTCAAACGTGTTGACTTCTGACTTCAGCTGTTGTTTTGCCTTTTTACTCCATTGCTCCCACAACAACAAGGAAAAGAACAGGAGGAACCGACGGCGTCTGCAAAAGTGCAGTTTAATGTCTCAAAAATTTATCGTTGGCGTTTTGGTATGCACTCTGCTCCAAACATGGGCAATAAACCACATAAACAAAAAAAAAAGAACAAGAAAATCGGCCAAAAACAAAAGACCAAATACAGACAGAGAGCTCAAAACTACTAAAACCAAGCGAGAAGAAAGCCCAAACAAAGCCAACGAAAATCGTTCAAAATATGTTAAGCTCCGAGGAAATAAGCCGGGAACACGACAAAACAATTTGGCTTCAAAGAATGGAAACGGTTGACATGCCTAAAAAATGAGCCGGGCCAAAGGTGACTTCGAGGCACTTAGGGTTATGAAATTGATTACGATTGTTATTTGTCTTTAGTTACCTCATAGCTTAGTAAAATATTATTAAAATGCATTTAAATTAACATTTAATTTCATTCAAAACATTCGAAACAATTCTCTTATAAAAGAGTTCAAAAGTATGCAATGATTTTTTGAACTAAAAATATTAATGCATACTTCTAGACACCGTGAACCCCATTAAAATACTAAAAATCACGTAAGTAAGAATGACTAACAGTAAATTTTAAAGCCACCTGATGATATAATTCCTTTAAGCCCACGGCAATAACCAACAGACTGATGTAATGCGGATTGATGAGGTGGCCCAGTAATTCTGTAGGGCACTTGGCGCAGCCAAAACCAATCGATGGATAACCTGCTCCCCCCAACCGGATCCGGTTAATGGGCATTTGAAGGCCAGTCCCAGTCCCAGACCCAGATCCAGGTTCCCATTTCACGCTTCCAGCTCGGCGGAAGTGACCTGACCTGGCCACAACAACAACGAAAAGGAGGAAGACATACGAGAGTAGGACGCACTGGCCATCAATGTTAACGGCTCTTGGTGCGCCAGGGCCAAAATCAAATGGGCCAAATCAAAGTTAATTGAGAACTAAAGTGAAAATCAAATGTTTATGGTGGGTGGGCGGTCAACAAGCGGGCAACAAAAGAAGCCAACGCCAACGCAATTAACAAAAGTTGCGAGACATGGCGCACCTTAAAGACTCCGCGCTGCCAAAGCAGAAAAGCATGCAAGCACTGTGGCAGCAAAGCGCAAAGCACACTTGCACAAAGAAAAATTTGTCATCATACGACACAATATATAAAAGGCAATGATTTCTTAAAAATCTTTATAAAAGGGGTATTGTTATGGTTTAAATAAAATGAGCAAAATATAAAACAAAAAAAATGTATAAATTTAGAATTTTTTTTTAAATATCTGTTACAAAAATTAATTTATAATTTTATTTCTGTAGTAGCAATGCAATTCGTGTATTTTAAAAGGCACAAATAAATTTATTTAACCAAAAGAAAAATATATTTTTTAATAAATTCACAAAATACCTTGATGATTTCTCTCTGTGCATGGCACTGTATGTGAGCATTGGTATCTTATTATAGTTTTCTATCTGCCTCGGTTTTCTTTTGTGGTTTACTTGACGCAATCCGCCGGTGAACCGCAATGATGACAAAATCATAGAAATCGAAAACCAAACCAAAGCCCAAACACAAATCCAAATCCCAAAGCCCATTGAGAACACAGTCTTTCCAAACACCCACTGACATCTAACGGTAAGACACAGTGAATACCCAGAGACAGCCATAAAAAAGGCAATTTTCCTCACAGATTTTCTTGGCATATGATGGAAAAGGTGTCGGTTACACGGCGAGGTGGGCGAATGCCATTAGTTCCCTTGCACTTTCAATGCAATTTGACATTTTAACGAGCGGATGATGATGCCATCATCGATGAACTATAAAATCGGAACGGCTAGTAGGTCGTCTTGGGGTCCGGGGAAAATGAAAGTATCTCAGTGTTTGGTCCTCACCTTGTGGGCCCCATAAAACAGGGTTCTAAAGGGCTGCGTACTTTCTAAAGCTCACTAAAAGGCAACCATTAAAACCTTAACCAAAACCAAAAATGAAAGTAAAGCTTGCTTTCTTATAGCCATGATCTAGTTAGTTTCAAGGTAAAAATGATTTCCTTTTGTAATTAAATTGGAATTCCCTTATTTCTTGTATAAAATATTCTTATTTCTTAACTTAAAACTTACCACAACCAAGTCACTGTCCCGGCCAGTGGCCACCGTAGCGCCCAACCACTGGTAGGATTTCCTGTCCACGACCTCCTTGTCCACATTCCGATTGTTGCCTGGTTTAAATAAAAGAAACACATTATTAACTCTGCAAATAAACAACCTACATCTTTATTTCGCAAATCAAAACTGAGATGGCAGATAATAAAACTAATTTCCAAATATACACCGAAAGCGGTTTAAAATTAAGATGTGGGGATGGCGAAGGCAAAGACGAAGAAATAATTCAGAGAAAATGTGGACGGAAATGAACAATTTAGTGAAATTAATATGTATTATGTGTTTTTTGAGGGGGAGAAAGGCAAACTAATTAAGCCACACCGAGAACACAAGACACTTGAGCACAACGTGGACAACGATGACGGCCACTTCCTTCTGTCGGTGATTTATGGCATGATTTCAGGGGTGCAGTGAGGTGCTTTAGGATTTTTGCAATAGGGGTGTGCGGACTGTACAAATTTCGGGCGGGCGCCTAATGAGGGATCAGGGGCCCAAGGCTGATGGTAATCAAAGGTGATGGATGATGGGAAACGGTGGAAAATAAGGGAAACTACAATTGAACGGTAGGTAAGCATGAGGTCGAAAAAAGGATCTTTGATGTATCATATTATTGCTCCTTATAGAGCTGAATCACCAGTAAATATTCAAATAATAACCATTAATCACTGCGTATGGAGGCAAAACGGATTTCCTTCCGCTGTATTTATGAATATGTGGTCATGAAGACCGAGATAAAGGTGACTAAGATCTAACAACTAATGGATGGGTGAATCACGGGGCTGAAACACTTAAGTAGATGACCAAACCCAACGAACCTGCGAGCTGAATGAAGCACCTGTTACCTCCTTTTTGTGTTATTTGTTATGTTTTTTTAGCCACATTAAGCATGAGTTTGAGCAGAGATTTATATATTATTTTAGCGGCATTGAAGGGGGGCTGGGGATCAGCGTATATTTATGGGACACACCCCCCGTGAGCTGTGCGGTTCGCCAACATCCATTATCGAGTCTGCCGCCTGATGGGGCACGTGTCAATAACTTTTACCCGAGGTGTATTCCTTTTTTCCCCTCGTCTGGCGTTGCAAAATCAAATTGCAAATTTATGGCAGACAAACGCAGAGTGCAGGGCCGTCGGTTAATGGGAAAAATATGCAAAAACTTTGCAGCCACAGGAGGAAGTGCACTGGGGAGGTTGGCTGAGTAAGTTTATCATTTCCGTTTTATGCCCAGGATGTTGCCGGCAATTGTCTAAAAATATATTATTGCACTTTTGCATTTTTCGCATGTGTTTTCTTCTGTTTTTGTTCTCTGTCTCTGTTTTTTGCCACTGCACATTGCGCATTCCGCGCATTTTGCATACTAAAAGGTTGCGCATGCGCGTAGGCCATAAATAAACTAATTGCGATTTGTGCTTCCCTGGCGCCAGTTTCTGGCGGGGATTGGCGCCGAGTGCGCCGCTAGAGAGCTCCCAACTTCTCACGAGGAGCCCACAGACACAGACTCGACAAGGGTACCCGAATTAAGTGTTATTTTTTGTGGATTTTTGTTTTTCTTTCGCCTCGATTAACTTACCTTTGGAGTCGAATGGCACCAATTTGCAGTCGTCATCGTTCAGGCTGCATTTGAAAACACCGCCGGCCTCCGACACGCCCTGCTGGTAATGGGATGTATCGAATTTGGGGGCTCCAACGATCAAACTGACACTGAAAGGGGAAAAAAAGGATCAAAATTGGTTAGAGATGTGGCTTAAATTATGATAATTACCTAGCATGATCGATATAAAAGCCATCGATTTTAAGTGAATTAAATTGGAATGTAATGTTTATAAAAAGCCTCAAAAAATGCTAACGAATATATTATATTTAAATATATTTTCTTTTATAAAAGATTTAGATTTCGGTCGGAAGTAAAAATTAATTTGTTATCGATGTTATAGATGTTGAATAGCCTCAACATTGAAACTGTTATCGATCTTGTAGATGTTGAACACCCATAATATTGATGCAAGTGCTTGTCTTAATTAGAAACTGAGCAATTTGTTTAATCATCTTCTTCAGAGCTCACCCCTGCCCAAGGTCTTTTATGATCCATCAATGTGTTCCTCCTTTAACACTTTAAATTGAATTCTTGAAATGCCCCTGGCTAAGCCGATAAAACCTCCCTATTTGCCTTTTGGCAACCCTCTTCTTAGGGCCCGCACCCTCGATCCGTTCCTCCCCCGTGACTCCGATTTCCCGGGAGTCAGTGGCTCTGGTATTTCTGGTGGTTCTAGTGGTTCCCCATGCGATCTGCTCCAGGGCCGGCAGTTCATCATGGCACACACATTGACAGCTGTCATTAGCTTCGAATGCGGAAGTGCGGCGAGCAGAAAAGAAAAGGGTGCCCAGCCAGCCGCTGGTCGTCGGCTTTACTTTAACCCTAGGGTGCACTAAATGGGCCTTCATAAAAATTGAAAATAATAAAACGGAAAGTGAATGTGTGCACAGCAAAAATTAAGCCATCAGGTTGGCTTTCAATTGCATACAAAAAATATTTAAAATATTAAATTTTTCCGCCTTAAAAAATCAGTTTTTTGGATGACAAAATAAAATTAAAAGGCGAAATTAAAAATGTTATACCTCGTCAGACTCGTAGTTTAATTTTCAATCCAATGGCATTCACACTAAAAAATGTTTAATTTTGGCAATTTTTCACATAATGGAAAAATTTCAAAAAATGCGAAAATGGGTCAAAAAATAAATGTTCCTTAAAGTGATGGGAATCGTTAGCAATGGAAGCCAGCTGTTGGTCTTTTGGCTATGCGACTTAATTTGGCTAAACTACGCTTAAATAACCAAATTCGGAGTTAGAAAAAATCATAAAATTTTTTTTCAAATTTGCAAATATATATATTCCTTATTTTTCTCTGTGCAGACCAACTTCTGCGGATGCTACACGAGGCACGCCGCAAACGGTCCAAATCAAACACTTGAGAGTTGATTAAACAACCCCATCCCTGACCTGCCCCGCCCCTGCGCCACCCCCTTATTGGCCGACCTGCTCGGCCCACATGCAACAATTTGACGCTAAAGCAAAAATTGCACAGATGCGTGAAACTTGAGAGGGAGCGACCCAAAGAAGATGGAACTTCCTATGAATGAACGAGCCGTGCACTGGGCGAAAAGTCCGCAGCAGAAACTTATTTGCAACATTTTTACAGGCTTTTGGAACTAGTCTGGCAAAGGTAGCAGTATCTCATTCTGACTCATTCATCTTCTTTATTCATTAATTAAGATACAGATACTTAAGATACTGAAAAGGCCATTAATTGTAATTCGATTGTAATTATTTTAGTATTGCCTTAAATTTTATTTCATCTGATTTTGCTTTGATATTTAAGAATGTAATATATTTTAATGATAAATCCATTAAATCTATCTATTCAACTTTTTTTTAAATTGATTTTTACAATATTACATAATTATTTCTCCCACTGCACCTCAATAATGGGAGGGTTCGAACGACTGAATGAAGCGGGTCTTTGGAAGTTGGCAAGCTGTTGTTTTGGCATTTGCAACGTATTTAAAAAAGATTTAAATTACACAAATAGGCAGCTGCACTTTTTTACTGGGCGAGGCAAGTACGTTGGGTTTTTACTACTACTAAAAAAAAGCTCTATTTAGTGCCCTGGCTAGACTTTTCTCTCTCAACCCCAAGTCGAGTATCTTTGTATCTTTGTAGCTTGTAAGCGAGTGCTGTTCTCAGTGCTGACATCATTGGCATTCATCGATCGGCGTCGATTCGATCATTCTCTCGCTCCCCCTTGAAAATAATTAATATTAATTTATGGACAGACAGCAGAAGTGACACAAAACTCAAACAGGTTCCCCCGGCCGCCACGTCCAATCTCCGTTTGAGGGGGCGCCTGGCCGAACGCATTTGCATCTCATTTAAATGAATCAATGAATAACCAAAATTCTCAATAAGAAACCTTTCTCCACCCGATGATTAATGCATATTGGTTTATTTGCCTCATTTCAATTGATCTCCCAGTATGGCACAACCACAAATTCTCTAGAGTAAATAAATAAATATTTTTGAACGAAATCTAGTTATTGACCCATATTCATTGGTTATTTTTATATGTTATAATAGACACTATTAATGGTTATTCCCCCGATTTTATGATATCATATGCTGCCAGTCAGGCGTTGTGGCTTACGTAATTCAATTTTGTTTTTTAATTCCCAAATTGTAGAGCACGCGTCAGCCCGGAATGCGACGACATTGTTCTGGTGGCCAGTGGACCTTAGCAAGATCAAAACCCCCGACCAGCCTCAAAATCGATCGAAATCAAAGCGAGTCAATTGAAAAGGGAAAAAAACAGAAATAGAAAAATGAAAACACGGCACCAGGCGCCGAACCAACAAAGGCGATTGTTCGATTTTTAATTTCGATGCAGTTCAATGTCTCAATTGGTGGAAAGGCTAGATCCAAAACCAATTTTCCGCACACATGTCTTGAACACAAAATTCAGGGAAGAAAGGAGGGACAACACGATACAATACAATACAATAAAATAAAATAAAAACCTTCTGTTGCTTCGCGCCTTGAATGCCAAATTGAGATGGCCCGGCGCGGGCCCGGCGAAGACCCGTCTTCAATTACATACCTTCGACGTCGCGTGCAGCAGCCGCAATAAAAATAATGTTTTAAAAATAACATTTTCGAAAATTGCCGCCTCTCCCGAGCCCCCGACTTCCGAGTCATCCGCCGAACACATGCTCGCAGGATGTGGCTGCCGCACGGGCATACACATGAGTGCGCACCAATGTCTGGGCAGATTCGCTGGCAGGGCCGTTTCTAGACCTTCTCCAGTTCACTCCTCGAGTGACGTGGGTGCGGGGCTCGTGTGAAGCTGCGCATGCTTCCTGCCACACATCCTCCTCGCCTCTTGAATGAATTGACTGCCCTACAGTCCCGCGGGAAAGTCAGCGGACCAGGGCCTAATATCCCCACAGACAGCTGCGGGAACGGCTATATTTAGGATCCTCTATGGTCATGAAATGGTTCAATTTGGCTGACCGTCAGTCTGCTCTAGATGCCAACAGCAACATTACTTATTGAAAATAAATGTGACAACTTCCACTTAGTTATTTTATAAAATGAAATAAAAAACATTAAAACATTTCAAACCTATTTTTAATATTAAGTAAAGGATCCTTATTCTTAAAAAAATACATTCCATATCAAAACAAGATATATTTTAACTTTAACAACATTTTTTCTATATTAAGGAAATCAGAAAATTGTTGAAAAAAATAGCAAAAAATATTTGTTGATCTAATGGAAACCTAAATGGACAACGTACCCTCAATGTAACAGCAATTTTATCATTTAAAATACTTAAATATTTCATAAAATGAAAGAAAAATTATTTTTAATATTGTTGAATACAAAAGGTAAACGGATTCTTACTCTTAAAAAAAATACCATGGCGTAAGAAAATATATTTTTAGCTAAGCAAATAATGTTTTACATTAGGAAACTTTTTTTTTGCTTTGTTTTTTCAAAAAAAAAAAAAAAAAAAAACAATTATAATACCCAATGAATTTCCCAATTTAAAGGTCTTGCACTTTTCAAGTCTTTCCCTTGGTCTTTCAACTCTGAACCCAACTTCCGCTGATCGAGACTGACTTTTGGGGGACACTGTGGCCAGCCACCTTTGAGTAATGCACATTGTGGATAAAAGAGAACCCATTTCGTTTCGGAAAACAGCCAACTCACTTGCGGAGTCAGGCCGCGTTAAGGAACCGAAACGATCGGCTCGGCGAGCTGCGACATGAGGGTGTGAGGTTCGAGGCCGAGGATTCGGGGAAAATTGGAAAAAGTGGGCTGCGGCGAGGGCGTGTCGGCGCTAAACATGTGTGCGCCCCCCGGAGGCAGGGGAAAAGTGGGAAAACTGAAACCCTTGCACACGTGACAGGCCCCGGCGTTTGTTTTGTCCATTGAGCGATTTAGTATTTACCATCTACCATTTATCAGCTTTCCATTTTCAATTTTCCATTTCCATTTCCACGTACCTAAGTGCGTGTGTGCGCCCGTGCGGTTTCCCAGCACCTTTTTTACACATTGACACTTCCGTTTTTCCCCGAGGGCCCCGTATGGCCAGCTGATCGGCGATCACCATTCAAAGATCTCCGATCTGCGATGGGTATCTACTTCAGCACTCGAGGCCTGCAATCAAGCGGCAATTAAGGGGCTTCGACCAAAACAAACGAAAATGCCAAAGTAAAAACGTACAGAGAGAAAAATATAATCACTGAAAGACTTTCTTAACCACCAAAACGTTAAAAAAATATTTTCGAAAATTTTAATTAATCCCATTGAACCCAAGAATCATAATATATCAACTATGGTAATACATCAAACATACTCTTCTTGCAAAAATGTTGTTAACTTGGTTAATTGACTGGGGATACAAAATAGACCCTTAAAGATAAGTCTTAATATTAAGAAAATGTATATAATATTTTTATAAACCCTTAAATAACTCAATGAAGTCTAAAGACGTGGAATATATAAAATTTAATATTTAGAAACTTTCCCATTTTGTAAAAATATTTTATTTTAGAAGCTAGTAACCGCTTAGAAAAAACTCACAAAGGCTATTTTTAATTTTTTAACAAATAAAATATTAAGTTTGAGCATTTTAAACTAGTTCTCTGAATCCTAAAAACTTTAAATATATGAAATATATCCATTCGCTTTTTATAATTATACAAAAGATATTTTTATTTTACTTTAAAAGCTACTAAATTGTGTTGTAATTGTATTATGCTGTAAGAAAATGGAAATATTTTTCTCGGTGCACGCACGACATAAATATTTGAAATCAATTACAGTTCTCATTGCCCGCCGCCGTTTTTGCCATTTCATAACCACAACAAAAAGGCCGAGAGACAAGCGATCGATACGATCTCAGCTGCAGCTGACAGTAGTTTATTTGAGTTTATGCAATAGATAGATTGCCCAGACCCACTTACTGGCCTGCCGAGGGAGGACTGAATAGACTCCGAGACGAGAGACGAGAGACGCAATGGAGACCAGACCCTAAATGAACTCCTCAAGTGATCTGCCGTCGATGTTGGTGGGCTACCGGAGAAGTGGCTAAAAATAGTCCAGGGGTGACTTTAGAGATGCTATCTTCAAGATTCGATTACTAAATGTCTGTGGAATAAGGTTGCACAAATATTTGATTCAGTTAAGTTAATAACTTGTCCGAAAAAATCTTAAAAAAGTCACAAACTGAATTGAATTTAGTTTTTTTATAAAACAATTCCATATATTGGCAACGGGCGGTCTTACCTACTATAAAAATATTTAACAGATAAGCTTTGCAATTTATTTATAATATATATTAGGTACATTTTAATTTATAATCTTCTGTCTATTTATAACTCCGAAAAACTATTAAAAGACTAAAGCTGAAACAGTCACTTATCTGTGAATAATAAATTCTTTGAACTATAAAATATTTGTAAAACACTTGTCATATAAATATTTAACAGATAGCGTTTATAAAGATTTTCAGACAAAACTTTTTGAATAAGACATTACAAAACAAAATCTCAATAAAAACATATATTAGACAGAAAAACCATTTAAAAGATTACAGCTTGGCCGATTACTAATCTTAACAAGACAGACAGTTCTATGTTTAATATGTATTTAATCAATAATAAATTCCTTCAACTATTAAATAAGTATAGAACCTATAAAGTATATATATAAAACAAATGAAACAGTGCAATAAAGGGAAATTCTGGTAAAAAAAATCAAGAGTTCACAAGGAAATAGCAGCACAATTTCGGACTAAAACATTAGAGTATCACTTTTTGAATTTAAAAAAATTTATAGAAATTATAAAAATATTTTAGAAATATTTTAGTCAAGGGAAATATAGCAGCTACAACTAGAGATCAGTATAAAAAGATGAAATGACCATTCTTTAAATTCTAAAATATGTATGGAATTTATGGTAATATTTAGGATTATACTACTTTTTAGAATTATTTTAGTTAAGGAAAACACAGCGGCTACACCTAGAGCTCATTACTTGGAAAATGTGCTATGTTCTCCACGATTTCACCTCGCATTCAGGCTGGGCGGCTGAGCCAGATGGAACATTAAAGGATCCCCAAAGCAGGCAAGGCACGAGGAACGGGGTCAGGCTAATGAGTTGGCCCGGCCATTATCCGTCTATAAGGAAACTTGCGGCCAGTGGTCGACTCTCGTTCTGGATAACGGACGAAACGACTTTATTTGGCCAATTGGGTGAAGCGCGACAACAACCTTGCCGCTGGCCAGCACACTCATAGATCTCAGAACACTTGACCGTAAATAGAACGCGCATAGAAAACGGTGTCGCACCGCGAGATACTGTGCTGCACGTACATTTAAAGAGATACAGCAGCAGAAACAGATACAGATACTGTTGGCATCCACGAGATACAGGTATGAAGTGCCTGCGCAGATACGGATACAGTGTATTAATTGCCGACGAAGCGACGATTCTGCCGTTCTCAGGGCAAACCACATATTGGCCAACGACGTTGCCTTATAAACAATAACCACAACGTGTTACTTACTTAGCCACCTTGTGTTTACCACTTTCATCACTTCGTTGTCTTGTGTCGCTTTTGTCTTCTGAGTTTAGCACACAATTATCTCATGGGTCCGCAGAATGGAGCCGGGTAATTTTAAGCTTTTAACGTAGGGGCAGAGCCCCTGGCCATGGAGCCCAAAAGCAATGCCCTTCGGCAGTGGGTAGCACTCTATTCGGAGAGCCAAGATCGTAGTTATAAGATTGGCGACTCTTCGGAACGGACTCCCTGAGGCGGTGGTTACCACAAAACCAACCTAATTAATATATAAAAAGTGCTTTCTTTTAAACAGATTTAGTTTTTTAAAGTTGTCATACAAGCAATCAATTTATACCTTTTAAAGATGCAGCACGTGTTAAAAACTTTGAGATACTTTTCAGAGATACTTTCCGAAGAGCATTCAGAGTTGAGCCAACGATTTATTTTTTTTATGGGATATCGTACCCTAAAAATGTATATAATACATATAAAAAGTGTTTTCTTTTTAATAGATTTTGTTTCAGAAAGTTGTCATAGTCAACCTAAAGATCTTTTTCTCTTAACTCTCTACAAGCATTCAATATATATATATATTCTTTAAAGATGCAGCACGTCCTAAACACTTGGAGATTCTTTTCAGATATACTTTACAGAGATACTTTTCACAGATACTTTTCTTAGAGCATTCAGAGTTCAGGCAGCGCGGGTCAAAAGTCGCTTGGTGCTAACTTATTGTTCTATTTTCCCTATCTACGTATCTGTATCTTCGGTTGTCGCCTCTTCTGGGGCAGGGTCTAACCAAATTCCGTGTGTGTTTGCGTCTGTTTATTGAATTGTAAACATTTTTAACGCTGCATTTAAATAATTTTCGTTGCTCTTAAGTGCACTTAGCGCTGGGCATCTAGTTTTTTTTTTGCTTTTGTATTGTTTTTTGTATCTTCAGCCCGGCGTGTGTTGTGTGTATATGGATTATAGAGACTTATGGCGAGGAAAGAAGTGCAAACGGCTAAAAAGGCCATTCACACACGTAGCCAGATGCTGTTGCCCCGATAGCCTGTGGCCTGGTCGCCACTCTTTCACCCAGCCACTCTCTCTATCGAGGGTACGTATCTTCGGTTCTCTAGCGACTTCGTCTCGGGCACCCGGTCCTCGAACGCTCCCTGGAAGACCCCAAAAGCAGCTCCTCTTCTATGCGGATTGTCCGAAGAGCTAACGTGCGAAAAGTCTAAGGAGACTGGCGCGGAACCCCACTCTACACGGAAATTATAGCCCACTTATCTTTGAATATTTAAAATATATATATATATAATAATAATAATCTACTTAACTCACCATTTTCATGGAAAGAAAAATAAGAATACGAAATACTTTCATAACAACAATGATTTTCGATTTTAAAAATCAAATTTTTTTAGAATTTTAGTTTTTGTAAAATAGGAAATTGTAAAATGTATTTATATTTATATTTTGAAACTGTCTACATCGAATAATATCGCCCCGAATATTTAGAATAACAATAATCTATTTAATTCACTGTATTCATGGAAAGGAAATTAAAAATTCTTTATTATTTTACAACAACAACGACTTTAATTTAAAACATTAAATTTTTAACAGGGGTTAAAACAAAATTTTAAATATATATTCAATATATTATAAATCTGTCTACATCGAAAATGAAAATAAAATATATAAAATTTTAAGTTTTAATTTTAAAGTTTAAAAGTATATACTATATATAGGTTTTAAAATGCCTTTTAGAATCTAAAGATTTACTTTAAATATTAATACGCTTTTAATAAAATAAGTCATTTACTGTAAGCAAAAAATGTATAAATCTCCCACATATTTTGAAATTTATTTCAAAGCCCTTCCTATGCAAATTTACTTTTCTCCCAGTGCAGAGCTGGGACCATGCGATTAACACGGTCCATCAAGCTGAACTTTGTGGGTTCAGAAAGGCTATCGCGCCAATCGAACGGCTCACATGAATAGCTGGAGAGTTATTGGGTGAATTGTATGGGCGGGAAATATGTTTTCGCCATTTGTCAAGGGGTCAGGCTCTCGGGAAGACCCCAAATAAACTTTCCGCTCGAAAGGCGCGGAGTCAAGAGTGTCCCAGATAGATTTAGATGGCACTGGGATGCCGTGGGGACACCCTGCGCCACACTCGTAAATTTATCAATGGATCTCCTCCGACTGCGGATGCTATCTGGGGGCGATTGAAACTAATGGGCGTTTAGCATTCTGGATGCATATTTTCACGCTCGTCGAGATAGGAGAAGTCGTTGCGTGCTGGGATGCAGATAGCGGGAATCTCTGCCCACAGATTAACATGTCACTGGATTATCTCCACCAACGACCGGCTGCGAAAAAAAGAATAATCTAGTGGTCCGTCAAGACCAAAGTTTTGCCAATTGATAGCACTTACAGTTGATGGAATCTTGAAGCCCTAAAAGAGCTATTTAATATTTTCTGGGAGAAAATACATTTTATTATTCCTTTAAATCCTATAAAAAATATTAAATAATTTTGCGATTAATGAGTAATATTTTTTCAAGGCAAATACATTTGCTTCTCATTTGAATTCTATAACAAATAATACAAATTGCTTTCCTTTTTTTTAACGAAATCTTTGTTTGCCTAGCGCCTAAGAAACTCATTCGTTTTTAGGCATGATGCAGCAATTACAACATTTTTCAAAGGAGATACATTTTTTATACATTTTAATTCTAAAAAAAATAAAATAATCATTTTTGAAATATTTTTAAAAATACAGTCCCAGTTTGCAAAATGCCCGAGCAACTCATTCGATTTCTCTAGACTTTTAATAAAATATTACGACGTGAATCACTTCTGTAAAAGGAAATGAAAGCGTAAAAGCCCAGAAATATTAAGACATTTAATGAATTCTTTTATCTCTCGGAAACGACGTATTTCCGATTTTAACACTGCACTGTGCTCTCTTTTTTCGTTTCCACCATATCGTAAAATGATTTTGGGAACTATGAAATTATCATAAAAGAGCTCTAATTGCAGAGAGAACAAAAGTTGGCTCTAGTTCCCATATTTAAAAACAATAAGAAAATAATAATTAATGGTACATTTATGATCTCATTTTAAAAATGCAACAGCTCCTAAGCAAGTTCTTAAAATGCTATTTATCATAATGTAAGTGCACCAGCATCTTTTAAGTATTTTAGTGAGGAAGAAGAAAAGAGTATCCGATAGCAGCTCTCTTCCGATAATATGCCTACAGACTGCATAAAATATAAAGCGTGCTTAACTCTCGTACGATTTACTTATCTTATGTGAGGCATGAGTTTAAAGCCCATTGCTACAAATGGAGATAGTCCGGAGAAAAGAAATGTCAAGAGGGTCGTTTAGAGATAGAGGCAAATAAATGACCCTATTCGGATGTTGTAATGCACGTAGCATGATTAAGGGATCATAAGATCTATGTAACCTTAGTCATTAAGTGTTGCTAGATATAATAGTTTGGGATCTGCTTGTATAATATTAAAAGGTAATGATATAAATTGAATTTTGCATCATGATTTTGGGATCACAAGATCTATGTAAACTATGTTCATTAAGTGTTACTAGACATAAAACTTTAGGATCCGAATATACTACATTAAGTGGAATTGAAATAAACCAAATTTTGCATCAAGGTTTAGAGATCACAAGATCTATGTAAACTATACTCCTCAAGCGTTGTTAGATATAATAGCTTGGGATCTGCATGTATTCTATTAAAAGGTAATGATATAGACCGAATTTTGAATTATAATTTAGGGATCAGAAGATAATAGTTTGGGATCTGAATATACTTCATCGAGTGCTTATGATATAGACCGAATATTGCATCCTGATTTAGGGATCCCAAGATCTGTGTAAACTATAGTAGCCAAGTGTTGCTAGACATAATAGTTTGGGATCTGCATGTATTCTGCTAAGTGCTAATGATATAGATTGAATTTTGATGACTTACTTGTTCTGATTGCCGTAGAATACACTCCGAGCCTTGTGCATCGCAATGCTGAAGCCGAACATCGAGTTGGGGGACTGTCGGAATCGCACGTAGCTGGGCAGGTCGATGTTATATCCTTGGGTGGACATGGCGATGGTGATCAGGATCAGGATCGTTATCAGGGACTGACCCATCCATCTTCGGTGGAATAGGTTTCCACTCATCTTGCACTATTTTCTTCTTGCTTTCTATCGGAGCTTTCTTTTCTTTTCGTCGGTGAGTTCTTTTTGCTGAATTTTACACTCTTTCTAATCGATTTCGTTGGTCTGGCATCCAAGAAGTTGGCACTTTCACGCTTGCATCTTCACAGCTGTCGATCGAGATCGAGAATTATTATAACATATGGTCAAAAGAGACAAACACACACGCACACTCGCGGGCTTTTTTTATTTGTAGTCTAAAACCTTGGCCCGAAATGAGTTAAGATTCCAAAAGTAAAAAAAAACACAAAAAATAAAAGAGAGCATAAAACACGAAAGATACATAAAAGTACTATGGAACCCAGTGTTTTCCTCGACTCAGCAAATAGCGAGTGTCTCCACATCTTTATCACTCTATGGTCGTCTTGTCTGCGCTCTCGCTCAACACACTAAAAATCAAGATCTCTGGCCTTGGGGAATCGCGAGGTGGGCGGAGTGGTTCGGGCTGGCTGGGTATCTAATATCTAATCTCGGATGTCGGGGCAACTACGGGCACTCCAAATAGGTCTTTATTACACGGTTCAGTTTGGGTTTTCAATGCCAAAAACTGAATATACTACATTTCGAGTTTATTTGGTTAGGTATTTTATAGATTTTAAATTATATTTAATAATGTGAAGACTTCCATAAGTTATAAATTATATTTTCATTATTTTAGGTCTTCCAATAAGTATTAATTATATTTATTTATGTTCCATTTCATTATTTTTTATTGAAAATATTTGTTTATGTATTTATACATTTTTATATTTATTTATTTATTAATTTTTAACAAATTTGTATTATTTTTTTATGTATTTGGTTCAATTCATTCTATATTTTTTTTAGTTTTCAATGTAAGTTTAAATAACTATCTAACTATTTATTATATTTTTTATAAATACACTTTTATTTTTATATTTTTTGTTTTTACTTGTATTTATTTCTTTTTCAAAATTATTTATCTTTATCACTTTATATTTTTAATTTTCCACTAGTTTACAAATCTATCTTCCATATTTTTCTTATGTTTTTTTTATGTCCCTGTTAGCCCCTTAGCCAAATTCTAGGGTATCCGTGAGGTCGCTTGTTAATCTCAGGCTAATTTTAAAATCAGATTTGTTGTCTTAAGGCATTTTTGACGGTTTCTCGTTTGAGTTTCGGCGCTGAGCAAAGATCTTTGCGGCTTTTCGTTTGCCTTTCAGCTAGGAGCAGAGATTTTGCCGAGTTCTGCCATCAGCGTTTGGCTGGTGACGTAACTTGCCGTCAAACAGGTTGGCCAAAATAACAAAATAGCCGCAAGAAGCATTGGGAAGGTGGAAACCAGGCAGCCCTTCCCACACAAATTAAATTTAATAAGCCACTTTTTGAAAATTACTTTCAAAGAAATATGAAAAGTTCTACATAACAAAAGAGACGGGAAAGCAGCACCCATTTTTCTACATGTATTTCAGTGACCAAGAAAAAAACAGAGTTGTGGGCGTTGTGCAGGTGACATTTGAAACATTTTTCACTACACATAATGCCCTGTTTTTCCGCCGAGTGTGGGCGACTCGAGTTCATTGATGGGCGGCTGCCATTCATAGACAAGCAAATGAATTATAATTAAAAGTAAAACAAAAAAAACGAAGGAAAATTCGCTGTAGAACGCCATATGGTGTAAGCAGTTTAACGTTCTACAAATTGATCATGCCGCTCACACCCGCAAATGTGCCAATATAAATACGTCGTCGGTTAATTTACAGTCTAAAAATGTATATTCGCTGCCGGGCCAACTCCATTGTAAGCCGAAAGTTGGCCACTTTGCATTAAGGCAGAGGCAAATAAAGTAGTGCTAAGCAATTTTTAACAGCACTTTTGTGAAAGTTTCCAAAAATATGTGGCCAAAATTTGTGAAATTTTATTTCTAGCACATTTTGAAAGCATTCTGTAAGCACTTTTCCGTTTTTTGCTCATCATTTGTAGCTAACTAGTGGCAGTCCTACAGTCCCTATAATATTGCCCAGATGGTGGAGATATGAATTCGAAAAAAACACATCAAATTAGTGGAAAAAAAACGCACACACCCGATCATTTATCTAAAAATAAATCTAAAAAGTTGGATGCTGGGCGCTACACCAATCAGAGTCCGCCTATATCTGGGTATATATGCACATGTATATATAGACGTGCATATACAGATCGTCTACACTGCACAAAAATGCGGCAAACACAGCTGGCACGCCGTCAGTGCGCTGCTTCACTTTATTGATTTTGGCTATTTGCGTTTTTGTTTTTTCCTTTTTTATATTTATAAAGTATATTTATTTTGTGAGTGCACTTTTCACTGGTGCTGCATCACTTGAAAAAAATGTTAAAACAAATTTAGCGCGTCGCGTGTTTCTATTGTATCTTCTTCGCTGACAACTAACGTAGTTCACTTTTATTTTTACTTGTTATTTGTTATTTTTTTATAGGTTTTTTGTTGATTTTTGCTCTACCTCGGCAGCGATCGATGCAAGATTTAAACCACGACTATCTGCTAAATACACCTCGGCACAGCAATAGTCGTGTAAGATCGCCTACTCAGGGGAGACTCTGGGCACAGGTCTCTAGCCTCGGGAGAGCAGCTCGCAGCTCTCTAACAACCGAAATGATAGCATAGGTTTATTTTTTCATTATCTATGAGCGAGCATCCCACTCGAAAAAATGTTCATAGGTGAGTTTCGTGTGGGAAGACTGTAATTTCCGTTAGCAAAAGTTTCGACCAGTGGATTTTGGTTGCTTTAAATGCGAGAAAGGTCGGTCAAGGGTTACTTTGGACCTGGTTAAAATTCTAACAACTGAGTAACTGTAAGATTTTTCTTAAATTTTAAATTTTTTAGCCTTTAAAAATCTACACAATAAAATTTATTGAATATTATTTACATTTTAAACTAAAATTTATTATAATTCCAATGCTGTTTACATTTTTAAGAATAATATTTACCTAACAAATAATATCTTTTTTAAAAGGATACCCAAAAAAGTCAAAAAAATTTACAATGATTACCATAAAAAATTCTTTTAGATAATTAAATTTTTTCAAGCTCAGTTGGGTGAATTTTAACCTTTCCTTTGTACAATTTTTTTTTTTTTTTAAACTTTGCGGTATTTTAAAAAATTCTGTTTTAATATTATTTCAAAATAACCCGATTTTCCAGTGCGCTTTGAGCCTATTTATTTATTTTTCCTCGAAACTAGAACGCTGGAGTGAAAATAGGTTCCACTCATTTATCCAGATGGTTTAGATTTGCAATCACGAGATCTCGGAATGCCTGGCAATCCGACTATTCATGCATTTTGTGTCGGCCATCGGAGGCAGAGCAAAGCGGCAATGCAAATTGATATAAACAAACGCCGAGCCCTCGGACTCCACCGCATTAGATAGCCAGCTGTATCGGGTGTCACACAAACAGTTTCGCCTCTCAATTACCATCAATTGACCGTGCATACGCGAATTTGTATCTTCGAAATTTTAATTTTAAACCGAATCGAGTCTGGCGCCCTTCAGGTTTCCGTTTCGACCGCTGGCGCTCCGCACACCACAATCACATCAGCCAAGAACCGCTTCACGCGACCGAATGCAGTGAGTGGTTGGCCGGCAATCTTTCAGATACAATTTCAAACCCGCTGGAAAGCGCCGGTGATACCGGACAGTCGTGGGATTTGAACGTGGGCGCGAAATGAGTTTTGGTATCGAATGAGTATTCAGTATTCAGTTCTACTGTTTTATATTTAACTCTATGTATATTAAAAACCTTAAACCAACATGTTAAGGAAAATTATCGATTTTTATTACTCTAAACCAAAGAATAATAAATAATTTTTAACTAGCATTTATATTTTAAATATGAATAAGAATAAGAAAGATACGTTAAGGCAAACCTTTAGGGAATACATCTCCGATATTAGATTTAAGTTGATAATAAATAAATAAATACATTTTTTTCATATTCGTTCATATTTGTATATTCAATATATATACAATTTCAACTCAATTCTTTTTATAAACTAACTGAATAATGAATTTTTAATAAAAATAAATTTGCTAACAGTACTGAAAGGGATGCCAGATGGAGTTGCGAACTGAACAGGTGCTGCCGGACCTCCCGCAAGTCAGCTGGTCGTTCGTAGCACACGTTACATATCGATATTCAAAGTGTTCCAATTGGAATGCGACCACTTCCCAAAAGCCAGACAATCGATAGCTCGAAGCTATCGGATATCGATACACAGCTGGCAGATTACGCGACCGAACGAGAAGTCTGCGTTTTCCTTTCCCCATCGAAATTGCCTGGTTTTTTGTGATAGAACAACAGACCTACCATGCACAAGGTGATCCGGCAGATGGGCCAGCTGCGCCTGCAGGCGTCGCAGGGAGCCGCGCTCCTCAGATCGGGGGAAACCGGCCAGCCGGCCGTCGCATCAACAGCACCACCTGCCCTCCAAGCGAAATCCCTGCACACGGGCGCCTCCGCCGGACCCTTGTGTGCCAAGTGGAACAAGTACAACTACGGACCACGGAAGTGGCTGGAGTACAACAAGACGGTGCATCCGCCGCAGGAAGCGGACGAGGAGCCCAGGAAGGCGGTAGGAGGGCCGTGATACCATCCTGGTAGCCCGGTAGTAATCCCCAATCTCAACCACTTTCAGTACGTCTGCCATATGCGCAACCACATCAAATACAGTCCGGACAAGATGTGGTACATCGCCGCCTTCGTGCGCGGCATGTCCGTCGATGAGGCCCTCAAGCAGCTGAACTTCGTGCTCAAAAAGGGAGCCACCGACGTCAAGGAGACCATCCTGGAGGCCCAGCAAATGGCCGTGGAGCGTCACAACGTGGAGTACAAGAGCAATCTGTGGATCGGTGAGTGGGGGAACCGGAACTTGGTTGAAAGTATGGCATTCTTTCAGTGGATAGGGCATTAGAAGTGGATTTTACCCGCAAAAATATTAAATATTTCCACAAATGGTCTATTTTAACTGATGTTCTGTATAAGCTAAAAACATCCTAACTATAAAGAATTTTTATAAATTTCTTTCCTACTTTTACCTATTTTTGAATACCAACTTCTTTCCAAAACAGAGTGATTAATAGTTTTATAAATTAAAAATAAATTAATATGCTCACTTTTTCTTTGACAATGAGTAAAAAAAAAAGAGATAAGTTCTATAAAAACATGAAAACCTGGTAAAGCTTCAATTTGTAACTTATAAAATGAGCAAGGGCCGTAAAAATAGTTTTTAATACATGTTCTAAAATACTTACTGCCATATTCTCCCAGTCATATTGAAGTCTTATTATATTCCTGCTCCTTTTGCCCTCCAGCCGAATCCTTTGTGGGCAAGGGACGCGTCTACAAGGGCGTGAGGCGCCACGCCCGCGGGCGCTTCGGCAAGGTGGAGTACAAGCACTGCCACTACTTCGTGAGGCTGGAGGAGGGCGAGCCGCCGCAGCACTACTACCAGGAGCCGCAGACGCCGGAGCAGCAGTACGAGCACTGGCTGGAGCAGATGCGCAGCCGGAAGGTCATCAACTCTCTGTAGCCCCCCCTGACGACGCTCTTCCACTTCCAATCCTCCTCTGCCATCGCGTCCACACATTAAGCATTTTGTTTTGTTTTTAGAATATTGTTTAATAAAAAACAAAAGAAAATATCTAAATAATACGGACACCGTATGACTGCTTAAATCACCAGTGATTGATTTTGTTAAACTAAGTCATGGAAACATAGGTAAGGTTTAAATATATCTCATAAATTATATTAACTTAGTTCCACGTGTGCGGCTCTTACTTCGCATATTTACAAAGACGTTTGGTTGTCAAAGATTTAAAAAAATACTTAAAAATCAATATTATCCGCTCCAGGCGGCGACAAAAGATAATTTTAGATAAAGAGCTAAACTGAAGCTTAATTTAAACGATTGACTAATAAGGAAAGCGAAGTCTTAATATATTTTCTTTACTTTTTATAGTCTGCTTTTGATAATTACATTTAAAAATATGTAAAAGGTAGTTTCATTCGCTTACTGATCTTCTGAAGTTTCTTGTTATTTATCATATAGCAGTTTCTTGACTTGAAATCAGGGAGAATTCTGGTGGGTTTAAGTGGTAAGTTTTACATAGCTAGCATTTACCTTGGTATTTCAGTGGCCTAACGTCTTTTCTGCTCCATTTTCTTCTTGATTTGTAGAATCAGTGTCCTTTTTTGAAAGTACTCTTAATTATTCCAAATTTTCATAGTGTTGATCTTCCTTCCCCTTCTCTGAAGTGTTTGTCTCACTCGTTATCCATTTCCTCCATATCTTGAAGGGCGCGTGCCAGCAGCTCCTCGACGGGATCCTCCGCCAGCGATTGTTTGACCTTCTCCAGGGCCAAGGGCTTTCGTTCCCGCACCGCCTCCTCGTCGTCCTTGTCCAGTTGCAGGCAGGCCAGCTTGGAGAGCTGCGAGTGCTTGCTGCGCCCGGCGTCGCGCCTCCTCTTGCGGGGATTGGCCTCTTTGGCCTTCGGTTTCTTGTCCTTCTTCACCTTACCATCCTTGTGATCCCTGAGCAGATGTTTCGCCAGATTCTGGGCACTGCTGAAGCAGCGTCCGCAGTCCGCGGTCTGGCACTCGAAACGCCTGCCCGAATGGGCGGTCAGCATGTGCTGGCGGAGATTCCTCAGGTACGCGTAGCTCTTGCCGCAGCCCTCCTCTGTGCAGGTGAAGGCGTGCTCCTCCTTCTGGCTCGCCTCCTTGTGCTTCACCTCGATGTGCTGCTTCAGGTCGCTGGGCTTGTCGAAGGCGCACTCACAGCGCTCGCATTTGTGGCGATTCTTGCCGTGCAACGTGTCACGACAGTGTTTCGTGTAGAGCGACCACTTGTCGAACTTCTGCGGACAGCCGGGACACTCGTACTGCTTGCAGCTGGGCTCGTGGCTCTGGCACTGCCACTCCTGGTAGAAGCCGCGCGAGCACTTCGAGCAGCTGAAGGGGTACTCCTGCGTGTGCTCCCTGATCTCGTGGCGCTTCAGCTTGAGTTTCTGCGAGAACTTGGCGCTGCAGTGGCTGCACGGATAGACGCGCGGGCTCTCGTGCGTTTCGCGCATGTGGCGCGTCATGTTGCTGACCGATATGAACATCTTGCTGCACTCCTCGAGGGCGCACTTCACGGTCTTCTTGACCGCCGACTCCGGGCGCTCGTGGGTGCTACGCAGGTGCCGCTTCAAGTGCGTCACTATGGAGTAGGTTTTGTCGCAGCCCTCGTAGGCACAGGCGTGCTTCTTCTGCAGGGTTTGGGCGTTATTATCGGTGGTTTATAGTATGTTAGGGCAATATAATTACGATTCCCGTGTGGTGATATTCATGCCGGTCCAACTGGTCAAGGCGCTTGAAGGTGGCGCCGCATTCGGGCACGCTGCAGGCGTACTTGGCGGATCCCGTGCTGTTCCGGCGCTCATGGCGCTGCTTGAACTCCTCCAGAACGGTCTCCATGTCGCTGTCGCTCGTAATTTGCGTACCAGGCGGCATTTTTAAATTAATTTCTTAAAAACTCCAAGCTCGCTTGGACACAGGGTTGCCAGATGGTATAGTGGAACTAGACTGAAATCGATTGGCTGTCAACTGATAGTGGGTATCGATAGCAGATACCGATAGACCCACAATTCACTTATGCCTGGTTCTTACTAAATATAACCAATTACTTAAAACTTATAATGTTGTTCAACAGTCAACTAAAAATGTTCTACTAAACATAATATAATTTTTTAATACATTAGAAGGCATAAGTATTTTGACTACACAAAAGTTAAATATACTCGTAACTTAACTTTTGGCATCAATGGAAAGGTAATTTACCCATTCTTTCTTCTTAATCATTTCTTAACCCATTATTGAAAATTACAAATTTGTGTAAAAATATACTTTTGAATTTTTTTTTTTGTCTTGAAAACTTAAATTTCTTGATTCAAAATGTTTTTCCAAACCAAAATAATAGTAATGGCAAAAACAATTTTTCAAAAATTTTGATGCCAAAAGTTAAATGAAGCAAGTTCAAGTTGCGAGTATTTTTAACTTTTGTTCCGTCAAAAAATATATATATATATATAGTATATATATATAGTATATATATATAGTATATATATATAGTATATATATATAGTATATATATATAGTATATATATACAGTATATATATATACTGTACAAAAAAACAATTAAAATAATATTCCGATGACACAAGGCATTTGCAAGAATCCCCCTAGCACACTGCTACAAACGCGATCGTTATCGATAGCGCGCACACAATTCCCGGTTCTTCTATCTGTAAACAAACTATCAAACTATCTAGTTGCCGTAGAAAAAGACGCCAGTGAGCAAGTGTATCTGCTATAACTTGGCTTCCTCTCACCGAAGTTGTTCCTTTTCAGAGCCATGGAGGCGGCCATATGTCGTGTTTGCCTGGATAACAACGAGAGCATGCTCAATATCTTCGGACGGTCGCACGAGTCTGGGACTTGCATTGCGAACATACTCTCCCAGTGGAGTGGCTATCCCGTCGAGATGCACGATCCCTTCCCCAAGACCATTTGCACGTCCTGCCTGCAGGACGCAGAGAATGCCTACAACCTAGATATGGAACAAAAATTTGATCAGATCACGACGCCCCTGTTGGAGAACCTGGACAAGGACAAGGAGCAGGTGTCCAAAGCGAAGGAATCCGAGCTGGCAGAAACAGTCCACCAGGAGATCCACATCAAGGAAGAAGTCCCCGACTTCTGGGCCACAAAGGAACCCGAAGTGATCAACGAGCCTCTGGTAGAGGACATTTTCGAGGAAGAACCGTGCCATAATATCTCACACCTGGACTCTGGCCCAGCGATTAAGGAAAATGTACAGAGGAAATTCCATGGCCCTAACGATAGAGATGTTGGAATGCAGGATGATGCTTCTTACTATAATTTCTTGGGCTTGGGCTCTGGCCCAGAGACTAAGGAAAATGTACAGGGGAAATTCCATGGGCCCAACGATAGAGATGTTAGAGTACATGATGAAGATCTTTTGCATAGCATCTCTGACTCGGATTTTGGATCAGTGACAAAGGAAGATGCACAGGGGAAATTCTATGGCCCCAACGATAGAGCTGTTGAATTGCGGGATGATGCTCCTTACCATATAACCACAGACTCGGACTCTGAACTGGTGAATAGGGAAAATGCACAGGGGAAATTCTATGGCCCCAACGATAGAGATGTTGAGACACATGATGATGCTCCATGCCATAACCTCTCTGACTCGGGTTTTGCACCTGTGACAAAGAAAAATGTACAGGGAAAATTCAGTGGCCCTAAGGATAAAGCTGTCAAAGAGCAGGATGAGGCTCCTTTCAAGTGTTCGCAGTGTCCAAAGACCTTTTCGGCGAAGGCAAGTTACCAACAACACTTGAGGGTGCACAAGGGGCGAACCTTCAAGTGTCACCTCTGTATGGCCACCTTCAAAGTGGCCAATATCCTCAAGGTTCACATGCGCATCCACACCGGAGAACGGCCGTACCACTGTGGCCTCTGCAACATGACCTTTACAACCAATTCCAATCTCAATCGGCACATGCGAACGGTCCATTCCACAACCGAGCGCAGGCGTTACAGACTGCGAATGCCGCCAACGACCGCCTAAACTCCTGGCAAGCTTCCCAATGCATACAGAAGTAAGTGTCAAATTTAAGGACGACTCCCACTCAAAGACTTTCAACGTGATATCGAAATAAGACAAATTACCGGCTAAGGAACTCTTATAAGAAAGGAAAACGTACCTTTACATATTAGTTTAGCATCAAGATTATTTTATAAATGATATTTATATTAATGTTACACCAAATTACTACATTGTAGCTAATGTAGACAGAAAAGAATGGGTTTCCATATTATTTTTTTTTTTACTAAGGGTTGACTGGAGACGGGACAACCGACAGAATAATTTATATAGTACCTTTATGTAATATGTATTAATTAATCATTCAAGTAAATAAATAAAAATAAATTCAAGTAAATATATTTATAAAAGGAGGAAGTGAAAGAGCAAACCGTTTTTGTATGAAATATATTGATATTTTGAAAGACAAGACTTCGGCAACAACTTGTAATTAATTGTATCATGTATTTTATGGTGTGTTTAGGCTTAGATATCTTAAAGAATCAAAAGGAATACAATTGTTTGAAGATCTCGAAAAAAAGTGTATGTAATCCCATAAAAATATCATTACAAACCATATACCTGAAATATTTGAACTCATCTAAAAAGTACAAAATGTAGTTAGAATATTTTATATTTTATTTAATTAAATACCAAGTAAAGGCAGATATAACTCTTCGACGCCCTTCGCCTTTGTGTAAAAACCATGAAAAAATATTTAATATCATCTAAAAAATCCAAAAATATAGGTAGTGTATCTTATATATGAAATTAAGACTCTAAATACCAAGAAAAGAAAGAAATAAAAAAATAATATGGAGACAGGAAAAATGTGGGGATCGAAGCGGTTAGTACAGGTTGTCTTAGGAATCCCCCTAATATTAAATTTGTTAGTAGAGCCAAGACATAATTATTTAAATTTAGAGCCATGTCGTGTTTGCACGTTGAGTGACGACAACATGCTCCACATCTTCGCCGACGAGGAATCGCCTGCCAAAATTTCCAAGTGGAGGTGGGCCGACCCTGTCTGCAGGATGCCCAAGAGGCAGACGAAAGGAGTCCCGAGGTTATGGCTGACTTAAGAGGGAACTAGTTGGAGATGAGGAGGAGCCACCGGAAAACCAGTACTGCTTTCGAATGCGACTTTAACCGACAGTTCGATATCCAGGTAAGGAAGGAGATCAGCCGGCTGCCAATGATGGTGATAATGACGAAGACTAGGCCTATGAACCGGCTATCAATAACTGTCATGATGAGGACCACGATCCTGGTACCCATGAGGACTCCGAGCCGAGTGGTGATAATGATCAAATCCGTCCGCACAAGTGTCCCCATTGTCCAAAGAGTTCCACAACTAAATGAGGACTGCGGCCACACCTGAAGACCCACACTCATTGCCCATCAACTTTCACACACAGTACCAACCTACGACGCCATCTGCTAACGCACTCCGCAGAACGATCCTTCAGGTTTTCGCTCTGCTTGAAGAGATCTTAGGGATCATATTCGAATCCACTCGGATTAACGACCCCACCAGTGTGAAAAGCTCCAGAGACATTTAGTACTCTATTTTTATAAAAATAACTGAATTTCTTTATTTAGCATGTTAGAAAAAATAAGAGTTATAAAAATCGAAGGGGAATCATCAGATCTGGATAGTCCAGAACAATCATCTTTATTTTAAGCTTAAAATATATATATATTTATTATTGTTAATTTTTTATAAATATTATATGTTTTTAAACATATCTTTATAATATTAACTGTGTCTGACTTGTTAAGATTTAAATAAAAGATTTTATAAAATATAAAAAAATGCTATTATATTATATTTAAGTATGTCTTAAGTTTTTTTAAATTTTGCTAATAGACGCCCTTTTGTGCTTTTTTGTTTGTATATATTTAATACTTTTACAAAATCTAAATCTAAAATATATACTACTAAAACACATCCTAAGCTAAATGTATTATATATAACTATATATATTATATATAATATATAATTATCTCCCCAAAGACAACAAAAAATAAGCCAGTATATATAAGGATTTTCAACTGAAATTGTTCTGATTTAAGGCTCTTCTGATTCAAAACACTTGGCTTATCTTACTAAACTAACTCAGAATACTTAATTCACTAAGGTACATACCTGAAGAAGTTTTCGATGCTCTGGAGTCTTGAATGACCACATCTCCATTTATATAAATCCAGAAACCAATGCAAAATCTGCATACCTATCCATACATATCCAGTGATCTGTCCACAATCGCCAATACACACACACAATCATTCAATGGAACTTCCGGTCAACTCGTTCTTCGATTGACCATAGCATTCATTCTTAGCTAGAAGTAGAAGAAGAGATCACTTTGTTATTAAAGTTTTCAATGACGTGGCCAATTGTAAAATGCATTAGTATTACACAATAATTACATGTTGAAGGTTATTTATACAACATACAACATTCAACATGTCTTAAGTTGTTAGTTGGATGTTTCATGTTGGATGTTACATGTTGATTATAGATTTATGAATTGAAAGTCGCTTAAGAACACCTTAACTAACACCTAAATAAGGTTCATACCTGGTGATGCACTGCATCCTGGAGTCCAGGTCCACCTCCATATACATCCAGTGATCTGTCTAAGAGCACTAACACACACACACAAACACTCGGCGGAACTTCCGGTCAACTGATTTTGGGAGTGACCATGCCCATAGGTCATGCATTTTTGAGCTAGAACCAATTGGGAATTATAAGCTCCCACAGAAAAAATTAATTTGTAATCAACATTTTCGATGACGTGGTAAAATTTAAATATTACTTAATAATTGAATAATTTAATGTTATTTTTACAACAGACAACATTCAACATGTTGAAGTTGTTAGTTGAATGTTTTATGTTGGATGTTACATGTTGAAAATAAATTATTGAATTTTGCATGTAAAAATTACCTAATATTTGCATAATTTAAGGTTTTTTTCATCATCAAACATTTAACATGTCCTCAGTTGTAAGTTGGATGTTTTTTGTTGAATGTTACATGTTGAATATAAATTTTTGAAATACTAATTTTTTGGGGTATTTCGTTCGTAGCTTGGCGAAATCAAGTCGTACAGTGAAAAGACCGACTGTCCCGAGCTGCTGGCGACGTCTGCTATCAATCCTAATCACTTTTAGAAAAAATTATTAAGGGGTGCATCATATTTTTTAAAAATCCAAATGTAGAAAAAGTACAGCAGCTATGGCTGTCATCACTACTGTAGCTTAGTTTTTATAAGTAAGCCTACAGTGTACAAATAATAATAATAATAATAATAATAATAAAATTAATAAATATTTCATAAGAAATAGATGTTAAAGGTATTTATACAACGTAAAACATTGAACATGTCTTAAGTTGTTAGTTGGATGTTATATGTGGGATATTGTTTGTTGAATGTTGATTAAAGATTTATGAAGTTTTGTAGATTTAATGTTTCTTAAGTACACTATAAGAGGTGACTGTAAATATTTAATAAACACCTAAATAAGGTACACACCTGGAAAGGTCTTCGATGCACTGCATCCTGGACTCCAGTTCCAACTCCTTCCAGTGATCTGTCCAAGAGCACCAACACACACACACACACACAATCACTCGCCGGAACTTCCGATCAACTCATTTTTCGAGTGACCATAGCCCATAGGTCATGCATTTCGAGCTAGAACTAGTTGGGAATTATAAGCGCCCACAGAAGAAATTCATTTATAATTAACGTTACCAATGACGTGACCAAGAATAAAATGCATAAATATGACATAATTATTATCAATATAAAACATTCAACATGTCTTACGTCGATAGTTGGATTTTTTACGTTGAATGTTGCACATTAGAAGTTGATTGAGTCTATCTTAAGTGCTGCCTACAAATATGTAATTAACATATAAATAATTAAGTACAGTCCTAGAAAGGTTTTCGATGCGTCCTGATGCATCCTGACGTATAGATCCTTCTCTATGTATATCCGGTGATCTGTGCACAAGCACCAAAACACACACACAATCACTCGCCGGAACTTCCGGTCAACTCATTTTTCGAGTGACCATAGCCCATAGGTCATGCATTTCGAGCTAGAACTAGTTGGGAATTATAAGCACCCACATAAGAAATTAATTTATAATTAACGTTACCAATGACGTGGCCAAGAATAAAATGCATAAATATGACATAATTATTATCAATATCAATATCAAACATTCAACATGTCTTACGTCGATAGTTGGATTTTTTACGTTGAATGTTGCATGTTGGTTAAACATTTTTTAATGTTGCACATTAGAAGTTGATTGAGTCTATCTTAAGTGCTGCCTACAAATATGTAATTAACATATAAATATTTAAGTACAGTCCTAGACAGGTTTTCGATGCGTCCTGATGCATCCTGACGTATAGATCCTTCTCCATGTATATCCGGTGATCTGTGCACAAGCACCAACACACACACACACAATCACTCGCCGGAACTTCCGGTAAACACATTTTTCGAGTGACCATAGCCCATAGGTCATGCATTTCGAGCTAGAACTAGTTGGGAATTATAAGCACCCACAGAATAAATTAATTTGTAATTACCATTTTCAATGACGTGGCCATTGTAAAATCTAAATAATACTTTTTAATTGTATAATTTAAGGTTATTTTTACAACTTCAAACACTTAACATGTCTTAAGTAGGTAGTTGGATGATTTATGTTGAGTTTTACATGTTGAATGTCACATTTGACTGAAATCTGAATATCGTACTTTGACTAAAATATTTCGACCTAAAAATCAGTTATTTCGCTGCTGTAAAAATTTAAAAGAGATCAATAAATGTCATACCTCGTTGCGTTCATTACTTAATTTTCATCCTATTGGCATTCAAACCTTAAAATTTTTAATATTTCACAAAAAACCGAAAAAATTTCTCAAAAAATAAATTTTCCTAAAAATGATTAGGATTGATTAGCAGACGAAGCTAGCTGCTCAGAACAGTCGGTCAATATTATTATATTCTTCAACAATAATTTTGAAATTAAGCGAATATAGCTTTTTTATTTTCTATTATTTTCTGAAAACAATCTCTTTTTAAAAATGACTTAAAATCCCATTTAAACTCCCTCACTTTGTATTTGGTAGCAGTTTTTATTTAAAGATTTATGTATAACAATATACAGCATATAGTATATACAACATGATTTCATAAAATTAGGTACTAGAGTTTCATATAATTATAACTATTAAGTACTATGTATAACTCTTTCTCTTCGTCACGCGCAAATTTCCAAACCTTTGGAATAAATTAAAGGACTAAAATGTACACATTATGAAACAAAAATATGACAAAAAATAGTTTGAATTGATTTGCACGCTTCAAGTTGCACGTCGTGATTTCCTCGTTTTTGATTTTTAATTTGTTGTTTTTTAACTGGAACACATGTGAGTGGAAAATGTGGTGCAGAGTAAGAAGAATATAGATATGTAAACGATCGAGGGGAGTCGTGTGTGCAGATGAGTCGATGCTATAAATATGTGGGCATTGCCTGGTAGACAAGAAATAGATAACATGACAAAATGGGGGTATAAATAATCGGAAATGGGCGGATCGGGGGCGTGGGACTTAGGCGAGACGTTTCTTTCGACTGGGGGACAGGATCTTCAGCATTGTGACGACGGGCGCCTCGAAGGACATGGACACCACGAAGGACAGGAAGTAGGAGGCCACCGTGAGGCCGAAGAACATGACAACCTGTAAGTAGAAGAAAAATATTCAATTAGCCTTAAAAAGAAAGAAACCTTTGTGGGTGTCTAAAAGTATGCAACATTTTATAGTTAACTTATTAGTACAATAAATTCATAAAGAGGGGAAAATAGGGGGTACCTACAAAACATTTTTAAAGAGATTTTAGAAAAGAGGGGTCAAAGAAAAATAAATTTTTAAAAATATAAAACCTGCAGTAAATCATTGCATACTTTTGGACACTACAAAAAAAGACCTTTCTGTAGCTCTGATTTTTCTAGTTTCTCGGGGAGCAATTTCCCAACTCACCATCAGATCCCCACCCAGATGCAGTGGCGCGTCCGAGTTGAGCGCCATGGAGCGGATGACGATCGGGTGGACGAGGTAGGCGCAGTAGGTGACGCGGGAGAAGGGATAGAGGCAGGGCGCCGAGAGCAGCGAGTTGATGTAGCCGCCGTAGCCCGTGGAGCAGGCGATGGTGATCCAGGCGAGGGACAGCGCCCAGGCCGAGTGGCTCAGCGAGCTGTAGGCGGCGGCGGTGAACTGCGACAGGTCGGCCTTGTACAGTCCAAAGACCAGGACGAACAGGTTGAGCATGGCCAGGGTCCAGGCGGTGGCCACCGTCAGCTTGGGCAGCCGTATCTTGCAGTTGGTCCTGAACAGGATCCAGCCCACGGCCATGCCGATGAGGTAGGGTCCCAGTCGGGTCCACGGCTTGTCGTAGATCTTGTCGAACAGCGCCAGAGGATCGTCCGTGTTGGGTCGATGGTTGTTGGTGAAGGCAATCACCGCCGTGGTGATCCATGAGAGAACCAGGAATACCAGGGTCGTGATCGCCGACAGCTTGAAGTGGCGCACGCCCACGATGAGGATGATGGCGCCAATCATGTAGAACTGAGTGTCATTCGCCAGGTACCAACTCCAGAGCATGCACTGCGCATTGGAAAGATTGGATTGATATGGTAAGCATTATTTATATAGACCAAGCAACACACAAAAATAAAAAAAAACTAAAAATTAAAATACTTTAAAGTTAAAAGTAAAAAAGTCCTAGGTTATAAATCTTTTTATTAGTTTCTCTATCGACGTATAAATAATACAAAAAAGCCCTAAAGTATATTATAATAACCTACAAATCTGTTAAGTTAGGGAAAATCCTGTAAAACTGTATATTAACATTTTATTTCTTTTTAAATAAACAAAATAGTTAAAATTATAGAACTCTTTCTATAGATTTTTCAAGCATTTTATTAGGTTCAAAATATGATTTGGTTAACACTGCATATGAGTTATATAAATATAAAATGATTAATATAAAAATCTATACAAGTTCAAAATTAAAATTTAAAATGTTCCTTAGAGAGCTTTTATAAACCTACTATATTTTTCACATTTCAATACTTTTTACTTTCCTATTATTTTGCATTTAAACAGAGATCCTAAGCCTAAGTTATTAATTTTAAGAGAAGAATAGCTTACAAAACTTTATATCACAATTTTCTTTTTAAATATAATCAAAACAGTAGTAATTATAGATCTCTATCTATAGTTTTTTAAATCATTTCTTAATGTTCAAAATATGCATTGGTTAACACTGCGTATGAGTAATATAAATCAAAATGAAATATGAAATGCAAAATTAAATTTTAGATTATTTTCAAGAGAATATATAGCCCCTATCCTAAGCCTAAGTTATCATTTTCAAGAGATCCATTTTTTGATGATCTTAAAAAAATGCTGTAAATTATTTATAATAATTATACAATTAAATAGTATATAATTTTATATTTTTATATTTTATGTTCATATTTTTTTGAACCACTCACCATCTCATCCACAGGGAACAGCGTGTTGATGTAGAGGATGTTGCGCCACCAGTAGTCCGGGCAGGTGATGTGGTCCATGGTCGGGGGGTCGAAGATCGAGTAGGTGGCCAGGTACTTCATGGTCACCTGGACCACGCCCAGGACGAACAGATAGGGGGCGGTGAGGCGCATGAATCGGTAGGCGACCAGGCCGAGGAAGTGGGCGGTGCCGGCGGTGAACTCATTGGCTCCCTTGCTCAGCTTGTTCAGCTTGCCCTTGGCATTGGTCCGGAAGTAGATGTACGAGATGAGGAAGCCGCTGATGAAGAAGAACGTGTCCACACTGAAGGGGCCATTGGTGATGGCCTGGAAGAAGAAGTTCTGCTCCACCTCCTTGCGCATCTCCATGTTGTCCGAGTACTTGAAGACCACGATGCACGTGTGGCCCAGGATCACCCAGGCCATGCTGAAGGCGCGCAGGCCATGGATACACGGTATGGTATCGGCGCCCACATTCCGATCGCAGATCGCATTGAAGTTCGTTATCGCCGAGAAGGAGAGCAGCAGTTCCGAGTAGATGCTCAGCTTCTCCGGCTCGTGCAGATGCCCCTCCAGGTGCTCATCCGAGTTGCTGTTGTTGCTGCCACCCCGATGATGATCATGATGGTCATGGTGATCCGCATCGTGGTCGTGGTGGTGGCCATTGCCGCTGTCGTTGTCGTTGGGCGGCAGGTTCAGCACCAAGGCGTCCAGTTGCTTCAGCGAACCGGAGGACTGCGAGTGACTCGATTGCTTGAGGGGATCATCGTGGGCCGTCATCGTGTCGCTGTAGTCCGACGAGGCACAGCCAATGCCCGAGCTCGTCTCGCTGTTGTTCATCATCTCCTTGTCCTGGCGACGCAGTGCCTCCTTCAGCTTGCCCCGCAGGTAGATCTCGTACAGGGTGCCACAGCAAATCAGAGCCAGCACAATGCTGGATACCACGCTATAAGATGAGTAAATAAATTCCATTAGTGACGAGATCTTAAACTGTTGAAAACATAAATAATTAGGGATTTGAAATCACTTTAATACGTGTCTAGAAGTATGCAACAGTATTTTTAGAGCTTCTTAAAGTTTCAAATAAAAGTTACTTCAAATCCGTAACCTGGTTAAATTTCGAAAATAATATATTTAAGTTTTTTAATGGGTTACATTTTAAAAAACATTTTACTTTTAGTACTCAAATACAAATTAAATAATTAATAAAAAACATAATTGTTTGGTAAACATATAAAACTTTGCCTAAATCAAAATTCAAAAAATCTATATTAAAACATAAAATAAAAAATACCCATGAAATAAATGCATTTTTTTTTAGTAATTATTCTCCGTGTACTTTCTGCAGCTATGGGGAAGCTTATAATCATATTACCCGCTAATATTCCGAGCAAACAAAGGGAATTTCGCTTTTTATTATAATTCGATTTGGGGGAAACAAAATTTCACACAAATCGTCTGACTCAACGCTAATGGCCAAAACCAACTGGCCAAAAGCTCCGCATTATGTTTGATCAATTGTTTAACGCACTCTGGCATTTTTGAAAGTGAACTTTTGATTGGATTTTTGTTTGCGCATTGTTTCTTCTTCAACCACTTACAGCAGCAGGCAGAAGGTCTTATCCGCCCAGATGTTGAACTCCTTGTCGGTGGGCACACGAATGTCCAGCACTCGAAGATCCCGCGAAGGCAGCTCCACGTGAGCCTTGGAGCTCATCTGACCAATGTCCGCGATGGAACAGCTGGAGGGCAGGCACATGCCCACGTAAATGGTGCGAAGCTGGGGTAAAAGTAATTTTTAATAAATTAATAAGTAAATAATAATTTATAATTCAATCGTTTTATTCTGGCTATATAAACTTGGTAACGCATTTCAAAATATATCTTATTAATTTTTAGTATTATTTATGAATAATATTCAATTTTTGAAAGTGAGAAAAATGTATATCTCTATAAATTTGTTTATCATCTTCATGTATACATAGATAAAAAGTTATACGGAATTATTTGATATTTTTTTATTTGATATATTTAAGATATTATCAATTTTAACAATAAATTGTGTAAACTTGGTATAATGAAATGGTATTTATGGTATTTTCTCTCTTTAAAAACTCTCTCAAAACAAAAATGAGTAGGTAAGAGAGAGAAAGTCATACAGAAAACTCTCCGAAATAGAAAAAGAGAGCAAAAAGCAAGATGGCAAAAACATGTAGTGATAATTTATACTGCATTTCCATTTCACACCTTTCATCAATGTTTCTCTCTGTGTATACACTATAAAAAGCTCATCTTTTTGAATATTATTTTAAACAAAAAAATTTTTATAAGCTAACAACCAATCACATGACCTATTTTTCACAGTATTATACATTTATTACAGCCCAGTTTTAATTTTCTTTACATTTTGTCACTCCCTTTTCTTACCACTTGGGTTGGTATCGTCTCGTTGAGCTGCATCTTGATCACGTAGAATCCGGGCAGAAAGGGCGGCGGGGCGTTGTACACACTGCTGTACCCTTGGGTGTGAGCCGCGGCGAAGGGCAGCCCGCTGTTCTTGGTCTCGATTTCTGGCTGGGATGCGGAGGCGGAGGACGAGGAGCTGTTGTCCTTGCCGGGAGCGGCGATCAGGCCATCGTCAATGGCATCGCAGAGGGCCAACGAACCCATCCAGTAGTTGTTGCCGTAGAAGAAACCGGATGTGTAGTGACCGGAAGCATCGTCCACTGCGCGAAACAGGAAAAAGGGGAAGAAAAGGGAAGAAAAGAGAAGGGAAGGGCATCAGAAGCGTTCGAAATGCAACATACCGACTGCACAGCGGACAGTGTATGCAATATATAAAAAACTGGCCATTATGCAATTGCAGCGCAGCCGTCGAGCTGCCAAGTTAAAAATGCAGCCATCATCTTGATGATATTACGGCTGAGCGACACATGAAATGCCCTACAAAGTTTGAAATTAATTTTTAAATTAAAAAATATACAAAAATACTATTTTCCTTCAGTTTGAGAGAATAAATGTGGTATTTTGTGTACCATTACATTTATGTTTTTTAGGTAAAGATTTCAAAATATGGTTTCATTTGTTATTAAAATTAAATGTATATAAATGAGGAATGCTTAACTTTGTAAGATTTAATTTTTTTATTTTTATATTTGATGTTTTCAAAAATGTTATCATTATTATTTTGGTATAAAACACAGTTACATGAACTATTTAAAGCCATATTGATCTATATTTTAAAGACTCCACCCTAAACATTTTACATTATTATTAAAACTATTCTAAACTTTTTAAAATAATAAATCTTAAAAAAGTATAATAAATAAAATCCAGTTTCTGATTACTTTCTTGGTTTATTTATAGGCTTAAGAAATGCATATACCTACATATTTTACTTTAAAGTCTTTTAAACTACAATGAATATCTCAATGTCCAGGTGACTGAAGTATTTCAGAGCCCATTCCTTTCAAATTTAAAGTGCCTGCCATCTCAGATCAATGGAATGGCATTAATGGGTGAAATATCCACCCAAAAAGAAACTGCAGTGGACTCAGATTCAATCCGTGGCCGATGTAAGTCTTCTGATTTATTTGCACAAAGCTGAGGCTGTTATGCTATTTCGTTTTCGTTTTCTTGCAACCAGTTGCCAAAGAGATCGGGGACCTGAGGCGGCGACTGGAACTGGGACTGTGTCCAACCAGTTTTTGTTTTTCTCTTCTTTTTGGGTTGGAAATGGAAACAAAAGTCATGCAATGGTCTTTTGTTCGGTTGCGTGGTGACACGAGGAAAATGGCAACTCTTACATGAGCATCCAGCAGCCACCATCCACCATCCACCACTTCCACTTCCCCGAAGCCTTGGCCAAAAGCAGGAACTATCCGGTAATCTCTGGGTTACACAAGACCCGGCCATGACCGTGAGGTGCCGTCAAACGGAAATGTTTGCCAGCATTTGCATGTGCCGAAATCAGAAGTGTTAACCAATTTTAACAGCGTTTAACAAGAGTCAACTCTGCAGAGTTGTTGAATGCGGAAGGAAAATGGCTTTTAATTGCTTGGCTCTAGGGGTAAGTTTTTTTTTAATTAAAAAAATGGCTAAGAAATGAACTAAGATAACATGTAAAAATACCCACTTATTTCTCTTAAAACATTGAAAACCAAAGACTGTAGTGTTGGAAAAACACAAAATATGCATTTTGATGTTGTTCTCCAACACTGTTTACCACGATATACAACCCTGTTTTGAAATCACTTCTTTAAAAAACCTTCATTTAATCAGTTTGCAATGGTTTTTTTTATTTTACTGGGCATATAACAAAATTTACTGCACAAAATTCCTGAACTAATCGCCAAAAAGATACATTTGCCAACACAAAATGCAGCCGTGATAAAATCTTTATCTCCTCCACACTCCCTCATCCGATCTGTGTGTAATGTTTAAACATGTTTTCAATTTAATTTAGCGATTGAGGTCATTTGATTGGCTGGTAGTCAGCATTTCATCACCAAAAACCTCCATCGATACGCCAGTACATGGCAAATGGGTCGGCATTTAAACACGCCGATGTGATATATGTACTTCTTCAATTGAACGTGTCATTCAGGCGTTCAACGCTCTTGGTAAATGGTAGATTTTAAATGGAAGCTGAATCTGAAGCCAGAGCCGATGTCGAACTCAAGCGAAGTCGGAGCCCCAAACAAGATCAACAGATGGGACAGACAATGGGGGTTATCAAGGTGACATGACCACCAAAAGCTCACCCAATCCCCGAGTCAGATGAACTTGGTAGCGGCTACCGAAAGTCGATTCAAAGCAGATTTCATCGGGTATTCTTGTCCGGCGCTTGGGAAGGTCGTTCGGCATGTGATCGTGCATATAGGTCGGGGGAAAGCGGTCCAGCAGGTAGGGAAATCAATATTCACGAGAGTGCACCCTAAAGGCACAGCCAATTTTCCATATATTTTTAAAAACTGCCTTAAAAGTATGTCAAAAATAATTGAAATGCTCGAATTCCAATTAAAGTTTATAGTAAATAATAAAGTTTATGGTAATGACTTGAGTTCTCATTCGTTTCCATTAGCTAGATGTTGAGTTAAAATATATAAAAAAAAATCTGGAAAAACTATTTAATATTTATTTATCAATATTTTTATATTTTAAGCATAAATATCATTGAACGTTTATAATAAATATTCAAGTTTATGGCAATGTTCTCATTTGTTTCCATTAGCTAGATTTTGAGTTGAAATTAAAAAAAAAAACTGAAAAAATTATTTAATATTTATTTAAGTAAATTTTAAATACGAAATCAATTTTTGTTATATTTTAAGCATAAACATAATTAAAAGTAATGGACTTCAGATGTCATTCGTTTCCATTAGCTAGATGTTAAGTTTATGGTTATTATTGCAAGCTAATACGTTTAAATTAGAAAAAAAAAATCTGGAAAAATTATTTAATATTTATTGAGGCAAATTTAAACTAAGAAATCAAGTTTTCAAGCATAATTATCATTAAAAGCCCACACAAAATGTATAATACCCCCGAGCTCATTAACTTATCCAATTAAACACCAGCCCGCAAAGGTTATTTACAATTTCGCTTAATTTCATTGAAAGCCTGGCCAAGATCAAACTGTGCTCTTGAATCGCACAAAGTGTTTGCAAGAAGATCGAGATACATGTGTGTTCAGCCGAAGGTAAGGACATGGGCGGGGCAGGCAAATGTGTTAACACACTGAAAACCGATTGCAGTCGACCATAATGAGTGGCGAAAAAACAATGAGGGCGGGGCCCGAAGAGCCGGGCCAAAACCCGGTGACAAAGCTGTTGAAATCCATTTGATTGATGAAACGATTGTATAAATATAATGGCAATAAATAATGTGCTCTGCGCCGTCAAATAGTTGCCATTATACAAAGGTATCTTTGTTTGCCTCGCTATTTTCATAAACATTTTTTCGCCACTCTCCAGTTGCGAAACGACGCCAAATCAAAAGCTGGTAAAATGAATAAAACAAAAACGAAATGAGATGGCAGCAACGCGTCTCAACTGCTAACAGTTCAATTAGGGCCGGGAAGGCAATAAAAATATTAAATCAAATGACCTGCGTCACAAGAACCAAAAATATGAGCCATTGCAATTCATAAAAAATAAATAAATAACATTGCAAAGTTTCAAACTACAAAAAATAAAATGGAAATCGTAAAAAAAATAAGATACTTTAAGTCTTAAGTATGAATAACTTTTCTGAAGTTAGACCAAATAGCTTTTTGTTTAAGGAGTAGATTTTCGCTTTAAAAACTTTCACTAAAAATGTTTTTTTTTTTTAAATATAAATCGGTCCAAATTTTTTAAGAAATGAAAATAGTGATATATATATTATAAAAGTCATTTTTACAGGTGCATTAATTACTTTCTATTTATGTAACAAAGCATTTAAAACGTTTATTAAATATTTTTTCAACAAAGCATTTAAAACTCATTTTTAATATATATTTTTTTTTTGTTTTAGAACTTAGCTTAATTTGTTGTTATGTTTAAAGAATTATATTTTTGATTTAATGGCAATGTCTACATGAGTTATGTTTGGCCTGCTCTTGAAACGTATATAAATCAATCTCTTAAAACTGGGTTCTGTGTATTGTTTTGTCCCAGAAAATGTAGTTTTCAGTGCAGACAAGCGTCTAAATTCTACCTGCTTCAAATGACTGTGTCAAAGGTTTGAATCTGCGAGTTCAAACAAGCGTTTTGGGCGGCTAAATTTGGCAATGGCTCGGTACTGTTTGGCTCCGTCATTAGAACCCCGCAGTCAAGACTCAGGTAATGTGGGGACATTAGAGGCGTGTGTTGTGGATTTAAGGTCCACTCGTTTGTCTTGGCCAAATAAATTTCCTGTCATTTTACACGCAGCTTGGCCATAAAGCTGGCGAAGTCTTTGAACTTGGGTGAAGCGCTCTGTGTACTTGTTGCCGAGGTGTGTCTACTAGATCGCCGAAGGAATTTTTGGTTATTATTAACATTAAATTGGCTTGTGGTGGTGCTAATTCCACGTTTTTGTTCTAGAGATGCTTATCTATTCATCTTCAATATTTTATTAAATAATATTAGGAAAAATTAGATTTGGCTATATTTTATTAAAAATGTTTAGATATATATTTACTTTAGCTTAATGTAAAAAATAGAAAGTTTTAGATATTGTCAATTAATAAATAACTCAAAAAATAAATTTATTTATTAGAAAATTGATTAAGAATTTAGGAAATATTGTACTATTTTATAACTATACATTTAATATGATTTTATGAATTTTATATTGCACCCTTTTTAAAATGATATATACTTTTAAACGAAACTCCTGTAATTTCCCTTAATATTTCATAATTAATTTGAAATTTACAAGAACTCAGTTAAAATAAAGCATTTATTTATAGTTTAGTTACACTACCAAATAAAAGGTATTTTTATAACCACATTTTAATTCGCTATAAACATTACTTATATTTTTGTGCAAATATTTATATATTCCTATATGAATGCTTATTATTTTGCCTATTTTGTTGTTTTAAAAGTGTCTATTTTGTTTTTCTTGCTCAAGATACCCAATATTTCCCTGAAAACACAACTATGAAACGCACTTTTAACTGCCTGCTGTCACAGAGATGATCACAGTTTATGGGCTGGCTAAGTTCTCCGTCGTCAGTCGGCTTATAGTGCATAATTACCCGTACCATTTCTGCGTTTTTCTGCCGTGTAATAATTACACCTTGCCGTTGCCTAATTGAGTCACATAATAAAACGCGATTCGTTTGGCAATTTATGCTCGCAGATGCGCGAAGCGAGATGCCCCAGGGCAGCTGATCCCCTCGAGCGCCTCGGATTCGGTCCTATAAACTGGGGCTCAGACACTTCCTGAGTGCCTGGCACTATGTGCCCATACCCACCGCCCGAGGCTACTGAGGTATCACATCGTATTCGTATTCAGGTCTCGTTGGCCCACAGCCAAAGTCTTTCTTTCTTTCCTCTCTTTTCAATGTCAATGCTGTGGGACCGGGGGCCCCACACACTCGTATATCTTATCAAAGACCTCCCCTCGGGGCCTTTCGACGCCCACGAAGAGGAGGTAGCGAAGCACACAGCCAGACGAAAGTGAGAGTCCAAATAAAAAATTGGTAAGAAAAATAAACGAAAAAGAGCCAAAGAGTTGGCCTGTCTTTTTGGGGCTTGGGTTTTTTCTCGGCGCAGATTCGGCACAAGGTCAGCTGCATCTTCGGCTGTGGCTATTTCGCCTGACTAACTGGTATTCCAATAGTCCGATATTTCGGATTTCGGATCTCGGATCTCGAACTTTGGGACTTGGTCGATGACACGTGGCAATGCCATCATTTGCGCAATCCATTGAATTATTTCTGCGCATTTCTTTGCCACGGATGGCCGGTGAAACTGGTCTGGGGCCACCAGTTTGGGTCCACAAAAACTCAGGGCCTGCATATTAGTTTTTTCCCCCACAAAATGTGACTCACTTATGGAAATCGTCGTCGCAGCGGAGCGTCATTGCCGAAACGATTATTTGATGGGCAAGTAATTTGGAATATCTGCGGAATAATTAGCTCGAGGAGTGCTCCGTCACGGTGCATCGCCAGCTCATTGGGTCCTAAATTAGCTCGTGTTTCCAGTGACTTATCTGCTATCTAGCAGATACTCAAGTGTAATGATTTGTTTATCTAAGGGGAGATTGATCATAGCAAAAGTCGCAGAACATTCCGTGTTATCCTATTTTTTTTTTAAATTAGTTTTTGTAATTATTTACATTTTTTTTTATAATTTATGCTACACAAATGTAATGATTTGTTTTTCTAAGGGGAGATTGATCATAACTAAAGTTACAGAAAGTTCTGTGTAATCCTATTTTTTTACAATGATTTTTTTTATTATTATTTATGATACTCAAATTTAATGATTTCTTTATCTAAGAGGAGATTAATTATACATTTTTACATGCATTTTATATTTATTTTAATATTTTATTATAATTATTTTATTTGACACTCAGAAAAGATTAAGATTCAAAGTTTTTCAAATTAATATTTGTAATTTATATTTTTAAGCAAACCAAAGTTAAAGAATCTTCCGTGTAGTCATATTCTTTTATAATTCTTTTTAATTTAATTTAATTTTTTATTTTAATTATTCTATTTGACACTCCAAAATATTATCTAAAGTTTTTTTGATTCACTTATTTATTTTTATTTATAACAAAATATATAGATCATTTTGTAATCATATTTTTTACTATTTTTATTTTTATTGATATTTTTATTTTGTGTTGATATCCTAATACATAAATCAAAAGATGACCTACAGGTTATCATTTTTTCAAATTTATTTTCTTTTTTAATTTTTTTATTTATATTTATTTTACTCAAGCCCCCTTTGATTTTCTTAGCACCTAAAGATCTCATCTGGTTTTAGATCTAGTCATTTTTCGCCGCCCCTGCAGTTGCATAACCCCAGTGCGCTATAATCAAATGGATACGACCACCCAAAATTGCAATTATGGTCAATAACCCCAAATTGGGAGCTCGTTCAAATGGCAGTCGGCCGTTTCACAACCGAATCGCTGGGAATTAAAATTAATGCCGGGCACGTCGATCCAGCGATCACCTGCTGATATTGTGCGGCTTCTCTTTCGCCCAATTTCTTCGTGTTTCGTTTTTATTCCTTGTATTACTATTTTATTTGCATTGTGGCTGACTTTTACCCAACGGAAGTGATGTCTGGCTCTTAGCCAGTGTCAAATGCAAATGGATCGATCGAAATCGAAGCGGCCTATCGAGGGGGCCTATCGCGCAGGGCGGACCTTCGATCGAAATGCAACGCGACTAGAAATCGATCGATTAACTATTTGCCATCTTTTTTTCTTTTTCTCTTCCTATTATTTTATTTATTTTGCCCAAGACCGAGTGTCGCATTAAACTTGAAACTACAAATGGATTTGGCAAGCGTCCCGCCATGACGGACACAAAGCGCAGCGATCGAAATCGGCGAATTAGCGCCGTCTCATGATGGAATGTAATTTTTGTCTAATTATCGTCCGCCTGGAAGCTGGTCGTAATAACAATTCAACTCCAAGTCGAAGTCGGAGCCCGGAGTCAGAGTTGCCTAATTGTGGCATTTAGGCATTTGCCCTCGAACAGTCTGCGCGTTAATTGCCTTTGGTCGGCGGTCGTCTAAGTGAATTATTAACCCGGATTCAGTGTAAAAACCTCCCTGCTTTTATTATGATGACACTCGAACATGAAAGTGTAATGGCTTTGTTTACGCATCTTCACTGTGGTCTTAAAGTAGAGTTGCATAAAAAAAATGATTTATAAATGATGTAGTTATCTTAATTTCTTGGCATTTTAAATTACATTTAATTTAAATATTATTTAATTATTTAAATATATTTTAAAATATATATGAACCTATTTTGAGATTCATACATAACAATACTATTTTTAATTACTTTTTATATATTTTAATCGTTAGTATTTTGCCCTTTTAAAATTATTTTTTAATAAGAATTCCCATGAAATAGTATTTTATTTTTTTTAGTTTTATGTAAGTTGAATTTTTATTTTTCTTTAGCAAAGAAATTCAACTAAGCATCCTTTAAGAAATATAAGAAAAAACACAAAATATATTATAATATTGTATTAATTTTAATTCAAAGCCATTGCTAGTTTAAAGCTTCAATTTCCCTTAAATTCTGATAATTATAAATTAATATTTCTTATATGCTTCAAACATGTTTGACTACACATGTTCTTTATTTTATATTCCAAAATTATTCCTATTTAAATTATTTTTTGTAATTTGCCAGAACTTTACCCTGAAAAGTAGGCCATATTTCGCAGCGATCTCTGATCCTAACACTCCCCTATGATAGAGTCGATTATTCCGCTGCAGTTTCTGACGCTTACCAATCGGTATTTGGCCTAGACCTTTTGGCCCCCGGTTCGCGAGTGGCTACCACTTTTTTCGACTTGGCCAATTGCATTGCGTGGCGCGGACTTTAATTACGCACAATTATCCGAAAACGAGTTTGTTGCCTAAGTCATTCGTTTGGCGGCTCGTAAAGTGTGGGGGATATGAGCAAAACGGGCCAAAATCGCGGTCAAAGTTGAAAGTATTTTACATACATGTCTCCACTCCAGTGAACCGTTATTGCTCACAACAACAAAGCAAAGCCCACCGACTTGTTGTCTTGGCCATAATTTAATTTTCGCTGTAGACACCAAAAAACATGGGGAAAAACAAAAAACTGCAAGACATTGCAACAATCAAATTAAAGTTACATTACATAAGCTGAGCTTGTGTCCAGCAAAGAGAGATCGATAGAGACAGAGAGGGGGAGGGAGAGGGGGGGGGGAGAGGGAGAAACTGAGAAGTAGAGATACACTGAGAGACACTAGGGGAGAAACCGAGGGAGACTTGTCGCATGGGGCCGCTGTGCCGATATAGCTGCCGTTTTTATTTGTTGTGCAATTTCGGCGACTGCTGCTTCTTCTGGTTGCAGGCAAACACTCGCACAGCACTGACCAAGAAACTAGCACCCGGTGTTCCAAAATTTATTAAGCCAGTTATTAAAAAAATACCTCATAATAAATATCGCAAATATCACTTACTTTTGTATTTGGTTTATTAAAAGAAATAATATCCCAAATATCATTCAATTTTGTACTCAAATATTCGGCTTATAAAAATAAAAAATTTTTTATTTTTATAAAATTGTTTACCTATATTAAAAAAAAAAAGTATTCAAATGAATTGTTATATAACAAATTTAAAAAAAAGATAAGAACCAATCCATTTATTTATATAAATTTGGAAAACTTTGAAAAATACCTTTAAATTATATTTCATGCATCTTTACACATAAATTTGTTTGATCTTAAGAAATTCTAGTATTTTTTATTACTTGCTTTTCGATTTTCAGTATATTATTGTAATTTAATATTTTTTTACGACCATGTCTTACAAGGCCATGTCAAATTTTTATTTAATTTTATAAAGTTATACAAGTTAAAAAATACTTTAAAAATATACTTTTAATTTTCTTTAATAATTTAATTCAAGTGTTTAGTATTTTTCTTACTTGCTTTCCAATTTCCCGTATAAAATTGTTCAGTATTTCTGTTCGACTATTTCTTACAAGACCCCACTAGAATTCTGGCCCCGGCTGTACCCGTTGGTATTAAGTAAACATGGGAAAGCCGTAGAAATTATGTTGCGTGACGTTTCATTTCGCACAAAGGCTGTAATTGGGCCTGTTACCCCCGCCCCTGCACTCGAATCTCGGCTAAGTATATTGGCCTAAAAATGAAAAGGAAAAAACCGCTGTGCATTGCGACCGACTAATGACCGCGCAGGCTGCAAAGTCCAAGAGCCCAGCCATTTGGTCAACTTGGCTGCGTTTCAATTATGACCAATACCTGCGGGTTATTTTACAGGCGAAATGCAAGACGAGGTCAAAACTGTTTCTTGGAGAGGTGCCGAGAAGAAAAAAACCAACCTTATGATATTTCTTCACCCGGAATACTTGCAAAAAATAAAATAAAGATTACCGCAGATTGTGAAAGCTTTTTTCCCCCCGATTTTCGAGGAAGTTTGCATGATGATGAGCCAATATTTGCACTTCCTCTAAGACTTTTGCCGACTGTTTGCCCTCGACTTGGCAAACAAGTTGTCGAAAAATGAACAAATTAGTGGCGACTCTTTCGATTTCATTGCACAGTGGACCTTCGACTTGACTTCCGAGCGGCAATTGTTGTCACGGCAAGTGCATTTCAGGGCAACCTTCAACCTGCCAATCGAGTTCGGCCAAGCGAAGCTGCCACCCAGCCGCCTCGCAGGGGCCAGAAAAACTGGCAAAAATGTGGAAAAGCACAGAAACAGCCGCGGCAGAACGGCTGAGAAGCAAAAGCATAGGCAACACCGGCCACAATTTATTAGCCATTGATCTTGGCCGAGGATTGGGAGCTCCAGATAGGCGAGACCAGTGCTCCGGCTGGACATTATGCGCGAAGCGTTTGAATAACAATTTCCAGCCAGTGTCCGAGGGGCCGGTTTTCCACGGGGCGGGCGGGAAAAGCTCTGGCCCTGACTCTGCTCGTGTGTGGCCATAAAGTGCACAGCATATAGTGTGTGCAGGGGCAGACATTGACACAGATGCCTGTTGCAGTCCCGGCTTTTGCCTCCCCAAAAAAATAAAACATGCCTAAAAAATGCTTTTACGATCGCTGGAAGGCGGTGGAAAAAATGTCATGTTGCTGGGATAAAATAAAAGTTAAATAGAATGGGATTGATAATGAATTTCCTATATTAATTTTGAATACAATTGGGTTGGCAAAATGAAGAATTATTGCACTGCTTTCAGTAAAAATAAATGAATAAATATATATAAAAATAAATAAATAGCTTTAAAAAGAAATAAATATAAATTAATAAATAAAAATATATAATTCAGGTTGACTAACCCTTTTATCTTATATTTTGTAGGGTTACATTTAATATAAGGTAATTTCTTATTAAGAGATTTAAGTAATACAAATAATATGTAATTTTTAGGAGTACTAATGGTATATATAAAATAGAAGAAAAATACATTTACCTTGCAAAACAATCATATAAGAGTAGAAAATAAGTAAAAAGTAAAAATATTCAATTTATCTTTGAACTTCTACAAAATTAAATACAGCAAACTCATTAAATTAATATTGTTATAAAGTATGAAAACTTAATAAAACCCCCCAAACCAACCCAGCAAAAAATATAAAACGACTCAAAGATGATAATTACTTTCGCTGGGAAAGCTTAATTTTCCGAGATAAAACAAAAGAAAAGATACTTCCCCTGCCTAAAACGAGACCTCTAAGCAGAGCACTTAGTGCGGTAACTGAGATATTTAACTGCCTGTTAATTAAGAAAGAAATTAAGACGGACTTCCGAAAAGCCGTTGGCCTTTCTCCCCGAAAAGGCAGGAAAATGCTTCCGCATGCGGGGCAAGAAAATGCATTTTCTTTTATCGCCTCTCTCTCGCCGCCTTTCTTTGTAGTCTTCCCCAGACTCCATGAACTTGAACCGTGGTCAAGAGGCGGTTTCAATGAATGTGCCCACTTTCCGGTCACTTTGGCCCATGGTGCAACCAGTGAAATAATAATAAAAAAAAAGAAACTCAAACACTTTTATTTCATGGTTTTTTCTTTTTCTTTTTTTTTTCTGGTCGGCTCTCTTTCTCTTTTTCTGGGGTTTTGCGTTAATTGATTACATAACCAGCATCTGGAGAGTGGTTTTAGCCCGGCCAAGTCAGTTGGTCAGTGGTGTTTTCGGGTCTCAGGTTGCCTGGGAATCGATAGGATTGCAACTTGTCCAAGAAACCAAAAAAAAAAAAAGGGGAAAAAATAAAACAAGTCGCTCAACATTTATTCGTAATTCAGGCGCTGGCTCTGGGCCTGTCTCGCTTTCGACTGCAAATACTGCCCGTCGATCCGATTTGATCTGGTCGTGCAATTGAAACGTTCCGTTTCGACGTTATTCAATACCAAGCCCCCTGACATAATGACCAACAAAAGGCGGGGGAAAAAAGGCCAAAAAACACTGAGCACCATTGAAAAAGAAAAACCGAATTTTGGCTAAAACCCATTTGCCCAAATGGGGAACCATTCGGCCAGCAGCCAGCACAAAAATCAGAAAACCGCCCATCAGGCCAAAATTTGATTGAGTTGCTGCTGCTGCTGCTGCGGTGTCTGTGTTGCATGTTGCTGCTGTGCATGTTGCTGCTGTACATGTTGCCGCCGCACTGGCAAGAACTAATTGCGACCTTGGCGATCGCACTCGCCTGCCATCGTGCACTTATGTAGATTGTGTGCTCGCGGGCGAATTCGGTCTATCCGCGAACCCCATAAAGACTCCACAAGATGGCCAAAATCGGCGAATGGCACGTTCAAACGCACTCACAACGGCGGCTGGTCTTGTTTTGCGATCGAATGAGTCGCCAACAAGATCGGTCTCGGGTGGAAAATGTCTGTGGAAACTGCGATAACACGGGGGCCAGTCAGCGGCCACCACATCACGTATCCAATCTTATTTGTCACCCGAGAGATAAGCCATCTGTATCTGTGTCTGGCATCGCTTAAGAGATACAAATTCGTCGTTTTCTTGCAAAAAGCACTCTTGCTTTCTACATGCTTAAAGCTACCTACATGATTTATATTCAAAGCCATTATTTTATTTTTTTAATATATTTTTAATCATTTTAAATTAACATTCTTATTACTTGTTTTTCTCTTGCAGCTCGAACCTTTTGTCTCTGGCAAATTGATTTTTGCGGACAGCCAGTTTAGATGGAGATTATTAAAGGTTGTGGTTTTTCATAATTGAAAGCAATTTTCGTTCAAGCTTGCAAAAGTTTGAAATATAGCAGATTGTTTAAAAAAAATGTAATAAATCTACATAAAGAAACCTATAATCCTAAGATTAAATAACAAAAATAAATTCATCAAATCAAATATAAAAGCCGTAAGTTTCTCATATTAAAAAACAAAATGAAATACATCAAATCAAATATATAAGACCTAAGCTTCTTATATTAAATAAGAAAATAAAATTCATCCGATCTGGTAATTATTAAAAGCTTGTTTTATTTTAAAGATCATATGAGTTGTATATAATCCTAAAAAAAGAAAACCTTATAATAATGCAGAAGATTACTAAGATGAACCTTATACAAATAAGTAATACCTAAAATTTAAAAAATATTTTTAATATATACAAAGATATTTTTAAAATATGATACTATATACCAATAATGTTTTTAAGCAAGACTGAAACATATTTGTTTAAATAAAAAACACTTCACATAATCCTGATCAATACATTTACTGATTAATCTTTTTATAAGTTAAATATAAATTATTTTTCCCAAGCAAATTAATAGCTTCAAAAATGGATCAGAAAATGGATCTATTATAATTTTATCATAAGTTCTGAATAAGATTTCATACTTAATACGTTTGTATAATAATTTAAGCTAGGTTCTGAATAAGTTTTTAATAATATTAAGGATTAAGGGAACACTTATGTATTTTAAGGACATTTTGTAGAATAGGTAAGGGAAAAAAATAAAAAAAGCTTCTAAGGAATGTAATATAATCTTTACCCTTGTCCTAGCAAAAAAAAACCTTAAAAAGGTAAACGTAAAAGACTTTTAAGGATCTATTATATGATCTATTACTTTGTATTTCCAAGCAAAAAAAACTTAAAATAGGTACTAGGTAAACGTAAAAGACTTTTAAGGAATATGATCTATTGCTTTGTATTTCCTGGCAAAAAACCCTTAAAATAGGTATTAGATAAACGAAAAAAATTAAATGATTCTTTTAAGGAATATGGTCTATTACTTTGTATTTCCTACCAAAATATTTCCCTTATAATAGGTAAAACCATTTGATATATCACGTCATATTTTAGGTACTCACTCTTGACGGCCCACATCTTGGCATCGCTGAGGCCGCCGAGGTAGCTGCGCATGTCCCGGCTGCAGTTGGCGGACACTCCGCCGGCGCCCTCCACCTGGCCCCACTGGGCGGCCAGGACGGCCAGGTCGAAGACGTTGAGGGCGTCCCTGAGGCGGCGGGTGCGCGACAGGTCGAAGCTCAGCCCGGGGTCGCCGTGGGGCGGGGCAGCGCCGGCAGCCGCCTCCCCGTGCAGGCTCAGGTTGATCACGTTGTGCTGGTCGGAGGCGGAAGTGAGGTTATGTCTGCCCGGCGGGAACTTGCCGTCGTCCTTGTCGATCGCTGCCCGCGGCGTTGCCAGCAGCGAGAGCAGCATTGCCAGCACCAAGGTCCTGCGCGCCATGTCGCTCCCTTTCGCTTGCGCCCTACAGACGATACGTACAAATTGGCTGGCCACGACGTTCCTGCGGTCTCTTCGGCTTTATCTTTTTCGCCCTGCTTCACTTTCACTCCACACGAAAAAAAAACAACAATAATAAAATCCAATGTGGGTTAACAGCGAATTATTTATATGTTTTGCACCAGCATTTTCACAAGCAAAAAAAAATGATGGTCAACACACTCGGCAGGTCAGAACCGTTAGAATTCGGTATTATGATAATATATTTGTATTTTTTTTTGGCACTTCTCTTGTTATTTTTGGGCTGGGAAATGGGGGGATATATTTGAAACACACGCGCGGCTTTTGTAGAGGCTTTTTTTTTGGGGAGCTGCGACGACCGCTTGGCATGAACGCACGTCTACGAATCGCGACTGCGCGTCTTGAGCAGCTGTAAAAATATGTTAACAATTCGAAAAACGCAGGCCCAAAAAAAAGAAAAAATCTCAGCTCAGCTCGGACTCGAACTCGACTCAATCTGGCGCTCTCTGGCAGCGGCTCCCTCTCTCGCTCTCTCTGCCTTGGCTGAGCCGCTCTCGAAAGCGCAAGTTGTACCGTTAGCAGCAGCACTTTCGTTGGGGGAGAGAGTGCTTCTCGCTCGCTCTCTCTGGGTGATGGGAAAGCAAAAGCCCTGCGTCATCGACTATGTGGTAATATCTTGCAGTGTAGTCGTGCGCGTCTGTGTGCGGGCATTATGTTATGGAATTTCGCGAGAGTGTGAGTGTTGCAAAAGTGGCCGCAAAAATGAAATTAGCCATTGATATTTGAATACGCGGCGAGGTCTAGAGGATCGCCATCGCCATCACTTGGGCCCACTATGGCCATACAGCCGTTCAGGCCCCGGATTCCGGCCAAGTCGGTCAAATCAGTTAAGCCAAGTGGCCCGACTGAGCCAAATGGATTCGCACTCAGGCAAGATGGTCAGAAACACATTTCCGAACGTCTTTTATGGGCCCTTTGAGGGCGGACTTTGGATATACATTAACGCCCTGCATTCACATTACATAAATTATACATTAATATTACTTTAAGATATGTTTTTCAATATTTTGTTAAGGATAAGGAAATAATATATATATTACTTTATTACTTGGGGTATATTGCAATCGATTCAAAAATTGTAAACTTATGAAATTGGAAATATTATATAAATACTATTTTTAGTTATGTATTTTTAAAGATTAGGAAATAATATTATATTATTAAGATTCTTCTTATTATATTGTAATCCTTTTAAACGTTGTATATATGTGAAAATGGAAATAGTACATACTTATTATTACAAGGTTTACTTTTTAATATTTTTTAAGAACTTAAAAATAATAGTGAATTATTAAGATTTCTCAGGGTATACAGTAATTGTTTTAAAAATCGTATATATGTGTATATGAAATTGGAAACTTTCAGCACCTGAATGAGCTGTAAGTGATTCACCCAAGCAAAGAGGTGAATAACTTAAGTGGTTTATTCAATAAGTGAATTATTTAAAAAAGTAAAGCATAAAAACAAAACTATATTGCTTCCAAGAACTACTGAGTATTAACTTAATACATTTAATGGCCTTATGAAAAACATTTAGTTCAAAACAAAAAATGATAAGTAAGTAAATGTAAAATATTAACTAAGTACATTTTGCTGATACTTGAAATACAAACCATGTAAACCAAAAAAATAACGAATTAATATTAATATTTAAAATACAAACCAATAAAACGTATAATTTAGTAGAAGTGAATTATTACCTCTATATATTACTCAAGTACTCAAAGGAATACAATATATTCCAAATGAAATTATTGAAATAATATATATATAATGCAATATCCTAATAAGGTATTATATTTTAAATCTTTTTTATACAATTTAAATTTTTAAAAGTATGTATGCTTTTTTTGTGTGGTATTTTAGGATATCTTTTTAATTGCTGATATTAAAAGTGATTTTTTTTAGTAGTTAGGATGTAAATCATTTTTATAGCTCCTCTGGCTTTCCAGCACGCTCCAATTCCAGGCTTCCAGCTTTTTGGCGGGAATGGCAATGGAGGAATGCGAACGAAAATGTCGCAATAAATGGAATTACCGTTGTTGTTCCACTGGTGACCTGTTTTCCAGCTCTCTCATGCATCCATATTTGCGGGAAAGAGAGAGGGAGTGAGAGATAGTTGCACCTGGTGCAGATTCCCTGGAGCCCCCTGAAGCCCCTCTCCCGACACAATCCCAAAAAAAAGAAGTTGTAAATTACGTCTGTTTGGTTCCCCAACTATATATTGCCGTGCATTGTGCAATATCCCAGCGTCGACGGCGCTCGTGCAATGCTTTTCAATTTTCAATTTTCCACAAAAGCCAAATAAAAAGTTGGGAATCGGAGAGGGACGGCATGATGCTGTGCATTTACCGTTAGCAAACGGAAACCAGTTCTGAGAAGAAGAAGAAGAAGCAGAAAAAGGCAGCAAGAAGAAGCAGAAGAGCTGCCAAAAATTAAATGTTAAGTGGCAAAGTGAAACAAAAGTGCATTTTGTGCATTTTCAAAGTAACGAGACGAAAAATAAGCACAAGCCTGCAGAAGATCTTGCAACGGTAAACTGGTTTGCAGGGCAAAAAAAGGGAAAAAGTGAAATAAAAAAACTGCATCCAGAAGATGGAAGCAAAAAGAGTGAAAGAGAGGGGTGAGTTGGGGCTCGGGGGAGGGCCAGAGCGAGTGAGAGCGAGACAAGGCGATGGGCATGAATGAAGATGCAAATGAAACCTCAAAATATTTAAGGTTAGCCTTAATATTCCAGTTGCACTTAAAAAAAATTGGTTACCATTTTTGTTATCTGTTCAGCTTCAGAGATTTTGAGTTGACAATCAAGTATAAAAGGGTGAATTTGATTTGATGAGTCCAATGCGACAATACAATACAAAAATAATACAGTACAGTTGTGTACAACTTTTATTTATTTTTTTTGCCTTAAAAATTTTGTAGTAAAAATCCAGTAATAAAAAAAGTATATGTATTTATTGATGTCTGGTGACCAATTCAACAATATTTAATATTATATAGAAAATAATACAAAAATTATACAGTACAGTTTCAAAAAATAATTGTATACCAATTTTTTTTAAATTTTCTATGCCTTTCTTTTGAAGTAAAAATCTAGTATCAAAAAAATATATGTATTTCTTGATGTTTGGTGACCAATTCAACTATATTCAATATTACATAGAGAGTAGTAAAAAAAATAATACAGTACAGTAAAATAATACCACAAAATTAAAAAAAATCAAGTTGTCATATTTTCGATTTGCACTTGTTGTTTAAGACTAGACTTTCCTTAGGCTTTCTATATATTTTATACTTGACTAGATTTTTTTTATTTTGGTTAATTTTTTTTTTGTTCAATGTTTTGTTACATTTTTGGATCTGTTAAGAGGAGCTTTAAATGTTTGTAGAATTTTGAATTACAGTTTAAGCTAAGGTTTCTCCTCATCTAAAATATGTTTTTGTGGCTCTCACTTGCTTCGAACACTTTCTTTCAGTGTAAGAGTCTGACGGTCAGTCATTCACGCGGTCGCTGGGTACACGTAAGGTCTGTCAGCGAATGAAAACCTGTCGCCTCGCCTGCCCGATCGCCCGCCCAACGGGGTCGAGCTCATATCTTAATGAGAAAAGTGAAAGTGTCAAGAAATAAGCGAAGCGACGGCCAACAGAGGGCTTCAGTCGGCGGTGAATAAATAAAGACGCTAAAACGCCGCCGAGCCCAGGCAAGAGATACGAAATTCAGTCGGAAATCGAGTCGAATCCGGCCGGGTTATCAATTAGCTAACCGATAACCGAATTGAACCCAATAGCCGGGCTCTGGGAACATGGGAGTAGAAGCGGCAAAAGGGCCACCGATCTTTGGATACCGATTCGATCGATCAAAGGCTGCTCCAAATTAAGGTCTGGAGATATTAATTGGGACTTAAAATGTGAAAATAGCTCGCCTAACAAAGAGTTTCCCCAGAGAAACACTCCATTTGGGTCACTTAAAACCTGGCGATTTCTATCGCAAACGTCTTAATTAATAAATAATTTATGATCCCATTTATTTGACAAGAAAGCCTTGAAAATGGCAAGCTCAGTGGAAAAGTATATGGATTTCTGGATGAGTTTTGGGTCCTAAAATATGAAAGAATTTTTTCCAAATGATATTACCTTTGCGAATTGATTTTCAGTCTGAGAACTGATATATTTCGTAATAAAATGCACTTTTAGTGTGATTTCTTGTGATGCACACTCGACCATCGCTTTTGACACTTCAGAAATCATTCGACCAAATATTTAGTTGCACAAATTTTCACATTTTTTGGATCACTGGTGGCGCTTTGAGGCTGGCTGTATCTTTTCTGTGTTATGCTTTTAATGCCATTGTTGATGCTCGGCGCGGTTATTGTTGATGTTAATTGTTTGTTGCTGTTTGCGCTCGCGCTTGCGTCACGCGTGACACTTTGACCATGAACGCATTTCTTGGCAAGGAAAACCCGAGACGCGCGGAAGATCGCACGGACGAAATTGAACCGCGGTCGCTCGTTACTTTTCCACTTTTATTTTCCACGCCGTCTTTCCCCATCCGCCGTTTTATTTCTTCTTTTATAATTACTTCATTTGCAATCTCTCGTGTGGCAATAGAAGAAACTAGCGTTAATTAAAAACGCAAACGCACGGCCAAATGAGCGCAGGTGAGTGTGCACTGAGAGAAATGCGCCCACAGTCAATAAGTATTTCAAAAGTAATGTGCTTGCACCTGAAGAAAATATGGAAATTTTAAAAATGCATACCCTGAAATTAATATTATTTGTATGTATATGTAACTTTTAACAAAGTTTTAATAATAAAATAAATAATAATAATAAATGTAATAATATATTAAATAACTATAATAATAATAATTAAAATTTTTAATGTATATATAGTTCTTTAAAAAATTGCGCAGTGAAAACACAGACTAAATTATATCTTCAGGTCTTGAAGAATTTTTTCGTATTTTTCCAAAAATATTCTTAAATTTGCTAAAGATTAAATATGATATAATATTATTAAAAAATGTTATGATTTAAACTTAGTTAAAACTGGTAAACAAAAATGTAACCTGAATACAAAATTAAATAATAATAATCAGGCATTTTTCAGAAAACCATTTTAAGACCCTTGTGGACCGAATACCCTATAAAATAATATGTATTTATTATTTCATTAAAAAAATAAAAAAGGTACTGAAGAGCATTTATATCCCAACAAATTAAATAACAAATCAAAGTTTAAATAAATAATTTTCCAAATATTAGGCAAATTAGAAAAGTGTGACCAAAACAACGGGTAAGTTTTTCTCAGTGTGGAGAAGAGAGAGGTTCGCTGTTGTAACCGCGGCGCCAAAATATTTTCACTTGACTTTTGCGGCTATGTTTTTATGGCCCTGCGAAGTTCACCGGGGAACTCAGATCGCAGGCCGGAGGCGAGGAGCAGGCGGGACGGCGCGTTGGGGGCTGCGGATCGTTATGTAATGAGGAGAAAATTGACAATAAGACAAAGCGCAAAATACAAACAAAACCGCGTGAGAGACTGCGACACAAAAACTGCAATGTCACTTACCCATTATTAATGCCCCGGTATTTTGGGGGCACACCGCGGCCCGGGGGGCGTGGCAGCCCAGCCAGAGACGCCTCACGTCACCGGACGGACAGAGTTACGGACGGACAGGGTCGAAACTGTGCCACGGTAATCACACCGCACCGAAACACATCAAACCCCAAATGCGTGCGGAGGCTGCGACGAAACGTCGGATGCACGCAGTTTAAATGCATTACGAAGAGGTACTCCTATAGGCATGAATAAATTGTAGACTAAAAAACACATTTGTCCTTTAAAATATTATAGTTAACCCAAAGGCAACTCTGACTTTTGGCACCAGAGCTTTTTCAATGATTTTTGGCTTGGAAACCACAAAATTGTTTAAATTTGTATTATTTCAATGAATTAAACAGCAAAGTAAATATCTGTTTCATATTATAGGTTTTAGGAAATTTTCAACTCTTCCCTAACCTGAGAATAAATAAATTATTGAAAATATGTGCACTAGGGCTGTCCAAAAAATTAAATCTTATTATCATCCATTTACATTTTAAGTTAATGTGTGCCAAAAAATAAATTATTATAAGCTAATATATATTTTTTTAATTTATCCCCATAAAATTTTATGAAAATGACCATATATGCGTATATCACTCATACGACATGTATTCCACATAGAACATTTTTCAAATAAATCATTTTTCCTGTACCAACATTGTCAAAACTCTGATCTTGGCCAATATAAAAAAAAAAATAAAATGAACTTTAGAAATAAATCCAAGTCAGGGCCATCTATATACATGAAAATAATATATTTGATTAAAAGGCAACAGTGCGTATGAGCTATTAACTGATTAACCAATTCGCAGACCATAGAAGCCATTTATTAAAAAAAAATTATGTTGGTACTTTTTTAAAACCAATGCAATGCAAATTGTGTTGATTTTGAAAAGTAGTACTTAATAAGTAGAGGAAATATCCGCTTTGGAAACAGGAAGACAATGAAGCTGATTAAATTATTGACGTTAAAAATAAATAATATTGTTTTTAAAATTCTTAATTTTGTTTGTTTTTATTTAAAAGAAGTCAAACATGTCCTGAGAAAATTGTAGACGTTTAAATATTCTAATTTATAAATAATAATTGTAGAAATAATTTTTCACACCAAAATGGCGCCTAAAAGTATGCAGGCATTTAAAAAACCTTTTCTAGAAGAAATCAGACGCCTAAAATTGCTCTCTAAAAAATATAATAAATATCGTAGGGAACAAAAATATTATTTCCCAGACAGCTAAACCTACATAGATCCATTTTAGATATAGAGCCATTTTTAAGATTAAAACCTCCTGCAGTCGTTCGATATGTTTGTGCTGTTTATTTCGACAGTTCTATGTAAGTGCCTTCGAGCGTGTATATCTTAGATATATAAATATATATAGTTGGTATCGGTATACTGGTATACAAAAAAGACGCCTAGCAAAACAAAAGTCCGTATAAAAGGACGACACACGTTTGTAATACATTAAAACAGTTAACATCTCCTCGATATCCCCTTTCGATTTGGTAGCACTAGTTTCGTCTTGGTTTTCCTGGAAGCCACGTCTTAACTTTAACTGGGAAACATCGAGCCCACCTGCGTGGGTTTATGTAGGATATACATCCATATCTATATCGGAATTATCACAAATGCTTAGATCTAGCTAAAATAGCGCATAGCTTCGCTTGCCTCAAGCGCGCAGGCTGGGTGAGATGCGTGTGGGCGGTGCCTTCGACCAGCTCTGCTCCTCGGCGCTGGCGAAGATCAGGTAGATGAAGTTCCCGGCTATATTCAGGCCGGCCGCCAGCCAGAAGACCAGATGCCACTGGGTCAGCGTCTCCCGATGATTGATGATCAAACCGATGACATAGGGCGCCAGGAAGCCGCAGATATTGGCCGCCGAGTTGGTGATGCCATACATGGTGCCCGCATATCTGGGACTGAGGGCAATGTGATTCATCTGGTTGCCGGCATAGACGGCGCCACCGAAGGAGCCCACGCCGGCCAGCATGAAGGTGACCCACACCCAGTCGCAGCCCACGTAGATGATGCCGATCAGGCCCAGCGACGGCACCACCGAGGCCACCGTGTTCCACAGCTTGTAGGAGTTCAGCAGAGATATGTACCGCTTGGCCAGCATCCAGTCGGCCAGGGCCGAGCAGGCGATGCCCACGAACCAGGACGTGAGATAGGGCACGGCGTTCAGCAGGGCATTCGACTGGATGTCAAAGTGCAGGATGTTGCTCATGTAGGTGGGCAGCTCGGTGAGCTGCGTGTAGAAGGCCCAGCCCTGGCCGCACTGGGTCAGCAGGATGGCCCACAGCGGCACCGAGGTGAGCAGCGATGTCCAGGGTATGGGGTCGTCCGACGGCCTCCTCCGCACGCCCACTCCATCCTCGCCCTCGCCCTCGCCCTCCTCCTCCTCCTCTGGGTCGCCCAGCTCCTGGTTGATCAGCCTCTGCGCCAGCAGACTCCTCTCGATGTACTCCCGCTCCGAAGTGGCGATGCGCGGATGATCGCTGGGCCTGTCGTACACCAGATACATCCAGGCGATGAACCACAAGATGCCCAGCAGCCCGAAGATGTAGAAGGCCGATGGCCAACCGCCCAGGAAGTCCAGCGAGCACAGCCAACCGGCCAGGGGCATGGAGATGACCGTGCCTATGTTGGAGCCCGCATAGACAATGGCCGCGAACTTGTTCCTCTCCAGCGGCGGTATCCAGTGCGCAAGCATGGCGTGCATGGCCGGATAGGTGACGCCCTCGCCCATGCCCTCCAGGATGCGGACCAGCACCAGCAGCGGCAGATCCCAGTGCGCGGCGAGCGGCGTGATGAGTGTGAATATGGCCGTGACCAGCACGCCATAGCCGTAGATCTTCTTGCCGCCATACAGTTCGGCCATCCGTCCGCCGGGCACTTGGGTGAGTACGTAGCCGTAGAAGAAGCTGCCGAGGACCAATCCCTGGGTGGCCTCGTCCCACACGAACTCGCCCTCCCTCTGCGGATTCGGATCGCTGCCATTGTGATTGGGCTCCGGCAGCGGGCAGGTGTCCGTGTCGATCACCGATGAGTTGCTGTGCGGGATGGCCGTCTGGTTGACCATGGCCACAATGGCCACCGAGAGGTTGACCCTCATCGCGTAGACGACGGCGAATCCCAGGAAGCCCATCAGGCCGAATATGTGACGTGTCTTCGGGCCACAGCCATGGTTCTCTGCGGGAGGAGAGAGGCAGAAAGCTGGATTAGGAGGCGTTTCAGCGGTATCAGTTCCGGCTCTACCACAAACTTTTTAAATTCTCATTGATAAAAAACAATATAGAACTTAAAATGCCTTAAAAACAAGCAAGATGATATCATAACACAGTTGAAATTGGCTAAATCGAACCGTGAAACCTCTTGACTTATGTATATTTTTTATAAATATACTACAAATATTTATAATTTAAAAATGATTTTAAGGGTTCTGCAGGATAGGGAGATTTTTGAAAAACATTTAAAATTAAAAATAATATATACTATTAAAATACCTTCAACGAAATGTATTGCTATGAGATCCATGGCATATTTTTTTTATATATCAGCAAAGAAAATCAAAACTTAAATTCGCCTCGGCAATCAATTTCACATAGGCATACACTACTGTATTGGAGAAACGTGCGAAGTGCTATGAACTCGATAATCTCCGCGAAAATGAAAACCGGAACAGAGAAACAAATGTATTAGTCACTTGTCGATATTCACTTCTTAAATTATTCAAAATTACTAACAAATATAAAAATATGAAACTACTGCCAATGAATTTTAAAAACAAGTACATCAATGCATTGTTTTGGAAAATAAATTATAAAAACAAATATATCAATCATTGGAAAATAAATTAAAAACAACATATATAAATACATAAATTTGGAAAATTGTAGAAATATATATGTTTTTTAGAAAATAATATTAACTAAGAGTATAGAAAAATTAAAACTTAACTTGATCATTTTTAAAGACATAAATAAAATATACGTTTTTATTCCCAGAAATTTTTAAAAAGAAGCAAGTGTCGTGTGTTTTCATTTATTTGGATATAACTTTTATGATCCCTAAGATTTATAAGATCTTACGGAAATGAACAAAATCAATGAACAGGTCAAAAATATCATTAAACAATTATTTTCAAAAATGTGTTAAATAAATATTTTTTAACTGCTTTGAAGTACTGTAATTTTTTTATTACTCTAAGACTTTTCATAAATATATTTTTTAAAGAAAATATATACCAAGAGGACTTTTTGAACTTCCACTTAAAACCATGGCCCAATTATGATAGTCTACATTTATAATGCAATATTATTTATATGCATAATTATTAAAAAAAATCCCTATATTAGTTACAAATTCCTCAAAATATTATGTCTCAAGTTATATTTTTAGTATTTAAAAACTGTGAAGGTTTTCTAGACTTTCCTAACTTCTTAGAAGTAAAATATGTTCTCATTTGCAGTTGAATACTTTATTCCGTCAAATCGATATATGGTCACGGAAACGGACACGGATAGTAATACGGAAGGCCCTATCGGTTGAGGATCAGGGAGAGGTAGCAGTTCCACACGAGGGCGATGGTCTGGGCGTAGAACACCTGGTAGCGCAGCGGCACGAAGCTGAAGTTGATCATCTGGGCGGCGGGCCAGAGCATGTAGTTCCTGGCCATGATGGTGGGGTAGGTCTCCTGGAGGCGCTTGCGGATCTGGTCGGTGGGCTCCCCGTTGACCAGCAGCACCAGGAAGGAGGTGGCCAGCGAGAAGGGGGGCGCGAAGCAGACCTGGTCGATCACCATCTTGGTGACGCCGCGGCGCATCGGCGTGTAGCTCTTGGGCACCCTCGCCTCCAGGAAGAGGTACCACTGCCGCAGCATCGGGCCCACGAACACCAGGCCCAGGGCTCCGAACCGGAGCGTCCGCCCGGTGTCCCAGTCGTTCAGCGGCTTCTTCTCGATGACCAGCTGGGCTATGGTGTCGCCCAGGCCCATGATGCCCGCCACAACCATGCCGTCCTTCAGGAACGCCTTCAGTCCCGACATCCTGATCTCACTTCAGCCCTTTGTCTAACACTTTTCAACGGCCTCGAACATTCTGGCAACTTCGAACACTGTGTGGCTTGACTGGAAACTATCATTACTTTTCAGTTCTAAAGGTCTACTGAGGTTTTTTTTGTTTTCAAAAATTAGCTGATAGAAAAATAAGTTGAACAACGGTATAGTTTAGTTTGCTCTATAATTTTGCAAGAACAAAACTACAAGAAAATTCTTTTTTTTAATTTATAGGTAAAAATTGCCAAAAACATATAATAAATGTTTTCGATCCCTGAATGATATAAGAGATGGTTTGCCCATTTTTTAAAGGTGTATTTAATCACAAAAAAAGATCCCAGATGTTTGGTTCTATTAATATATTGATCATCCCCATAAACATAGTCTTCTAAACCGTTCAGTTCCGACTTATAAGTGTACTACTTCTAAAGTTTAACATTTAATAACTTTAAAAGTGGGAGTCTAGATAGATTCCACTGTTTATAATGATCAAGATATAATGATATTATGGCATCGTTGCTAAATTCTGATCAAAATTATAATGCCCAAAGATAAGGTATATGCCAAAAATACAAGTTGGTTCCATATTTATATAAATTGAACATTTTATAAAACATTTATGTCATAATGATAGAACATTTTTAGCGATTTTTAGTTATTCTTCTGGTAAATATATGCATCTGTATCTGTAATATCTCGTTAACACTTTGATCATTCTTATAAACATAGTCTTCTGATCCATTCTGTCCGCCTTATAAACATACTACCTCTTTAGAAAAATGAGTTCTGCTAATGTGTAATGCATAAAAGCTAAAAACCTGAGGGTTTCCCTAGAAAATTATAGATTCAGATGGGTAGATCGACTATATTGTTAGTGCTGATCAAGAATAAATATAATGCCAACTTCTGACCAAAATTATAATACCCCTGCAAGGGTATATGTTTGGAATACTAGTTTATTCCTGAGTTATATAAATGGAACCTACAAAACAATTATACCAAGTTGATTTGGCATTTTAAAATATCTTTATACTGTTAAAGAGTTCCCCTGGAAAATCATAGATTTAGATGGATAGATCGGCTATTTTGTTACTGTTGATAAAGAATGAATAACATTAGAATACTAGTTTGTTCCCTAGTTATATAAATGGAACCTATTACAAAACAATTATACCAAATAGATTTGGTATTTTAAAATATCTTTAAGTAACTCTGCTCTTACTGATATAGTGCCCGTATCTGTAATATCTCGTTAGTATCTTCCACCTGCGTATCTCCTATTTACTCACCCTCCCCGGCGGCGCTGGAGCGGATTAGCGGTCGTTCGCCGGAGCAAAACGCCTCCCGTTCGTCGTCCGCCTCATCGTCGGAGCGGTCCGCCGTGGCGGAGGAGTTGGAGGAGGAGGAGGGTCGGCGGAAGCGGGAGGCGGCCGCGTCCTCGTAGTAGCACGAGGCGTCCCGCGACTCGTCCGTCCACTTGTGCGGCGGCATCGTGGCGTTCCACTTGGAGTCGTCGCCTCCTACTGGAGATCCCGGGGCGTCTTGGAGCGTTGCTGGAGCGTTTGGAGCTGCCACAACTGCCAGCGCATTTTCTCTGCCGGAGCGGCAGCCTTAGTTGTGGTTGTAGTGGTGCCAGTAGCGCCAGTAGCGCCAGCGGCGGCGGAAGCGGTTTGCGGGGAGAGCAAGAGCGGCGGCAAGAGCGGCGGCAAGAGCAGCGGCCAGAGCGGTACGGGAACGGCAGCGCGAGCGGACACTTCACCACGCCAGCGGGAACCAGCGCAGACTGACGGACTGGCAGCTGGCGGCGGGCAGCGAACGGAGCAACAACAAACCCAAACAAAAGGCAGCGCCAGCAAACGTTGCTTCTAACCACAGGAGGAGCCCCAGGGGCGTAGTCGGGGGCGTGATGAATTCCAAGGGGGGTCTGGACTTGGGTTCAGCAAGTAGTTACTTTTGAAGATTTTGTTAAGTCAATTTAAATTATATTTTACAAATCCTGACCTAAAAAATATATTCCTTATGAAGCAAAGAAATAGTTGCTGTTAAAATATGTACTTTGAAATACCTCTTTGAAAGACCGTAAAAAATGTATATATAGGATTTTGTTTGATAAGAAATGGCTTTTGTTAGAATAATTAATCCACAAAAAAATAAAAATAAAATGTAAAAGATAAAGAAAGTAGGAAGTAAAGTACTTATTTTTTTTATTGTGAAATAAAAACTTTTTTTTTTTTTTCGTTTTATGTTTTTAGGTATTTTAATGGATCCCTGCAAAACAGCTGCTTGCTTATTTGTTTATTTTAATTTAAATTGTTGTATTTCAATTTTAGATTGTGTTTCCCCTAGAAAAACATCTTAAACAAAATAACTGTGTGTAAAGGTTAATTTTTTTTAATTTCAATATTTTTATAATCAATACTAAGTTACCCCCTCAGTACGCCCCTGCACTTGGAGTCACCACAGCTGGCGCTCTCTCTAATGCCTCGCTCCCTGTCTAATTGTTTGGCTCTCGCTCTCTCCCATGTAAAAGTGGAGCACTGAATGGCAGTCTGCGACGTCACAGAAGGGGCTGCAAGAATGCGAGAGCGTGACAGGGAGAGAGCGCCAAAGAGAAAGGGGGCGGTGTGCAAAAGAGATGGCTCGCGAAGAGAGCGCAGCTTAGTATTTATTGTTGTAAAGTGCCCAAGTACGAAATCTTGGTTTAGTTACAGTTAGCTTGTGCGCCACACACACCCGCATGCGAATATGACCACGTACACCCACACCAGCAGCGGCCATATGGCGTATTTGAATTGATTCCAAGGAAATGAAAACAAAACACAAAGCCCAATTCCAGATAGTCGAAATAAAAAAGAGAACTCACACCAAGAACTTGACTGCACTTGCAAAAGGCTGGCAACAACAAAGGCTGCCCAGAGAGAAAGGCACAACAAGCACACACACTCGCACAACTCTGGTCAGCCCAATAGCAACTTTTAAATTCCACCTCAATTGAACAACAAAAGAAATGAGCAAGAAACAGAAATTCACACATGGAAAGGTTTTCCATATTTCCTTGGCCTTACAGCGCGGGCGATAAGATAAAGGGTTCAATTGATCGAGTGCTTCATTTAAGCAAATAACGAAAAAAATTGATAATGACGACAATGATAATTTAAAATGTGTTGCAACTTTTAAGTGCTCTTTAAGGCGTTGTTATTATTGTTTTCTTTAAAAAAAACTCTTTCTTATCATCTTAAAAAACATAATATAAAATTTAAAAATTCTCCTAATGCTATTATTTCGACCTAAACTGTACGTAGGTGTGCCCTTTTACTGCTTTAATGTGCACTGCTTTGCAGGAGGTTGCTTCAAGCAGCGCGTCAGGATTTCCAGGTATTGTATCTGCTGGATAAAGTATCTGCGCATGTGCCAAAAATGCCTGTTGCATTCAGCAATCCACAGACCTACCCCAATTCTCCCAAATGTATAAAACTTTAGAGGTTTTTCAGTGGGCAATTATTGGCAGAGTATAAAAAACAGTTCTGGCTACCGACTTTCAGTTGGAATATTATGATATGATATGATATGATATACAACCAATTATAACAATGTTTTGTTTTAGAAACAAGGATTTTTAAGGTTTACAGCTTCCCTTTTTTATGGCTACCATATGGATAAGTGAAAATTTGTTCGGTATAATTCGAAATTTTGAGGTACCATGCCTAATATTCCAATTGAACTGTGCGAAAAGCCTTTAGATACAAGTAAAATGCTTATGAGAGGTATTGTTAAGTATTGGTGTAAGAGCACCTGGCTATGTGACTGGTTCCTGGTCGCCGCATCGCAGACCTTCCTCACTCCTAGTTGGCGAAGATGGTGCCCACGGGAAACACGACGATCCTCCGCTTGCCGCTGACCACCAGCGACTCGTAGTGGTAGTTCTTTTCCAGCAGGACCTCGTTGCGGTTGCCTTTGAAGGAGTCCCTGATGGGGCTCAGGTCGGGACTGAAGCAGTTGATGGCCACAACGTCGGCTGGCAGGCGGGGAATCAGCTCGTAGGCGCAGGCCAGCTTCTCGTTCCACAGGCTGACCTGGCCATAGGGCAGCGGATCCCTTTTGGCCAACTCGCCGGCTTCCTTGGCCGTGCGGAAGGTGTGCAGTGTGACCACCCCAGTGGCTCCACCTCCCAGGTAGCTGTGCACACAGTCGTACACCAGGATGGGCGACTCGCCAGCCTTGAGGCTTTCGCCCCTCACCACCTTGGCCTTCAGCTGATCGATCTTGGCCAGCGTGCTGATGTAGGTGGGATTCTTGGCCACCTCCTGCGGCAGGGTGCGCAGATCCCGGGCCACCAGGCCCACGAACTGCTCGGCTATGCTCTCCTGGAGCAGCAGCGTGGCCACGGAGCCCTCGGCAAAGGGATTCTGCAGGGAGTGCAGCAACTGCTGGCGGGCCGAGTGCAGGTCGCCGTCCTCGAAGACAATCAGCAGCTGGGGGGAGCGCCACTTGGGGGCACTGGGGATGGCCTCGACCTGTGGACAAGCAATATGGTATAAGTATATCATTCGATTTGATGAAGGCATGATATTACAGGTGTACTTCACTTATGGGTACAAGAAGGTGTAGTAATATCAACTATCTTGATAGAGCTGGTAATAATTTGTATAATTTAGGATGTGGATATATCATATCATCATCTATCCCATCCATGTCTGTATAATCCTATTTCAGAAACCACCTTATACAGCACTATCGATGATGTTTGTCATGTTCTAATCTCGCAAGTAGTATCCCCCATGAGCACTCTTAGTTATGGACCCATCCATAGACGTATCTCCCGCCGAGGGGGGCACTGATCAAGGTTATGTCTGATTCTCGGGGTCGGGAACTGGAACTGACCTTTGCTTGCCCCTCCTTTGGCGACGACTGCGGCGTGAGGACCATGTCGCTGGTGATCCTGGTAGACTGCTGGGACCTGCTGGAGTCGTTAGCCATGCTCTGCTCCCGGATTCCTGTCCAATCGAAACGCTAAAGCCAACACCCAGCACCAAATTCGCTCGATCAGCTGCGTTATCAGCGGCTCACGCACACACACGGCGAAGATCGCTGATAATTTTAAATACCATCTTTGGTATTTTCGTATCTCAAACCTGCATCGTTTTGCAACACTGTCAGAGAGGTATCATTTATTTTCCATTTAATTATAATAATATTTAGTTATTGATTTTTGCAAGAAAACAAACAAACTGTTTGTTATATATTTTTTTACAAACATTTAAATCTCTTTAAAAACTAGCCATTAAAATACTAGACTTTCCAAAGTTAAACAGCACTATTATAAGAGTATTTAAAAAATATTGAAAGCCTAATGAAAATCATCTAAAACCTTGGACATAAGAATACGTTGGTGGTCACACTGAATTTATATTTAAAATAATTTTGATTTGGTTTTACTGAATATACAAGTTGTATTTAAATTATTTCAAGTAAAACCTCATTTTTTTTTTTTAAATATATTGTATGGGTGCTTTCTTATGCACCTTAAAATAAAAAAACCCATAAGTTTGGGGAATTCCCCTTAATATATTGGTGTGGGGAATTATATTTTGAAATTAAAAACAAAAAGCAAAAAAAAATTTATTCATCCATAAATATGATGACATTTGAAATTAATTTTAGAAATAATAAAGGAAAATCATTTAAAGGAACATTACATAAAAAAGATATATATATAAATGGTACTTAAAATTTTCATCAGATAATTTTAAATATTTTTAGAAACCACTTTATATTTTTTTTTTTAAATTTAAAAATGCCTCAAGAAACGGCGTTGCTTTTCTAAAAATCTAAGGGCCCCGAGCAATGGTAAAGAAAATAACTTAACTCATGTTTTCTTTTTTAAATATTATTTCAATTTATTCTAATCAATATTTTACACATCCATACACAACGCAACAATTTTGCATCATTATTGGCAGAACTGGCGTAACAATTTTATCATGTTGTTCTGCAGAACACGGACATTACTAAAATAGAAAAAAACTTTTCCTAATCTACGTAAAAACTAAGTGTTACAGAGGAGCTGACCACTGGTCTATTCTACCGCCTTCTGCTTCTTGCGCTTGCGCGGCGGGGCCTCCGCGTCCTCCTCCGTTTTCACCTCCACGACGTCGTCGTCGATGACAACCACCTCGTTGTCCCTAGCCTTCTTGTGCTTCTTGACGGATGCAGGTTTATCCTCGATCACCACCACTTCGTCCAGGCTATTGGCCGCTCCATTCGCCAGCACTTGCCCATTTGATTTACGCTTCTGTTTCTTTGACGCGACGACTTCTTCCTCCCTGTTCTCCACATCGTCGAAGGCATTTTCTGCTCCATTTTCCAAGATTTTGCCATTTGATTTGCGCTTCTTTTGCTTCTTGGGGGCGATGGCATCTTCTTCCTTGATCTCCACCTGTTCAAAGCCGTTTTCCTCTACCGACCCATTGTTTTTCTTCTTTTTGCTCTTCTTGACGGGCGCCGCCTCTGCGGCTTCCTCTTCCGACTGGTCGTTTAGAGCTATGGACTTCATGAACTGTGGTTTGTGGCCGGTGAGCACCGACTGCCGCACAAGCTGCTCCTTTTGCTCCAGCGTTTGGCTGGAGGCCAGCAGTTTGCTGCGGATCGTGTAGTAGTTGGCGGTGCGCGACAGTTTGGCTTTGGTTTTCAGATTCCTCTTGTCCGCCTGGCGCAGGGTCTTGGCAATCTCCTCGGGCAATTCGATGCGATCCTTGTAGTCGCTGCCGAACAGGGGATGACGATTGCGCACCAGGATCTTGGGTGGCGGCGGCATGGTTGGGAATTCCTGCTCCTCCTCGCCGGCGACCGGTTGCTGGGCCTTCGGACGCTGGCTGACCACCACATAGCCGGCCAGGGGCAGATTGCGGATGGCATACTTGCCCTTGGAGCTGACATAGCCAATGGTTTCCTTCTGGGGCGCCGAGTAGCCGACGGCGCGCACTCGCAGGTTGCCCACGCGCTTCTTGCCGGGCAGCTTGAAGCGCTTGCCGGCCAGCTGGCGGGGATCCGTGCCCTTGGGGCACTGCATCAGCCAGGCCTCATGGGTGTGCTCGTCGAAGTCGCGGAAGGCATCGCCGCAACAGTCGTGCGCCGCCAGGCCGGCGTCCACCTTGTCCAGCTGCTCCTCCTCCAGGAACTTGCGGCGACGCTCCTTGGCCTCGCGGCGAGCCGCCTTCTTGTCAGACTTCTCCATGGGGCGCTAAAGTAAGGGCAAATTAAATGTACTAACGAGGCACAACTGCACGTGCTGCTGCCAGCAATCGGGTATCGATATGCAGGGGCAATCGATTGTCTTTGCATGGTATTTAAATGGTATTTTCCCAAAACTGGTATTTTCTGTGCAGTCCTGCTGGTATTTTGCATCCCATTCGGCGCGGTCACATTGGTTAGTAATAGTTATGGATATTAAGCATAATTAATCCTGAACGCCGACGCCCACAAATCCGTACCGCCCGTCCTTGCAGCGCTGCAACCCAAGATCCGGAAACTGGCTAGCTGGCAAGTTGCAGGCGCCCCAGGAGCAGCAGATAAATTCAACCGACAACCAGAGCCCCGTCTGCGTGTTTGTGTGTGCGTGCTGGGTGCATGTGTGTGAGTGTGCAGCTGCCGTCTGTGTGTGCCACTGCGAGTGTGTGCGAGGGAGTCGAGCTTTGCGAATTTCCAATTTTCGGCCCTTAATCGCAGTCTTATCCGCCAGCGAGCCACTTATTTCGCCCGAAAACCCAGCCACAGAGCATGCTGCTTTATTGCTCTGCAGGAAAGCGCTGATAAACGGCCGAGAGGAAGTAACTGGAGCAACAACAACAACAGCAGCAGCGGAGAGCCGAAAAAAAGTTAATCAAAGGAAATTAAATAACAAGGCGGCGGCAACAACACTTACATAAATTAACTCGCAAGGCAACAACACTAATAACAATAGCTTATCACACACAGCAGCAGCAACAACAACAGCAGACAGCAGCCACAACAACAACAGCGCAGCAGCAGCAGCAGCCAGAAGGAACAACAGTTTATCTCCCATATACAGCCGGCTGCACGAGTGCGAGCGGGCGAGCGCTAGTTGGCCAGCGAGGGAGCGAGAGAGAGGCAGTGAGCCAGCGAGAGGGGTGTGCGTGCGTGTTGGTGTGTGGGAGCGGAGGCAACAACAAGAAAAAACTAAAAAAAAAAAGAAAACAACAAAATATACTTTTACATTGTTCGACGCGCCTAACTGTAAATATATAAGAGCACTCGAAGAAACCAGGAGGAGCTTGAGAGAAGGGCGAAAAAATGGCACGCGGCTTCGATCATCTGTTCAAGCTGCTCATCATCGGCGACAGCGGTGAGTTTCCCAGGGCTTTCCCACATTTTCCCCGCTTTCCCACCGACCAGGTGCTTAAAATAGCCTCGTGTAGGAAGCAGCAGGTGTAATTTTCAGTTTGTCCCAGTTTCCCCAGCGAAAATTCGCTTTCTTCCTCACTCCCAAAATTCCAATCATAATCGCTTGTAATTTTACTGCCTGTAAAGTAAACATTACTCATACGCCATGTTTGCCGTGAAACATACTATATGTCGTGTATTTTACGGCGAGCATGGCGTATGAGTAATGTTGTTTTTAAGGTTTTAATCATTGCACTATTTGTCTGCTTTTTTTTTAAATTAATAACTATGTGGGTTACAATAAAATTATTAAGATTATTCTTTCTATTTTTAATGCTATGGCTTATACAAGTATATTATTTATATTACATACATTGTATTACATCGATCTCAAACTTGGCCTTACAATTGTTATATAGAAATACTTGCATAAAGTATATTTAATAATTATTTTAATAAATTTATAGTTCAGAATTTGGTCTTAAACTAAATTCTGATTTTATCATAGACCTGCCACTCCATACTTTTTTTAAATTTTAAACATAGAACCGATCTTTTCTTTATCAATCTCAAAATAGACTTTACAAGAAACAAATTGGATAAAATATATTAAATGTTTTTTATGAATTCATAGTTCAAGAAATCTGTCAACCTACATATTCCAATCTTATCCTGATCACAAAAAATTAAAAAAAATATTTAAATTATTTTTCCTGTGTATTCTTAAAACACCGTTTAATAAATTAGTTTAATAATGAGTTCAGTTTTCTTATATCTCTACTAATCTGCTCCCAATTTTCTTCAAATATTAAATTTAGATTCCAACTTATTCCCATCGATCTGAAACTTGGCTCTACATACGTCTTTAATATTATGTACAGAGTTTGAGGCATTATTCATAAACTGCTTTCTGGTTATTAGATCCACATTAATCAGTTCAAGATTCTTGTGGTTTTCATGATATTATGACAAATTTTAATAGCACCGTGAAAAAATTTCACAATCGAACCCAAATTAAATACCCCAAAAACGCTGAAATTCCAATCTTAAGATCATCTTTCTGGTCTATAAAAAATAAAGAACGTGATCAATGCCCGCGCACTGGCAGGATATACAGTGTGACATGCGAGCAGGCCAGCTGGGGCGGTAATTGGAGCAGGAGCCCGTTCCCACCCCAGACTTTTCACATGCCACATAGACATGAAACCAATATCAGTTATAGTAATCCGATTCCATCCGCCTCCCTTCTTCTCACCCTCCGAATTCCCCGCAGGCGTGGGCAAGTCGTCGCTGCTCATCCGGTTCTCGGACGACACATTCTCGGGCAGTTACATCACCACCATCGGCGTGGACTTCAAGATCCGCACCGTGGACATCGAGGGCATGCGGGTGAAGCTGCAGATTTGGGATACGGCCGGCCAGGAGCGCTTCCGGACGATCACCAGCACCTACTACCGCGGCACCCACGGCGTCATCGTTGTCTACGATGTGACAAACGGCGATTCCTTCGCGAACGTGCGCCGCTGGCTGGAGGAGATCCAGAACAACTGCGATGTGGTCAAAAAAGTATTAGGTGAGCTTGTGGCTTCGGAAGATCTGCCAAATGCCATTAGGATACCATTTAAACACAATACTAATGCTCTGAATCCTGTGCAGTGGGCAACAAGAACGATGATCCGGACCGGAAGGTGGTCATCACCGAGGACGCGCAGCGATTTGCGAAACAAATGGACATCGAGCTGTACGAGACATCCGCCAAAGACAACATCAACGTGGAGAACATGTTCTTGTCGATCACGCGGCAGGTGCTCGACCACAAGCTGCGCACCTCCCCCAACGAGCAGCAGAAGGACACGCTCCACCTGAAGCCCAATCCCAAGGGCACCAAGGGCGGGAAGTGCTGCAGGTGAAAGCGGCTCCAGGACGGGAGCTGGCATTGTGACTGGACGGGGATCGGAACCGGATTAAGGACCAGGACCTGGATCAACTCCGGGGCGGATGGAATCGTTGTGGGGGCGCGTAGTTTGTAGGGTTCTCGGCGTACGATACGGCACACACTCACTCACATAGACATAGCTTACACCAACAAACAACAAGCAACAAACAAACATGCAAACAACACAACACAACAACACTCACACTCACACCCACTAGAGACGACAATTTTTTTTGTTTTGTTTATTTCCTCCTGTGTTTTTATTCGGAATAATGCCAGATAGCCGTAAATTAAAGTGTAAAAGTGTAAAGCGCAATTAAATGTATTTAGCAATTTATATACATATTAATATATACATAAACGAAAATTTAAACAAATCGCATATTTATATACAAGAATATATTTATATTTCAAACGGAAAATTGTATTTACAATTGCAAAAGCGACAGCAAGAAAATGTATTTGGTCGAAAATTTATCGAACACTAAATGTACGTACATTTCTATATACACATGTAGGTGAGGTAAAACAGCATGAAGGCTTCCGATCGCAATTCTTCACTCCATGCTCCTGTATTTTTAAAACCAAATAAGATATGTCTTTGAAACACCACGAAAATTGAAAAGGCCAAAAACTTATTTTAAATAATTTTCTCTTAAACATTGAGTTTAACTTCCAGTAGAAAAAAATCAACTAAAATTTGTATAATCTATTAATTACAATATCTGGAATCTCAATTTAACTGGGTTGGAATAATGATTCAAGAACATTTATGTTGTTCCCAAAAACTGCCTTACTTTGTTAAGATTTAGTTGGATATTATAACTGCCATTCCATGTTTGGAATCACTTGGTTTACTGAACTCTTGGACATTTTTCTGCACTTTAAAGAAAGGCATACCCATCTTACTATTTGTGTGGTTACAATAAATAAATTATGGGAAGAATCCAAAACTGTCATTAAATATCACTTTCTTGAGCCATTTTTTGCGCAGTACTTGTTTTTAATGTAGAGAAAACAGTGGAACCTGTAATCTGAAATACTAATATTGTGTACTAGATATCAGAAAGAATGCAAACTCTTTCCAAAACCATAGTTTGTTGTGATCGGACTGTAATCCCCTGAAAGCAGCTTCTTATAACCTTTAATTTAAGAGTCAAAAATTATATTGCTTCAATATCTGTCTTTCCGAAAAAAGATCAAGTGATCGAGTATCAAGTGAAGGTAAGATCATTACGTCCTATCAATGATAAAGAAAAACTGTTTAACGTTTAAAAACAAATAGTCAGGATGAATATTCAAATACGTAAGACCTTCAGCTGTACAAAATAGCATACTTTGCGGCGAAATAAGTGGATAAGTCCATAGAATTTATTTTTTGGAGGCTGATACTTAAACTATAATCATCTCAATAATCAACCTGTCAAATTACTTATGTAATCTTGATTTTTACCCTGATTTCTATGAAGATGGAGTCTAGTGTCTAAAGCTAACCACTTTTTCTGACTTTTAACAAGATAACTTGCTTGTGTTTTTCTTTTTTTTTTTTATAAGTTTTCTGAATTATAAAACACATTATATGGTTCTTACAAAATCAATAACCAGCAATTAAAGAAAGAAAATATTTTTGTGTGTTTACTTAGACATTTTAAGGACCATTCGAATATCAAGAAATACTAAATGCATTGTGTTTCAAATCCAAAAATAATTACCTAGTGATTGGTTTTGCTGTAAAGGGCTTTTAGAAAGTGTGGTAAGCTTAAAAAAAGAATATTCATGGTTAAAGAAACGTATATTTCATACCAACCACAAGAAAACTATATATTTATATATTCATGTATATTTTCATCGATTAAAATAAAGAAGATAATATGATTTTCTAAATTTAGCTATGTCTGGGTTGGCATAATAATGGATGTATATATGTTCTTTTTAATTTAATAAAATAAAAGTAAGATTTTATTATACCAAATGCCCAAGTATCTAGGAAGAAAATATGTCAAAGGACAGAAGTCCTGAACCCCTTTGTTTTAGGATTAGGCCAGTAAAACTCACTTTGCTTAATATTATTATATTATATTATATTTTGTATTATTATTTATTGATGTCAACACATTTTTGTTCGTTTCGATTAGAGAGAGCACGAGGTTAAGGCAACGACTAGTATGGGAAACGGCGAATTCGAAGGGACGAACAGATAGACTGGTGCAGATTGCGGCAGGGACGAAGGTGACCACTGGACTGGCAGGCAGTGCGGCTGCGGGGATGACTCTTCCGGACTCCTCCTCCTCCGGACTCATCCTCCTCCTCCCCGCTCAGTGGTACTTGGCCACCGGGAAGGTGCGCGTCTGGCGGCAGGACACCAGGGCGTCGCCCGACTGACCCTGTGGACAGCGGCACACCGCCAGGTGGGCCTTGGGCTCGCAGCTGGCCCCGGTGGCACACTTGCCGATGCAGGGATCGATGCACTGGTAGTTGATGCAGGCGCGGTGGTCGGGACACTCGTTGTTGCTCAGGCACTCACCCTGTGGGGAAGGTATCCGTATATAAATTTCGGTTGCTGTACAATTATTATTATTATTTTTTGTTATTTTATTTTATTATTTTTATTTTGTTTTATTATTATTTTATTTACTATTAATGAAATGTTTTAAAATGATTTAGGTATTCAAACTAGAAAGATTTGCACCTGATCTTAAGGCCTAAAAAAAATTCTTTGGAGTCTAAAAATTGTTTTTCTTTTTAATGAAATTCTGTATCCTTTTTAACTTTATGTGTCAAAGTTGATTCTTAATCTTGTATTCCCTTGAAATTATTGGATTTACCATTTGTTTTTTTTTTTAAGTATCGAGCTCTAACTATTTTTAACCCTAGTTAGTATTGGCTTACTTTTTTTTATCTCCTTTTAATTTTTTTCTTTATCCTAAATATGAATGGTTTTTTCTAATTAAATTTTTTTCTGGGTATAGGCTTAGATGCTGGGCTAAAAATCTTCTTTTTTATATATATTATTATTACTTTTTTATTATATTTATATTTTGTTTAAATATTATTTTGATATATTTTATATTTTTTTTAATTAACAATTGTTTGGTTTCCAGCCTAGAGACTCACCCTGCTGCAGTGGCTCAGCGGATTGCCGGTGTGGCCGGGCAGGCAGTTGCAGACGGGTCGCTCCCGGCCCGTGTTGTCGTGGCCGGGCACGCAGATGGCGTTGGTGCCGCACGGATTGGGGTCGCAGAGGTCCTCCTTGGTGAAGGGCCGGCAGCGGACGAAGGGGTCGCCGGTCATGTCGCGCGGACAGCTGCAGACGGGCGTCAGGCCGCGCAGGTTGCAGTCGGCGCCGATGCCGCAGGCGCCCTCGCAGGTGTTCTTGCAGATGCCGTAGAAGCAGGCCGGTCGTCCGGCGGGGCAGTCCGCGTCCCCGTAGCACTCCGGCCGGCACTCCGTGTACGGACTGCCGATGTAGCCCTTGGGGCACTCGCAGACCGCCCGGTGGTTGCTCACCGTCCGGCAGGTGGCGCCGGTGCCACACTGCCCGCAGGCCGGGACGCACTTGAAGTTGCTGGAGCACATGTCGCGGCTGTTGCAGTCGCCGTCGTGGTCGCACTCGTGGCGGCAGCCGCTCAGGGGATTGCCCACGTAGCCGTGGTTGCACGAACAGGTGGGCACGCCGTTGATGATCTCGCACTTGGTGTTCACGCCGCAGGGACTCGGGTGGCACTGCTCCTCTGTGGAGAAAGGTAGGGTTCAGTAAGAATAGGTATTCCCTAGAAATTTCATCTTTCAATGTATTAAGTATGACTAACTGATTGTATCTTTAAGACACTTAGACGCTAATTGTCTTACAATTCGACATTTTGATATTATTTGGTTTTTGAGAACAAATTTAACTTGATTTAAGAATGTACAACATTTCGTTCTTGTTTTGAGAATTTCTATTGAGATAAAAGGGGGATATTTTAAGTTATAGCTCAAAAATCGCAAGCGATTACGGTAACGCTTCCTTAACTAGATTTGAAGCACCTATTTAACTTGATTCAAGCTAAATAAGAACATTTTGAACTCAAACAATGTCATTTTATTTTCAAGAATATTTTTAACTCAGATGAGCACGTCAGAACTCTCTCTGTGGTATATTTTGTGTTTATTTTTTTTACTTTATTGTTCCCGACTATTCTGAAGATTATTATTTTTAAAAAATATATATATATATTCCTTTAAACATAATTTTTTAAATGTCAATTTAATTGATTGTTTTACACTTTATATTAATTCTTGAAAATATAATTTCCACAATTTTAAAATGTAACTTTTAACGATTTTTTCTTTAGTACCTACCTATCAATTTTATTATAATCTAAAGGAATTATATAGATTTCTTTGGATATTATTTAAACATTTTTCAAGTATGCCTTTTCACCAATAAGTGTTCCTATCTATTCAAAATGTTATTATGTATAAAAACGTTGTAAATTTATTTCATTAGAATATGAAAGGAATGTTTCCATTAAAAGTTTATTTGTTAAATTCTCAAAGATGCCTTTTAATGTTTATGTTTTCAGTTTTGGCGTAAATATATTTATTTTTTAGGCTTTCGATTTTTTTCTTCATAATACTAATTTAATATATTCAAAATAGTTTGATTTCTAAAAATTACGTTACATTTGTGAATAGTACATAAAATACTGAGTTAAACTTGGATAGGTGAAATGCCTTATAAATAAATTCTCAGTTCAGAAAATTATTCCTATATAAGAATAGTATAGGTGATATCTCAAAGCTTCCAAAATCCTTAGATGATCTTTGAAGTAAAGAGTGTTCCTAGCATAAGTGTTCCTAGCACGATTTTAAATAGTTTGTGGCACGAAAATGTGTGTTTACCAAAGACGGAGGTAATGGTTATCACAGAGTGCAAGTCCTGATTTATACATCGGTTTGCTGGGGAGAATCCCTCCCCAAAAAAGTCCACCCAGGCGCCCTTTCACCTTTCACCTTTCACCCCATTTCAAGCCCCTGTCAACAGCCGCTGACGCAGTTGCCGCTGCCGCTGCCCAATTTTTGATTTATGCCGGGTCGCATGACTTATGTTCCGGTCGAAGGTTCGACTCGAAGAGGAAAAACACCTCCATCGGGGCCAATAATTGGGGGCCAAGCACTCGGGCCGGGCAAATAGAAAATCATATTCAAATAGCCGAATAGCGCCCATTTATGCGCATATTTTTGGTTTTTACTTATAGCCTTTTTTATTTTTATGCCAATTGTTGTGCCCGGTGATGGTGATGACGATGCCGATGCCGATGATGATGATGATGATGATGACGCTGGTGCGGTGAGCAAGCCGAGAAATTATTTTCCCTTGTTTTCCGTTCCGATGGCAAAAGTTTCGCCATTATCAGGCCTTTTCTCCTACATTTCCTTTTGACATAATTTGCGAGGAGTTCCAACTTGGCCGCGCCGAGAAAATGTATTGTAATGAAATCTACGGTTTGTTTTGAAAATCGATTGCCAAACGCCTGAAGACCACTGGCGAGGAGTCTCATTTAAGGCAAGGGCTCGCTTTCATTAGCATAAAATTCAGATTTTGGTCATAGGATAAGCAAATTCACTAAATATAGTTCAAGGATACTCAAAAAACACCAGAAAAAATGTTAAAGCACTAAAAAACATAGCTGAAACACAGCCACTTGAACTTGAGTTTGTGAGAAATATTTAAGGTACATATTTTCGCAAGTCTCCGGACATTCTTAGTCTGCGAGGAATTGCATCTGCCAGGACGCTTCCGGTGCTCAGGAAAGGCAGCTCAAACGGAAAGGAAGGAGTCCTGAGAAATGTCCCCCGTCCCCGTAGATTGTTCGTTTACAATTATTGTTTTCAAGTCAGTTGCTAATTGGAAATGCAAATAAATATTGTATTTCGATGGGAATTGCACGCAGGCGAGGGACTTGAATTAAGGCAGCGCAGGACACGCAGGACACAGGACACAGAAAGGGATGCGAGTGAAATCAGGAAAATAAATATCGATGGGCAGTTAAGATGCAGAAATCGCAAAAGGGAGTGGAAGGTGCTGGGGCATAAAGCACAGTCGACGGAGAAATTCAATTTATTAATGCCGACTTTCGGGCAGAAACTTCAATTTGTTTGGGGCAACACATCCCCTTGGTGCTGTTCGCCTTTCCTTTGAATCTGACGTGTGACAAACAAGGAAATTCATGCCAAGAATAAAGTGTTGTGCTGTAAAATGGATTTTAATTTATTTTTCCCCATATTTGCATTTGCATTTTATTTTGACGAGACTTTCAGTTCTAGAATGATTTTGCAATCGCATTAGTTGCAACAAGGTATTGTTTAAAGTTTAAATAAAATAATAAAAGTCTTGAAAGCATAGTACGTACAACAGATTTTCTTCAGAGAATATATACCTTATATATATCTTATATCGTTGAAAATTCGCCTGTAATAATGTCTTTTGGTCACACACTAAAAAAAAATATGTAAATCACCTTTTCATTCTTGTTCAATACTTATAGATTAGATGTATAACATCTAAATAATTTTTAGTTAATTTATAGATTGAAATGAATTGATTTTAATTTAAAATTCGTTCTCATTAAATCAACATTGAATTATTATCCCTTGAGTTTAGTTTTCACTTTAAATATCAAAATTAGAGTAATACAGTTTATTTTTGGTTTTAATTACCTTCAATTTGTTGTTCATAAACCATTATAAATGTACTATTAATTTTTATTTATTTAAAGTACAAATATATTTAAATAAACATTTTTTTTCATTAAAAAAAAATTTAAGATTCCTTTTTATTACATACAAAAAATATTTAGTTAATTGTTAACTAAATTCGTTTTCAATATTTTTTACTTAGACTAAAATATTTGAAAATAACTCAATAAGTTAATTTGTTTTCTATCTTGATTAAAATACTTAAAAATTAACTAATTTAATAAGTAATTTATACTCTTTATAAAAATAATTAATATTATGTTTTAAACTAACGATTGGCGTTAGTTCAAAAATTAAATATAAAGCCTGAACTTTTTTTATTTCAACGTGAATAACTAGAGAAAAATGCTTAAGTTTTTTATTAGGATTTTTTATAGTCGAAAAAACCTGTTTTAAATATCTAAATATAACAAAGGTTCAATAAAAAAATATTTTTGAAAAGTATTGTATTTATTTTTAGTGGTTTTTATCTTGGAGATATCTAATTTTTACGTGTAAAAAAAGTGTTTTTGTTTCTTGGAGTGCAGTTGATCAAGCTGTCTTCTCCCAGAGGAACTAGTATTCCCAAGCCAGCAACTTTCAGTTGACCGACTTCGAGTGGACCGACGCCTGCTACCTGAATTCGTTGGCCTTATGACCATAATCGGAAGTTGGCTCGGGGCCCTGCCTGTCCGCCGGCTCCCAGCTGGTTGGCCTTGGGACTCGCCCACACGGCCGCGTCCTTGATCTTGACAATTATAAAACGAAATGCCCCGCTAATTACCATAAAATTACAAAAGGCCCCGAGTGCGATTCTGGGCCAGTGTTGGGCGGTGGATTATTATTATTATTGTTATTATCATGAAGCGCGAAATATATTATGCAAGCCAGTCCCACATGCTTCGCCGGCCCAGCCCCCTGTTTTCGCCGCTGTTATGTGGCCCGATTTGGCCAAAACCAGTTGGATTTGCGACGTCAGAGCATCGGATTTGCAAATATATTTATAGTGGGCCGAACTAATAACATTCGCATTACAATGTTTGTCTAACTATCTGATGTTCTGTCAATCGTTGCCATGGGCTTCCGGCACAGTCGTGTTCCCACATTATTTTAATTCATTATGAGCAACGATATACAACAGAGTTTTCTGCAGAGAGCTTACTAATTGCTCGGATTTTCTGTCAATAAAATATGCATATTTTTTATATTTCATTTTAAATACCTTTTTTCGACCTTCTTACTCCCTTCAACAAGCTGTTTAAAAACTCTTTAAACGAACAAATCCCAGTGGACCTAAACCTGTTTGCCTCGATCTCATCTGTCCTTTAAAATAATAAGGTTGTCAAGGCTTTTCTGTGGTCATTGTTTTAGCTTATAGAAGCCTTTCATTATTTATATAAAAAAATTCAGCAAGTTTATTTTATATGAAAATTATCAAACTAAAAAGTACAAGCCACATTTATTGTGAAATATAAAAAAGAAATGTGAAAATGTAAGGCCTAAGTTAGATAGAAAAATAAATAGTTAATTTAATTGGTAAAATAAGAATTTAGAAATAAAGCGTAAATATGAAACAGCTTTGATAAACTGAAAATACCGATTTGAGTATATTAAAACATAACATCAAAAAAATGAATTTAAAAAACATGGAAATATCTTAATAAATATAGAATATTAAAAAAATGTATGGTAAAATAATACAACCTTTTTTGAGGAACTAGTAATTACAAAACACATGAAAAATTAAAATACCGAATAAAATATATAATATAATAACAATAAAATACCGAAAAGTATATTTTGAAATATATATGAAAAATAAGTGAGTGTAAAAACCGTCTTAATTTATATGGCCATAAAAATCATGGATTTTTTAAGATAAGTTGTTTATGGTATATTATTTTACACATTCTCTTTTTCGAGACAAGGGTAACTATGAAACACAAGAAATACTGAAAATACCTAATGAAATATACTGAAATATTAACCAAAATAGGGTTTTTTAAATCGTATTAATTTTTGTTTCCCCCAGAAATCATGGATTTATCTTTGTTTATATAAAATATTTAATATATTATTTAATGGCAATATAGTTATATATTTTTTAGATAGGGTAACAAAGAAACTTATGTGAAAACCCGAAAATACCGAAAAGAATATCTGAGGCTATGCCCATCCGATTGACGCGCGGGCCTCGAGCGACTCTTATGACACCCCGGATATTATGCGGCCCCACGGGCCACGCCCACTGACTACTCTACTCACCCGGATCGTTGAGGTGGCAGGCGTGGTAGGGGTCACCATTGTAGCCCGCCGGGCAGCTGCACACGGCCACGTGGTTGCGGGCCTGTAATGGGGCAGAGGCAAGTGAAATGGGCTCGGGTTGGATGGAAATTCCGGTGGTCATGGAGGGGCGAGGAAACCCCTCGGCGGACCCGGCGCGCACTTACGTCACAGTTCGAGCCAATGCCACAGGCACCCACGCAGGGATTAACGCAGCGATTGTCCTTGCACTGCAGGTCGCCGCGGCAGTCGACGTTGTCCAGGCACTCGCCGCGGTTGCAGTGGGTGAGCGGATTACCGCTGAAGCCGGGCGGGCAGGAGCACACAGGACGTCCTCCGGCGGCCTCCTGGCACACGGCATTCACGCCGCACGGGCTCCCGCTGCATCCGCTGCCGTACGACTGGGCTGTAAGGGGCGAGAGGTGAGGTGATGCACAGGTGCGTAGGTGTATCTCGTTGTCTCTAACTAAATCTATCTTTTGTTTGCCATACGCTACGTTCTGCAGTTGGGTTACTTTTGGGTTAGCTACTACGGTTACTAGATACGAGTGACTTTTTAGGGGTGCTGCGCGGTGCTCTCTTATGCTCGGCGTGCTGGTGCGGGCTTACTACGCATAGGACTACGGAAATTGGAGGTTGTAAATACCACGTGTGTAGACCGGATCTCTATAGACAACCCGCTGCAGGGACCGCCCATCGCCGTAAGTGTAGTATGTGCGGTATGTGCAGTTCACACAGCGCTTCTCGAGCTTTTTACCTGCGGCCAGTTGGGGCAGGGAGCCGACGGCCAGCGCCACCAGGGCCACGAGGAGGAGCTGCTGCTGCAAGGGAGGCAGAGGATTAGTCCACTGACGGAAAAGGTATAGTAAATTATATATATTATATAAACATCATAGTTAATACATGACGCATGCACTGCATTGCATGATTTAAATAAAAAAAAAGAATTACCTTTAAAATAATTTCTTAATAAATACAGACTCTCTATATTTCATAATTTATTTTAAAATGTTAAGGTATATAAAATTCTAGTTCTATTTTACTTAAATGTTCCATTTGATGCATACAAAATTTAGATAAATATGTGAGCACCAAAGTGTTTTTTCTTAGTGTAATAAATATTAATAATAATATACGACTAACCGAAAATGTAAATAAAAAATCATAGGACCAGGAATTTATATTGGGTTTCTATTTTTAATAAGTAATATTTTTTAAAGTGATCATAAATTATAAAATTCATAAAAAAATTATAAAGATCGTAAATATATTAGTGTTAAAAGTATGATTATTAATGACTTTTAAGTATATATCATATTTATTATTTATATATTTATACTATTATAAAAATAATAAATATATTTATTTATTTATTATTGTTTGGAAAGACAGCACTGCGTATGAGTAACAATAAATACGAATTTTATTATGGATTATTAAGTATTTCTAAGACATGCATTTGGGAAATTTAAATGCCTTTCTTTTTGGTACGGTTTTGTTCCCAAAAATGTAATATACCTGACTTGAGTTGTCCTTGAGTTTGCCAAAAACTCTCTTTCAAAAATATTAAAAAGCCAATAAATTATAAAAAGATCAAACCATATTTATCAAATACCTATTCAAATGATCAAACCTTATTTATCAAACACCCATTTTAATTATTCGTTTTTAGGGCTTAAATAATAATTCAATTAATATTTTCAGCAAAATTAAATAAACATTTTCTTAGCTTATACTATAAACAAATCGTTTATTTCAAGTTCGTTTACATTTTATTTAAATATCTTTACACATATCAAGAACCTTTCCCCCGGAAGTTATAGGGCATACAAAAGAATATATTTGAGAACGCGAAGCTTTCGAAAAAGCTTAATATAAACAAACAATCCACAGGCCTATGTGTCATCGCAGTTAACTCGAAAAACCCCAATAACAATTGGGTGACCGACCGATCGGTGGCAAACATTAGTTTGGCCCGCCAATGGGATTCTGCTGCCCCAAAGTAACTCGACACCATATTTGGCTGGCCGGGCAACCTGATGAGATAACGATCGACGATGATATGGCCTGGCGTTCAAGGTGCGGATGACACATAGAAGATAAACTCGTTGTCCGCTTCTTTGGAAGTTCAATTCGAGCAAAAAATGAATCAGTTCGGAAAACAATAAGAATATGCAAATGGACCGACCCATATGCGCATTAACTAAGCTGTCGATCAGCTCTATAAGGCTCGAGATTGATCCACTGAGGGAGGAAATGGGATTTCTTTATTTGCATAGTTAGTCGGGTAATTTGCAATCAGACTACAGTGTCGAGGGAAGTGGTTGAGGACCATTTTTGGTTCCGGAATAGTTATGAGTTTAATCATGAAATAAGATCTATAAATGATGAAAAGAACATGATAGTAGCTACCTAACAAAAACAACCTTTTAGGGCTGGTTACTTTCTTAAAAAATCTAAAAAGAACTTGAAGCTACAGCTGATGATATAAGAAATATAACCCAATAGTCAGCAGTACAAATATCCGAAGTGAACTGAAGTGCCAGATATTAATTGGTTTGTTTTTAGCTCTGTTGTCTAGGCAAATGAATAATGGGCTTGTTGTTTGCCTGCATGGCTTAAAAACTTTTGAGTGATTGATCTTCTCCAAAAAAGCATGACAAGACAAAAGGCAAATCAAAACCACCTAAAAATAAATTGATCGTGGGCTTATGTTCCCGCTTTATGTGGGAATGGGGCATACGCTTCTCTTATTTTTAATTAAACAAACAAAAATATGAAGGGGTTTTGTTCTTTAGTAAATTCTTTTTTTTACAAACAAAGGCCTAACAAAATTGCTTTGTTATAATTGGTTACTGACTTTGTTTTGGGCATGTCTGTAGCTTTAATTCACCAAACTTGACTTCCATATTAGATATTCTCCTAGGGTGTTTCGTATTTAAGTCGATGGTTAAGTGCTTGTCAGCTAACCGGAAGTAAACAGTAAGCCCGAAACGCAGGTTCGCAATTATCGGTGGGGCCATCCCGTACTTTACTTTATTTTTTTCCCATGTTTGCTTAGGTTTTACGTGCTCTTAAGTACATCAATATTCCATTCACGTAGCATTACCTGAATGCATTTTTTATGTTTCGTCTTTGTGCGTAATTTTTTTCAGCAGACAAGAAACAGTAAAAAAAAAATAAATTAAACTGACAAATTGAATATTATATTTTATTTTTATTTTTTTTAGGGCGCTAGTATTTGCAAAATAATTTTTAGTTTTATTAAAATAATATATTTTATTTGTAAATTAATTTTACACCAAAATAATAGCCACAATGACAGTGTTGCCTTGAAGGCTGGACTTTCCCACTGCAACTCACCATTTTTAGGTTAAAGTTCTTGGAACACACTCGCACTTTAGCAACTAGGCTAACAAAATAAAAAACAAAAAATATAAATTCGAAAATGGTTCCGTTTTCCACTTCGTAATGTTTGAGTTCAACTGAGGCGGCTTCTAGATGAGCTTGGGCTATTTATAAGGCCGCGGCTCAGGTGAGAAACAGCTGAGCGACGTTGGCGTCATCTCTCAGCTGCTCACCTTACCCCCTCCCCCTCCCAGATCACCTTCCATTCCCTTCCTAAAACACAGAAAAAAATATATAGTTTTATATTATATATATAGTAAAGTATATATTATAGTAAAAAATATAGTTTTTTAAAGATACTTTTAAGTTCCACAGATATTTCTGTACATAAATTTATGTATATTTAAGTGATTTATTTTCCCTATTTTCCCAGCATATTTCTTCAGCAGAAATAATACACTTAAAACAAATGTAATCATAAAATACATGCATATACATAAATACGAATACGAATATAAGAAGTATCTCATGACAAATGGATTTAATTAATCATTCACTTAAAAATGTGTCGGGTAAAAATCTATCATACATATTAAACTTAAAACAAAATCTAGAGCTTAGAAAAAAGGTTATAAAAATATATTTTCTTGTTGGAAATTCAAATTGAAAATTATCTAAAATTCATTTCAGTTATTTTAAATAAATAACTTCTCCCTTAAAATACCCATATATCAAAAGATACCCTTCTTATAATAATTAAAATTTTTTTATAATTAAAATATCAAAGTAAGCATACTAATTATAATTTTTTAAAATCTTTTCCTATTGGTTTATAGAAAACTATATACATTTTCTTCGATGCACCGGCCTTATAGCGAATATTCAGCTGAAAAGCTAGTTTTTTGTGGTTTACTCTCCGCTTTTTTGAGGCACATTGTTGTGCTGCTCGATTTCAGCTAAAATCATTTCAGTCCAAATCATCTCGGAGATTGAGTCAGCCGCTCGCTGGCTCATTCGCATATTTATTTGTTTGGACATGGGGCTATTTATAAGCGCGTACTTGACGACTTGCTTCGCTTTGGCCAGGCCGGCTTTGAAATAGCCCACTTTCTGCGTGGGCCGCTGCATCCGAGTGCCGTGGGATGATTCCTACTGTGTACGACATCTGAATCGGAGGAACTTGATTGGGAACGGAGAAATGCCATCTCAGCAATTGGCAGGTCGCTTGCGCACTATATTTGCCCAGGAGCAGGAACGAGTTCTTCAAATAGCTCAGGTAGAGTGGCTTAAAGTGTCAGGGGTTTTATTTAAAAAAAACGCTTTATAAAATTCAGAAGAAAATACTGTAACGTTCAATATTTTATTTTAGCTTGCTACTACTAAGTAGTTTAATTAAAAATGTAAACTTGCTTGTAGAATAGTATTTAATTATATTTATTAATATATAATTCTAAGAATGACTTACTTAATATTTTCCCACAACAATTCTTATAAATTTCATTACAAACATATTTAAAATTATCTAATTAAAGTAAAATAGCATTTATTAAAAATATTACAAAATATTTGCTACGATCTAATCGCAACGGATGCTTGCTATAATTAAATGGTAAGGTAAATATTGAATATGGTCATTTCGAGTCCAGTTTTTGCTAAGATTACTTTATTCCAATTTGAATATAATACTATTATCATCTTACAAATTTAATTAACTAAAGAAATTTGCATATATTTCAATCTAAAAGCCGACGGAAATTGAGAATAAAATAGGTAATTTCCGTTGGCCCAGCAAGCAAAAAAAAATAAAATAAAAAATGTTAGGTCATAACAAAATTAACTTAAATAAATTTAAGATTTCTTTGTGCCTGAATAAATATCTTCTTGAAAAATATATGTATTTATTACTAATTTCCTTAAAAAAAATAGCTAAATATTGAGTTAATAGTTAGGAAATTTCATTAGCAAATTGCTGGCCAAATCCACGCTTCATTATCTTATAGCCAAAATGCCTTGAATGGAATCGCATTAGCCTCGCATCGAATATTATGGATTAGACTGACAATTGCTGAGTTTCTCAGGGCAGGGAGGGCCTCTTGGCCAAAACCAATTGGCCATAATTGAATGAGAATGGAAATTCACCTGTCGTCCGGTGGCCAATTTAATTATGCCGTCTTGGGCTGCAAATCTGAGGGCTAGCTCTTGTTTTTTTTTTTGGCCTAACCAAGGTCGCGACAGGTTGGCCTGATGGATCAGGTTGGAGCCGGGATCCCAGCCCAATATATAGGTCCAGCTCCCCACTTGTTGTTCATAATTTATACCGCCCGATATCAATCATATTCAATCATCGTGCCTTGTGAGTGTGTGCTTTGCAGGGTCTTCGCCACCCTGGACGGGTCAGTCCCCAGCCGATTGTCATTGACAAATGTTTTATAATCAATTTGGCATTATTAATTTGAATACACACCACCTGCGAGCAATAATTGGGCCTCTCTCCGCCCCGAAATTGGTTCTGGATACCCTTCAAAGGGAAACCGAAGCCAACTAAAATGGGTCTTTTTGCGGTGAGTCGAACAGGTTTCGCAGAAGCGCTACGGTTTGAGGTATATTAAGGGGATGGGTTGAAATTAGGGACCAAAAAGGGGGTACTTTTTATCACTGATATGGAAAAAACAGACCCATTTACAGGCAACTATCTCTGGCTTAGCAGGCAACAAACTTGAGACTTTAAAATAAATAAATTTTTTAAGACACTTTCATATTGGTTTAGGGCTTTCAGACCTTAAAAATATATATTTGATAGGTTTTTAATCGACTTTTGACATGATATATATGATATATTATAAATCTTAAGGGTCAATTTATGTATTTAGATATAAAAAAGTTAAATTTAATATTGGTTGAATGTTCTCAACACTTAAAAGTATATATTTGATGATTTTTTAATAGAGTTTTGATATGACTTTCATAAATCTAAAGTGTGAGTTTATTTAGATATAAATAAGATACATTTAATTCTGTTTGTTTGTTCTCAAAAGTTATATTTTATGATTTTTTTTTGGCTTATTATAATGACTTTCTCATAACTCTAAGGTGCGAATTTATTTAGATTTACCGAAGCATGATTTAATATTGGCTTGATGTGGTGAGCACCTAAAAGTACACATTTTATGTGTTTTTTATATATTTTTTTTTATTTTTCTTTCTCATCAATCTAAAGTGTGAAAGTATTTATATTTAAAGAAGTACTTTTTTGATCAACTGAATCTTTTGAACACCTGAATCCATAGAACGATAAAGCCACATATAGGTACCATATTTGGAAAGTAGATCCCACCATCTTTGGCATTTGAGATCGCAACAACTTGTTTATAAAGAAAAATTATATTATTAATTAATTTTATTTTTAAAGCTAAGAAAAATATTGTTAATATTTAATGTGCATTGTAGTTAAAAATACAGAAAATCTGCTCTGTGGATTAAATTGTGTATTTTAGGCCTGTCTTGGGAAATATTAAATTTCTTTAAAAATATTAAAAATATCACCTGGGCCTTCTCACAATTTAGCAGCCTTGGAGAAAGCTATTGTCCCAATAATTTCTGGAGAGGCTCCTCCGATTCCGATTCAATTGGTGTGAAATGGTGGCTCTTTTCCGAACTTTTTTGGTCTAATTTGCAGCAATTTGCATAATTTTCAACTAACAAAGTGGATGCGTAGTCGGGTGCGTGGATAATGGATTGGCTATAAAAGGGCCGGGCAGAGCCTTTCGAGTCCAGGAGTAGCACCAGGCAAAGTGGAAAACCTGGACAACTATGGACACTCCGAAGGTGGACTCGACCAAGGCCCTGGTGAACCACTGGCGCATCTTTCGGGTGTCGGGACTGCATCCGCCGGCCAAGAGCACCCTGTGGGGCCGCCACTACAGGGCGTACTCGATAGCGTGGAATGTGGTGTTCCGCTTCTGCGTGTGGCTGTCCTTCTCGGTGAACTTTCTGCAGTCCAAGTCGCTGGAGACCTTCTGCGAGAGCCTCTGCGTGGCCCTGCCCGACACGCTCTACATGCTGAAGTCCCTCAACTTTTACCTGAATCGCGGCGAGATGCTCCACAGCCACCGGATGCTCCGCCACCTGGACAGGCGCCTGGGCTGCTCCGACGACGTGCGCATCGTCGCTGAGGGTGTGGCCGGGGCGGAGGCCATATTCCGGATCCTTGGCCGCTGCGTGGTGGGCATATTGTGCCTGGGCATCGTCTACATCATCATGGCCAGCGAGCCCACGCTGATGTACCCCTCGTGGATACCCTGGAACTGGAAGGACAGCACCGCCGCCTTCCTGATGGCCGTCATCCCGCACACCTTCGGCCTGATGGTGACCGCCATGGAGGTGCTCAACCTGACCACCTACCCGTGCACGTACCTCATCCTGGTCAGCGCGCACACCAAGGCGCTCGCCTGGCGAGTGGCCAGACTGGGACACCACCCGCCACTGGCAGCGGAGGAGGTGCAGCAACTCCTGGTCGGGTACATACAGGACCACCAGGTCATCTTGAGGTGAGTGTGCGGAAAAGCGTATATTTAGATACTTTGGGGGGCAAAATTGGCGGGAGATCATACATTCTATTGAAGAGCGGAGTTCTTTTCGGAAAGCTGAATCTTAAATCTTCTTAAAATAATTTTTACGGAATTTGTGTATTATTTTAATTTACAAAAATATAAATCTTTGCTTTACAAGTCAGATATTTGTATACATATATTTATGGAATGATTTGGAAGCTTATGAAAAAAAAAATGCCTATAACTTAACCACTATATCATTAATATAGATCAGTAATGTTTGAAACATATGATGATCTTATAAAATAAATTATATTTAATATACAAATTTTAATTTGATACAAATTTGTTTCTAGCCAAGTTTTTTCTGTTTGGAATTTATAATATTTGAAAAGAATAATACTATAATAAAAATATAAGTCTCATCCTTACAAAAACGGAATAGTTAATAAAATATCACTATTAAATCATTATTTAATTAAATATAGTACAATAAATTAATTTTCAGTGAAGTATATATGCAAGAAATTGCGTAAGTTTATTTTAAAATATTTTAACCAAGGTCAAAATTGTAAGATAAAACTTGATATTAAGATGAATGCTTAAAGTGCTTAAATTAAAAATATTCTTGTATATTGTATATTTTTCTGGATAAATATCAAGTTGAAAAATGGAATCCTGACTCCTTCTAAAACAATTGCAGGCTGGTGGAGTCGCTGCAGCGATCCCTGTCGATGACCTGCTCGATGCAGTTCCTCTCCACCGCCTGCGGCCAGTGCACCATCTGCTACTTCCTGCTCTTCGGCCAGGTGGGGGTCATGCGGTTCACCAACATGCTGGCCCTGCTGCTGGCCTTCACCACGGACACCCTGCTGCTCTGCTACATGGCGGAGCAGCTCTGCCAGGAGGGCGAGTCCCTTCTGGTGGCGGTCTACAACTGCAACTGGCTGGACCAGCCCGTCCAGTTCCGGCGACTCCATCTCCTGATGCTCAAGCGGTGCCAGAAGCTGCCGATCCTGATGGCCGGCAAGATAATGCCCATCAGCATGAAGACCTTCCTGATGGTAGATATATCGAGAATATATATTCTATATTATTTTGTTTATAATTTAAAACTCCCAACCCTGGCAGATGATCAAGGGAGCCTACACAATGCTCACTCTACTCAACGAAATGCGCAAAACTACGCTCGAAAGCCACTAATTGAAAAGGATGTGCAGTTGCTGTGGGAAAACTTAATTTGGAAAAGCTGTATTCAAGACATGGATTTTTAAAAAAACTTATTTGAAACTCGAAAGGCACAGAAATATGATTAACAACCTTAATTTTCTAGAACTTAGAGAGCTTTCCCTTAAAGGTACTTAGTACTAATTATTTTTTATACTTTCTCTGACATTTATTTTATGTAGAATTTATATTTGAACAAACCCATCAAATGCTACATTTTACCAATAAAATAGTTTCCCTAACACAAATACTTTTTAATGGTAATTTTCCTATTGAATAAAAACCAATAAATAACAAATCTTTACTTAAAATAGTTGCTTCCTTTTGCCTAAAGTATCTTGGTGAATTTTACTTAATTTCCAGGAAATTAAACGCACATAGATTTGATTTTAAAGGAATTTCCCTTGGATTTGGCGGATCTATCTGTATCTTTTGGCCACCCCATACTTTCAAATAGAAATTGACAATGCCCCACCACCGACCGTTTTCCACCATATTTATTGCATTTGCAACCGCTGGATTTTCACTTCGCTGGGGCTCTTAATTATTGCTGCATAATGCAGGAGCTTATTATTAAATGAATTGAGCGGAAGTTGTAGTAACACAAATTCCTCTGACATCTGCAACAGATGACCGCGGCTGCGAGAAGAGGGTTCCTTAATAGACATTTTAATTGAAGCCACCCCGAAGTGGGCGTGCCACTCGCACCACTCAGCTTATCATATTCGCAAAAATAAAACACTTTTGCCATTTAAGCGAGCGCCAGAGCTTAACTTGTTTATTATGTTTTTCGAGCCTTCAACTGGGATGCAGTGATACCAACCCTAGGAAATATTTAATAAATTAACTAAATGTACAAAATAAGCGACAAATTTTTGTATTTGTTTATGATTATAATAAAATTGAAGTAGATTTTTTAACTTCATGGCCTTTACTCGTATTAGGGTTGTTAAAACAATCGATGGCACTAACGATAGTATCGATAGTCGAAACATTTTGCAAACACCATCGATAGCCAAAAATCGATTTTACAATCTTATTCATATTCAGTTTGGACAAATGTTAATATTTTATCAATATTTTGGTCGGATTTTTATTTTTTTATTTATAATATATATATTTTTTTATTAATTTGTTTTTTTTTTAATAAACAGGCGAAACCACTGTGCATTACGAAAGTCCCCATAAGTCAATTAATGGATATGAGATTAATGATTCAACCGATGCGCGATTCAAGCGACGCTTTCAATCTGATTCATTTTCGTAGTCATTGCACTGAATGCGTACTTAAATATTAAATGGCCAACATAATTATGTAGCCCATCAGTGCCAATATAAATGGTTCGACAATAAGCTGACATAAGACAGACCACTGATGCGTCGATGTTCAGCGGATTGCAAATGTTTTTTACCAAGGATTCTTTTATATTTTCATACCATTCTGAGGACTAAAGATAGCCCTCAAAAAATAATCTTTCCTTAAAACAGGTAAAATTGCTATATATTTGTTTATTTAATGTACAAACAAAATAAGATCATTTCTTAATTGTAAAATTAATATAAAAAAATATAAATATCTGTTTCTATATTTTAATATCATTCTGTGATGAAAAAGAGGCTTTTCAAAATTTAAATTTAAAGGGTTCTTCATTTTAATTTTGTGGATTGATTAACCTAATAATAAAATATAGATAGTTCTATATTCAAAAACTAATTTAGGGTAAACAAAATATATAATAGTCCCTACACCAACCCATTCAAAATGAAAAACCCTTTATTAAAAATATGTGAATTGAGTAAATTTTAGAACAGAAAGAATATATTTTCTTTATTGTTAAAGTAATATTAAAATACAAATAGCGAGTTCTACATTTTAATATTATTTTGAGTTGAAGAAAAGCAGTTTACCCTCACGCCCTTTCGAAATAAAAAACCCTTTATTAAAATCCTCGAATTGGGTATAATTTTTATTGAGTGTACCAACAAAAAATATGTAATTCCATAGTCATAAACGTAATATTAAAATACAAATAGCGAGTTCTAAGGCTAAGGACAGTGAAAACACACGATACACGAACATATACATATGTAGGCTTAGGCAAATGTTTATTTGGCGAGTCTATTGGAAAATTTCTTAAATATTTACACAAAACCGAACGAGCACGGGGCAAACTCATTAAAAGTTGGAAAAGCAAACTCGGAGCCACCAGATTTGCATAACAACAAAGAGCAGATGAGGAGGCCCAGAAGGGGTTAGAAATCGAGTAAAATACGTAATTAGCGTACCGAAAACAGGGGCAACAACGGCGGCCAACAAATGGTTGGGCCAAGCAAGGGTTAACGGAGTGGGTTTCGAGGGGATGTGGGTGTTAAAATCGAGCTTAAAGCTGGGATATACTAGCTCTGGGTGATGCTGTTGCTGTTGGACGCGCTGATGTTGCTGCTGTTGCAGGCTGATGTGTGCTGTTGCTGCTGCTGTTGCTGTTGTTGCTGCTGTTGCTGCTGCTGCTGCTGTTGCTGCTGCTGCTGCTGCTGCTGCTATTACTATTGCTGTTGCTGTTGTTGTTGCTGCTGCTGCTGATGCTGCTGCTATTGCTGTTGCTGCTGTTGTTGCTGCTGTCACTGTTGCTTTGAGCGCTTTAGGGATACTTCACAATATTGTTGCTGTCACCTGGCAGCTGTCCCCCACTTGTTGCGGTCGTCTGTTGCTTTGGTCCAGCTGCCCTGGCTCCTGCTGCTCCTGCCCTGTGTCCTGCTGGTCCTGTTGCTGCTGCTGCTGCTGCTGCTCCTGCGCCCGATGTTGCTGCCGTGGCACCCAATGCTGTTGCCGCTCCCGGGTGGTACAAATGCGTGCCATAATGCACGGCACCCGGATGGCTGAAGTATGGTATAATGGCCGGCTGCGAACCTGCGGTCATCAGGGGCGAGGGCGTGGGTCCGGCTAAAAGGGAACCGGAACCGGAAATGGCGACGGGTGCCTGCGACTTGTGTCCTTCTTCGCCCGCCCCATAGGACGACACATATTGCTGCGGGGCATGGGGCGCGTGGGGATGGGCATAAACCGGCTGCAACATCGAGGTCGGCTGGTAGTGGTGGTAGTGATGGATCGGAGGACCGTTCGCCGGCGACAATCTGACCACGTGAATGGGCGAAAGAGCCGGAGCCGCCGATTCGTGGGCCATGCTGTAGACGGCCTTGGGGTTATTATTGCTAAAACGTGGCAATATGGCAAATTGGTGTTGCTGCTGCTGTGGCTGCTGCTGCTGCTGCTCGGGGGGCGCCTGCACGTAAATGGGATTGTAGTGCACCAGGGGCAAGTGTTGCTGGCGCGTTGCCGTCGCTGCAGCCTGATGTGTTGCCGTTGCCGTTGCTGCTGCTGCCTCGGATGTTGCTGCCGTGCTCGTTGTTGATGTTGTCAATGGTGTCGGTGCCGTGGGCGCTGCAGGCGTGTATTTGTGTTGCTGTTGCTGCTGCTGCTGCGACTGTTTCAAGGACTGTTGCTGCTGCGGCCTCTGATATTGCTGTTGCTGCTGCTGCAGCGGATACGCTGAAAGGAGCAAGGAAAACAATTGGGTTACAGACATCTGATTCCGCGGCTCAATCCCTCGCCGCGGGCACTTTGACAGTCAGTTACATTACGGCCGCTAATTGACCCTGTCAACGATTTCAGGCCCTCAACGTGGTACAGTTGCCCCCAAACGAAACAAGTTCGGACAGGCACGGAATTGTTGTCCCGTACAGATGGAACTGTACTGGGACACATAAGTATGTGATATCAAAGTGACATTGTCGGGTAACAAAACAGATATAAAACATAAGAAAGATGGAATATATAAATTTAGGAAATAAAATATTATAAAAGGCAAACTAATTTTTATTAAAAAAATAAAAATTAAAAAAAAACAATCGAAATAAGTATTAATAAATTAAATATTTTACCTTCTTCGGTATTATACAGATTATTTTAAATACATAAAAATTAAATGTAGAAAAAATCTAAATATTATCGACACAGAAAAAAAGTATCAGAATCAACTGATATTCGTTAGTAATATTATACGCTTAATTTAAAATTCAAAAAATTTCGATATTCAAAAATACAAGTATAGTTTCTTATGTGTAGTAGTGTGTAGTGTATGTAGTATGTAGTTAGTATGAATACAAAAAGTGAATAACATTTTAATATAAAGTAAAAAAGAGTGTTTACTGAAAAATTATATAAAATTTCATAAAACAAGCAAAATTTTTTATATATTTTTTTAGTGTAGTATGTTTATTCAAAATGCAAAAAAAAGAAATACTTTATGATATGTTTAATGGTTTCAAACTGTATATTTTTATTGTATATTTTTATAATATGATATTTTATTAAAAAGGAGTATAGTTTCCTATAGACTCATTTTGTGCAGTGTACTGTACCCCGGAAGCTATAATCAAAAGTCGTTTGGCTTGCTTACCATAAAGTGGACCCGGCTGCTCCGCGTAGATGGTGGACTGCTGGGGCTGCGGCTGCTGCAGGAAGATCCGCTGCAGCTGCAGCTGGATCTGCGGCTGCTGGTGGTGCCCCTGCGGCTGGTAGAGGAGCTGGGCGGGCTGGTAGGTGGGTGGCGCTGGTGGTGCGGCCACCTTGGCGTAGACGGGCTGCTGCTGGTGGTGCTGCTGCTGCAGCTGCTGGGCGGCGGCCATGAGCAGGCTGGTGGGTATTTGCAGGTAGGGCTGGTGGATCAGCGGTGCAGTGGGTCCGGCCAGTGGTGCACTGGCGGCATCCGACTGGTAGTACGGCTTGTACTGACCCTGGTGGTCGCGGGCAAGGGGGCCTCCGAGCAACTGCACCACCGGATGCCTGCCGGTGGGCGAGGATTGCTGGGCTGGTGGGGCCGTGCTGGTGGTGCTGCTCGAGCCACTGGCTGGTGGTGGTGCTGGGGAGTAGAGGAACTGCTGCTGCTGCTGTTGTTGCTGCTGCAACTGCTGCTGCTGCTGCTGCTGCAACTGCCGCATGTACGACAGCGGTATGGCAATGATGTACTGGATGCGCTGCTGCAACTTCTGCTGCGGCGGCGGCTGCTGCAGATACTTGGAATGCTGGCCGGGATTGGGATGGGAATGGTGCTGGTGGTGGCTCAGCGGCGCGGTGGCGCCCGCCTCCGGCTCCAGCTCGCCGTAATTGAAAATCGACTGGGCCTGCGGTGGCGGCAGAGGTGCGGCAGTCGGCTTGAATGCCACTTGCCGCTGATAGGGTTCCACTTGCGGCGGCACTTGGAAGCTGAAGCGGTGCTGCGGTGGCGCCTTCGGTCCGTAGTAGGCCTGGGGGGAGGTGGGCGGATTGTAGTGAGTGGTTTGTTAATTAAAGGCACTCGCTGTGGTTTCCATATGGCACTGCCAGCTCTGCTGGGGCTGCATACCTGCGGTGCCGCCTCCGCTGCCGTGTAGCGCAGTGTGGTGGGCCCGAAGATGGGCGTCGGCGGCTCCGCCTCAAAGTGGTGGCTGCTGGGCGGATAGATCGGCCGGAACGGCGGGTCCTTGCTCGAGAGGCTCAGGTAGGGGCCACCTGCAGGTGGATAAATTTAGCGGTGAGGCACCTTAATTACGACAAATCAATTTGTGGCCCTGGCTCAAGCTGCAACTATGCTGTGGGCTTTTCGCTTATTCACTCATATCTATTTGTATTGTATGTACGAGTACATGTGGTCAAAGCTTAAGCCTCTAAAAAATTGCACATTAAAAACCCCCTCAAATAGGGTATTTTTGACAAGTATAAGCCCATTTTCCACCCCCGATGCAACCCCTTACAAAAATGCGAAAATTGGTCAAAAAATATTTTTCCGTAACCAACATGCAACATTCAACGCAAAACATCCAACTAACAACGAATAAGACATGTTGAATGTTTGATATTTAAGGGAACAATAGTTATTTCATTTTTTCGCAATTTTTACTTGGCCACGTCATTGGTAACGTTAATTATAAATGAATTTCTTTTGTGGGCGCTTATAATTCCCAATTAGTTCTAGGTCGAAATGCATGACCTATGGGCTATGGTCACTCGAAAAATGAGTTGATCGGAAGTTCCGGCGAGTGATTGTGTGTGTGTGTGTGTGTTGGTGCTCTTGGACAGATCACTGGAAGGAGTTGGAACTGGAGTCCAGGATGCAGTGCATCGAAGACCTTTCCAGGTGTGTACCTTATTTAGGTGTTTATTAAATATTTACAGTCACCTCTTATAGTGTACTTAAGAAACATTAAATGTACAAAACTTCATAAATCTTTAATCAACATTCAACAAACAATATCCCACATATTACATCCAACTAACAACTTAAGACATGTTCAATGTTTTACGTTGTATAAATACCTTTAACATGTATTTCTTATGTAATATTTATTAATTTTATTATTATTATTTGTACACTGTAGGCTTACTTATAAAAACTAAGCTACAGTAGTGATGACAGCCATAGCTGCTGTACTTTTTCTACATTTGCATTTTTAAAAAATATGATGCACCCCTTAATAATTTTTTCTAAAAGTGATTAGGATTGATAGCAGACGTCGCCAGCAGCTCGGGACAGTCGGTCTTTTCACTGTACGACTTGATTTCGCCAAGCTACGAACGAAATACCCCAAAAAATTAGTATTTCAAAAATTTATATTCAACATGTAACATTCAACAAAAAACATCCAACTTACAACTTAAGACATGTTAAATGTTTGATGATGAAAAAAACCTTAAATTATGCAAATATTTGGTAATATTTACATGCAAAATTCAATAATTTATTTTCAACATGTAACATCCAACATAAAACATTCAACTAACAACTTCAACATGTTGAATGTTGTCTGTTGTAAAAATAACATTAAATTATTCAATTATTAAGTAATATTTAAATTTTACAACGGCCACGTCATCGAAAATGTTGATTACAAATTAATTTTTTCTGCGGGAGCTTATAATTCCCAATTGGTTCTAGCTCAAAAAAGCATGACCTATGGGCTATGGTCACTCAAAAAATGAGTTGACCGGAAGTTCCGCCGAGTGTTTGTGTGTGTGTGTTAGTGCTCTTAGACAGATCACTGGATATATATGGAGGTGGACCTGGACTCCAGGATGCAGTGCATCACCAGGTATGAACCTTATTTACTTTCAGTTCATAAATCTATAATCAACATGTAACGTTCAACATGAAACATCCAACATGAAACATCCAACTAACAACTTAAGACATGTTGAATGTTGTATGTTGTATGTTGTATAAATAACCTTTAACATGTAATTATTGTGTAATACTAATGCATTTTACAATTGGCCACGTCATTGAAAACTTTAATAACAAAGTGATCTCTTCTTCTACTTCTAGCTAAAAATGGATGCTATGGTCAATCGAAGAACGAGTTGACCGGAAGTTCCATTGAATGATTGTGTGTTGGCGATTGTGGACAGATCACTGGACATATATGGATAGATATGGAGATTTTGCATTGATTACTGGATTTATATAAATGGAGATTTCGTCATTCAAGACTCCAGAGCACCGAAAACTTCTTCAGGTATGTACCTTAGTGAATTAAGTATTTTTAGTTAGTTTAGTAAGCTAAGCCAAGTGTTTTGAATCAGAAAAGCCTTAAATCAAAGCAATTTTAGTTGAAAATTTGTATATATACTGGCTCACTTTTTTTTTGGTTTCTTTAGTGAGATAAACATTTCCTTGGAGTGCTCCTAAAATATTAGGATTACTACATTTCACAGAAGACTCTAGTGTCTCTACTGAAACGCTGCCAAGTTGCTGCCATGAAAATTGGCTTATTTCTTTGTTTGATATCTTTATTTGCTTATATTTCTGTAAACTAATGCAAGCAAATCAGCGTTCAGAAATTATATAGATTTTCATCAGGAGATTCTTGGCCTTCTCTGTCAATTATTTATTTATACTATCATTTTATAAAGATTTTCTGTATTTAAATCGTTTGGTAAAATAAACAAACGGCTTATATTTGAATCATCTATCATTCTATTTTAAGTAGTATATAAGTTATATATAATACATTAAGCTTAGGAAGTGTATTAGTAGTATATTTTAATATTTAGTATTCGGTGGAGTATATTTTCTATTTGTTTTAAAAACTGGAGATCTGGAAAAGTAGGAACCAGGGCTTTTTGAGATAACTTTAGACTGTACGCCTTCATTTGGCCAAGCTACGAACGAAAAACCCCTAAAAAATGTGGATTTTTGCCAAATTCTGAATTTAAAAAAATATATGATGCACCCCCTTACAAAAAACCGAATAATTTCTCAAAAAATAGATTTTCTTAAAAATGATTAGGATCGATAGCAGACTTAGCCAGCAGCTCGAGACAGTAGGTGTTTTAGCTGTACGACTTGATTTGGCCAAGCTACGAACAAAACACCACCAGAAATGTATAAATTTTGTCGAAAATTTGAATTATAAAAAATTCACTTTAAAAAGAATGAAAAATTTTCTCAAAAAATAAATTTTTCTAAAAATTATTAATATTATTAGCAGACGTCGCCAGCTGCCCGAAAAAGTCGGTCTTTTAGGTGTATGTCTTTATTTAGCAGAGTTCCGATTGAAAAACGGGAAATAAAAATCATACTTTTGACCAAAATCTGAAAATCGTATTTTGACTAAAAATTTTCGGCCTAAAAAGTATTCTTCGCTGCTATAAAAAAAGTAAACGTCAGATCGTGGAAAGTCATCCCTCGTTGAGCTAACCTAAACCTAAAAATGTTTAATTTTTCACATTTTTTTTAAAAAAAAACGTTGGTTTTTCCCCTTACAAAAAAAAGCGTAAATGGATATAAAAATAAATTTCCCATAGAGTTATTCGGATCGTTAGCATAGGAAACCAGCTGCTCAAAACAGTCGGTATTTTAGCTGTATGTTTTGATTTGGCTGAGCTATGATTGAAAGAGCGGGTGAAAAATCGCATTTTTGATTAAAATCGGAATGTTGTATTTTGACAGAATTTTTTTGGATACAATTTTATTGTATTAAAATAATGGAATACAGACTTTATTGTGAACAATTCTGACGTGAGCCTGGCTACAATTGTTGTATATCAGGCTTTACTTTAAAAAGGGAAAAGAAAATTGTATAAAATTGAGGCCCTCCCGCTGTAATATAATAATCTACATGCTCTGCCCTCACCTGTCTGATCCGATGAGTCGCGCTTCTCCGTCTTGCTCTTGGAGTCCTCCTCGATGCTGGGGGTCAGCTTGGCGGTGGCGCTGGCCTCGACCTTGTCCGCGGCCTTGGTGGCCGCCGCCTCGACCTCCTCGCCGCTGCAGTGGGTCGCCAGGAGGCAACAGCAGGCGATGGCGGCCAGTACCTGGTGATTAAAAAATATGAGGGCAAATCGAAATGAAATCAACTTAAATCGAAATCGAAAACGAAATCGAAATCAACTCAATAAGTTGGCCATTCTCGTTGGCCATTTAGTTAATTTAGTGCATCGAATGACGGAAAAACGCGCTTGATTGGAAATATTTGCTCTGCAATTCATAATAATAATTTAATTAAATTGATTTATATGCAATTATGAAAATTTTATTCACCGAAGTGCAATTGTTTTCCGCTCTTGTCGCACATTATTGTTTTTATTATTCCACTGAACACGCGATTAATAACTAATACTCGTAATTAAGCCGAGCGCAGTATGTGTACAATGAACCTGGCATAAAGGTAATTATTAATAAGCTCTGCACAGCATAGCAGGGAATGCCATTCCATTGGATGAGGGATTGTGGATTGTGGATTGTTCGAGCCCATGGTAATCCGTTCACGGTTATTACTCATACGAGGGCGATGCATCTGATCTGATCTTTTGAGATGAGAAATGGTTCGCTTTGGGCAGCTTTATGGCGGTAGTTAGTGGCACAATTGGCTTGAATGCCTGGCCTCATCTTTGATGGCACATTTATGGGAGGTCAGCACTTTAAATAACGATAGATCTTAAATTATTATAACAGTTCTATCTTATTGGCCAACAAAAGATTGTTTATTAAAAAATTTACAGATTAACGATACATTCATTGAATATTCATTGCAATTTTCTTGCCTTCGATTTTTATTTTACCTATTAAGATATAAAACTTTGTTATATTGTTTATGAAAATTATATTTTTAATTAAGCTCAATTGTGACTTTAAAAATAATCTCAAGAAAGCCTTAGACCAACAAAGCCAATTTAATATAATAAATGTTTCATCTACCAATTAAAACAATTTATTTTGTTTGAGAGCCTTATCCCAACCTACTATATTACCTAAAATGTTGTTATTTATTTTTAAAATACACAAAAAATTTTATATTGTTTATTAAAATATAAGCTATTAAATTAACTGAATTGTGACTTTAGAAATAAACTAAAGAACCAACAAGCCAATTTAATATACGAGTACATACATAATATATCTTTTATCTACGAAAAAAAAAAATGGTTATAATGTTTCACCACAGCCAATATTATTAACTTATTATTCCCTTGAAAGGCATAATTTTATATTAGTTTTAATTTAATTTTTAGCTAGTTGCTTTGTTAGTTAAGCTCAATTGTTACATGATCAATAAACTAAAGAAAGGCTGAGAACCAACAAAGCGCATTTAACATAATGCGTGTTTTATCTACCAATTAAATAAAAATGGAATTATCTCATGTGACTGTTGTAATTGTCCTGCAAAATGGTCTATTATCGTTTATTGTCCTTCGCGTGTAAACAAGCGTTTGTGCCATTTAATGAATAATAAACGCGTGCTATCGATTCGCATTTTTACATTTTTAAAAATTTATCTCCCTTCGATTATCTGACTGGCCGCGATGGCATGCAATCAAGTGGAAATAATCAAAATAGGCGCTGATTTATATCATTATCAATATTTGATTGCCAACTTTCAGTGAGTTCGATTTCAATTATATGGGCTTAATCCTATTTTGCATTATTTACCCGTATGAGCGGCATTATTCCAGTTGGGACTTTATTTATTCAAACCAATATATACATGTACCATATATATGTGGGGTAAATATATTTAATTTATGTTGTGTGTTCACTCTTTTCGTTTTAATTTGGTTTCCTTCTGTCACTCAATTAAAATTCGATTCGTGTGGCGAGCCAACCAAAGCGGCAAACCAAAACAAAAAGGAGAAAAAAAACGCTAAAACAAACAAATTTATAAACACTTTTTACGGCTATTTGTTCAATGCAGACGGATGTTGTTCTTTTTTGCTTTTACTTCTGTGGCGGTAAGTAAACGCGCCGGTGTCGCTCGCGATTTTGCTAGAGGCGGCTTAAATCGCTAGCTCGCGTGTTGGCCAACAAAGTGAGAGTGAAATTGGTTCGCCAGCTTTGCGCCGTTTTATAGTCGCCGCTTGGAATTACCGCTTTTGAGCTTGCAGCTGCAAACTGGCCTCTTGCAACTTGCAACTTGCAGCAGGCAACTCGCAGCCAGCAACTTGCCACCGTTGGGGGCAAGCACCTTGTGGTGTCGCCGCGATCCGATACGGCTCAGCCCCACCATTTGTGGAGCACAATCACGGCCATTAACCGATTGCGACTCCGATTGCGATTCCTATTCCGATGGTCATTGTCAGCCGCAGATTCGCCGCTCCAATTTGGCTTGCGTCATCGACACTCATCCCAGTCCAGCCCACCTGCCATTGATGTCGGAAGTAAGAGGATCCAGAGACTCTCTCTATAACTCTGCCAAGAGACCTCTTTCTAAAATACTGACGTTTCAATTCTTCGCAAATTTTCTTTAAATCAACAAGGTGAACAAACTTTCGTGCCCCCGGGGGCGCCAATTAAATTTTTTCCTAATTTTTTCTCACCTCAAATGGGTTTTCTTTCTTTAGATAGGTTACTTTTAATAGTAGTCTTATAATAGTAATAATTATGATCACGTGAGGGTTAAGTTAAGGGCTCCTCTAAATAATCAGTCGAATGGATTTCCATACCCCCGGTGGCGTCATATAATTTTTTTAGACTTCTCTAACCACCAAAAATCGTTTTTCGCTTATTTCTGCTCTTGGAGCATTTTAAATATTATTTTTAAGCTAGTTATTAAAATTGTCACATGGGTAATTTATATTCACTTATAAAATAAACCCAGTAAGTCAAATAAAATCCAAGCCAGTATCAGATTATTTTTATATTATTTAAGTTACAAATTAAACCTAACAAACCCAAAACAATCTCTTTTCTGCCAAAGGAACTTCAAATACCAGTCGTTAAATGTCAACCCCTTCAACGTGTTTTTCTCGATGCCCTCTTCCGGCGCGAATCGATAACGCTTAGGTCGAGAACTTTTAGTTCTATTAAAATAGTACTAATTCCTCACATTACATTAAGTGCCACTTCTCGCTGCCTCCCCTTTTTGTTGCCCCCAACTGGGATAAGCCTGCACTCATTAGGAGTTTGTATTTGCATTACAGGTCCTGCACCGACCAGGTCCTAGGACCTGCCATTTGGCAAGTCCAATGGTTAGGGAGGGCGGTGTACATAGATACCTGGCTTGGCCTGGTTTGGTCTTGGCCATTTCCGTTGTTGAACGAACCGTTTACAACGGACGATGATTTTACGAGCGCTCCTAATAAAATCAAGTGGCTTTCCATAAAACTTAACTGTTACTTTAGCAATAGCCCACAACAGCACTAGCACTCATTCCGCCCCCTAACAACCGGCGGACCGACAGACCGACAGATCGACCCACTTGCCCCCATATCATCTACCTTTTGCTGTCTCTGTCCAAAAAATGCCCATGCCATGTCAAATAAAAGTCCCCCAATTTGCACTCGGATATAAAATGTGTGTGTGTGTGTATGGGAGAGGGCGGCAAGTTAAAAGTTCTGTTTAGTCCCAGAGTTTTTGGGGACTGCAGAAGTTAAGAGTGCCCCCACGTCTCCGGAATTTCAGCCTGGTAACATCCATTTAATTGTTCTTTCGTTCGGACAGGAAAGTGTTATAATTAGTAGTGCCAACGATGATGATATGGGGCGGGGGCGGGGGCGGTGTCGAAAGGTAGATGGGGAAGTTTAGGTGGGTGGCGAAAAAGCGGTTTCTCATGCATGGTTAGCTTTTGTTTAGCAAGTTGGCTGGTTCGAAAGGTTGGCTTGGCCCGGATGAAAAGCATCCTATGATGTGCTCCAGTGCGAATATTGTGCTAAAATCAAACGGAGCAAACTTTTTCACTTTCAGCATATTGAGTTTCTCTCCACTTTCCTCTTTATGCACATCTATTGACCACAAATGGCCTTTGGTGTAATATGAAATATTAAAGGGGGCCGACAGAGCTTTAAAGACACTATTTCGGGGGGTCTTTTGGGTAACAATTTAAAGGCAAACGTATCTTAAATGGCTGTGGTTCAATTAAAGCATTATGTTGAAGGATAAAAGAAAGGCAAAATGGTTTATTATTATAACAAAACATTACCATATAGATAAACGACTGTAAACGCATTAGCGACTGATTAAAATCTGCACTGCCAACGAAATTCGCGTAATTACAAATTAAAGCATGACATAATTATGAATAAGCAGTGTAATCGAATCGCGCTGAAATTTAACCTAATCGAATTGCAGCGCAACAAAACCGAACCAATTTTGTGCCACGAATAATTGCATCAGCCTTATAATAAAATGTATTTTAATTTGCCACCCGCTCCATTTGCAAGTTCAGAATTCGCGCATCAGAATGGCATCGAATGCGGGCCAAATTATAGATGAGTGCAGGCCCCGAACCCGATAATCCAGGGCGGTATCAAATCGCGAGCGATTATGCTGGCAGTTTGTCATTTGCGAGGCCCCATAATTCATGGGCTCACATAGAGCATTCCAGAAACTAATTAGGGAGGCTGTGGGGCGGGCTGGTCGCTGAAAACTGCAAACTCAAAGCTGCGAACTGGAAACTGGACACTGGAGGCGGTACACACACAGCGGGCCAGGAAACGGCGATGCGTTGGCAATCGGACTTATGCAATCCCACAGTCCGCAGTCGAAACTAAATCAGTGCGGCCAGGCCAGCGCGAAACTGGTTATCAAAAGCCCCCAAAAGGAAGCGTGCAGAGCCATCGGCCAGCGCCAATTATTTTCACGGAAATGCACCTCGAGCTGTCGCATTTTGGGTGAAATGCAGCCGCAAATTGAGATCCGCAGCCAGGTGGGGGATCCCGGTCCCCAATAGCCCATACGCAATCCGCAATCCCCCGAGCAACACCCCACCTAACTGGTTTCCACGGACTTTGGCTCGACAAGTGCACTACTAGCCTTCTTTCGGGCTTCCGTCGATCTGCTGGCTATTATCGACTTGACATGGTCGTTAAAAAATATTTGTTCCTATTATTCGAGTCCAGAAAGGCTTTTTACGTCATTAATCAGATTTCTGGGTTATTTCTAGTTTTCGAAGAAATTGAAACATTTTGAAACACATTTGATCAACCTTATTATATTAGGCTTTTTAAATAACAAAACAAATAGTTGAATAAAAGATATTAAAAAATGGTCTATTACAATAAAACATGGATACATTAACCACTTTTAATAGAAAATTTTACTTTTTTTGTTCCACTACGCTTAATATAAAGGATTGAGGTTAAGAAAGTACAGTTACGATAACTAGTAACATCGATAAACATCGACGTTTTTCCACCTCTAAGGTGAGGTTATAAAGCTAGCTATGAGGCCTTCAACCATAAAAGCAGGAGAATTAATGGAAATATATTAGTTTAAATATTAAAAATAAATAAAAATATATAATAACAGCTTTACGTTTATCCCGTAATAAAAAACAACTAAACAAAATACATTTTAAATATGATTGATTATTTTACAATTCAAAGATGTGATTTAAATGCTATAATAAATTAAATACAATAAAAGTACATTTTAAATACGTTTGATTATTTTATAATTTTAAGAGATTATTTAAATACAATAAAAAATAAAATACAATAAAAATAATAATAAATTTAAAATTGGTTTTGTTATTTTAGAAATAAAATAAAATACAAATAATAAATAAATAATAATAAATAAATAAAATACAAATAAGACAAATAAGGTGTTAGGTATGTTTGATTGTTACACTTTTAAATTATTATTTAAAGTATTATAATATTTGACACCTTAAGAGATAGGGTAGTGTGAAGCCTTTTTCCTGCACAGCCTTTCCCTCGTGAATAAACAGAGAAATGCATTAAACAAACTGTATTGAAGCCGCCAAAGGCAGTCGTGGGTTGTGTGTTCGCCAGGGGCTTCCTATAGCCGTATATCGTATAAGGCGGGCAGAATCAGCAGTCGGCTCTAAGCGGACCCCGAAATTCGCTCAAGGTAAGCGGTCCCCCTGGCCAGACTCCCGCCTTCCCCGCGACCCAAAGTGGTTGTCAACGCAACGGAGCCGGGGCCAAAAACTAAACCCAGCCACATTGGCCATCCAAACCAGATTGCGTGCCACCGCCTCCCCGGCTCTGCGGCTCTCTGGCTCCTCAGCCATCCAGCTAGCCACCCAACTCCCCACCTCGGGCCACCTAACTTGGCCAGCAGCTCCAACTCCCCGAACAGTTAAAAGCTAAATTATTCATTACAATTCCCGCGCTGACGGGGGAAAAAAACGCGAACACACTTGCAGATACGGGGAGGCGAAAAAGTTTTCCATGGAAATGCTTCAAATGCTCATTTGAATCTGCCACGTAATTTAGCTTGCGGTCTGTGCCAGTGCTCAACTGGCTGGTGCTGGGGGAAAAACAGCGCGTTTTCGGCGCTGTTTTAAACGCGGCAGCCCGCTTTAAGTGAGTTTGCGCCCCATCGAAACGATGCCAATTTCTGATGTCAAACGCTGGCTGCGACAGCGGCCCACCGATTTAAGCCATCTGCTCTCGCCTTCCGCCTACGGTTGGGATTCTTTAAGACGAACGCCGGTCGAAACTACTATCTGGAAACCAGAGAAAACCCTTTAACATACACCTTTTTAGTTCTTACCTTGCTGGATTTTAATTCTTTACGTATTGTGTTAAATTTAAAATACATTGGTTTAAAAAAGTAGTACAAAAAACAAAGAAGAAAATTGAAAGCTCCGTTTTGCAGGCTTAACCTTGGTAACTAAAATATTAAACATATTACCTAATGTTTTTAAATTAAAATATAAAACATGTCATTAGATTTATCATTAAATTATGAACACTAAGATATAACAAACAGCTGAAAATGTTTTTGTTATATGACAAAACTTTATGATTCTAAATAAAAATCTCCAATTGCCAATTTTTAAAAAATGTTGTTTTTAAATTTAAAAAAAAAATATAAAAATAAAATAAATATAAAAAAAAATAAATTGGTTGACAAGATTTGTAAGATATATAAATGAATAATAAAATAATATACTTGTGTAGGAGGTATATCAAGATGGCAAAGTCAGGCATTAAATTAAGTTAATATATTGCAGCTTGCAAAATTATGTTTTTAAATTAAAATATACAGTTTTTTTTAAACTAAATTACCCAATTTATGAATTAATTTTAAAAAACAAAACACATATATATAACATATATTTTTATAGTATTATTTAGGAGAATGTGTGATGTCTATCTAAGTTATAAACGTCAGACTTTAATTTACGCCTATATTTTAAAGCTATAAAATATATATGTTCAAAGAAAATTTGTTATTTGATTTACAAATTTAATGCTGCTTAAATTTATTATAAAATATTATAAAATAACAAACAAAAATTGTAGTAGAATGAAGAAGGTTCAGAAATATATCACTCCTTGGAGAGTTTCAAGAATTTATTAAAAAACGGATATACTAGTTTTTAGATTTCTAAGATTTCAGTTTAGTAAAGTTTCTTCAATTAAATAAAAAATACATATTTTGTATATATATTATATTATTTTCAATTTACTAAGCAGTATTTTAAGCAACCTTAAGCATTATAAATCTGGGATCCTCAGAGTTCTCTCTGTGTTTTTGCTGGTGGCACAGCGCTCCTTGTTTTTGCTTACGCAGCTTATCATGCATTCAGCGCGATATATTGTGTCCTTGGCCACTTGTTGTGACACCCCCTTGACCGCCCGGCCAGCCCCTCGACGCTCTTGACTTTTAAACCAGGCCAAAAACTTTCTTTAATTTTAATCAAAAAACATTTTGTTGTTGCTGCTGGTGTTTTGGTGTTTTGGTGTTTTGGTGTGCTGCTGCTGCGTTGCGGGCGGCTGGAAAAAAGCGTTTAATTGGGCAAGGGAATACGCACTACAAACGGCCAAAATAAGGCGGAGCCAGCAGCAGAGGGCCAACAATGAAACAGGCCAAGGGAGAAAGTTTAGAAAGAATGAAAATGAAAACAAAGTGAATACAAGCTGACAACTAATTTAATCAAACGCAGGCGAAGGACTTGAAGGAGGCGGCAGAAAGTGGAAAATAACAAATTTATTAAGATAACTTGGCGTGCCAATCGTTCGAGAACATATGTACGAATTTGTTAAGATTCAAAAGAATGTGGAATGATATTGAATGGCCGGCAGAAACACAAAAGGACCAAGGGGATGGCGTTGATTCGGACCAGGTCCTGGCCCCCAGTTGACCATGTGAAAACGCATTGAAGCGTTCGCAAAGCGCCGCAAACCAGGAACGCACAGCAGACATATGAATAAACAAACACGGCCGGCAAATGAACAAACATGACATTTATCTTAGCATAAATCACAAAAACCTGTAACTGACAGTGCGCCTTTGCTGAGAGCACTGGGCCATTAGAGCTACCAAAATGCCAAATGCACAGAAAAGGTTGCCTAATAAACCCTGAAAACCCAAACCCAAACCCAAACACAAACCCAAACCCAAACCCAGGCCAAAAACCAAGCCCAAACCCAACGCCAATCCTTGTGGCAGCTAAAATAAAAAGAAAATTGCCCAGTCGAATGAAAAACTATTTAAATGCAATTGCTGGCCGAGCGTCGATTTGTTCACTGAATATTTTGCGGATGCATTCCGAGGTGGACGATGGGCGATGGTCGATGGAGCGGAGGGCCAAGTAAACATTACGAAACCAGTTAGCAGATAGTATAATTTCCGCTATCGGCGTCCGTATCCGGCGAACGACAAGGAATGCAGGACACTCCGGCTTTGGTTGCATGTAACCCGGGCGAGGAACAAAAATAAATGTTTCTGGACTCTTGGTACTTGGTGTTATTTGTCCTTTCTGAAAGAAGGTGTGGTATACCTCGAGAGGCTCACAAAAGCCTTAAATAACCAACAAACTAATCGATTATGCAAACATAAGAACTTTCAAATTACTGCCATCTCCAAGTTCTTGTTAAAATAAAAAAATATATAAAATAAAATATATAAAAAAAAAAATAAATAAAAAAATAATACAATTTTAAATTAAAAAAAATATTTGAGATAAACTGATGATGTATTTGGAGCTCTCTAAAACATTTCTCATACAGGTCTTTACTTAAAGTCCAACATATAAATATTTGTTTATATGTTTTTTATTCCTAAGGCAAAATATTGATTTCTATTTTTAGAATTAAGAAGAAGAAGATATTATTATTTAAAGGGTTATATATATTATTTTCTTAAGAAAATATGTGGGTTTTCGTATTTCTTTTTGGTTTATAAAATTCAAAATAAGCACTTGTAAATGAGTACTTTTTGTAAATTCCAAAATATTAAAATTTAAAAATGTTGGATCGATTATTTCTTGTATTTATTTAAATTCAATAACTTTATTGAAACCTTCTTTGTTTCTTAATGAAAGATATTGGATTGATTATTTTTCGTGCTTACTAAAATTCTAGAAACAGTAAAACACTCATTTTAATTCCTAAAAGAAGATATCATTGTTGAAAGCTGCCTTATTTAAAAAAATACTTTATTTATTTAAATTCCATAAGTACCAGAACACCAATTTAAATTCCTATAAGTAAATATCTCCATTGATATATTGATCAACTCCCTTTAATTTTTCATAAAAATCTGTATTATGTCAAATACATTTTGCTTGGTCTTGATGAATTTTCCTGCCCAACCTTGAGCCAATACGCCTCATGAGTACCTCGTACGTCTCCCCTGGAACAGCGGCAATTGGCAAGCTTCGAATAGGAGCCATGCCATGAATAAGTAAGCGAGTTCCCAAGAAGCGGCGGCAATTGGTGCCATGTAGCCGGTGCATCTGGTTCGGTTCCTTCTGGCCCTGGCCCTGGCCCTGGCCCTGGTTTTATGGAGGTGGTCGGTCATTCAGGACCTCCATAAGCTGTAAAGCTTATTACGGCTCGAGAGAATGCCTCCGGATCGAAGGAATGACCTTTCGGTGAGTAACGTGCGCCTTTTTTCCACAGTGCTTCTGAGAAAACCTGTACCCGCATAAATTTCCGTGCAATGGACAGCCGCATTGTACATGCAAATATTTCCAGATGTGGGATACAGCAGTGGAATTAAAACAGAATAGATGCTTTCAAGGGCTTCGGTTTGGAAAAACAGTCTCTGTTTGAGCTGTTATTGTGGTGCAGTGCATTTATTTTTTAGGAGTAACCATGTGGAATTAATGAAGCAGGAAGGCCGTCCTTTTTTTATAGCTAAGAGATGTATCTCATAAAAAGTATCTTGTGGAATGTATCTTGCAAAATGTATCTCAAACTTAAGTTTAAAAGCATTTGATCAGCAATGAACTTAATATTATTTTAATCCAACTATTATTCCATTCTACTCATAAAAATATATACTCAAAAAAAATATTTAAAAAAATACTATATTTAAAAAAATACTCTACTTAAAAAAATATATCTTTTAAAAATGAAAACAAAATAAGATAAATAAAAAAGCTGAAATCCACATTTAAGAATTTGTTTTTAACAATTACTATAGTTTTATTCACTTATAAACAGTAGAAATTATTAAGAAATATTTTTTTTACAAATAAAATACTTTTACATACAAATATGAGACTAATTTTAAATTAAATTTTGGAATATTAATCATTAGTTATCTGCTTCTGCAAATAAACACCTGCAATATCATATCATAAAAGGGATTTAGCATTTTGGATCATATCACTTTGAGATGTTCATTTGCATAATAAACCATTCAATGCTGCATTTCGATCATTATTTGGTATAATTTTTCATGGCTGGGCATGAAAGTCCATTAAAAATTGGAGCACTCATTGAGTGGCGGCGCCAACAGCAGGCGGGCAGGCAGGAAATTAAAAGGGAATAGTGAGCCGAGCCAAAGCCTGCTTGTAATTGACGCCCACAAAGAAAGGAGTCGGAAAAGTCACCCGGTGGGTGGGTGCAAATGGGGTGGCGAGTGGGTGGCAAGTGCTGCTGCTGCTGCTGGTGTGGCAAACCGTGTAAGCCATCCTCCCTTCGAATTTCCACTCCCATCATCCGAGGCAGTCAAGTGTGCAACACTTTGGGGCATTCGCAGCATGCGCGGCAACTTTGCATTTTACCCGGCTTCCCCTGTTTTTTTTTTCCTCTTTTTTCAAATTTTTCCTTTTTTCGAGCTGAGCTGAGTCACTTACTCACTCACTCAGTCAGTTAAGTTTCCTGCCCCAGCAATTATATCATTTCCCCAATACCAAGTGCCTGCCCGGCTACTCAGCGCCGAGTCTCGTTTCATTCGTGCGTGAACGAATTTAAGCTAATTTGCACATTTTTCATATATTTTTTTCTTCTTTTATTTGCTCAACGCCTAATTTTCATTTTTCATTTTCATTTTCAGTTCCATTGCCACTGCTTGGGTTTTAATTTGTTGCCTTTGATCGAAATGCGGTATTCCGACTGCACTTATGTGCTGTACCAACTGAAGCCAAGCAAATTGCCGGTTGTTGTTCAACAGGAAGGGGAAGATGATACTGGGTCTCCCACGCAGCACATATTATATTTATTAGCATTTAGAGGCGATTAAATAGCCATTAAAATAGCTTGGGCACGGTGGTGCATATTTCCACTAATAACTTTATTTTGGAGAGTCAGGGGGATTTTATTATAATTTTTTTTTTTATTTTCTATGGCAGCGAGTTGCAATTAATGTTTCCGAAATTGTTGGGGAGGTCTTAAAAATTGAAGATTTAAGAATTTTAAATATAAAAATAAGTTAGATGATCTAAGAAAAATTTTTAAAGAATTTCTTCTGGTTATAAACAATGTTTAGAAAAATTAAGAAATCAAACATTTTAAGTTTTATTATGTTCTAAATGCCTTTTAACCTAAGAATGAATAAAAATAAATAAAAGTTGTTTGTGTATTGTTCAGAAATAATAATTAATTTTACTTTTTAAAATATATAATAATATAATAATAATATAATAATAACATAATAATAATATAATAATAATATAATAATAATATAATAATAATATAATATAATATAATAATAATATATGGCTATGAGCATTGTCATTAGCCTTGGAAAGTTAAAAAAATAAATTTTTTTAAATTCAAAGAAATGTAAATATATTGGTTTTATTTATGGAACATCTATATAAAAATATAAAGAACGTTGTTGCGTTGCAAAGACTCTTTAAAATAAATCCAGTAAGTAAAACGAAAATTAAGCGAGTGTCATACCGCCAAGAGGCCCTCAGCTTAAGCTCTTTATTTAATTTTACCCATAAAAATCTTTAAAGACCAAGTAAGTAAAAATGGTGAAATTTAAATAAATCTGATGCGCGGCAGAGGATTTTCGGTTAATTGGCCGCCATTTAATTTGGCAGGACTCATTACTTTTATTTTATTAAAATGAGGCAAGTGTTTCCGTGCGCTCGCGAGCCAATGGAGCGCATGTGAATCAAATTTGTGACTCACGCACAGGACACCCTCAGCTCTTTAAACGTGGCCAGCACGGCCAACGTGGCCAACGTGTGGTATGAGTAATGAGTTCCAAGCGCAGCGCGACAGGCCAAAGAAATAAATGAGCAACTGTTTGCCGTTCGCCCGGCTGAAAGGGAGTGGCTCTGAATGCGTCGGGCCGGCTAAGTGGCGGAGGAAGTCCCCGTGGAAGGCCCTCAAGTGACCTAGAATTTTTCATGAAATTTTAAATGTATTTTCCCCATGTACTTAAACTGGCAAATTTTCAGATTGCAGAATGCCAATCATTTATTTTCGCACATATTATTTTCTTTGTCCTTAACGAAGAAGTGCAAACTTTAATGAAAAGGCAAAAAGGCACAGCGATGCACTGTAAAAAACACGTTTAGCCATGTATTAAAAAAAAAAAATATATTTGAAAATGCATACTGTTTATTTCTCATTTATCTTGGCACACTTGTATTTCTTTTATGTAAACAAAAATGTATTAAGGCACTTAAAAAAATTCTCTACGCAATAAATATAATGAAATTTAATTAAATTTTTATTAAAAACTTGTAAGATTTTATATGTTTACATTTGAAATATTTAAAAGCAATTTGGTACTATTTTACAATAATTTTAGTCAGTATTTTTTTTTTAGAAATATAAAGAATTATTTTTAATTTCATTCAACAGATGGCACTGACAACTTTTTCTCAGAATTATTAAGTATTACATTTTTACAGTGTACAGCACACTTTTTTTGTTAGGAAGAAGTAAAAGGTCTGTTTGTGCAAATTCCATATTAAAAGCCATTTGAAATGTATGAGCGGTAAAAAGTGTTGGAAAATTCACCACAATTTGTGTACGTAGGAAAAAAGAAGAAGCCATTTAATTATAATTAAAATTTCTTTTTTTATCAAACATATTCTACAAATAATTTTCATATTTGATTTCCCCTTAACATTAATGTCCGCATTTGTATGTATGCCTTTAAAAAATTGACTTTATTAATTAAACCAATCTAGGGCGAGAGAGGGGAACTTTGTCCTTCCTTCGAGGGCACACTGTACTGTGTGTACCACTCAATGCCGTCCTGTGTCCATGGCCAGCCAGGGTTCATTAGATAGCCAACTTAATTTCCTGCATGGACTGCAATACCACTCAGCGGGCCAGGTGAAATGAACAATTGCAGGGCGCAAAATGGAATGAAATTTCGTTTAGTAAAATCATTAAATTTTCAAGCAAATGGAATGTGCCAAAAGCCCCCCCTCTCTGGGGCTAATAACTTACTTAGTACTACATCTTCGTCACAATATGCACTGCAAAGTGGGGGGATTTTTTTTAGAGGCCACAGGAAGTCAAAGTTCGAGTCCTGGCGAGGGAGTCCCTGGGAAGGCCAAAGTTAATAGCTGGCACGTAGTTGGCAAGCCGGCCAAAAGGGATCCTCCTGCAGCTCCTCTATTTGCCGTCGCCTTTTTACATATTTAATGAAATTATTTTCAACAATTTATAATTGCCACGAGCAGTGTTTTTCGGCCGGGATACTCGGCACCTCGCATCCCTAGGTCCTGCCATCCCGTCCCTAATACTCATCCTTCCCATCCCACCTGGCCCCACTCCCACTCCGCCATCAATGACGTGTCCTTGACTGTGTTTTAGTTAAATGCGCCCCGGGGAGAGTTTTGCCGGCAAACAAATTATTATAAAGATATACACGAAAATATGTATATTTTTATACGTACCTCGCTTGGGGGGAGGGCGGTATCTAGATGTAGCGCCGCCACCTGCATCCTGGATTAGGGATCCCGTGTCCCCCGGCGCCAGTTAAGCCGCCCTTCGCAGGCGATTTACCTGCCGCCCCCGAACGATTAACAATCTATGTAATAGGGCCCTGCATCTAATCAGACTCGGTAAGCGAGAACTTTTACCATATAACGAAATTCTCAAAGTACTCCCAATTAGCCGACATGTTACTCACAGTTTTCTGAGCTGGCTGAATTAATGAAGCTTATTGCGGAGCTTAAACGTCTGCTCCTCCGCTCTGTCTGTGGATGTGGAATGTTCTAATCCTTAAAGTGCTGCTAAAAATTTTGAAGAATAAGATCCTTTTTTCTGTAACTATTAATGTGAATTAATCACTGCCAAACAAAACTGGATATTTAATTCCCAATTAGTTCTAGCTCGAAATGCATGACTTGTGGGCTATGGTCACTCTTAAAGTCAGTCGACCGGAAGTTTCGGCGAATATATGTGTGTGTTGGAGTTCGGGACAGATCACCGGATATACGTGGAGAAGGAACTGTGCTCTAGGATGCAGTTCATCGAAAACCTGTCTAGGACTGTACTTAAATATTTAGGTATTAATTAAATATTTGTTGGAGGATCTTAAGATAGACTCAATCAACTTTAAATGTACAACATTTAAAAATGTTTAATCAGCATTATAAAAATCCACCTAACAACGAATAAGACATGTTGAATGATATCAAACATTTTAAGGAATAATAATTATGTCATATTTATGCAATTTATACTTGGCCACGTCATTGGTAACGTTAATTTTAAATTAATTTCTTCTGTGGGCGCTTATAATTCCCAACTAGTTCTAGCTCGAAATGCATGACCTATGGGCTATGGTCACTCGAAAAATGAGTTGACCGGAAGTTCCGGCGAGTGTTTGTGTGTGTGTGTGTTGGTGCTCTTGGACAGATCACTGGATGGAGTTGGGACTGGAGTCCAGGATGCAGTGCATCGAAGACCATTCCAGGTGTGTACCTTATTTAGGTGTTTATTAAATATTCACAGTCACCTCTTATAGTGTACTTAAGAAATATTAAATGTACAAAATGCATAAATCTATAATCAATATTCAACATATAACATCCAACTAACAACTTAAAACATATTGTAAATATAACCTCTAACACGTATTTCTTATGTAATTGATAATTTTATAACAAAGTGATCTCTTCTTCTACTTCTAGCTAAGAATGGATGCTATGGTCACTCGAAAAACCAGTTGACCGGAAGTTCCAGCGAATGTGTGTGTGTGTATTGGCGATTGTGGACAGATCCACTGGATAGATATGGAGATTTTGCATTGATTACTGGATTTATATAAATGGAGATGTCGTCATTCAAGACTCCAGAGCATCGAAAACTTCTTCAGGTATGTACCTTAGTGAATTAAGTATTTTTAGTTACCCCTTAAGAAAAACCAAGTGTTTTGAATCAGAAAAGCCTTAAGTCAGAAATCATTATATATTTGGTGAGACATTTTTTTTGAGTGCTTATACAAAATTAGATTTACTTTCTATATAACAGTTTAGTGTCTCTAGTGAAATGCTACCATGTAAATTAAATGAATTGGATAATTTCTTTCCATGGAGTGTTGGCAATGTTTTCTGATACCTTAATTTGCTAATATTTCTGTAAACTAATGCAAACATATCAGAGTTCGAAAATTACGAGTATATATAAATTTACCAGTTAATCTTTTAATCATGTTGTTAATGGACCCAAGACCTATGCAAATAAATAACCTTATCGGACAATTAAAAGCATTGGTTAATTAATTGATTATGCAATGCGTATATGTACACAAGTATATATTAAAGATCATCATCAAACCAATCTGTCAGCATTCACAATCATCTTTCTATTCTAAGTAGTATATAAGTTATATATAATACATTTAGCTTAGGATGTGTGTTAGTGGTATATTTTAATATTTAGTATAGTATATATTATTGTTGTATTAAGAACTGGAGATCTGGAAAAGTAGGAACGAGGGTGTGTAATTTTCGGCTTGCCGAAATAGGCTTTCCTCCTTGTCAAACATTTAATGAGACTGAAGAATTTTTAAAACCAAATTATTGGAATTTAAACAACGAGCTCAATGAGGTATGATACTCCTCAGTCTGAATTATTATTCTTATTTCTATTAGAGCAGTCAAAATACTGAAGACTATTGTCGAAAAATACGATATTTAGATTTAAGTCAAAAATACTATTTTTCCGCGTTTTTTAATCGTAGCTCAGTCAAATGAAGGCATACAGCAAAAAGACGTACTGTTTTGGACAGCTGGCTTTCTCTGCTATGGATCATATATTTTTTGACCAATTTTCGCAAATCATTTCATGGGCAATAGCTGTTGGCACTTACTCATAGGGCAGACCGTTTCGACATGATATTGGTAATACATGGCCATATGAATATTATATCTATAAATAAATCATGCATTTCGTTTTGAGCCGGGAACCTTCTGTCTTTTTGTTTGGCACGTAGTTCAGCAATTTGGTGAGTGGCTGAAAAAAGGCTTTTGAATTTTTAATTGGAAAGGCAGCCGTGCGTGGCCCGGACCCTCCTTCCTCCGGGCAAGTGTTGTAATAATAACAATTTGGTATCTCCGCCTAAATCCCTTTTATTGGGCTTGTCTGCTGCTTATCATTTGACAGCCTCCGGTTGCGGAGAGAACCCTTATCAAAAGTGAGGGACGTCGCATTATATTGAGCCAAAATCAGTTTACAGCATGTGTGCGGGGGCGAAATAGAAATGCCAGAGAAAACACGGATGGAAAATCTATTTCGCATTTACCCATTTTCCCTGTCACATCCAACCAAGGAGCGGGGGGTACCTCTGCAGAATTATTGCACAGAACAATGCCATCAATCAAACTTGGCTAATAATGTGAATATCTGCGACCTCTGCCCGGCACTTCACCTCCTTGAAAAGCCACAGGCCAATGCGTAAATGTCAACTAATGGAAATAATTGGCGCCGCTTGTGCCTTCAATGACACTCATTAAAATGCTTGGCTCCTTAAGGTCGAGTTTGGATTTGATTTTAATTGGAAATTGTTTTCAGAGACCGGTCAGAGATTCATTCCTGGGCACTTTGTGCGAATTCGTTAACCCGAAAGTTATAATAAAATGCGGCCCTATTTGATAATTAGGCGAGTCAAAATTTGCAGAAAGTCGAACTTTTTTGTGGATGGTTGGGGCAATGAAAAAGTTGACGGGCATCCTTGAAATGGGGTTGCAAATGGGCTATGAATATTCAACCTATCTGCTCTCTCTCTTCGGATTTTTATTTAAAATTTTCAGTTGTAGATTTTGTGATTAAATTAATAAAATATCTAAAAAAAAGGAGGGGATCATGACTAATTTGAAGAACATTTCGATAGTTTCCTTTATTTATTATTTAATTTGGCAATATAATATTTTAAAAATTAAATCATTGAACTTATTATTTTATACTGTTTTCACTACTGAAAAAATATAATTATTTTATATTTTAAAAAAGATGATATATATTTATAAAGCCATTTTAAAAGTACATTGCAAAGGGTAATATTTTTCAAAAAAAAAAAAAATGTATTATATGGACTATTTAGAGATACTTGAGGGATACCTAGGAGAAGCAGTGGCAGGCCTCCTTCTTGCACTGGCCTATCCAGTGGCCTTGGCGCTTGCAGTAGTTGTGGCACTGGGGGTGGTGTGGGTGGTACCGCGAGACCTGGGCGCAGAGCTCCGGATCCGGCTGGAGGTGGCGCACCTTGATGGACACAATGCCCAGTGGCTTATCGGTGGCATCCTCCTCGTCGAAGACGGTGTCCACAGCGTTGATTTCGGGACTGGGAACCTCCACGTCGACGGGATTCCCCCGACCTTGGCCCAGGAACAGGGCGCTGGTGAGGATCAGGCAGAGCAGCACGGCGGGCTTCATTGTGCTCAGCTCGCTGGCAAACAAACAACTGAGTAACCACCACCCAGTCCGATTTTGATACGAGTGACCACTTCCTATGCTGTCTTATCAGTTCCAGTCCAAGGTCACTGAGTTCTCAGCTCTCCTCCGTTCTAATCGCTGAAACTGGAAGCACTCCGCCCATTTGCGATTGCGCCCCAGTCTCGCAGTCTCGGGTTTCAGATTGGGTCGCTTTTTCTGCGCCTTAACCCTAGGAGATTATTGTCATTAATTTAATTAAAGAAATATCATTTTTCATATTTCTAAATCTGCGCTGAAAAGGTCAAAACGTCAGATAGTCTACCAGTTTTTTATGGCAACTTCCTTAAAGCAGGCTAATAAATTAGAGGATTTCTAGTCCAAATGCAAAAATAGCGAATACCAACTATAAGATGCCCAGTAAAATTGTACAAATATACTATATTATATTTTTATATGTATAATATATATAAGATTATTGTCATTACTGTAAACCATTACTCCGTAATTAAAGAAGTATAATTTTTCATATTTCGGAATATGCACTGAAAGGGTCATAAAATGTTACATAGTCTACCAGTTTTTATGGCAACTTCCTTAAAGCAGGCTAATAAATTTGAGGATTCCTATTCCGATTGCAAGAATAACAAGTACCAACTATAAGATACCCAATACAATTTACAAGTCTTTATGGTTTTTTTTGTCCATATTAGGCCAAGAAATATAATAATTTTTCCTTAAAGTAGGCTAATAAATTAGAGGATTTCTATTCCGATTGTAAAAAGTATGTGTACCAACTATTAGATACCCAGTAAAATGCAAATTTTTATGGTTGTTAGTCAATATTAGAGCCAAGAAATAATAAAAAAATATATATAAAAAATTTCAATAAATTTTATATTTTTTTCCAAATAATAATGATTATAAAAAATAAGGAAAATTTTTTTGGTTGCCAATGTCATATATTACACGTAAAATGACTCAAACTCCGTTGCTCTCCTTCGAATTTCCAACACAAAATTACAAATGTTGAGCGAACAATTTATGCGGAAATTTGATTTTTATGTTCGCCGAACAGCTCGCCCTTTCTCCTTTCACCCCGCCACTGCCATTTGGCTGGCACACTTTCTCCAGAAGTTGGTAAAATTGATGGCCAACGGACAAGCAGTTAAAGCGACATAAAAATACCATTTCTTGGGTAATTTTTGGCGCACCCGCAAGCATACATGCGAACTCTTGTTCGAGTCTCATTGGTTTTAAAATGCAAAAACCATAAAAACAATCATGATAATAATACACAATAATAATAATAATAATTACAGAGCTCGAATGTAATACACGGGGAACAGCTGCCAGGAAGTAAGCCCGTTGTTCCAGCCCATTTTTCGACAGCCTTTTGGCCGACACCCTTTGGAAAAGTCAATAAAGGCGAAAAGGATGTTAACAACCGAAATACGATGTTTATTGGCCCGGGAAGTTGTAAATAAAAATATGGGTATCTGCTATAGGATACATTTAATCTATCTAAGGACAAAGAAATCTATAAAATATTAATTTGATATACATGAACTCAAAGCCTAAATTGCTATTCATATTTTTACCACATCATATTATTATTTATTTAATTTAATTTCCCATTTAAAATGTGTTCCTCAACCCATAATTATTAAACATGCTCAAAAGAACTAAGTATCGAGCAGCTAATTTCCGAAACGGCATAAATCGCATAAAGTACACTAGACTGAATAACAAAGTATGGGAAACTTTTCTCTAAACGCTTAAATTTCATTGCTGCAAATGAAGCGCAATAAGTAGAGCAACAACAAAGGAGGCAGGCAGCCAAGTGGGTGGCTTTTCCTACCTTTTTTGTCTTTATTTTTCCTCCTTTTTTTGCGCTGCCTGGCTATGAGGTTTAAGCGAATCGAAGAAAACAGGTGGAAAAATACGGCAGAGAAACAATTTCTGTTGTGCTTAACTTGTTGATGGCCGGGAGAAACATTTTGTCAGTGGCAAAAGTTTCATTTCTTTCCTTATTTTTCCTTTTAATTAAAAAAGTTTCCGCCTGCCGCCCGCTCTTCATATTGTTGTGGTTTCCTTGTGCTTAGAGACCTAAGTTCTTCGATGGAATCAAAATCCCATATGGACCTTTGTGATTGTCATAGGAGACGGCTTCCCACAGCGGGATTTCAATCAAGCCTAATGGGAGCCAGTTGATCAGAAAGTTAAATAAAAGTTATATATATTCAGTAAAAAAATATAATTTAATCCAGTTCGACATGTGTTTTTATCTTTGTTCCAATGCAAATAAATAAATATTAAATATTTTATTTTCAAAGTGTAGTTTTCCAGCTTATCATATTGCGATGCGACAGTTGTGTCTTTGTTTTCGTAAATAAATTATATTTTTAAACAAAGAATTGTTAGAATTCCTTCGGATTGAATTTCATCTTTAATTTTTTGCATAATAAATATCGAAGCTTCCTTAGTTTTTGCAACGGAAACAGATAACACAAATAAAAAATAATATTCCATAATATTCATATAGATGTTTCAATAAGAGTAAAGACATATAGTAATCCTTTTTCAGTAATCCTTTTTAATTTTCTGTAAATTAAATTGCTGCTTATTAATATTATTCAGCAAAATAGTTTCCAAAATAAATAACATAATCATAGGTATTGTTCGGAATGGTTTTGGTAAACATTTACATTAAAATCTGCACATCATATAGGTAATATGTATAGCTCCAAAAACCTCCTTACTATTCCAATTCCATTTGAAATCCATACATTTACACATTGTAGACCTTGGATGCACCGGATGGCATCGTCAAACAACTACATGAGTTCGCAATTAATTTGTCTTCTCAATATGAAAATCGCTCGAAGCTATACTGCTATCTACCCAACCTTAATACACTTTAAAAAAATGTGTTCAAATCTCAAAACACCAAACAAATCTTAAGTTTTCAATATATAATTATATTATAATTATAGTGAGCTTACATAATTGTATATTATTTTTAAAAATGTCCCATCTTAAGTTCGTTTCTCTTGTATTCCATTCTAAAAGTTGTATAATTTAATGTAAATATGTAGTTCGACTTAATGTAATGATGAAATGCACTAGAGCAGGTGTTCTTGGGCGGAGGTGGTCCATTTTGATAGGCTATGTGTGACTGGAAATCCGTTTGTTGCGGTCGCTGCAGCCACAAGTACCTTGTAGTTGGGCTCAAAGTTCCAGATACACACCTACTCTATAGGAGGCCTGTCCATCGAGCCTTCTGCAAACCCCCCAACCTCCCCCATAAATACACACACAAGGGCACAGGAATGCCCCATAATCCCATCAAGTGCTTCAATGTGTGTTAACTGATTTCCTGAATTGGGCTTCTGTCTGTGACTTTGGTTGTCCTCACTCCGCTTATAATTTATTTACTTTTACAACAAAATTTAGTACAAAATGATTGCTAAAAAATAATATATATATTTAGCTAATTATAAATATTTTTGTAAACCAAAAGTTAAAAAAAGGAACTTTGAAATCTATTTGTTCTAGACCATCTGCCAGTGAAAAATCATTTGTACTCCGTTTTCTTTTGCAAAAATCTTTAATCTTCATGTTAAATAATTTAAAGATGTATTTAATTTTTTTGTAGCACTTTTTCAAAGGCAAGAAGATGTGTACTTCAGACGGCAAGAGAATCTCTTTCTTGTCAAGTATAACTTACGACTTATAATTGTTCGTGGGGCTGGGGTACAAGTGAATCGTTTATTGGAAAGTTCCGTCATGTTGGGCTTGATTTGTGCTCCGTTCACAAATCAAGAGGACTGGCAGTTTGTAATCTGGCTCACGTTTCGTGTAATTAAAACTTAAGGAAGACCCAGAGGACCTGGAGTGGGTCTGGCTGGGGGCTCGGATGGGGTTGGGGGCACAATTGCGGCGTGGTGGCGGCTGACTGTGGCAGACAAATCAAAAAGTTACCCAAGATTTCCTCGTGGCTGCCACTTTTCTTTTTTTCTGTAATTTTTTAATTTTCCTTCGCCGTGGCTTAACCCGCAATGGAAAGTTTTCCAGCCCAAGACATTGCCGCACATAAATCAGTCAGTGCGGAGCCACCTGCCGGTGGTGGAAATGCGCCAACTGACGGACAGGCGGACGAACGGACAAGCGGACAAACGGACAAGCGGACAGGCGGACAGATGAGCCAGGGTAAAGTTGCTGGATTAATTTGAATAGTTCTGGGATTCAATTTGTTAACAACTCGCGGACAAATAGCGGAAACACCATAATTCACAGCACCAGGTACTTTCGCAAGAGCGGAACCTTTAAAAACACCTAAAATATCACTATCCAGATGGTATAGGTTCTTAAAGTACAATCATATAGAAACCTCCTGAATGCCTAGTATTGGCTCGAGTAGAGGAAGTATCAATATCAAATAATAATAAAATAATCTTATAATATATTTAAGGTATATAATATGTACTATATATTAGAATATTACATTTAATACTAGAATTTTTGATTCTCTTTTTTGCGTTTTTTTTTGTTACTGTATCCAATTAGAATTTTAGAAATTTAAGTTCTCTGACTTTTAGAGTTCTTAGTTCTTAGATTTTAGATGGTTTCCAATGTATATAAAACGTGCGTTTCAACAAAGATACATTTATTCACCATCTTCAGTATTTTTAATTATCTCTCACAAGAAAAATCTACTATTATTTCTTTTCATCGCCAGAAATTTGGCATATCATTTTGAAGGGTTCAAGAACCCATGAAGCACCTTAAAGCTCCGAAGCTGAAGGCAGCCCCGACCATGACTACCTCCGCCTCCTTCGAGACAGAAGACACATCCACATCCGCATCCACATGCCCATCCATCCGACCATCCAGGCAGCCTGCTCCATGTGCTTCTCGTGTGTGGTCTGTGATTAAAATGATATTTTCAGACAATGTCAAACAGCGTGTTACTAATGGGTCTATGGGTTGTCCGAAATGTCTGTTATTACTTGATAAATCTTGTCGGTCACACATTTTGGCAGGGCACAATGGCCGGCACACACAGCCGTGTCCGTGTCCGTTTGTTTTATGCAAATCCATGGTCCTCGGTCCTCGGTCCTCGGACCTTGGGCCTGCTCGTCTGCAGTCAGCTCTAATGACAAATGGGTCAAAAATTTGCGGCTAATGACACAAATATGCTTGTTTCAGCCTATAAATTGTACGCATAAATAAAGCGAAGGGCGAACACCGAACACCGAACACGGAACTCGGAACACCAAAAAAAGGGGCGACTTCTTATGATTGAAGACTTGCCACCGCGGACCCTGTGTGTGTCCTCGGCCATTAATCAATGTATAAATAAACATAAAATTTACGTAAATTGACATTCGGCCATCGACCGGTGATTTGCAGCCTTTTCACACGGCCTAAAAATGGAGGGGATGGTGTAAAAAAGGTTTTGTTACATATTATTTATTTTAAAGGTGTTGAGCCAGTTTAGTCATCAACTTTAAACTTTATAGAATCACAATGTTCTGGCCATTTTTATTATTTTATTTAAAAGTGTCGAACAAAAATGAAATGTTGTTGGCCACCAGGTTTAAGTTTATTACAAATATTATATTTATTATTTTTTTTATTTTTTTTTTTAAATCGCACTTTTTATTAATTGCAAAAGATTTTTCTATGGCATTCTTATATTTTAATTTATTTAAAAATGTTTTATTTTTTTTATTTATTTTGTATTTTATTATTTATCTTGTATTTTTTTTAAGGTTAAGTTTAAGATTTGTAAGGTTAAAAACCATTCCATTCTATTTAATTCTAAAATACTGATAGTTTTATTTATGTATTCCATATATATTATATATTTTAATAAGAAATAATGAACATCTTTCTTCGTTTAGATTGCATTTTACATTTATGACAATTTCCGAGAAAGATAATTAACTGGAGATGGCCCTGAGTGGACCTCGTGATGGTATTAAACCGGGTGATTTGGTCATCCTATTTGGAGCCTTTTAAGGTGGTGGGCCAGATGAAATAATAAAGTTGCAACTTATTACCGCGCCAGGAGGAGGTGAGCCATACTGGCGCTCCTCCAGGGGTGTCCAGGATGTCCAGGATGTTGACTTAGGACGGAAGATGGGGCCGGGGGATGCTTTCATTACACCCTCTAAGTCCTTTGGCCACTTCAGCTCTTCAGATGATCCCGCTTATGCTGACGACAAATGGTCGGCGGGGCGTAAATTCCGAATGGCCTTCCTTTTATGGCTGGCACTGTAGCTGCCGCGCCAGCAAAAGCAACAGTTGGTGAATAGATGAAGTTCTTGGCAGCGCGGAAAGGGAATATTTGAATATTTTTGATGAAGTTGCCGCGCCTTAAACTCCTTTGATTCCCTAATTAAGAAACCTAAACTGATGGCCTTAAGTTTAAAAAAAAGTCCTGTGTGAAACCTATTTATTTCGATATAGAGCTTGCGAGAAGTTGCTTCACATATCACATGCTAATGCCCTTGATGTCCTGCAAAGGACGTGGGATTATCAAAGCAAAGCCGCAAAAAACTTGCCGAACAAACCTCCTGCCATGTCCTTAATCTGAAAAGAGCGCTGCGACATCGGCAGGAAAAACCAGAGATGGGCTTTTCCACTACCACCCCCAGCCCCAGCCCCAGCCCCAAAGAAAACAGAAAGGCAAGCAAAACAATGTGGCCGAACAACAGAGTATCTGTGGGGGCCTTGGCCCGAAACTTTGATTGTTCTTCGAGTTGCAAGAGTATTTGAATTTCTTGCTCCTGCCTCTGCCACATCTGCTGATATCTTCTTTTTGTGCCCGCCCCAAAAACTATCCAGGCAGTGTAATGAAGACAAATAAAGGCAATTCCCGATGCCATCACGATCCTGCGACTCCGTGACTCCGGCTCCACCTGAATCACCTGAATCACGACTCCTGCCTATTTGTTTAGGTCCCGTACTCCGGACTCGGATTGGGAATCAGTGTGCTCGGTTCTGGTCAGTGGATGTGCCCACTCGAGGGGATATTTGTATTTGTACTCGTCCTGTTTGAGTAATGGCACTCGATAAACAGGAGCGGCATATTATGTTGCCAATTATGTGCTATTTTTGGGCTGGAAAAAATCAATTACGCTAGTTAATCAAAGAGGAGAAACGGCCAGGAGGAAGATTTATTTTAGATGCTCAACAAGTTTGTATTACAAAAATGGGAGAACGTTTTTGTATATTTACCTACTGCTTCACTTTCCCTTGTAGTTCATTTTTGATATCAAATCATATAAAAATACTAAATAAAAATATCCATTAGGGTTTCAAGGCCATTATAAATTCCTATAGTATATTATTATTTTACAGTTTACAGGCGAACTTAAATTTAGCTAAAGCAACGTGTCCTTAATCTTTCCTATATTATATATACTAGTAATTTCTATTAAAATTAAACATATTTGTTGGTTTCATAAATCCTTTGTCATATTTCATTAACATTAAAAAACACTTTGAAATAAATAAATGACATAAACTTCCTCAGTTTGGTAAACATTTTAAATACAAAACTAAGTTGATTTCTTAATGTAATAAAAATAAATGATACAATTTTATTAAATAAACATACATATTTATTAAAATAAATTAGAAAACTATAAACACAAAAATGTTATTTTTAATTAAATTCCAATTTATTAAAGCAATTTAAAAAACATTGAAGCAGCGTAGCAAATGGAGCAAAAAAGCCAGGAGATATGTTGGTGAAAAAAGCGAGGAGATGGCTTTTCGTTTTCATTTCCTCTTTTTTCCGACGCTTGACAATTTATGAACTAGCATTTGTCTTCTGTTTTGGTTTATCTCGGACATGTGCATTATGAATGTTGCCTGAAACTCGCTTGTTCCGTCACCTCTACTCCTATTTATACTTCTGACTCGTTGCGACTTTAAAAAGTAAATTGTTATTTATGCCTGCTGATGTGATAAGTCATTTTAAGGGATGATGTTTCAGAAGAAGATTTAAAAATAATAGACACAATAAAAGGCTGTGGCAATAAAAAATATTAATAGTGCTTTTAAGCGCTCTAAAAATAATAAATATATAATTTTTAAAAAAGGCGCAACATACTTACAAAATATATATATAAATGTAAGATAACATAGATATTTATTTAATTTAAAAATTATTTATTAAATTTTTTATCAATTTATATAAATTTAGTGAAATTCCGAAAACAAATAAAGCATTTTTCTCAACATGTTTTTGGGGTTTTTATCCATTCTCAGGACTGTTCAGTATTTCTTGCAATACTTATATAAGACATATATTTTATATTATTTATTTATGTTATTATTTTAGTCCCCGATTATTTTTTGGTGGCTACACAGATAACATTTTCTGGCAATCCCGTGTTGTCGAAGCTCTCGCCACTTAGACGACGGGATTGCCAAATTGAAGGAGACAAATCAAATTTATGAATTCTCGCCGAGCCACAAGTCCCCGGTCGAGTGGCAATTTATTAGCTTTCAGTCGATGTTATTTTCGTTGGCTCAGCCATTTCCATTTCCATTTTCATTTCCCTGACTCATTCTATTCCCCCCGCCGCATTTGCACACATTTTTCCACATTTTCCCCGAGCGTCATTCATTTTGTGCACGCATTTTTCATTGCACATGTTTAGCAAAGCAATCGAATGCAAACAAAACTCCCCTTCCGCCGGCACGGTGGATGTGGAAACAGAAGTGGGAAAGGGATATCAGGGGCTGTGGAAGGTGCACGGGGGGCATAAGGGGCGCCCGGAGTCGAGGACCCAGAATCGGCGGCGGAATCGCAAAATGCTGGAGACACTGCTCAGCGCCGGAACGTGATTCTCATTTCGATTTCGATTTGCATTCCGAGTGCAGCGCCCGTCCTGCGAGTGTTTGTTTGTTGTAATTGCAATTGATTTGGCTTACTCCTCTGCCGGCGAAAGACTTGCCATCTTGGCTAGATTAATATTTACCTAGAACGACCCGGCTCCACTCCCCGCCACTCCACTCGACTCGACTCGAAGTCCCCTTCTTCCGCTGCGAATCGCCTTGGCATAAAGTCACAATGGAGGCCCTTCACTCGATGGGCGGTCCGAGGATGGGCGCAGGATGCACTGGGAGGAGCACGGAAATCGATTACCGATGGAGAAAGCCCCTTGAAAACGATCGCCGTAGATATATGGCATGCCAAGTGCCTCACTAAATTCATTGAAAATACACTTTCTTATGGGCCAATTTTGTTTATATAATTATTATTTTATTTTACCTTTTATTATCGAACAAATGTTCGGTTTATATATTTATTTTTTAATTTATCTAATATATGTAACAAAATATATATAGCTCATTCCATATTAAATAAATAATTTGATAAATATTTAACAACTCAACACAACTCATTTCATTCAAAGTATACTTAAATTTAAACCAATTTCAAAAGATTTAGGTTTAATTTCTAGTTTGTATCTAATTTTATTTTATCTTTTTTATCCCACCAAGTTATTAGTGTAAATACAATTGTGAGTAAATCACTAAATTTATCAAATTCTAGCTTATTAATAAATCATTTTATTTTATATTTATTATTAAACATGATTTAATTCCCTTAACGACTATTTCTTTAAAGCGTTGGAAAATAATTCACTAATGAGTCTGCAGTTTTAAGTTTTTTTTTCTATTTTTATAAAATATCTCAACGATGTCATTTTTTAATTTCACCTAAATACCTACATACCAAGAAGTAGAAGAAGTTTTTCCTTGAGTTGAATTTTAAACATTCTACTTTCTCGATCCATTTTTCTCTTTTTTTTGTTATAAAACAAACAATTTAAAGCTTTTTTTTAAAAAATATATTTTTAATGGTGCATTTTTATATGTTCTCTCTTTTTTATCTTTAATAACTTAGGAAATGTATTTTAAATAAATATATACGCCTAACTATTAGTATTTTAAATACATCATACAATGGATTAAAAAGGAATTTTGTTGTATATTTAATTTTAAAACAGCTTGGTTTATATCGATAGATGTTGAAGTGCTATATCTGCGTATTAATTTTTTTTCTATACATTTTTTTTTTACCATAAAATATATTTTTAAATTACATAGTTTTTCTTTTAATATAGTTCTCGATTTAATTTTGATTTGTTATAAATATGGCATTTTTCCCTCAGTGTGCTGGCAAACGAAATAGTTGCCGGCAATGCAAATAGGATTTGTATTTTGTATTTGTTTGCCTTTTGGCTGAGTGTTGTGTGCTCCTGGGCTGCCTGCGGCTGCCTGGGTTAGCTGCAGCTGGCCAGGAGCGGGTTCAGTCCATATCCAGGCCTTAGCCAGGCCAAAGCCAGTCCGAGGATGGGCCCAGGCACCCGAAGGAGAGTGTTGGCCAAACAAATTGTTTGTGGGCCGGATGGAGAGGGCTAATTTGATGTGTGCCAGGCAGACGGCATTAAAGTATCGGTATCTTTTGGAAGCAGAACGATTGTTTGTGGTCCCGTGTATGTGTGTGTGTGCGAGTATCTGTGTGCGCGTGAGTGGGCAAATATTTGGTCACATGCGGCGTATGAGTAATGCGATGATGAAGTGCGATGGCAGTTTTCTCAGCCGCTTATTTCTGTTCCGCAAAGAGTTATTGCAAATAAGTGTAGCATACTCTGCGGCACTTGTGGTTTCGTTGTGCCCGTGTGGGTGTATCTGTGTGCGTGTATCTGTGTGCGGGGCTGTGTGTTGCCAAGTGTGAGTGATTGCCTCGCTGGCCTGAGACAAAGGGGCTTTGATTCGCGGGCGATTATTAAGCAGCTAACCGCAAAGTCAGCCGCCAAAAGTGGCAAAGTAATTAAAATTTTCACTGCTTCTTGGCTGAGATTTTAGGAGAGAGAGGTAAAGACTGGGGGAAGGTGCCATCCCAACTTGAAAATTAAGTAATAATAAGTATGGATTTACCATCAACAAATTACATTTACTGTAGGATTAATTTACATATTTACTGGGGTTCCTGCGTATCTCTAAAATTCCTTTATTGATCCGAAATAATTATAATTAGGGACAGTTGTATAATAATAATTACTATATTTCTTTTGTATTTTTTATTGTCTATATAATAAATAACTATTTTTTCATGTTGTACTGTGCAATAGTTATAAATATTTAATTTAAAGTTAAAAATCTTTAAAAAAATGTTTTAAAAATCATAATAAGCCTGATTTAAAAATGATTTTATTTAATAATTTTATTTTAAGATCATGTTTATATGATTATATGAATTCATTATATTAAATCAATAAATATTTTATGTATCTGGTATTTTTAGTGCTTACTATAAATATTTTTTTAAATCATAGTAAGCCTGCTTTTAAAAAATTGCATTTCTTAATATTTTTAAATTCAATATTATTATTACATTATAAAAAATATACATTTTTTTTAAATCATAGTAAACCTTCCTTTAAAAAAATTGTATTTCATCATTATATTTTTAGATAAAATAATATTATTACTACATTATAAAAAAAGGGAAACTGTTTTTTAATATTATATTGACAATTTCTTTAAAAATACTTTTATTATCATTATAAACTAGCTTCTTCCTGACAAATACAATTTAAAATCAATCGTTTATATAGTTTTGTAGATTGCAGTTCTTCCTAAAGTCTAAAGTTTGCGAACCCGAATATTACCATATTTAAGGAAAGGAAACTGCAAATACTTGTGGGACCACATTTTAATACGTCCGCTTTTTATACTCCCCCGCGCGGCTCTTCGACTTCCGTCGCGGATTTATTATTAATTTTGCCAAAGTATCAAAGTAGTCGCTCAAACAATGCGCCGATGCCAAAGAGCCTGTATTGCCTTTTATTTATGGCGTTTACAGCCATCGAGCTGAATCAATATCATTGCCAGCCGGAATGCGGTGGAGAGCCAAAGGCAAATCAAAAGTGCAAAGTGTGCAAAATTCGGATGTGAAAGAGATAGAGTGACAAAGGCGGAAAGAGACGGCAGTGCGGGGCGAGAAAGAGACGGCGGGGGACCGAAATGGATGCCCGTGCAGTTGGAAGCTTCGGTTGGAAGTGAAATCTCAAAGCCCGCTTGTAATCCCGGCGGGTGACATCATTTCATATGCTGGCGCCAGCGGCTTCAAAGCCGTCCGTTTCGAAGCCCCCTTCCCACCGCCCCTTTTCCGCCAGGATGGGGGCGTGGCGGCGAGCCGGGCAGACGCACACATAAAGTATTGTTGAAGTTGAGAGCTCGTCGGAGATTTTGTCGTCATGCTCTGTAGTTGACATAATTATATTGTAAAATATCGTTGCACATCCCATATCTCACAGCGGGCCAACAGGCCCCCCTTTTCGCACTCCGCCAACCGCCCCCCGCCCCTGGTACTGTACGATGTGCGGGCGAGTGTGTGAGAGTTTGCATGAAATGGTCACTCTTGTTCTCGCCTCGCCTCCAGGACTCGTTTCCTCTTTGGGACTTTCAATTTTTAATACCGAGATTTATGGAGCACTGCGCGTGTTTGAGCCGGAGAGTGCACTGCACCCTCTTAACCGCTTTCGAATTCCCTAAAGCAAAGCTCAAGCCCATCCATATATGGTTTTTCTTCTACAAACCATTTTTTATATTTTAAATGTAATAGAAAATATTTTATAATTACTTTTTGGTATAAAAGGTAAGATGTCTATAAGGTTTTGGCTAATTACAAATTATTTCATAATTAAAACAATTACTAAAACTACCATTTGAAAACTTATTATAATGTTTGTCCACCAATTCTTTAACTTGAGAACAAAAAATAGAAAGATCATTAATTGAAAATTCTAAATATGTTATTATATAAGTTATAATATAATTTTTAATATACGAATTTGATATATTCAGCAATTTTTGTACTTATAAACCAAAAATAAGAATAATTTTTAATGGTTCTATTAAATAAGTACGTGAATTATTTAAGGATTTCGCCTAATATATTTTATATTAATATATTTTAAATTATTTGTTCTTACAAAAAAACTGGCATATCTTTAAAAACTAAATTATAATAAACGCAAAGTGTAATTGCTGAGTGTAAGCTGCTGGGTGTCTGCGTGATATTACTTTTCCCCTAGTAAATCAGTTTCCAGAGCCCAGCTGTGACTCAAGCGGAAAGGACTCCCATTGCTTTATATGATTTTTCATTTTCCTAGAAAACTATTTTCTATAAAGGACAAAGAGGAAAAGCATTTTGCACTTCAAGACCCGTGTTGGAGGCACCAAAAATAAAGCTATTATTTCCCTGGGTAAGATCGGGCTAATTCATTCAAGGATGGCAATCCGAAAGCCCCGCCAGACCGAATCTCGAATCTCAGACTGAACTGTAGCCATGGCAGCCACAACCTCATATTGCTGTCAGCCACTGGCAAAGCGAATTTCCATCTACGAGGATGGATCAATAAATATGTACATCCACAAGTGTTTGACGTTGGGGGAGAGTGTTTGAAAATTGGGGGTGTGCCTGGGATATGCTAATCGTATTATCGTGTATTGTCTTTCATTTAAAGGTACCTCCTCGAATTTCAGCCAGATTTCAAATGCCAAACATTTCTTCAATTATGGAGTTATAAAGGGAAATATTGGTTGCTTGGTAGCTATTTAATTTGTGCGTTAGATACCTTGAAATTCCCTTATTTTATTGTTGTGCATAGGAGAATATTGGTTTGCGATTCTGTAGTATCAAGTATTCAGCTTTAATCATTAACAACATTCTTTGGTATTTTAAACTCTTGTATGATATGGTCACACCAATTTGATTGTAAATAGATTAAATTCGCACCTATTAATTGCCTAGCTGGGATTTAAAATTGCTTTTAGATTCCGTAAAACTCGCTATTATTCCGATTCTGTAATATAAAGAATTCTGCTTTAGTTGTTTACCAAAATCTTAAGCATTTTCCGCTTTTTATATGATGTGGTCACACTAATTTAGTTGGATTTGATTTAAATGTATAATGATTCAAATAGCAACCATTAAATGTTAAGGTATTATAGAAAATTTCCAACTTTGTATTAGTTACCATGTTTTTGTAAACAATAATCCATAAACAATATTTTTTAAATATTAGAAAAGTACCTGTTGATCCACCCTCGCAAGGCCACGTGTGCTTCACTTTGCTCCTGAGAGTTCGGGTGATTTTGGCCCGGTCAGAGGCATAAATTAGCAGATGTATTTTCTGGTCCTGCTTTGATGTTGGACATGGAAAAGACTTACTTAAAATCTCTGACCGCATGGAAATGATGTTTCTGGCTAATTATGTACGTCCTCCGGCGGCCAGCTCCACCTCACCCGAGCTGCAGCTGCGGCCCATCCTTTCTGGAGCTTCATTTAAGCAGTTTCCCGACGGGCCAAGGGGGGACGAATGTGAAAAATGCCAGGCTTCATGGCGAAAAGGGTTCGCTGGCGCAAAGGAGCAGGCACTTGCCAAGGAAAATTGTTTACGCATTTCAAGTTTCGCTCGAGCAGGGGCATCAACAATGGCGACTGCGTTTTGTTGTTCCCCATCGATGCAAGATGCAGGGCATCCAGCTGGGCAAAGTTGCAACTATGTTACGCGTGGGCACCCGGCGCCAAGTGCAAGTGTTTCGAGTCAAAATTTATTTAAAGGATACAAGGGAATCTTAGTGGATATATCCTATAAAATTATGAAAAATCACTTCCAAACGCTCTTAATTTAGGAAGTTTTAACAAACAAATAACATGAGGAGCTATCTAAAGTGTTTAATTATGACTCAGGCTGTACCAGACTAATTTCATTTATTTTTTTTTTATATAATAACCAACTAAACACATATAAAATTGTAAATATAATGGCATATGTGTGTATTTTTATTACATTTGTTTTATTTATGTTCAGTAAGTTAGCTAAGATATAATAGTTTTTAATATGGTGGTAAAAGTGTGCGGTTTCTAGGAACTGCTAAATATTTTATTTGTTTTGCTGTTGTTTGGTTCATTAATTAATAATAATGATATATATATATTTGTTTATGAGCATAAAAACTAGTTATTTTAATGATTTATTTCGGATGGGTATTTGAATTTTTTGGTCTTGGAATCATTGTGGTGCAAGCAATAATAATGTATTTTCAAATCACTTTACAATTGGAATTTGAAGATAACTGTGTTATTAAAGCGCTTTGAATATTTTTCAATTTAATTTTAATGTTTTCTTGTAAAAGTAAATTATATAAATAATGCTGGGAAGCCCGCAAGCTAGAGCTATACATTTTAATAGAATAACACATCAACATTTTGTACTACATTTTATTTACTGTTTTGATAAATAAATAAAATAATGTATAATTATTTGGTGGTACATTTTATTTAATGTCCTGAAAAAAAAAACTAGTATACATATATTTGGTTGTACATTTTATTTAATGGCCTGAAAAAATAAAAAAAAATTGTATACAAATATTTGGTGGTGCATTATATTAAAGGCCTGAAAAATAAATAAGAGTGGTACATTTTATTTAATGACCTGACAAAAATAAATAAAATAGTATACATATTTGGTGGTACATTTTTTGAATGCCTTGTTAGCCTGGGAAAATATATTTTTTGAAAGCTTTTCAGATTTTCTTCACTATTTCTGCCCTTGCGAGCTGCGGCAAGGGTATCACCTGTGCCCTGCTGACTGAACCTCTGCGAGCCCTGCGGCTTCCACTCCAACATTCCCCTTAACGATCCGCGCACTGCGGCTTGTTGGCAATGTCACGTAAGCAGCGGCGGCAACAACGGCAACAACTGCGGCAAACTACAATGAACTGAAAATAGCGCTGCACAAATTGTTGGCCAAGCCAAAAAATTGTAAATAAATATTTAAACTATTTGTAACTTTATTAACTTTGCTCAAGTGGCGCAATTTATTGCATACCAAAATGGGGCAGGCAGCAGCGGCAGCAACATGCAACTTGGGTGCAAATAAAAGCCAGCACAACAGCGAGAGCGGAAAAAGCCAAACAAAAATTAAAGCGTTTTTAATGGCAGGGGGGAATTGTTGTTTAAGCCTTATGTGTGCTTATGTGCATATGTGTGTCTGTGGGCGACTTTGTTTTGCCATTCCACTCGGTTTTTATGGCCAAACTCCATTCTGGCCGAAAGTCTGGGTGGCCGCTCGTTATCCTGTTAAAACCAGTCAGCCATTCTCAGGTTATCGCCAACTTTTGCAAATTGCCATTTCCTATTTTGGTTTTTATAAACAGCGGGCACTAAAGTCCAATTTTAAAAATATTTTTTCTGTGTTTTTACGAAATGCAAAAAACAATATTTTATAACGTAAATATAAATTTTACTGCACTGACTCTTCTATATATTTATAGTATATATTTTTATTTTTAAATATTTATACTTTTTCAATGCATAAATATAAACAGATTTAATTTATTTGTATTTATTTTTTAATAACGTACTTTATTATTTATTTATACTTTTTGGATGTGAAAACTTATTATGAATTTTACTATTTTATAAATTTGTATTTATTTAGTTTTTTTTTTCAATTATTTATATTTTTTTATGTAAAATTTGTATAACATAAATATATTTTTATATATATTAGTTGTTTATCTAGTAGTTTATTATTAATTTATATTTTTTCATGTGAAAATAGAAGTCATTTTTTGCTGTTTTAAAAAATATGTAATAAAATATGGTATACTATTTTTCTGTTATTAAATAAACATTATTTTCGGACTGTTATATAGAAATCTTAAAGTTATAGTTGTTAGGTGAGCATTTTTTTAAAGACTTTTACAATTTTGTATGTAATAAACAGGTTTTATTCATTTTTGACTAGCATTTTGCTAAGTAATATATTTTTTAAATTCGTTTATATATTATATGACAACTAAGATGTAACTTAATTCTCGTAAAAATCCAAGCATAAAATGGGAACTTTAGTTCACTGACTCTTACCAGAAACTGTTATTCCTTTTCCAAATTGTTAGCCATCAGCAAAGTCATCAATTGCTTTCCACCCGTAACTCGAAAGGTTTCCCCGATGATTTGTGACTCCAAATCCGTCCCTCAGGTTAACAATTCTGCCGGCGGAGCACCGAGTGTGTTATGTAAATAACGAATATTCTTTTTGGCATTTTGATTGCACGTCTTTTGTTGCTGCGAATTACGCGAAGGTCGCCTGTGAAGCCGGCGAAAGCAACAAGTATGTGAGCCACCCCCTCACACACACCCTCAGACACACCCGCACACCCATGCACACCCACTTTCTCCACTGACAACAAAGGCGACAGAAAAGGCGAAAGTGAAAGTCATCACTTTTATTTCATAAAAATTTTATTAGGCCTCCATATTTCATTCACTTAGCCCGAAACGGGCCGCTCGCTCCCTTATTCGACTGCACTTGCAGATCCGGAGTTTCGGATTTTCGGATTTTCGGGCACCGAATCCCGAGATCTCGAAGTCCCTTTACGAACGTCTCCTGCAATACATTTACATTTGCTCTATTTACTTTTACGACACGTCTGGGCCCCGACCCAAAGCAACAATGCCATTAAACTTGTAGATGTGTGTATGTACATGGTACGTACACTCTGGTCTAGAAAAAAGTGTCGCAATTGTTACATAAATTATTCAGATGCTCGCAGGGGTCCTTCGATGTGTCCCGGCCTTAAAAGAGTTGCCTGCTCCGCACACGTGCTCCTACGGCCTGTCCTATCCTTATTATCCATATTTCATGCAACCTGTCAGCTCAATGTGTTAGCTGTATGTTAACGAACGCCCGCTTTAAAGGATTCCTCGAGGAGATTGGAGGAGGTGCAATGAAGGAAGTGGGACTATGAAAACATCGATGGTGGGCCCTAAGATAATCATTTTGCCTATCGATAGGGAGCCTTATTGGCAGTTTTGTCTATCGATATTATCGATAATACCGAAAACCAAATAAAAGCAATAACAGCAAAAATACTAAAAACTTACATAAAAATGTAATAAAAATTGATGCTTGCGACATAACACCCATAAGAAACAATTATTTATCTAAATTTTAACATAATCGAATTTGGGTATCGATAGGAATTTTGAGCATTAACCTTCCGAATACCATCGCATTCAAAGAAACACACTTAAAAGTACCTATTTGTTACCCAAAAATATATAAATTCACTTAAAAAATTAAATTATTTAGCTGAGCAATACCATCGATAGCATGCCCAAACAATCGATAATATAGATAGTGCCAGCGATTTTTTTTACCAACTGTATCAAGCGTTGCGGACCTGGCTAAAATATTAATTGTGAACGCCACTAAGCCAATTAGGAGCCGCAGATCCTGACAGAACATTACTGGCCGGCCGGTCGACAAACTAACCGCATAAATTAGCACTTGGCCGCAAAGGCGAAAGGGTCGCTCAAAGGCGGGTGGAAAAAGTTGCACTGCCTTTGGCTTTTGTGGCGGCGCCCTTTGTTGATGTTGCCGTTGTTAAGGCCATTTGTTGTTGCTGTTTTGCCGTGGCAGTTGCAACAACTGCCGGCTGGCCTGGCTGGCAAGCGCAGCGCATTCATTTGGCCATAATGAGGCGAACGCTTTGCCAGAAGACGAAACAAGCTGCGAGGCTACAAAGCCTCAAAGCCAAAGAGCCGGCGAGCGTACTGTCCTTGGCCGGGACTTTGGCACGTCATTCCATCTGTTCAGGTGGCATTCGGGGGCAAGTGGGTATGCGCCCGCCTCGCCCAGAACTCTAACGAGCGAAGTTTTTCCGAACTCATTTGCCCCTGCAGTTGGGGCGAAAAAAGTTGTAGCTCGATCTGCCCAATTCGACAAATCGCTGCCCTAATGCTCACATATTCATGGTGCATTTAACTGCCAAATCCTTATAGAAGAACATAGATATATGATATAGTCATATTTTGTTGCATACTTTGTGAATAACACGTTACTTTTTATTTTTCATCCTAGTGAGGAGAAGTAATCCCTCAAACCTTTTTAGAAATGCACATGGATATAGTCCTACATACCAAAATTAAATTTAAAACCATTTTATTTTTAAAAAGGTATCACTAATAAAAAAATTTTAGAGAATCCAAACGATTTTTTAACTAATTTAAAATTTAAACTAGTTAATTTCAGGATATTAAAGTAACACATTAATATTTTTTTATGACATCAAAGGTTTTAAAGTATACAACCAAGATCGTATATTATATTTTCTAGTTTTCCCGTTTTTGTTAGTGTATTTTGAAATAATTTTTTCTTTAAATATATTTGTCGACTGCTCTTTGAAGGGGTGTATATAATAATTAAAGAGAACACTTATTAATTTACTTTTTTAATAGCTAAACTATTTTGAAATTAATTTTTTCTAGATAAATATTTGTTGACTGCTGTTGGAAGAGGTATGTGATATATTAAAGAGAAAACTACTTTATTTAAATTTGTTGATTGTTGTTGTTGTTGTTTCATCATTAAAAAAAACCCAAAAATTGAAAATATACATATATATATGAACATATTTTATATTTGATAATTTATATGTTTAAGAAAAGTATAGAGTGGTTAAAAACGTATATTTTTAAAAGAAGTGTAAAGATTTGTTAAATTACACCTGTATGAACATTTAAATTTTCTTAAAAAATTTATTTTTCATTAAAAATTAAAAACATGCAGAAATGCCAATTAAGAACGGTTTGGGCCACAAATCAAGGGCGAACGTGTGCCAACTGTGATCAGCGCCATTTGATTCGCCTGTGATTTGTGAGCTGGCTGCGGCTTAGCGGGTTGACACTCGCAGACGAGGCAATTATATGTTGTGGGGCCGAAAGGCGGCCCATCCCCGGCTCCAGCCACTCGCCAAGGCCAAAGGACACGCGGCGAGTGGTGCAACCACGTGCCAAAGGAACTGCTTCGCCCTAAGCCTCGAGTTCCAATGGCGAACTTGCCGCCTCCGTCTGCGGCGGCTGCCACGCCCACCTGGCCAAACAAGTTTCCACATACAAGATGCGATTTATTTTTTGATTGATATTTGCGTAACTGTCAGCACTGGTGATTGATTGAAGGGTTGTGCCCCCGCCCTGTGCCAGGCACGGCAGAAGTCAACTCGCGCTGGCTGGGCACGAGCATGTCTCGGGATCCGCAGGGGTACTGGGATTGGGACAAGGAGCAGGGATAGGTGGCGGCTGGGGCAGGACAAAGTGACTACTGTCAGCTGCGAAATTTTTATCTGAATAATGCGTAATGCGAAATAAATAAGTGGCATATGTGTGGGCGGGTGGGCTGGTGGGTGTGCTGGCTGGCGAGTGTGACAAACGATTTTCATTTTGTTTCTTTGCCCAAAAAATTGCTCGATGACTTTGGCTTTTCGCCCTCAGCCCCTCCCCTGCCACCCCTGGATGGGGATGGATGGGTTATGCTAAGCCGGAGCTGCCTGGCCACGGGTTCAAAGGTCGCGCTGGCGAAAAGGTTGCTGTCTGATTTGATTTGATTACCGCTAATCAACTGAACTACTCAGAGGCCAGGCCCGAAATTGGACAAATAAAGTGGAGAAATGGGCTTAAACAAGGCTTGGGTCTACTCGAAAAAAGAAAAGGTTTTCGAACCCAACTATATTTGATCTTTTGAGACTAAAATAGGAAAGATGCAGGAAAAAAAGAAGTCACTTTAGTGTGGCATAGAACTTTTAAGGCAAACCTAACATTTTGACTTCTATATGATCTCCAGTTCATCATAAATTCTCATATATATATATTTTTAAATTATTTAATGTTTAGAATTTTTTACAGCCACAATTTAATTTAATTTATTTCAATTAATATATTTTATATCCCAGCACTACAAGTGCACACTTATCATTATCGCGCTAGTCACTTTGAGTTAATATTTTTTAATTATTAAAACAATTGTTCTCACTTTCTTTATTAATATTACTGACTAACATTATTTTCGTAGTTTCCCAGTTATTATTAATAATATTTTTATAGTATTTTTTAAATTATTTTTTTATACTTATGTATGTGTACTGGGATTTTAAGAGAAATCTTTAGCGTAATTAAAAAATTGAGTTGCGCTCTTAATTGCCTTGAATGTTATTAATTTCTTAAATTTTTTTCTTATTTTTTTTCATATAAAATGATGTAAATTTTTTTATAAGCACAATAAAAAAATCTTTAATACCCATTTCTGTAAATTTTTTGTTGTTATTTTTTCTAAAACCCTTTGATTTTTAGATACCTGCATTATTACGTAAAACGGGTCTCTGCTGTTATTTTTTAGGAAAATAACTTGTTAATAATTTGATTAATTTGCCTCAAATATAAAATAAGGCGCTGAAGGCTTAAACGGAAAGGGATTAATTAGATTGTTTAGTTGTTTAATCGGGAGGTGGTTAAAGCAGATTTAATTAATCTAGAAGAATAAATAAACATAACTAATTTTAAAAATAAATTCATCCTACTTATAGACCACAGTAGTATATTTTATTTCTCCCAGTTCAAAGTTCTGCCTGAGGGAGTCCCAGAAAAAAGCCGACTGACGAAAATGATGGTCGTGCTTAAGCCCCAAAACCAAAGAACTCTAGTTCATTGTAGAGACATTAGTCCTGCTAAGTCCCGGCTAAGTTATTGGTTTTTGTGCTGCCTCCGTAATGATGGGCCCCAATTAGTTAGGCCCTCTGCTCTCCAAAACGTGGACATAATTTCGCTTCTATTGCGTTAAATTTTCCATTGAGCCTGCGGCCCCCCAATAAGCCGGGGGCCGTTCCCGGGTCCACCTTTCGATTTATCATTTTAAGCCGCACAAACATTATTTCTGTACTCCAGTCGGCAAATCTTAACAATTAACACACTTTATGCGGCATTGTCCCCCGGCCGCCGCCCTGTATTTTCGTTTTTTGGCCAAATTTTCGGGCTGCCAGTGGGATTTCCAGCAACAATGCGGCAGCTGATGAAGTCAATGCCATTGCTGATGAACCTGACAGGCCGGGAGGGGACTGGCGGCCCTACTCCCAGTGACGCATTGCCTCATTAACACTAAAGCCCCGGCATTTATTTAGGCCAAGTTGGGAGGGCCGGCAGCCAGGGGTTTTGGCACGCATGTTGTGCCCCAAAAATCGCAGGGGCTGGGGCAGGGGCCGGGGCAGGCATAAAAATAAAAGTGTCTCTTAATTTGTACGCCTATGAGAAGAGCCCCCGAAAAACATTTTCACTGCTATTTAACTTTGCCGCGGCTGCTGCTGCTGCTGCTGGTCCGCGTTTGATGGTCTCATCAAAGGCGAACGCGCGGCGAACTTATTAAGCAGCTTTCATTTTTAATTATGCCTTCCCCGCTTCGACTTCGACTTATATTTCTTTTTTCCGCTTTTCCCGCTGCTGGCTGTCGCAAAAAATTACAAAATCATTTTGGAGTCCAACACCTAGGCCGCCGGGGGTCCTGGGAAGCGCCTCATACAGCCCATCTAGCCAAGTGCAATCAATCACGTAGAATTTAATTAAATTTTTAAGAAAATTCAACAAAGATGATAATTATACCCAGTGCTCGCGGGGCAGAAGGGTATATAGTATTCGAGGAAAGGATCTGCTGAATGTAGAAAATATAGGACAAGAACATGGACTTTAACAAATTAAAAGATTATTTGTTTAATGTATTGAAAAATATTAAAATGATGTATATATCATAATTTGTGTTTTTGATTTAAGTACCTAAAAAATTTCTAAAAAAAACACTAATTATTATTAAAAAACCTTTATACCGAAATTAAAAGATTATTTTTTTAATGTATTGAAAAATATTATATTGATGCTGGTTTTGATATATGTACCTAAAAATATGTCCATAAAACACTAGTTTGTATTATAAAAACATTAATAACAAAATTAAAAAAAATTTTAATGTTTTGAAAAATATTAAATTGATATATATATCATACTTTTTGCTTTTGATTTATGTACTAAAAAAAATTTCTAAAAAAAAACACTAATTTATATTAAAAAATCTTTATACCGAAATTAAAAGATTATTTTTTAATGTATTGAAAAATATTATTTTGATGTATGTATGCATCACTTTTGGTTTTGATATATGTACCTAAAAGTATGTCTAAAAACACTAGTTTGTGTTATAAAAACCTTAATACCGAATTTTACAATAATATACGAATAATTCTGCGCAAAAAATGTGATATTATTCGATATTATTGTTTGTTTTTATTTTAATTATTTATTAATTAATATTTTATTTGTTCTGCATGTATAATTGTTTGCAGTGCCTGAATTTATATTCCATCTCCAACCACCTTTGTGCATAGGCCTGGCGCCCAAAGGGAGTCCATAACAAAGGCCAACATAATAATACTTTTTACCTTCAAAATTCCACGCGGTTGTGACAGATATATTCTGTTATGGACTAATACCGATTTAACGACCAATATGATCATTTCCCGGGGCTGCCGGAGTTCTGGCGGAGCCATAAATTGAAGCAGGCGCTTCTAAGTGTGCTGCGATTGTTTCCCTGCCAAAAGGAAGGCAGTCATATTATGCACATAAATCATAAAAATTATGAGCCGGTGCGTGTGTGTGGAGGGAGTATCTTGCAGCAAGTGCATGTTTTTGGCGGAGAAATCGAGGGCCAGAGGTGGCCATTGCCATCCGTCAAAGTTGCTTAAGTGTTTCTCTATGTTAATGCCAGCCCAGCAGTGCTGGAAGTCACGCATGACAAATGTCACTTGGAAAGGGCATTAGCTCTGCCAAACAAGTGTTTTGTCACCGGGAAAAATCCGTACTTTTTGGGAATTTGTATAATTTGTTTATCAAATCGAATAAAAATCAAATCAATTATAAATCAAATTATTACTTTAAAGTTTGTTTATTAAAATATATTTTTCGGTATATTAACACTATTTATAATGATTTCTTATTTTTTTAAATAAAAAAGGAGGTAAAATTGTTCATAAAAAAGAATTCATAAAAATTAAAAAGCAAACTAAAATTAATGTTAAAATTCGCCGTGCGCATTTGAGAGCCCCTCTACCGAAATTCAGGCTACGCCACTGCACCCGAGCACACACAGGCGTGCTCAGGCACTCTCTTGTCAGTGGGGGCCGAAGGAGCCAAAGGAATTTTCGAGGGCCATTTACATCTAAGAGTGCAACGGCAGTGGCAACATCCCGAGCAGACCCGGAATCGCCAGGAGCGGATCTCCTCCTCGCCCCCCGCAAATCTGAGTGGCCCTGGCCTGGCAAACTGGTTGTGCCGGTGGCCAACACATTTATCACACATTGTACATTGCCATTTAAGCAGTTTGCCATTTACGAGTATAAGTGTGACAACGCTTTTGCCAGGTTCCCCCATTTCCCCCAGCACTTTCCCCACTTTTCCCCACTCGGTGACACCTGAAACTACTCAATTTCCCTACCATTGCCAGCGAAATAGCAAGTTTCCATGAGGAAATTTTCCGTAGCATCCTCAGCTTCAACTCATCATCATACTGATTTTAAGCAAGATTTAATTTTTAAATTTGGTTTTTATTATTTGAAAATAAAAACATTAAGCCTAATTAAAGAAAATAAAATTAAATAAAATTAAAAAGTAAAATTGAAATGAATATATGTTCTTGAAATTAGAAAAATTTTAAGAAGTTCTTAAGTAATCTCTTAAGTAATTAAATAGTTACAAAAATAAGAACCAAGTGATATCCTCTGAGGGAATATAGAAAGCAAATATTTTGCCAATGTCAAAGGGTGTTTTAAAAGAATATACTTTATGCAGGATTTTTTTGTATTCTTAGGGTTTCTCGAAGAGGCGGCGCCGAGGCGAGGGACGAGGTCCCCGGACCAGGGGCAGGTAAAAATAATCCAATTTGGAAACCGCTAGTCCTGCGCTAATCCGAAAACGTTTGCGACTCCCGTGGCCGTGGCTGTGGATCAATGAATGAATCCGAAGGCTTTCATCGATCTGTTTGCCATTAAGCTCGTTGCGCGGCGATTAAAAGGGGGATCGCTAATCCCTGGCCAAGGATATGCGGGTAATCCTTTCGCCCAGCCTCGCCTGCTTCACATAAATAGCTACGTTGCCCATAAGCCCGGCACAGTCAGTCGACGAACTCAAGCAGAGACGCATTATACCATAACCATGGATACGACACCGGTCTTCCAGTCCAGCTTCTCCATCCGATCGCTGCTCTCAGTGGATGAGAAAGTGGATGCCCCGACGCCGAACCTCACCGGCAACAGTTCTGCAGATGAGGCCAAGACGATGGCTTCCGATTCCAGTTCGAAGAGCCACGCCAAGCCGGCCTTCACCTACAGCGCCCTCATAGTGATGGCCATCTGGAGCAGCTCCGAAAAGCGCCTGACCCTGAGCGGCATTTGCAAGTGGATTGCGGACAATTTTCCCTACTATCGCAGCAGGAAGAGCGTCTGGCAGAACTCCATACGGCACAACCTAAGCCTCAATCCCTTCTTTGTGCGGGTGCCGCGGGCCCTGGACGATCCCGGACGTGGTCACTACTGGGCACTCGATCCCTATGCCGAGGACCTGTCCATTGGCGAGACCACGGGCAGGCTGCGCCGCAGCAACTGGCCGCAGAACGCCCAGATGGGCAGGGCCAAGGTCACGGGTCATCCCTACCAGCGGATGCCGCAGTATGCCCACCTCCACGCCCACGCCCACGCCCAGCATATCAAGTCCCAGGGCGCCTACTTCCCCGTACTGGACCACCACCAAGCCGCCATGCTGCAGCACTACCACGCCATGATGCACAGACACCAGATGATGCCACATCCCCACCTGCAGCCCCCTCAAGTGCATCCCCAGCAGCCCAAGCTTCTCTATCCACATCTCCACGAGCAACATCTGCAGCTGCGGCACCACCACCTTCACTTCCACCAGGAGTAGCAGCTACCGATCTCAGCTGGCAGACGAACTCCGATTCCCTCTGGGCGTAGAACGCGGCAAATGTTGTCACTATAATTGACACTTGCTTTAAATTTAAAACAGACCAGGGCCACTGATAGATATTTTATAAAATACCATTTATAAGTTTTCAAAACGATACAAGTTATTTTCTATTTTTCCTATTTTCTTTTTTTAATTCCCAAAGAAAATATTTTATAAGAAGTAAGAAATAAAAGGAATATTAAATATACATTGAATAAAAAAAATAATTCAACTTTTTTAAGTGCTACGAAAAACCACCAAAGAATGCGACTTTTTGCGAGATATGGAATTTAAAAAAATCCTGATGTACGCCCTTACAAAAAATCGAAAATTTTCTCAAAAAATAACTTTTCCTAAAAATAATTAGGATCGATAGCAGGCGTCGCCAGGTGCCCGAGGCAGTTGGTCCTTTAACTGTACGACTAGATTTGACCAAGCTACGAACGAAAACCACAAAAAAATGAATATTTTTGGCCGAAATTTAGATTTCAAAAAATCCTTATATACCCCCTTACAAAATATCGAAAATTTTCTCAAAAAATAAATTTTACAAAAAATAGAACATTTTATAAAAAAATACATTTTCTTAAAAATGATTAGAATTGATTTTGAGCAGCTAACGAAAATTTATTGATCGCGTGAGTGCTGGCGATTGTGGGCAAACCCCTGGATATATATGGAGAATGAACTGGTCTGTACGATGCAGTGCATCGAAGACCTGTCCAGGATTGTACCATATTTAAGTTAAATTGAATATTTGTGATCATATTAACTAATATTTACATTTTGCAATGGCCACGTCATTGAAAATTTTATTTACAAATTATTTTCTGCTGGGCAGCTGGTTCTAGCTCAAAACGCATGACCTAAGGGCTATGGTCACTCTGAAAAGCAGTTGACATGAAGTTCCGGCGTATGATTAAGTGTGTGTTTGTGCCTTTATATATGGAGAAGGAACTGGACTCCAGGATGCAGTGCATCGAAAACTTATAAAGGACTACTTCATTATTTAGATGTTAATTCAATTTTTCTAGGCACTACTTAACTTTGAATGTGCAAAATTTAAAAATGTTTAATCAACATGCAACATCCAACATAAAACATTCAACTAACAACTTCAACATTTTGAATGTTATCTGTTGTAAAAATAACATTAAATTCTTCAAATATTAAGTAATATTTAAATTTTACAATGGCCACGTCAGCGAAAATGTGAATTACAAATTAATTTTTTCTGCGGGAGCTTATAATTCCCAATTGGTTCTAGCTCAAAAATGCATGACCTATGGGCTATGGTCACTCAAAAAATGAGTTGACCGGAAGTTCCGGCGAGTGTTTGTGTGTGTGTTGGTGCCTTTGGACAGATCACTGGATATATGTGGAGGCGGACCTGGAGTCCAGGATGCAGTGCATCACCAGGTATGAACCTTATTTAGGTGCTAGTTAAAAATGTACAGTCACCACTTAAGGTGTACTGAAGCGACTTTCAATGTGCAAAATTCATTAATCTATAATCAACTTGTAACGTTCAACATGAAACATCTAACATGAAACATTTAACATGAAACATCCAACTAACAACTTAAGACATGTTGAATGTTGTATGTTGTATAAATAACCTTTAACATGTAACTATTACGTAATACTAATGCATTTTACAATTGGCCACGTCATTAATCATTTTAATAACAAAGTGATCTATTTTTCTACTTCTAGCTAAAAATGGATGCTATGGTCACTCGAAGAACCAGTTGACCGGAAGTTCCAGCGAATGTGTGTGTGTGTATTGGCGATTGTGGACAGGTCACTGGATATGTATGGATAGATATGGAGATTTGCATTGATTTCTGGACTTATATAAATGGAGATGTCGCCATTCAAGACTCCAGAGCATCGAAAACTTCTTCAGGTATGTACCTTAGTGAATTAAGTATTCTGAGTTAGTTTAGTAAGATAAGCCAAGTGTTTTGAATCAGAAGAGCCTTAAATCAGAACAATTTCAGTTAGAAATCATTATATATTTGCTCAATGTTTATTTATTTATTTTTTTTTTTTTTTGGTAAGAGACGTACTTTTGGAGTGCTTCTACAAAATTAGTTTTACTATATTTCATAAAAGAGTTTAGTGTCTCTAGTGAAACGCTGCCAAGTAACTGCCATGTAAACTTCTTTATTTCTTTCCATGTTGCTTGATACCATTCTTGCTTATATTTCTGTAAACTAATGCAAACATATCAGCGTACAAAAATGATATAGAAATTCACCATGAGATTCTTGGCCTTCTCTTTCATTTATTATACATAAATATCATTTATAAGGATTTTCTGTATTTATATCATTTATAAACAAACGGCTTTTCTTTATCTTTATATTTTAAGTAGTATATAAGTTATATATAATAGATTTAGCTTAGGATATGTATTAGTAGTATATTTTAATATTTAGTATTCGGTAGAATATATTTTCTATTTGTTTGAAGGACTGGGGATCTGAAAAAGTAAGAACCAGGGTGTGTAGTTTTCGGCTTGCCGAAATAAGCTTGCCATGCCTTTTGCCTGAATCTTAATCCGACCATTTAGCATTTTTTGTAAGGGCAAAACATTTCAAGGGTAAACAATTTCCAGATTTTAAAACCAATTGGAAGTCTGTCTGACTTTCATTTTTATTGCAGCCCCCAACATACTGAATACTTACGTAGAAAAGTACGATATCTAAATTTAAGTCGAAATATGATTTCTCTTTCCGGGTTTTCAATAGTAGTTCAGCTAAATTAATGCGTAGAGCTAAAAGTACGACTGTTTTGAGGAAATTAAGCAACGATCTCAACGAGGTATGACATTCCTCGATCTGACGTTTAGTCTTTCTATGGCAGCTCAGCCAAATCAAGGCGTACAGCCAAAATACCGGCTATGCTAACGATTCACATCATCTTATTTTATTTTTTAAAATTTAATTTAATAATTCTAAATACTTAAATTCACTTGGTGCATTCAGTTAAATGCTTAGATTCCGGCTCCGTAATAAATCAAATATTTAAAGGGATTAGGAAGTGGACTGCCGGGAGTGGAGACTGGGGATATCCCGGTGGCCCACAAGAGCCCTTCTCGAGGGCGCCAGCTAGCCGCTGTTCCGGGAAGTTTTCAACTTGTCGTTGGACCAGGCTGCTCCGCCTCGGTGACTGCCACATCTAAATGCCGGCTGTAAATGACTTAAGTGCCTGGCATTTATCTACTAAAACGTGTCCTGCCGCTCGTCCTGCGTCCTGGTGCCTCGTCCTCGGTCCTCGGTCCTTGTCATCGTCACAGTTATTCACTTGGCTGTAGTTGCTGGAGTGGCAGGCGCTGCCGTGTTGTTGCCGTTGTCACACCTGTTAGGCAAGCGAGTGGATCAGGGCAGTGGGTGTTTTTTCCACTTCGGCTGTGGCTGAGGGACAGCAGTGGCACACAACACTCACAGCTTGTATTTTTTGGCCGAGAGACGGATTTTACATTAAATTCATTTGGCCACACGGACGGTGTGAGGGCCCAATTGTGTGCCAAATGACTTTGAAACTTGCCACAACGCAAACAATAAGCCGAAATGCAATGACAACAGAATTCCCTTAAAATGTATGTGTACTGCGAAACCACTCTGTGCGCTCAGCCTGGTGAATGTGAATGATCCGCTTACTGGCCAAATTTCTTGTATGAGGACAATTTATGTCCACTCGGCCGGGCAAATGATATTTCACAGATCTATTGTGTCACTTTTCGGACTGGTCGAATCAAAAGTTTCCCTCGATTGTTTGTGGCTTGGCTGGGAACTTGCCAAAGTTATTGATGAGCCATGATTTCGGTGAAAGTTTGCGAACTGTGAAGTACTTTTCGAACACCTGTGCTTCATTTCATCACTGATCACATTAGAAAAAGTTTTAAATTCTAAATTGAAGTTACTTATTTTTTATGCTTTATTTGTAAAGCCGAGGAACCTCCCCTTGCGAGTTTAGAGTATTACTGTCCGTATTTGTTTTATTTTTCACAGCAAAACACATTTACTATGCTTTCTTTTGAAGATGCAGAGTGGCTTTCAAAGAACCCACCCCGAATTTGGCGAGCTTGTGCCGGCAACACAGCGGACTTAAAACTAGGTCACTAATGCCGCCGCCGTAACAGTTTGCAACATGCATTGTCACAGAGCCACGAGGACTGGGGTGCATATAGTGCATCGTATAGTGCATCGTATAGTGCAGCGAGCTTATTCAAGGAATTTCATGAATATGTGAAATATGCAGCACAGGCAAATTATGAAATAAAAATGCGGAGATAAACAAGCGAGTTAACGTACTTCGCCGAGCCAGGGTTTCCACACCCAGCGCAGGTTCTTATGGGGATAATGTGATATTACACATTTTTATAACCTGATGGGGGTATTTTTTTATTTCAGTTTCAGGTTTGCAACGCAGGGCATGAGACGCCTTCGTCCTTTTAAGGTATATGTTTTCTTGAGGACTATTCTTGTTGTTTTTTTTACAACTACCCCAGTCTAAGAGCTATTGATCTAGAATTATTTATCATAATAAAAAGCTTGGTATAGCTCCTAAAAACAATAGGCTTCAATTAAAAAATCCCAATGTTTTTGAAGAAATTAAATGTAGCTTATAGTATATTATATTAATACATTAAAAGAATAATTAAATTATAGAAGCATTCTTTTAAATGTGCCAAATTTTAAAGTTTTTGAAAAAGTTTGGGGAGTTTATAAGCGAAAAATGTGCAACGTATGTGTATTTATCTATGAATAAATAAAAATAAAAACTCTTGCTTCTTGGGCTGCTATATGTTATAGAAAACCTTAGAAATAAAAGGCTATGTGAAATTTTGAGATATATATAGAAGCACATAAGCATGTATTATTTTTCTTTAAAATATTTTTTTCAACATTGTCTTTGTATTTATTTTCATAAAAGGGAATGTTTTTTCTATTTTTGTCTTCACTGTGTAGGGCTTTCCTCCTTTTGAGACAGGGCGTTGGAGGCCTTAAAAATGCAGATATTCGCCCGAAATTATGGATCGTGGCATGGGGGCGGGGATTCCTGGGAGTAATGCGAAAACTTCTGGCTGAGTGCCCACCTATCTATATCTCGATTGGGTGTTTAATGTTTTGTCGCACAACTGCGCCAACTTCCTGATGAGGCCACGCCACGCCGCCGCCCCGCCACCTGGCACATGACAAGATTTATTTCTTCATCGGCGTCCTCCATTTGCCGGCCTGCCATTTTCCAAATAATTACACATTTACATTTTCATAGAACAGTTTCGTGGCAAATCGGGGAATCAACTTTATTTCACTTACGAGTAGGTACAAGCGAACAAAGTCAACAGTGGTAGTGGAAAACCGGAAACGGAAGTCGGCCGAGGGGATGACCTGCATGGAAGTGAATGGGAAGCGAATGGACTGCGCTGGGTGGTCCATTGTGGCGGCCTTATCTGGCCAGTGTTTGCGCGCCAATGTTGATGGCTATCTTTAAAAAGACATAAATCATTTGGGGGGCCTGGGCAGATGTAGATACTGCGACACTGGGCCAGCGACTGGGACTAGTCTCAGTAATTAATCATGGCCCAGGGAGCTGACTTAATTCCTCGACCGACCGCCGAGGGGCATAGTTTTAGGCCAGCTCGTTGCCATTTTGCCATTAACATGGCCATCACGGGCCCCCTTTGTGAGTGCAAATTGTCGAATCAATTTGTAACGATTATGGAATCCTTTCGCAACGGTTGCGTAATTTGCACAAATTAAGAGCCGCCCGTCTTTAATTCGAATCGAATTAAATTCAAGCGAGGCGTATGCAAAGATTTCGGCCGCCCATCGAATATGTGTCCAGTGTGAGCCGGGCCAAATGCCTGGCATTTCGACCCAAACTTCAAGCTAAATTAAATTCCACTCTTGGCCAATTGCACTCAAAGAACCGCAAATAGTTATTGCAATTGCAAAAGGCCTGTGGCCGAAGAGGGAGTTTCTGGTTTTGCGGGGCGGTGCTTCAAGATGGCCGAAGGGCGGGGGCCAAGGGCCTGAGATACGTGCAACCGGAAGTACAGTACACACACATCCGCTCGCTCGCACACTCGCCCACTCGCCCACTCAAATATGTCATTCATTATTTAATATCTAATTATCAAATGTTGCTCTTGTTGTCGGGGCTGTTGTTTGTTGCTATTGCCGCTGCGATAACAATTAAAACAAGGAAGGCGTCGAAATGAACATGAACAGCTGCCACCACAACTTGGCCACTAGCCACGGCCCCGCCGGCCGCCGCCCGCTGCCCTTTGACCCCCCCAAAGCAGCCGCGCCCCTCGAAAACTCGCATGACAAGCAATTGAAATTGCAAGTGGCCACGCCCACTGGCCCAAGCATCAGTTGTTCGCCTTAATTGTCGCCCTTGTTGTTGTCGCAAATTTATGAGCCGCACTCTGAAGTGGTTTTGGTTTGGCCGGGGCATTTGGGCCTCGGTGGGTTAAGAGAGCATTTCTGGTTATTGTTATGGCGGAAGAGGAAGTGGAACTGGAACTGGAGGGGACGGGAAAGGGGAATCTGTGGGGGAATGCCAAAAGGAAGGGGTAGGGAAAGGGATTGGGAATGCCAAAAGGTAGGGGACTGGCAAGTGGAAGTGGAGGCACGGTGCCGAGTGGTTCGCCAATTAGACGGCGTCCCACCGAACTGAAGTTGACGCCTGGATGGACGCCCGCCCCCTGCCTTCGCCCACCGGAAACCAAACTATCCGTACCTTGGAATCGGATGGCTGCTTATCGCACCGTCATTGCGCAAAACTCACTCGACTTCGGTGGTTTCAATAAATAATGATTGCCGTTAATGTTTAATAGGACATCATGGTTAGTTGCAGACGAAACCCAAGTCACGGAGTACTTTCAGCTCAATTCTATTAAATGTATTGCTGCCATTGGTTTAATTAAGCTAATTATATCTATCAGTAGACAGCGGATAATGTCAAATTACGCATGTTAATTCTTAAAAATAAGCTATAGTATGAATTCATAATGGGATTTGGGCTAAAAATAATTTTATCTGACTAAAGTTTACTCACTTTTAAACAATGAATGTTCTGTATAAGTTCGTAATCCAATTTAGAATTATTATATATTTATAATATAGGCAAGCTATTTAGGAATATCAAATTATGTATGACTTTCATCTAAGACAAAGAGAAGTACCTATGCCAAAAATATTAAAAAACATATATACTGCTTAGAAAAAAATAAAATTACTAATTGTTTATAATATAAAATAAATTTTCTTTTATTAAAATTTAGTTTTTATATGAAGAAAGATAGATATATAATTATTTATCATTTTTCAACAGTTTTTTTTGTTTAATATGCTCCGTATCATTAAAACGGAGTTTATAAAAAAGTTTTAAAGTCCCTTTTTTTTCCCACCTCTATCAATTTATTTAAGATTTATTTTTTGGGTGCATAAAAAAATATTTTTAAATAAAATGAGGATTTCTGTTCAAAGTATTAATTGTTTTCATCTTACAGCGACATAGTCCCTGCCATGAAAACCTGAAAAATTTGAGAGTCCTAAACCACACCATGAGACATTTTCAAGAAGAGCCAAAACTTATTTTTAAAATATTTCGTCCCCACACTGACAGACAGTTTTTCAAGACGTGCTCCGAACCAAAGATGGGCTCGGTTTGCCCCATCGATTGATGGCAACTGATGGATCCGCTTGACTTCGCTGTCCCCCAAATACCACAAAAGCCCGAAAACCGAGCGTGGCAGTACAGTGAATGGAAGGGAGAAATATACGTGATAAAAATTATGCCACATGCAACTTGTGAGCAATAAATCTTCAATTTATTACAAAATAATTAAAATTAATGAGCGAAATTGAAAATGTGCACGTGCGATTGTAACTTCGTTTATGCGCAGCTCGGTTCAAGAAGTCTCTGTGAAAGAAGTGTTCTCTCGGATTTCTCTATAAACTAAAATTAGTTTCTTAAAGTGATGCAGGAAATGGGATATTGGGATGTTCCTCCTTGATTTGTTGAATTTTTTTTATATATTTTCTTTATAAATTAGAGATCCTGGAGTTCAGGAACTCCAAAAGTTCTTAAAAACAAAGGCATGAACACATTGTTGCTTTTTTCGTGGCTGGCTTCTGGGTGTGGGTGAGCATGCGTGTGGTTGTGCGTCGAATACAAAAATGAAACCATAAACTTTGCCAATTGGCAACCATTACAGATTGCAAGGAACAAGGACCAAGGACGAAGGACCAAGCAGGGCTATGCAAAATTCCTGGTGCTGTTAATATCTGGAACTTCCTGCTATTCGCTGATTTAAACAGGGAAATATAAATTACTACAGATATTTTAAAAGCAAATACCCCTTCGAGGCGCTTTGGTCTAATTAATTTCTTGAATTCTTGTACTATTTTTCCACGCCTTGTTTAGTCAGTGAATTGGATCGACCATTTTTCTGCAGGCCAAACATTTTATGCAAGAGTTAATTAAAAATGTATTTGTATTATTGTGCAATTCGATATTTTCATTGGCCGGTTTTCATTGCTCTGAGCCAATGAGAAATGCATAGTGGTATTTCATGTTACCAGTTGAAAGTGGCATATTAAAGGTGTATATTTGATGCTGAGGCACCTTTAAGACTTGCATTTGGTGCAGCAAACTGCACATTTAAGGGCCTTTGACCCCGGCGCTAATGCCGTAATTCCGCCCGCCTGCAGCCTCGTCCTTTGGCGATGTGTGAAAGGCAAATATTATTCTTGGCAGCTTTGTTTGCTTTAATTTTTTCCCCTCCCCCGCGTGAGAGTTTCACCCATCCGGGGAGCCAACTTCACACCCATCCTGCCCAGCAGCCAATCCATCTTCATCTGTCTGTCAAGAGAGCAATCGAAAGCCAATCATGGTCATTTAGCACGGCAAAATTGCTTGGCTGTAGTGCTGTATGTTGTATGCTGGATGCAGACACCAATTTATATATTTTTTATCAATTGAATTTGCCTGCAAAGTGCAGTAAGGACGAAATGTTTATTGGGCAACAATTTCCATTTTGTAAATTTTCAATAAATTCGTTCGACACTACGCAGTTTATTTTATCAGCATAGACAACTCAATTATGCCCAACAGAAGCAGCGTTTCTGGATTAATGGATAGTGAGGGGAGAAACGGGGCAATGGCTTTAAAGTATCTGAAAATATTTAAATTCATAGATATGGAAAATCTCTGGTGTTCAAGCTGCGCGATAAGGTGCTCAAAAATATGATATTCCACTTTGTTTTTGCGACTCTGGCACAAATAAATATTCCCATCAGATTGGCATAATAATGTATGTTATTGCGGACTTTTGTAAACAGCCAGAATTCTTTATAAATCAGCAAAATGATTCAGTGGCCGTAAATAAATGTGCTTTTATTTATACAAAGGGAAATGGCAATATTATTTTTTTCTGGCAGATTCAACAACAAAACGGGTTGAATGTTTAATATTCAATACAGTTGACTTACCGACTGCCCATTAATCAAGCTAGTGTTTTATTTAGTTGCATCAGCATAAAAATTCAATTTATAAGACCAACAAAATAATCTTTAAATTAGAAGAAATCACTACAAATATGAAAAGATATTTCGGCTGGGCAAATACATGAAAAGCAAATCTTGTGCCAATATTAACTAGCTCACAAATGACTTGCCGTCCATTTTTCCATCCTAAACAAACAGCACAGATATGCAGTGGAGGCCCTGCCACCATCTCCCCCGGCAGACGAAGTGAAGGCCCAAATAAGTATGCTATACATTTGCCAGCGGTTTAAAGCAGCCAAAGAAATGGCGCCCAACGTGGGCACACGCACAGATACACAGCCTCCACACGCGTTGTTATAAACAAATTCACACATTTCGAAATTCGAAGTTCGAAAAAATAAAATGAATAAAGCCCGACAGACGAAGCAGCTTCGTGAAAGTATTCGCCCGCTCTTCGCCGGCCTTCGAAGAGAAAGCCAGCTCTCTTAGCCGCTCTTCGGGCCAGCTTCAGTTGGTTAATCAAATTTAGGCATTAGCCAGCGAAAGTAAAACTGGCCGCAATTAAACGCGGCCTACTTGTGGCCCTGTCACGCGCCTCTTGGCCAATTCCAACTTAATTGCAACAAATAAATCATGTGTGTGGGGTGCTTGGGTGTGGTTTTTTTTACCGTCGGGGGAAAGGTGGAGAAAGTCCTGAGGAATCAGCCTCAGCTTCGCACAGAAATGTCAAGTGCGTGTGTGTGGGGGGGGGGGGGGGGGGGCATGTTAACACACGCACTCTAAGTAGCTTTTCACGCACACCAGCCCAAACAATGCATCGCCAAAGTGACAGCCAGCCCACACAGATACAGATACACTCGCAGATACAGATACGGGAGCACAGGACCTGCCCGGCGACCCTTTAGCCGCACTAGAGGAGCCACGATGATGAATGCCAATAAGCTCGCCATAAATAAAATGGTTCGACTTGGCCCTTTGTCTGTCCTGCTGATGTTGCTGTTGTTCTTTGGCTGGTTTTCCTCTTTTTTGTGTCACTCGGTCTGTGGAAATTATGCCGGAAAGAAAAATCACACGCTTCAAAAGTTTGAATGACTTGATTTGCCCGAATTTGCACAAAGTGGCCGGGAAGTGCCGCGGGAATACCCCCAAAAAGATCTGCGATAAAAGTTGGCGTAATCTTAAAAACTGCTTGCCAACAAGATAAATTAAGGCGACTTAAAGTCCAACAAAAATTCGTCTGCATTGGGATTTCTTTTAATACTTTAAGATGCAACTTTGGAAATTATACACTTGACGCCTTTGAGGGATTAAAAATAGTATACTTTAGTTGATTTTCTTGTTTATAACAGCAAAACAAATCTTACTTCTGATTGTAAAAATGGTGTAAAAATATTTTCTTATATAATAGCTAGAATTTTAAAAGTCAACAACTAAAAGCCTAATTTGCTGCCTAAAATTCTAAAAAAAAGGGATTCTCCTTAAAAATTATTACTATTAAAGTACATAAAAATCCACAAAAAAAGAGAATAACACTTGTAATATTTATCAATGTTTAAGATGTATTTTGGGCAACAAAGCTCTTTGTTTTGATTAAACTTATATAGTCCCTTTGTACTATTAAGTTTTTAAATTAAAGTACAAAAAATTTAAAAAAAAGATAAATATTTGTAACATTTATAAATGTGTAATGTGGCAACAAAACTCTTTTCTTTGATTATATTTGAATAATCCCCTTCCGATTTTCAGGGCTATCGAAACAGACCCAAACTTTTTCTGATCTCTCACTAATTGCTCTCGGTTCCCTAAATTTGTGAGTCTCCCCTTTCCTTTTCCCTTTTTTTTGTTGGTCCTTTTCCGCGGTGTTTTCCCTTTGATGTTTGAATTTTGTGGCCAACACTCACGATGTGGGATGTGGAAGGCGAGCCCCTTGGTTGGGAGATGGAAATGGGAGGTGGGAGGCTGACCTGGAGAGCCTTGGTGTCACCACTTTGTGTTTGGCTTACCTGGGCACGATCTTTGCGGCTGCTCAGCTGTCCCAATCGCCCTGATTGAGCCGCACACGTAACTCCCGTAAAACGGCGAGAGTCCTTGGCTTTAAACTCGAGCCGCGCCTGTCTACGCCTGGGAACAAGGCCTGAATCACCGCCAAAACCGGCATAATCAACAGGGGCAGCAACAACAGCAATAAAACTGAGCGGCCAACTCATTCTGAATGACGACAATCAACTCAATTTTTGGTCGCTTGGCTGGCTGGGGTCCCAGCCAGTCGCACACACACTCGACAATCCCAGCCAATCCGCAGTATCTCTCTGCTTTTCGGCGGGCCATGGGGTTCCTTAAGCCGTTCGCCGAATCCCCATATCCTCGTATACACACCGTCAACCGGATCTACCGGCAGCGCGCATCGTATTTCACGTGCCAACAGTTTTGCATATTTCATATTTAGAATTTGATGCGGCCCAAGTCGGGCCATTGAAGGCGGATGTCTGCGACTGAGACTGAGACGCACACACACGTTATCCTTGGGCCACCGAGCCACCCGCCGCCCTGGCAAAACATATGCAGGCAACAAATTACGAGGCTCCTGGCGGGCTGACTTTGTCCTGACTTTGAGCAGTTGGCGTGGCGCAAGTTTCCCGCCCATCCACCTCTTCGATCTGTCAGCCATTGTGCGTATCCGTATCCGGTTGTCTGTCTATCCCGGCGTCTCTCTGTGTGTGTGTGTGCTCGGTACATTCTGCCTATTTGCATAAACAGTGGCGAACAGCCAACGAAAGTATCTCAGCCTGGGCGAACACGATATCTGCTGCACAGATGCGCCGAGAACTTTGGCAAGTATCTGAATGTTGAGAGCCGAGGATTGTCAGCAAATTCCAACATACATTGCAATGTGTAGCAAGGAGTCGGGGGAAGCAAACGCAATATCTCAATGAGTGAGTGGCCCAAGAACTGTCTAGTTACCTTATCTATGGACTCGGAAGGTATTGTTTCAATCAGCCTTTACCTTAGAAGGAACACACCTTTAAATTAACATTTAAATTTAGGCTGATAAGTCAAAAAACTACCCATCTACCTCATCTATAGATCCCCAATGCATACTCTAGGTACTTAAGTTTATTAGTGAATAATCAAATAAAACATATTAAGAAACTACATTTATTTTCATTTACTTACTTTCACTTTTTCGAAAGGAAAACAAAAATATGTTTAGTAAAAATAGTATATATATCAATTTAGAGGGGCATTTATACCCTGAGAAACACTTTTAATGACCCAGAGTACTTAAATCGATTATTTTGTTACAGCTCATGGGATTGTTCCCCACATAAGTGAGCCCCCAAGCCCAATAATGTGCCCTGTATCCATCGGCTCATCTTCGATGCCAGCTCAACCCTTCTTGAGTTCGGGGCCTGGAAATTCCAAATGTCGAAAATAACGCAGATGAGCGCAGTTGCCTTTTGAGAGGGGGGCGGGCCAAAGGATTTGGATAAGTAGAAAATATGGTTATGGCTTCTGTAAAGGGGATTGCCAATTTGAGTTATTCGAACGCAATTAATGGCCGAGCGTTTTCGGAGCATCTTGCCGACTGATGCCAGATCCGAAATTGGAATCCCATGATTGAATCCGGGACTTCTGGACGGGAGGAGCCAGGTGCAAATACTAGAATAGTAAAACGAAACATAAATTTCAAGTGAAAGCGAAGCTGAGAACGAAATGGGTAAACGTTTTTGGCCCCTTTCGTTGGACTCCTTTCTTTTTTTGCGGTCCTTTTCAGGCTACCAAAAACCAAATCACAACCTCTGTCGGCTGAATTTGCCTTCACAAAAAAAAGGAAAAGAGAAAAAAAAGCCTAGCCTGGAGTGTCTTTAAGATACACGAAGGCAACAGAACCGAACGCAACACAAAAAATAACGAAACTTGAGCTACGGAAAGGAGAGGACCGGAATTAAATATTTGCTTAGAATATATCAACTCATATTTTTTACACGTCATTGTGCATGCGAGATTATCAACGTCATAAATCATACATACTCGCACAGTCTTTTCATAAATATTTACAAAGGCTCAAGGAGTGTGGGTTCGTGGGAGTTGGGGCTCGGCTGTGAAGATGGGTGAATGCAGGTGAATATATATACAGCGGGTGTAGCTGCTTGGCAAATGCAAAAGTGCTTTCAAGATGTATCCAACTACAGTGCGAGTATCTAGTATCAGTTGTTGCCCACCCCCCAACCCGTTTCCGCCTTTCGTCGCAGACGGAGAAATTGTTTTCACTAAGTCACTCATCATCGTGGATGCCGAAAGGTAACTCAAGCTGTGCTCCGGTCCCTGGAAATGAGTAACTACTACCTGGTTCGGGCTCAGGGGTCAGGTCGGAGGTGGGTAGTAGTGAAAGGCGGGTCCCAGGCAATTTGTTTTGTTGTGCTCCTGTCAGTCGGAGCTTATAGCTGATGAGGCGTGTTATATGCATTTTATTTGCCCCCACCACCGCCTTCGACACTCTGAAATTCCATTTCAAGTTACCCGTTAGTGTATTAAAAAAATCCCCCCTCTCTGACAGCGTATCTTCGGTGCTCCTTCTCTTGCTGCGGTTGCGGCAGAAACGATACGCTGGAAATTGCATTTTGAGGTTTCTGAGATCCTTCGCTCTGGCGCTTTGTGGTGTGGTATGGTGTGTGGACGTGGACGTGGACGTGGATGTGGATGTGGATGTGGATGCCACACATGCCCATTGAACTGGGTGTGCCAGCTGGGTGGTCGATGAGGCATTGCACACACCCACACACTCACACACACTGCGAATCACTCATTTGTTATTCCTGCCACATAGCGCTAATGAGCTGGAGGCGGCATCCTTTTGTAGCTTTCTGCCGATGTGCCACCTTGTGAGGTGGTGGCTGCCTCATCAATTAACACGTCAGCTAATGTTCGGCAGTCAAATCGCTGAAAAGTTAATGATAGTCGAGTCGAGTAGAGTCGAGTCGAGTCGAGTCGAGTCGAGTCGAGTCGAGTGGTGATGCCCCAGATTGGCATTTATGCCCAGAAGTCAGTGGGTCGAAAGCCGGTACAGCTGGTGCCCAATTTAAATGGCAGCCACATCCTTATCCCATATCCCATGGCCCTTATCTCCTGGTTGCCTGGCAACCCTAAGTAGTGACCCACCAGCTGTGGACATCAATTGTCCTCTGGCCAAGCGCACACATTCTAAATTGAGAGAGGGCCTATCGCATTTGAATTGCTTGTTTTTTTCCTAGCCCCCCCACCCCGACCCCATTATAATCGATAAATGATTTTGTTTAGCATTGCACACTAGTACGTTTACGGATACGGATACGCAACGTGGGCCCCCGTGGCATTATGCCTGTAGTATGCTAAATATGCCGGGTTACGTTGCCCGGGCTACCGGAACGGGGCATCGTTGTCGATGTCGATGTCGATGTCGATGTGGATGCCACATGACATACCTAAAAGGATTTGGACTTAAGCAGCTTACCATGTAAACAGCGCGCACACAAACACAGGCGAGCATCCGCACACAGATACTCACAGCCATACGCCATGAGAATTATGATGCATACTTTTATGTAGATTATGAAGGCACACACGCACACACATGCAGGCACTGGGAGAAAGGCGCCAAGACAAGGATTCACTGGTGTCGCTAGATCAATATTTAAGCCAGGTCCTTCTCCTTATGACCCCAGATACTATATACTTGATGTAAAACAGTGTACAAAAATAACAGCAGTCTATCAGAATGGTTTTGAATTGTGCTTTTTTTTATCTTTTCTTGGTTTTTTATAAAGCAAATAATTTGTGGAAGTTTCATTATTTATAAAGAATAACATTTTTGTAATTTTCCTTATTTATTTGTTAACCTAAAAGAAATAAACTTTGATAGTTCGCTTTTACTCTTTTAAAACTCTTTCCAAACTTTATTAAATTTTCTTTGGTTAAAAATTCTACCTTAAGATTTACTTTTTTATTTGTTTTTTTTTATTTAACTAAAAATATATTTTAAAGGATTGCTGTATTTTTTGATTAGTCAATTCAAATCGATTATGGATTTTTACAATTATCAAATTAACACACTGTGAGCTAGGCATATAGAGCCAAGATAACATCCACTTAATCTAAAGTGGTGTTTAAAAAATTAAACATTTTTAGCCTGGTTTTAAAGTATTCTAAGCTTGTAGTTTCCTTTCTGGATTCCTTAAAAATTAATCATTTTGTTGAGGTCTAATAAGCTTTCTTTAAAATGCAATAAATCATAACTTTGAAAGAAACTTTGAGTAATTTATTTTTATTATTATGTTGTAATACATGTTTGATAATTTTAGTTGTTCTATAGCTTATAGATAATATTGTGGGATGACTTCAGTAAACCTTGAGATAGGTTTATACCACTTTTCCCGCACTGTACTGGCTTATGACAAAGGTACACCGAATTCGGCTGCAGCTGACGCTCGAAACTGATGATCCCGACTTCCTGATAGCCCCTGGCCCCTGATTTGCATACGCAGTCTCAAGTCACGGCATCTTTTGTCCGCCAGCCTGGCCGAAAATGGGCGCGCTTGCGCCTTTCCTGGGGATGAGGTCACGGGGCTGGGGGTGGCTAGGAGATAGAGGGTCTCCGGAGCGGAAAAATTGTGCCAACTGCAAACGAGTCCATCTGTCCTCCATATCCCCTCCACGACTCCATGGGTCTACTCCATCTGCTCGGCTTCCTGCGTCTGGCTGCCTGCATGCAAATGAGCCTCATATATCTGCCGCTTCTTGCCGCTTTTCCACTTGTTTTTTAGTTGGCTTGCCCGCCTTTATAGTTCGCTTTTTCCCATCTTTTCTCCTTTTTTTTTTTGTCTTCCTCCAGCACGTGTCGTCTCTTGTCCCGCCTTGGATTGAGCTTGTTATGTAAAACTTTAGACTTTTCCTAGTCGACTTTTTCCCGGATCCATCTTGTCTGCCGGGCTGGAAGCCCACTTCTCATTTCGCACTGGGATCTCAAGTGGGGTCTGACTCCCGTGCCAGCTGTCTGTCAGTTGTTAGCTCAACTGCTTTGCATCAAAATATCAATGCATACTTGGGGCCATAGGCATAAATTATGGCCTGGGATTTGCAATGGAAGCGGCGGCTTTCGTCGTATCCGATGCGACCTTTGCCTTGGCTGTCGCAAAGCCAAGCTCACCCCTTCCCAAAAACCTATGGATTTTGGCCCTTTTTTACTGCCTGCGATGTGGAACGGAACGAAATGGAGATTGAATGGCAGACATCGGAGAGACAGGATAACAAAATGACCAACTGAAAGTGGTTAGTGTGCTGCTCGAATCTAAACTGGAATGGCAAGCCTAATATGACACCAGTGGGGAATCTCTCGCTCTGCTAAAGGGCACATATTACTAAATTGAAATTCTAAAATGGGTAAAAAACAAAAATTCTTTAATGTGATGAGGATCAAGTTTTTGGCGAAGCTATGAATTTCAAAAAATCCTGATGTACCCCCTTACAAAAAATAGAACATTTTCTCAAAAAATAATTTTTTTTTTAATGGTTGGCATTAATAGCACACGTCCCCAGCAACTCGAGACAGTCGGTCTTTTAACTGTACGACTGGATTTGGCCAAGCTACGAAGAAAAAGACACAAGAAAATTCATACTTTTGGCCGAAATTGGAATTTCAAAAAATCCTGATGTACCCCCTTACAAAATATCGAAAATTTTCTCAAAAAATAAATTTTCCTACAAATGATTAGAATCGGTAGCAGACGTCCCCAGCAGCTCGAGACAGTCGGTCTTTTAACTGTACGCCTGGATTTGGCCCAGCTACGAAGAAAGAGCCACAAGACACTTCATATTTTTGGGCGAAATTGGAATTTCAAAAAAAATATCGAAAATTAAATATCGAATTACAAAATATCGAAAAATTTCTCAAAAAATATTTTTTTTTTTTAAGTGCTTGGGATTAATAGCAGACGTCCCCAGCAGCTCGAGACAGTCGGTCTTTTAACTGTACGCCTGGATTTGGCCAAGCTACGAAGAAAGAGCCACACGACAATTCATATTTTTGGGCGAAATTGGAATTTCAAAAAAAATATCGAAAATTAAATATCGAATTACAAAATATCGAAAAATTTCTCAAAAAATATTTTTTTTTTTTAAGTGCTTGGGATTAATAGCAGACGTCCCCAGCAGCTCGAGACAGTCGGTCTTTTAACTGTACGACTGGATTTGGCCAAGCTACGAAGAAAAAACCACAAGAAAATTCATACTTTTGGCCGAAATTGGAATTTCAAAAAATCCTGATGTACCCCCTTACAAAATATCGAAAATTTTCTCAAAAAATAAATTTTCCTACAAATGATTAGAATCGGTAGCAGACGTCCCCAGCAGTTCGAGACAGTCGGTCTTTTAACTGTACGACTGGATTTGGCCAAGCTACGAAGAAAAACCCACAAGAAAATTCATACTTTTGGCCGAAATTGGAATTTCAAAAAATCCTGATGTACCCCCTTACAAAATATCGAAAATTTTCTCAAAAAATAAATTTTCCTACAAATGATTAGAATCGGTAGCAGACGTCCCCAGCAGTTCGAGACAGTCGGTCTTTTAACTGTACGACTGGATTTGGCCAAGCTACGAAGAAAAAGCCACAAGAAAATTCATACTTTTGGCCGAAATTGGAATTTCAAAAAATCCTGATGTACCCCCTTACAAAATATCGAAAATTTTCTCAAAAAATAAATTTTCCTACAAATGATTAGAATCGGTAGCAGACGTCCCCAGCACCTCGAGACAGTCGGTCTTTTAACTGTACGCCTGGATTTGGCCAAGCTACGAAGAAAGAGCCACAAGACAATTCATATTTTTGGGCGAAATTGGAATTTCAAAAAATCCTGATGTACCCCCTTACAAAATATCGAAAATTTTCTCAAAAAATAAATTTTCCTACAAATGATTAGAATCGGTAGCAGACGTCCCAAGCAGCTCGAGACAGTCGGTCTTTTAACTGTACGCCTGGATTTGGCCAAGCTACGAAGAGAGAGCCACAAGACAATTCATATTTTTGGGCGAAATTGGAATTTCAAAAAAAATATCGAAAATTAAATATCGAATTACAAAATATCGAAAAATTTCTCAAAAAATATTTTTTTTTTTAAGTGATTGGGATTAATAGCAGACGTCCCCAGCAGCTCGAGACAGTCGGTCTTTTAACTGTACGACTGGATTTGGCCAAGCTACGAAGAAAAAACCACAAGAAAATTCATACTTTTGGCCGAAATTGGAATTTCAAAAAATCCTGATGTACCCCCTTACAAAATATCGAAAATTTTCTCAAAAAATATTTTTTTTTTTAAGTGATTGGGATTAATAGCAGACGTCCCCAGCAGCTCGAGACAGTCGGTCTTTTAACTGTACGACTGGATTTGGCCAAGCTACGAAGAAAAAACCACAAGAAAATTCATACTTTTGGCCGAAATTGGAATTTCAAAAAATCCTGATGTACCCCCTTACAAAATATCGAAAATTTTCTCAAAAAATAAATTTTCCTACAAATGATTAGAATCGGTAGCAGACGTCCCCAGCAGCTCGAGACAGTCGGTCTTTTAACTGTACGACTAGATTTGGCCAAGCTACGAAGAAAAAACCACAAGAAAATTCATACTTTTGGCCGAAATTGGAATTTCAAAAAATCCTGATGCACCCCCTTACAAAATATCGGAAGTTTTCGCAAAAATAAAAATTAATACAAAAATAATTGGGATTGGTAGCAGACGTTGCCAGGAGCTCGAGACAGTCGGTCTTTTAACTGTACGACTTTAATTTCGAAAAATCCTGATGCACCCCCTCACAAAAAAATAGAACATTTTATAAAAAAAATTCATTTTCTTAAAAATGATTAGAATTGATTTTGAGCAGCTAACGAAAATTTATTGATCGCGTGAGTGCTGGCGATTGTGGGCAAACCCCTGGATATATATGGAGAATGAACTGGTCTGTAGGACGCAGTGCATCAAAGACCTGTCCAGGATTGTACCATATTTGAGTTAAATTGAATATTTGTGATCATATTAAGTAATATTTACATTTGGCAATGGCCACGTCATTGAAAATTTTAATTACAAATTATTTTCTGCTGGGCAGCTGGTTCTAGCTCAAAACGCATGACCTAAGGGCTATGGTCACTCTGAAAAGCAGTTGACATGAAGTTCCGGCGTATGATTAAGTGTGTGTTTGTGCCTTTATATATGGAGAAGGAACTGGACTCCAGGATGCAGTGCATCGAAAACCTATAAAGGACTACTTCATTATTTATATGTTAATTCAATTTTTTAGGCACTACTTAACTTTGAATGTGCAAAATTTTAAAATGTTTAATCAACATGCAACATTCAAAATAAAACATCCAACTAACAACGTAGGACATGTTGAGTGCTTGACATTGTAAGAAACAATAATTATGTTATATTTATGCATTTTATACTTGGCCACGTCATTGGTAACGTTAATTATAAATTAATTTCTTCTGTGGGCGCTTATAATTCCCAACTAGTTCTAGCTTGAAATGCATGACCTATAGGCTATGGTCACTCCCAAAATCAGTTGACCGGAAGTTCCGGCGAGTGTTTGTGTGTGTGTTGGTGCCTTTGGACAGATCACTGGATATATGTGGAGGCGGACCTGGAGTCCAGGATGCAGTGCATCACCAGGTATGAACCTTATTTAGGTGTTAGTTAAAAATGTACAGTCACCACTTAAGGTGTACTGAAGCGACGTTCAATGTGCAAAATTCATAAATCTATAATCAACATGTAACGTTCAACATGAAACATCCAACATGAAACATTTAACATGAAACATCCAACATGAAACATCCAACATGAAACATCCAACTAACAACTTAAGACATGTTGAATGTTGTATGTTGTATAAATAACCTTTAACATGTAACTATTACGTAATACTAATGCATTTTACAATTGGCCACGTCATTAAACATTTTAATAACAATGTGATCTATTCTTCTACTTCTAGCTAAAAATGGATGCTATGGTCACTCGAAGAACCAATTGACCGGAAGTTCCAGCGAATGTGTGTGTGTGTATTGGCGATTGTGGACAGATCACTGGATAGATATGGAGATTTTGCATTGATTACTGGATTTATATAAATGGATATGTCGTCATTCAAGATTCCAGAGCACCGAAAACTTCTTCAGGTATGTACCTTAGTGAATTAAGTATTTTTAGTTAGTTTAGTAAGATAAGCCAAGTGTTGTGAATCAGAAAAGCCTTAAATCAGAACCATTTCAGTTAGAAATCATTATATATTTGCTCAATGTTAATTATTTTGGTGAGAGACATTTTTTTGGGAGTGCTTCTACAAAATTAGTTTTACTATATTTCACAAAAGAGTTTAGTGACTTAGTGAAACGCTGCCAAGCATGCAATATTTTCTGATATCAAACTAATGCAAAAATATAAGAATTCGAAAATTATATAGAAATTTACCAGTTTATCTTTTTATCATGTTGTTAATGCACCCAAGAACTATGCAAATAAATCTGTGCGTACTTATCTGACAATTAAAAACATTGGTAAATCAACTATTACTTGATTATGCAATGCATATGTGTACATAAATATATATTATAGATCTTCCTTAGAGAGCCATTGTGACGTACAAATTTGTCAGCATTCACAATCATCTTTCTATTTTAAGTAGTTTACAAGTTATTTATAATACATTCAGTTTAGGATGTGTATTAATAGTGATTGTTTTAAGAACTGGGGATCTGGAAAAGTAGGAACCAGGGTGTGCTATTTTCAGCTTGCCGAAATAAACTTTCCTCCTTGCCAAATATTTTAAAGTGCCACTTCCATGCCTCTTTTCTGAAACTGAATCCGACTACTTCGCAGCATCCGAAATACTGAATATTTATGTCGAAAATACAATATTCAAATTTTAGTCAAAATTCAATTTTAAATATAAATTGAAAAGTTATGATCTATTAAAGTTGTTTGCTGCAGTAATCTTTTTTACTGTATAATTGCCATTTTTTCCAATTAAAATTATTTTAACAACCAATTTTTCTCGTTTTTTTTTTTTGCAAAGGCCCAGCATTAACGACTTGACATCAGATTAATCGGGATTATGGGAGGCTGCCTAGCATTGCGATACCTGGTTTGCTCTTGCCTGGTGGCTGGCAACAGCCAGTTTAAATATACGTATGTGTGTTCCCATTCATTTGTCATCAGGCTAATCGGGTTGGCTGTCATTTTGGCCACCATAAGTCTGCCCAAATGCAGCAGCTCCGGCTGCACTGTGCAAATGCGAAAATGATACCTCCGGCGAGCTGAGCTTAGAGTTGCCGGCTAAACGCATAATTTACGAGTGCGTTTTCGGGGAGGGGGGGCAGCATGGAATCTTTAATTAAAAGTGGAATAATAACCGTCGATAAGCCAGCATATTTGCTATCGGACACCGGGACCCCGGGACACTCGGCACGGGGAGAAACAGTGAGCTCGCGGAAGAGGGCTGATAATTACAAATTACGCATACGCCGCGTTGCCCCCATACCGACATTCGATGCCCTCCCGCACGGGCTGTAATTTATTTATTCGCGCTTTATCGGCACTCGCCTGCACGGCGGAAATAGAAAAGTAAATTGGCCCCAATTTGTGAAAATTGTGAAAAATCAAATGCTGTTCATGTTGTTTACGCTGCCTCGCATTTGCAACTGATGACTGTGCACACTTGTTTGCCCTGCATCGCTGCCATAAAGGGCGTGTGTCGGTGTGCTTAAGTGCATCCTGTTCTTTGACTTGCCAATTGTCTGTCTGCCAGTTTCAGCCATCCAGCTCTTTGGCTCCACGGCTCCCCAGGTTTCCCCTCAATTTCCCTTAGTTCGCCTCAGTTCCCCCAGTTTTCCGGGTCTTGGCAGCTGACTAATAGCTTGATAAACTGCATGCCACGCTTTCATAATGAGCGACACCCCCATCCTTCCTCCGCCCTGCTCATTTGTCTTTTTCACACGGCATTAAACGATCATGAGTTGAGCATATTTTCGTGATTTAAGTTGGGAGCAGAAGAGGGCTCGAGAGTCTAAGCCCAAAAGTTATTTGACGTTTGAGTAGGTCCTTAAATAGACAGAGCTAGGGATGGCAGATAATGTATCGGTGCTTTACGCATAAATCGATATTTTTACGTCGTAATCTATATTCGGTTGGATGTATAGGACAAATTTGGTGAAAGTAAATAAATGAATCACAACTTTTATATTCCGATTATACCGATAATATTTTAAAGTCATGAAATATATCTATAATATTAATATTTTCAAGTTGTGGAATATATCGATTATATCGATATAAGTTCATTGATATATTTCTTGATATTAATAGTTTCGATATATCAAACTTTAGGGTTTTTGATGCAAAGCCATATTTTTTATCTATCCTATATATATTTTTTTTATCTATATTTAGAAATGACATTGTTTACTATTAAGATTCAACCCCTTAGCCACCATTTTTTCCCCAGTGCACTGATGTCAGAAACTTCCTCTTCGGCCTTTTACACCGTTGAAACACATTTGCCATGCCCATTTGCCCACAAAAGCCCTGATGTTCAAGTGCTCGTTTGGCGCAAGAAATTCTTGTTGCCCTTAACTTTTGTTCTTTTGTCGCGGCTGAGGCCTCCGAATACGGAACACAGGGCAGGGAACATGGCATCGGGCAGCCAACAGCCAACAAAAAACATCCAACAGACAAGAGACAACAGACAACAGCCGACAGGCAGCAGACGACAGATATGTATGATGAAATACAAATTAAATTTCCCTGGCACAGGCACATGCTCGAAAAAAATCAGATATGAAATGTAAAACTGAGGCAGGGCAGGATAGCTTTATAGCTGGATAACTGGGTATCTGGAGGTGGAGCTGGAGGTGGGTAGCATCCTGGGGGATGTTCATCCCCGCACATGTGAAAAAAGTGGGGGTACAGAACCCACTTCATCAGCGGAACGCTTCCGCCGTTGTGTTTTCCTGCTTTTTTGCACCCCCCTCGGCGAGGGCTCAAAATTCGAAGCGCGCGGCAATTGAAGTCAGAATTTAAATGGGATTCCCCTTCACTCATCAGCACTTGTCTTGCGCCCCTCTGTTGCCTTCTACACCCAGCGTAAATACGTAAAAAGGCGTATAATTTGCATGAGATTTGATTTCACACCGACACCAAAGACGGGCTTCAGCCAAAAAGTTGCTACACAGATGTGAAAAGGGGAGCTTGGAATCCGGGTAAAGTATAATAGGGGGTTGGAGCAGCCAGCGAAAACCGCTGCGAAGCAAGTGTTGAGTTGGGATATCTGGATGTAAACTAGTTGGGGAGGTGATAACGCCCGGGGCTTACCTTGAAAAAAGCTTGAATCTGATAAATAAAATTGCAATTTTCGGGATCAACTAGTCAAATTTTATGGTATTGCAGATATTGATGATATTCTTGGTTGTTGAGAGAGTGAGAGATAACTCCTACGATATGTTCTCATATAAGGAATGACATAATTCGGAAGCCATCTTTTCCATAATTGTAATACTATTGTAATGAGTTTATACCTTTGCGTATACTTTATTCACTTACTATAATTCCTTTTTGGCTTAAATCCTCATATTTGGGAATGGAAACAAGCACTTCTAAAGAAATATTCTTATTGCTTACACTTTGATTTGAAAAGTCATTAAAGGTGATGGCTTATATCCATTGAATTCAACATGTAATGCATATTTTGATCTTAAATCATCATAACCATTGCCTTGAACCTTTAAAGGTGCACCCCCATCAACTGTTTCGATTTCGAGTTATGAGAGAAGTCAAAGCCAGGCCATTGTCGGAATGGAACCCTTGGCGGAATTTTATGCCATTCGGGCTGATTGCAATTGGCAGTGTTGGCTAATGCCCGCTTTTATGCTGGCGTACCTTTCGCCATCCGGCATTCGGCTTTCACCTTTCACCTAGCCCGGTCCCGCCCTCAGCCAGAAATGCCAACAATTGGCGGAGCGTGCCCGGCTTTCAACAGAGCGCTTCGTGCAATTGACAGTTTTGGATTCAGATACAGATACAGATATAAACGCAGATATAGATACAGATACCGCTGGCAATAGCAATGGCAATGGCAATGGCATAAGCAACAGACATATTGGCTGCAGTGTTGAGTACATATAAAAACAATAAGCCGCTCTGGAGCGATTCTGCGGGTGGCGGGTAGAAATGTGGATTCCATGTGCCAGAAACAAATAGGTATGAATCCTACAGTCGGGTCTATCGACTTGGAAATACCCCTTACTTTATTTATTAAGACGTGGGTTTGGGATACGCGTTTTTATACTGCCGACCAGCTTTACGATTTTTTTCCATAGAAAGTGAAGGGTAATATCCGGCTGAAATTTAATTAACAACTTAAAAATATAATACAAATCAATTTTATGTTAGCTAAATAAGGCGTTAATAACTACAGCTTAAAAGTACTTGTATTGTCTAGGTTCTCTTATCTAATATAACTTATAGGTTCCATTCCGGTTCCATATCTAATCCTCTGTCGATGGGTTAACCATCAAAGTGCGTTCGATAATACGTCCTTTAAGAGGATATATCCTTGTTATCGTCAAGTGGCGGGTATAAAAAATCAAACCAAAGCCGGGACAAGAAGGGGGACTGCGAAAATACGTACAACAATAAATATTAATAAATTTCACATGATCATAAAAATAAATTTGTGAATCCAACACGCACTGGGGCACACACAACACTCGCACACACTTGCTGAGAGATACGGGGCCCAGTCAATACACACAAACATATTACATTATAAGGCTTAGCCATAACAAGGCAATCACATTATTAGGCACCGCCCAACCGCCCCTTTTTTCGGGGTGGGGGTGTGGCTGGCTGTCAGGTGCTGGCTGCTCTTCTTCTTCAGCTTCCGCTTTGGGGTGCTCGAGGACCCAACACATCCATTCCCGCACCCATGGCCATACGCATAAGGACGCGTCGTTGTGACGGTAATATAAGCATATGCAATAAGGTTATCTTATTACCCTGCGAGCGATGATAAAGCTGGCGAGCTGGCGAGCCGAGGAACTGGTACAGCAAATGACAGTACACACTCCGGCACTTGGAAATCGAAGCAAAAATTTCACACCCAATCCCCAGACCATAATATCTTATGCCCTGCCATATCCCCTACCACCTCATCTCATTCCAGCCCAGATCATCTCGAGCTCGAACGCCCTCGGCTTGGGTGTGGCTGTGGTCTGTGAAAGGTGTCAGGCTGGGGGTGTGGCGACTCCAAATCAATATGCTGCCGGGACATTTAATCCCATCGCACAGATCCCGCCCAGATGAAAGGTCGCTTGGCTAGTAATTTCCCCTAGATCGCATCTCGTTCTCGCCCAATATTGCGGCGCCGGGCAGCGGCAGAAGATTCACCAATTTCACCGGCCCACAACCACAGCCAATAAAGCACATCCGGCCAGCCCGCTCCGCCAGGTGAATTGTCAGCTCTTAAGTATCTCTGATTGTGACAAGTGCCCCACACATGCCAAGTACTGTGCTCTCTCCACCCCGGCTCCTGCTGGCCAGTTAATCCCACCTTTCGTGTGTTCGGGGTATGGCATTTCCACGCCCCGACATCCAAAACATCCAGCTATCCAACCATCCAACCAAAGAACCAAACAACCAAACAACCATACAACAGAAAAAAACAAATTGAAAGAGCTATGGGTGCAACGACTGGCGGCGAAAGCAAACCCCAAACGGTAAAGAAAAGCAAACAAACACCGTCGAAAATAAATTTAGGCCAGCTCTGGGGTTAGAAATTAGGGATACTCTTACGGGGGACTAAGCCCTGTGATTTGGTAATCATGTTTTGGGAAGAAAAACGGTATTAAAGGGAGGTGCTAAGAAACTTGAACCTCGCAAAGTAGGTTTTTTTATAATAGTTGCATTTTAATATATTATTTTATATATATATGATAAGGATCTGTTAAAAGTTACATATCCATCTCTTCAAAATAACCATTAACCTAATGTACTACACAATATTTCAAAGGAACCATGGGAAAAAGAAGATCAAAGGACGTTGATATTTATCTCAAACTAACTGATCATATTAAAGACCTATGATAACTTAGGATCTGTTACAAATTACAATCCCAATTCCTTAAAATTTTATTCGTAAAACGCATTTATTTTATGAGAGACAAGTATCCCTTTTCAATTGAAAAAATGCAATGATATTTGAAGGCAAATCGCATATTTGAGTGATAAACCGTGAAACCACAACCCCTAAGCCATTATTCCTTATGGTACTCCCTAACTCACCAAAGGTCATGCTATAAGCGGCTGTGTTTCAAATTGCCAACCCAAATGATAATGCCTTATCCGGCAAGGGTATGAAAAAGCAGGGGAGTGTGAAGAAATGTGGCGACCAAAAAATGGACCAAAATCGATAAGAATGTAATTTGCCATAATTCAAAGAAATTTGCTCGGCATATTGGCTTTTTCTCTTTTTTTCATACATATATATATATTTATTTCCCCGTATAGGTATGGTGCTCTTGCCTGTCTTTTTGTAGGTGTTTGGGTGTTGCCTAATAACAAGCAACGATGGGAGAAGTCTGGGGAAAAAAGATGAGAATTCTTCAGGGAAATCTTTATATTTAGGCACTAAAATTAGCTGACACTTGAGCCCCAAAACGACTAGGCCTTCGTGCCTTGGAGCAATCTGCGTGCCTACAATTTTATCTTTAATTATGAAATACAACTATTAAATTCCACGCGATTGTAGAGAGAATATACATCCAAAAGTAAACTAATTAGGGAATGCAAACTGTGTTTTTGATGGCCTACGCAGATTTACAGCAGTCACCTCGAGAAAAGTGTGGTCTTTTCTTGAACAAGAGGCACACTGGGAGGCCAAGCCACCAATCAACCGCCCCCTCTCGTATGCAATAAATTGACATTCATATTACTTATTTATGCATGGGAAATTAATTTTGATATGTTGATTTCCCGCATGAGCAAATCCAACATGCCGCACACGCACCTATTTACCTGTACGACGAGCATATGTACTTGCGCCACGGCGCAATCAAAACGCTCGCCCACAATGCAGGTGACATTTGTACATATGTACGCCCATTTATGGATGGCTTGTTTATCTGTAAATAATGGAGCAAGCTTTGCTGTGCTGTTCAATTATTGAAGACTCCATTTTCCAGCGAAACACCCACTTCACAGGTCGCAAGTTCATTACTTCGGCTAGGAAAAAGCGAGGGCAGCGAGAGGTGACATTAAAAGTTGATGATGATTAAGCAGCGCCTGCAAGCCAGGGGTAATTTAAAAACATGGTTGCAGTAAGCCAGTAAATAATTCACTTCATTTTCACTTGCCTCTTTTCGAATTGTTTGAAACAATTAGAAGCGTTAATTGAAAAGTTCATAGTTCGGCAGCGGCTTATTTCGGATGTTTTTGCTGCAAATTAAACGGAAATATTTGACTATATAATTGAGAATTCCAGTTGGGCGTGGGAGGTTGAGGTAGAAATCACCTTAGACCTCACCTTCTAAACAAACATGAGGTAGGAGAAATGATACTAGGTGGTTTTCCATACTTTAGAGTGGTTTCTAAGGGCACATCAGGGGCACTTTCAGGAAAATCAAACAGTAGATTAAAGATGTGATATCACAAAGTTTTCTATGTTTCACAATAATTTCTATTGAGAAATCAAAACTATTTTTGGGAAAATACTTAAATTATAGTAAAAATTTTAGGTTATAAGAAGATTAGATTAAAGATATAATACCTATAATATAATATATAAAGGTAATTTCAAGAGTAGAATAAATATATGTTGCCGAGTGGTTTCCTATATTTCATTGTGATTTCAATAATAAAACACAGGTATACCATGTGTTTTTCTAGATTTCACAGTGATTTCCAAAGTTATGGCCTGAAAATTCTTTAGATAGTAGATTAAAGATATGATACCATGTGGTTTCTAGTCTATTTATAAGATTCAGTTTCTTATTATTATTTCCCCAAAAATAGTTCCATATTTTACTATGATTTCTAAGAGTAAATCGGAGATATTTTAAGAATAATACTTGAACAATAAAGCCCAGTCAAAATAATAATACCATGTGCCTTTCTATACTACAAAGACATTTTTAATGATAAGTCAGAGGTTTTTTTTAGGAAAGAACTTTAATAATATTAGTAGATTAAAAATATGTGGTGTGGTTTTCTTTTTTTTTACAATGATTTCTAAAAAAATATCAGACGTACTTTCAGAATGTTACTTTAATAGAGGTTAAAGGTCCTTTAAATAGTAGATTGGAGATATGTGGCTTCTGATAATAAATCAGAAATATTTTTAGGAACGTTATTCTAATAGTATACATATAGTCCTATATTTTACAGTCAGTTCAAATGACAAATCAGGGCTATTCTCCGGAAGCCAAGTGCCCGAATAATGCTTAAAGCCCCGCGGTTGAGTGCTGCATTATTTTTGGTGAGTGCTGATCACTTAGGAGGCGGCCACTCGAATATTCCGAGCACTATTAATTTATGCACGTGGAGCCAATTGCCTACCCTGGGCCATTTTAATCACTGACTTTGTCATTAGTTATGCACGAAAAAGCGGCACGGTAATGGGCCGAAAGGAGTTGTGGCTTTCCAGAAAGGGATTATATATAAATTGAAAGCCAATGGGGGCGGATATCTCCAACTTTGCTCTTTGTCTCCGGGAGTTTCTAGTTCGCTTCCGTTGCGCTAACTCATTGTGCGCACTTCCTGCCATCCGGTTGGGCAGTAACTCATGGTGGGTCCACCCCCAAAAACCCACCCACCCACTCCACGTCCCCATGGACCTGGGATCTAATTGTTTTTAATCACTTTCCAGTTGCCCAGGCTCGTCCGCAAACTGGCTTGGGGCGCACTTTGATTGGCAAAATAACGATTATATACGTATATAGAATATTAATTATGCTCCCAAAGCAACTGGAACAACTATATATGGCTGTGGGACCCCGATAAAGGGGGCAGTGCCTGGTACTCTAGTATTTCAGCTACGGATTTGGTCAGTGGAGCGTGAGAATCGGTCGGTGAGTCGGTGAGCCAGTGAGTCAGTGAACCACTGAGGCCAGTGGGCAGATGCCAAGTGCATTTGGCCAGCAATTGGGCTCCCGTCTCGAATGAATTCCGCACTTTGTAGTCCGCATTCCGCATTTTGCATCTCGTGTTTACTTTGCATAGCTCGAGTGGCTCGGCTGAGTGTCGTCCTTGTTGTCGCTGCCACTCTTAGTGGGGCAATTAAGCGATAAGCTAGCTAAATACACACAGCACTCTTCAACGCCCCCGTGTCTAAGGAGGCCCCCCAAACCGCCGTCAGACGACAAAAATTTGCAATGGAAAATGGAAAATGGCAAAGACACAGCATTTTCGTCGTCGAGAATAACAGAATAATATGAAAATACCAACGAGTGGGGGGGATTGGCAAGATGAAGATAACCACTTGGAAACTCATTAGTTGGGAATTATAATTAGACAATTATTTGGTTTTTAATTCATTGTAGTGGCTGCCGGCAGCGCTGGCTTGGCGCACATTATGATTATTCCTATAATTGTTGTGTTTACTGCACTCAGAGTGGGTATATGCGATGGGATAGTGGCTCAAGCTACATTGCGCATACGCCATGTGTGCTCGGCGCTGGCTAATGCCCAAATGAAATGCCACTTAATGGTTTTAATTAGTTGTCTAAACATGGCTCTATCTCCGGGAGGCGGCGGCTCCTGCTGATTTGCGGGGGGAAGCCCATTAATGTGTGTCGACTGCCGGCCAGGTCCTGAGGTTAGACCGATGCCTTGATGAAGTGTTTGCCCGGTTGGGCTCTCCATCTACAGCTCATCTACAGCTCCCGCTCCTGCTGCGGCTCCTGCTCCGATTCATTCATTTTGTGCGGTTTTCCAGGGGCAAAACAGGGCTTAAATCTGGGATCTGGCATCTCGGATTCGGTGCCCAGGCAACCGCAAGTCGGGGCATATGTTGCCGCCCTGGGAACCCATGCTCATTCCCCACTTTTCGGGGCACTGCGTGTGTGCTTACACTTCAACTCATTAGCGCGTAAAGAATCTTAACGCTTCGAAATGAATTAATTCTCATCCAATTTGCCGTTGTCACAAGCAAGCCGGCAACTCGGATCGCGCCTGTGCCTCAGTTCCAGCCGAAGACGAGGACACATTGTCGTCTCTTGGCTCATTATGCACCTGGCATGCCAGCCCTCCTCTTACTTTGCATTTTTATTTTATTTATCATATTTTTCGTACTCTCAGTTTTATTTTCGTCCTCGTTTGCCTGTGCTTTGTTTAATTTCTGCGCTTTCTTTATGCTGCTCGCTGATTTTGAACTTCGCCGTGCTCTGATGTAAAGTCCATCCGCCTTTCAGCCTGCGTATCCGTTCGCCGGCTGCGTGTGTGTGTATTTAAATCCGATTTGAATAATTACAAATTTCAATTGTATGAAAACCGCCTGCCCCTTTCCGCCACCCCACCAGGCAACAATATGACGCCATATGGAAAAGGCAACGCGGGGACTGCGGATTCTGAGCGGGGGGTGGTGGGTTGTCGGGGGGTGGAGGCGGTTCGCAGGAGGCACCACGAATATTTACCGTACAGTGGCAGCCCGTTCGTACACTGCACGAAAACTGGGAGGACAGGTAGAGCCTAAGGCAAAATATCCCGAAAAGTTGGCGCAGTACTTTCTTCTCACTATACCAAGTAGTGAGTATTTTAATTTATTAAAAAAGTTGGTATAAACGTTAGTGTCCTTTAATATCTATAAAATCCTTTCCTTATTACTTTTATACCTAAGTTTAGTAATTAGTAGCAATTAAAGAAAATATTTTAATTACTTGTATTACATGAATTAAAGGAGTATTTTATACTACCCGCAGAGTAATGAGTAGCGTTTATCTCTAACAGACTCCAACATATATACCACTAATATGGTCTAATTAATCATCAATATCAGACGGGTACCCATGGGTATATTATAGGTAATCATTACAATAGTAATCATTAATGGGACATGTTGTATTGTAAATATGATATAAGATATCATTTACATTTACAAGCATTCATTATAAGGTAACCATTGGTAATCATAAATGTTGTATGATAAAAGTAATTATTAAAATAATATAAGTAAGTAAGTAAGTAACCAATAGAACTTAAGGGTAATCAAAAATATGATAAAGGTTATCATAACTTGCGTAATCATTGCTTTGATAGAGGTTATCTGTTATATGATCACAGGTAATCATGAATCTAATATGCGTATTATCCAGATTATCCAGATAATTACTAATATGATCTAGGTAATCGTTAATCATTGAAATTATATAAGTGATCATTCATATTATCCAGATAATCATTAATATGAACCAGGTAATATGAGTAAAGTTAATAATGAATATGATATGGGTAGCTATGAGTATGATATAAGTAATCATTAAAATTTTCTAATTATTCATTAATATTATTATGATTAGGTAATCCTAAATAGGATTTGGGTATCTATGAATATGATTTGGGTAATCATTAATCCAACCAGGTAATCATTAATATTATCCATATTATCATTAATATGATAAATGCCACAATGCTTTTTTCCAAAATCCCTGCTATATCTGTTTTCCTCGACTTGATTTCCGTGCTGCACCTCTCCTCCTAATTAGCCACCACTCTTTTCTCGCAGTGTCCCTGTCGCAGTCGCTGCTTTTCACAGTCGCTGGATACGAAGACAGCAACAACAAAGGCACCGACGACAACGGCTTCTGTTTCTGCCGAGTTAAAGATAAGATTATTACCCACCGTGCACACACACACTGCCGCACCCACACTCAGGCGCACACCACACACAGGCACACACACACTCGCAGGCCAGCAGGACTCGAGGAGCTTTGCCTGCTCGGGGTTTATTTTGGTATTTCGCATCTCGTCCTTTTTCCTGCTCGCAGCTCACACAGCTCACACAGCGCACACAGCGCACACAGCGCGCGTTGACAGTTTTTTCTTCTCCTGTCTCAGTTCTTTTTTATTTTTTCGTACTTCGTCGGGCGTGTTCATCCAACGCTCTGCGGTTGACTATTCCGACTTTGGTTTGTTGCTTCGGCAGCTCCACTCTGGCCTTTCATCACGTTTGAATAATAATTTCCCTATTCTGTGCGGTTCACACTGAATGAATTGCGATGTTCCACAGGCGGATGGTTGCGAGGGAATTTAGCGAAGACGCACTTCTCTTTTAATTCAATTAATTAAATTGATTTTTTATTAAATACGTTCTGCGAGGAATACGCCCAGAACTCATGGCACTTCAATACTGATTTATACTAATGATACTCATTTATTTAACCCTTTTAAATATTTTGATTGATACTACAAACACAAAAAATCCATTAGTTAAATGCAAAAGTTAAAAGAAACATTATATCTAAGCAGTGAAAGATTTTTTCTTATATTTAAACATTGATTTTTACATAATGGATATAAAATATAAGCAATTTTTGCAGTTTAACAGTATAAGTTTAGTACTGAAAATAGGGTAACTTATTAAACGACCCTTTCAAAAAGTGAGTACATTTTACAGCTTCTAAAGGTGCGATTACTTTCCACTTTCCAGAAAGTATGTCAAGAAATGTTCGGTAAAAACTATCTGTTAAAGTGAAAAGTTTAAGTTAAATTTTTCAGTTTCTTAATTGGATACTTCATGAGTTGAGCGCTACAACCAGTTGGGAATTATATGAAGAAAATTTGTAAATTTCGTTGCATGCTTTTGGGGAAATTCTTGTTCAAAGGTAGATAAACACTTGTAAGCAGCTCTAAGATCTTTATTAGAAAAGTTCTCCGATTTAAAAAAATATATTTAATCTTTAAAAAATTCTTTAAATAAGGTTCCAAAAATAATAATTAAGAAAGAGTTTTTTAATCACAATCACCATTGCCATTCCCTCCTTGCCCCTTCTCCACAGCAGATAAAAATCCTTCAAAGAGTTTCGGGGATTCGAAGGGGATATACTGGCAGTTCAAGTAGGGATGGGTTGGAGGAGTCGCCCACCCACCCACTGCTCCATTCGCACTCCGCTAGTTGGAAACCAATTAGTAGCTGGCTCCCAAGTGCGGACCCACTCGAAAATGATATATTACGAGCCCGGCTCCAGCGCCATCTCCACTCGCTCACTTATCAGCACTCGGCCATCTGTTGGACTCCATGTCCAGGTCCGCATCCGCATCCACATCCACATGCAAGTCGGGGACCTGGGGGCTTCCCGAGTGGACGGGGACAATCTACTGTTAAATTACTTTAACTCGATTCATTTGCAATTGCTTTTTTTATATATTTTTTTCTTGGTTTTTTGGTGTCTATTTTTTTTCTTACTTGTTCGTTGCTCTGCATGGCCTGCCTTTTGGGGAACTTTTTTGCGGGTCAGAGGTCGGGGAGGAGGGGTCAGAGTAACCCATACACTAAGCCTGGAAGCGACAGGAGCAGATACCTGAACAGACTTTTCTTTCATGCCCGCAACCTTGCTCTTTGGGTCCCCGTTTCGTTTTTTGGACTTTCCGTGTGTGAGTGCTGGTCGCTGGCTATAAAACAGATAAATTGCAAAAGTTTTCCCAAATATTTTCACAAGACGACGGCCGAGAGGTGTGTGTGTGTGTGAGTGTGAGTGTGAGTGGTTGTGCTAGGGTCCTGGGGGCGTTAAAGGGGCAGTGGGAGAAGTGGGCGTGGCAGCCCGACCAGGTAGCGCAAAAATCTGCAATAAAATTTTACCAATAAACTTTGGACGCACACATGGATGGCCTTCCGACACAGATGCGGATGTGGAAGGGGTTAGGAAGGGGTTAGAAAGGGGAAGTGAAAGTGGGAGGGGTTGTGCTTGTGAAGTGGGGTGTGGGCGGCGGAATGCGCACAGGTGGAACTTTTTGGTGAACTATACTAAATTATTGTAGTTGCTGAAAAAGTTTGGCTCCCCCTTTCCCTGCCTTCCTCATTCACTCGCTGTCTGGCACACGCAAAAAACAGGTTCCCAGAGCAAACACACACACGCACGGCAGGGAAAATGCGAACACCTTTCGACATGTCCTTAGATTCCGAAGCTAAAGCATATGGGTCACCTTTTTTGCCTAAGATTATACGGTAGGCAATGAAATTGAATTTTTAAAAATTACATTTTTACCAAGGGATAGGGGTTGGTAATATTAAAATTGGGGGACCTCAACCTCAAGATTCTTAAGGACAAAACACATGGGTCTCTTTTTCCTTAAGATTTTGGTAAAGATTGTATAGAGACCATAAAGGAAAGGGTAGGGTTGGCTGGTAATGTTTACTTTTGGGGGCTGTGAGTGCATGTTGCACTCGAAACGCAGGGCTCGAAGCTCGCAACTCCATGTGACAAATGTGCCAAACTTGTCCCGCAGCCAGTTTTCCAGTTTGTTCGGCTCTGGTGTGTGTTGGTTCGGCACTCCAGCGATGCCACCCCCTGATTTTTGGGGTTCCGGGTTCCCTGGTTCGCCACACTGTGGGTCAAATGTGCGCCCAAGGTCGCCGTGTTGGGCAATTGAAAGTTTTCATTCCCAGCGGAATGCCTCCGGTGGCGGGGCTGGCAGAGCCAAATGAATCCCAAAAATCCACCCTTCTCCCCTTTCTCCACCATTGCCATATTTTAGTTGGCCTAATTTATGATTTGATACATGTGGCTCTGAGTTCGGTTGTGTGATTTGTGTAATTTGTGCAACTGTCACTAATTTCGAGACGCCGTCATAATGCGACTCGTTTCCTGGGCGGCCAGGGCAGTTCCCGGCTCCCATCAGGCCACTAATAAGTTTGTCATTTATGGGATTTATGTGTGCAGCTATCGAGGCGGGGCGAGGTGACCAAGTCCCGGCCAAGGAGCTCAGTCGCCGAGAGGCAGAGCCTTGCCCCGCTTGTCAGGCCAGACACGTACGCGTGTGGATACAATATGTCATAGTGCCGGGATGACGGGCAGTTGGAGGAGAAGGGTCCCAAAGCACAGCATGTGTTGCGATTTGAGCAGGTTGTGTACCCCGGATATTGATCGCCCTTGGGGCTGGGCACTGGCAGATCCGCGAGATCATCCTGGGCTACTGGGCTCCTGGGCTCCTGGGCTCCTGGGCTCCTGGGCTCCTGGGCTCCTGCTGGAGAGGCACTTACACGGCGATGTGGCCGAAAGTGGCGATAAAACTTTCACTAAGCCCACCTCCTTGCGCGCCAATGGCCAGCTGACGAATTTGGCTCGCGCGCGTCCCATTAACGCGGCTAATGGTGAAAGTTTTATGCCCGACTTCGGCTTCATGATGTGCAACACTCGAGCGACAAGGGCGCGTACTGGTCCACCACGGGGCGAAAGAGAGCGCTTAAGAGAGAGCGCGAGTCCTGTTTTTGGGGAAGCTGCGGGCGCCCAAAAGTCTGGCAGCAGCGCCCCATTAACGGTGTCTCCGAAGAGGCGACTTCGAAAGCCCTTCTGCAGGCGAAGGAATCCCCGCTCGGCCGGGACTTCGTGCGCCGAGTGGTCTCGGCTCGGCGGGGTCCTTCGGCGAGGTCCTTCGGCCAGGTCCTTCGGCTCCTCGGCCGCGCTGACTCGACAGTTGGTTATGAAATCTGAACGTGTTCGCACGTGCCGCACGGATCTCGCAGCAGCTAAAGCCATCAACTCAACTCAGTTCCACTCCAGTCAGCACTTCAGTCGCATCGCATCACCCCAAGACTCTGAGCGCCCAGTGAAAGTGGCAGTGAAAGTGAAAGTGTGCAGCCAAAGGCCGAACTGACAAGCCGAACTAGAGCCAGCGAGCCAAGCAGTGGTATTGCGTGTGACACAGCTTCAGAGGATTGGAGACACTTCAGGCCAAGACTTTCAGTTGCAAATCGGTGTTTTTGTGTTCGCGCTTCCTCCTCAGTTGCCATCGCTCATGAACTTTAACCAACTCAATCAACAAGCTGCACAACTAAGGTTGCAAGATAAATCCACCCCCTAGAAATCATCATCCGAAATCCAAGTTATATTTACGATTTACCAAGTATCCGTCGGCGATAACAAGTTTTTTTCCGTTTTTTTTTTACAATTTTTTTTACGTTTTCAAATGAGAGAAAACCCAAAAAATAAAACCCAAAAAATACATAGTTAGTGCTAGTGTGTACAAAACATTTGGTGGCAGCATCGAGGCGTTATGAGGGCAAATTGGAAGCCGAAATTGTGCGAACTTCGACTGAATTCAAGTAAAATACCAAAGCGAGCCATGTAAGTAGATCTTGATTATGGGCAGTTTTTCTGGTTAATTTTTTGGCCAGTCAAATGGGGAAATGATAGGGGGCACTGCCTACTGTGGAACTCCCCAGTTTTGGCTCGCAAATCAACAGGAGGCATGTCAACTTCAGATTTCGCCGCCGAGGGGCACACACAGACGGGCATCTGTGGCCTGTGCTTAAGTTAATTATTATCAATTAATAGCTAATCACGATAAATGTGCATGAAAGCGTCGGCACAAGGACACGGCGATACGGCGTGTCCGTGGCTAAGTGCTCGCCAGGATGTGGGATATGGCCTGGGATGTGGGATGTGGGGCACAGGACATGGGACATAGATGGGTGGTGGCTTTGTGGAGTTGGGGCCAAAAACATTTGGGACAAGGCAACAGCAGCCATACAGCCATGCAGGCACTTCCTCCTGCGCCTCGGCATCCTGTTGATTTGCACCACGCTGCGTATGAGCGATTTGAATTAAAAGTACGCATACGCACTGTTGGCACAGCTCGCGGCTGCGAAATAAATTACGCTGCACTCGGTCACGCCCCGAGAATGCTGGGTTTTGTTTTATTTTCGCAATATGCTCGTTTGAATCGGTTACTTTGTCAACTGCGGTGGCAACAAAAATTGGATTTGCAACTCTGAGTGGCCACGGTTTTAGCTTAAATTTGAGAGTGATTTAAGCGGAATTTAGGAGGGCCAATGAAGGCGGTTCCTAAAAATGGCAAAATTGAGGCTCTCTAAATTTTTATTACAATCCAGAAAGCCTTATGAATTTAATTCTGTGCATGAAGTAATTGAAGCAAAGAATTAGGGCTTTTTGGGGAATATCTAACATTTTAATAGTAGGAAATCGTCTTTAAAAGTATAGTTCTAGATTCTTTAAATTATTATTAAAATTAAGAATGCATAAGGAATTAAACAATGGGCTTTAATTTATTGATTTTTGCTTGCCAACAATTTATTTTATCTTTATCTTTATTTTATCTGAAATTTAATTGTTAGAAAAATGTAATTTATTAAAAAACAATGTTATGTGTTTTAAATGGTTATTATTAATAATGAAAGCATTAACTGTATCCAAAACAATTCAATTGTCTAAAGAATTTTTAATAATATTAATAAAATTTTAAAGACTTTTGCGCTTCTAGTAAATGTTTTTTGAACAATTGATTTTTGGAACATTTGGAAAGGAGCTTAGATTTTAACAGATTTGTAATGGCTCAAGCCCTTAAAAGCCTAAAATATATTACTTAAATTATTACAAGTGCTCAAAAAAGTATTATGAAATTTCATTATTACAGTAACTAATTTTATTGCTCATAAAATGCAACATTTCCATATTTTCAAACACTTAAAATGCAATATTTAGCTCAATTCAAAATGAAGAGCTGCAGATTAAACCAGTTTTGAGGGCCGCCATTCGCAAAAGCGTTTAATAATTATCAGTGTAATGGAAAATTTCGTCGCTTATTATTGGCAAATGAACAATGAAAGCGCAGAATGGCCGCATAAAGCGGGTATTTATGATCTTGTGCTGGAATTCTCATAAAATTCAATCAAAGTTGCAGTTCCCAATGCCTCGCTGGCCCGTGGAATGCCTTTCTCCGCGCTCCGCTGGCGAAGCCCAGTGAAGTTCGTCGTCTTGGGCTTTGATCTCGGCCGCGGCTCAGCCGGGGAAATGCCCGGGAAAGGTGCAGGGGGTGCTGGGAAATTCCGGGGGCGCTGGGCACGGTCGGTGGACAACAATCACATTCGCCGTTGGAGTGCCCTCAATAAACGATATTTTATTATTTTTTCCCCTCTCCGCTGTTTGCCAGCTTCCACTGGCTCTGCTTCTTTTGGTCCCGGCAGCCTCAGCTGCTCTTCCTGCCGCCCGCTTTTCCGCCCGCTTTCCCACACCCACGCCACCCATCCTTCTCCTGTTCGGTTTTGTTCGCTTTTCCTGCTGCTGCTGCTGCTGCCACCACCTTCTTTTTCCCTTTTATCGTTTCAGTTACAAAGCGGCGCGCACTTTACGCTGATTGCTCGCTGGCGCAAACGTTCCGCAGGACACGGCTCCTGCTTCCTCTGGTTGCCCCGCTTTTCCTTTGTTTTCCCCGGGCCCCCTCCCCCCATTTTGCAGCCCCCTCCCCCGCAGTGTGTGTAACTGGGCATCGATATCATTGGGTTTATTGTTACTTCCTTTTGCAATTATCCTTGTTAGTCGGCGCACAGGCCAATGCACAGTGGCTCCCGTTTCCCTGGGCCCCTTTTCCCCCGCTTTTCCCGCGCTTTGCCCGTTTTCCTGCCACTTCTAGTGCTCACTAACTTCATTTGCCTGCCCCCCGCAACGCAGTTTGGCTTTTTGCACTGCATAAAGTATCTGGAATTGTCACCCGACTCCAGCTTAATAAACCAGCAGTGGGTCCTCTGCGTCGGGGGGCGTGTCCTGCGGATCAGGAAGCGCCAGTTTTCCACCGCATCGCCCATCCTTTGGGCGCAGATTTGGGCCAAATTGGGGAAACGGGCATGCACAGCGGGCCAAATAGCCACTTTGGGCTCTTTTTCACACAAGTTAATCTCTTGTCAGCCGCCGTCTTTCGGTTTATCAAAGTTATTTCACTCTTGGTGTCATTCATATTATTTCTGGCTATAAAACCTACATTTAGAAACCTTTTCTTAACGGTGGCTTAAAGCATTGAAACATTTTTTAGGGCTTGAACTTTTCTTTTAGTTGAAAAGAGGTCAAAAAACTGACCATAGACAGTCGTTTCCTTAAGTTCTTATAATAAACAAAACATTATGACTCCAAACGGAATTTTAAAAAATTTATCTAGTATGGCTCTTTAAAAAACTTTAAATTATATCAGAGAATTTAATTTAAAGTAGGAATATTCTAGAATAAAAAATACCTATAAAAAAAACTTTTTAATGTGAGCTTTTTTTAATGGGTGATATCTAAGACTTTTCTTACTCGCCTTCATGGTAAATCAATAACTGTTTCTAAACATAGAACGTCTGCGAAATTAAATACTTTATTCCCAATTAAATTGTTCTTTTTTATTTGTATAAGCTCATTTGGGTTGGAATAAAAGTCTGTCTACCTAAAAGTGTAAAAAAAGTGTGCAAATTTGCTAGAAATTGAAAGAATTTCTTGTTACTTTTTTTTATTAAGTATTACTGATAAATTAATTTACAATTTTTCTGAAATACATGGTAGTTTTCTTTTTTTTCAGCTGTATAAAATCAGTTAAGAAATTCTGTACATTATTTTCTTATTTTTACTAGCAATATTTGTGGTATTTTTTCAACTCTAAACCCATTTTGCAATAAGTGTTGTACAAAACATGAAGCCCAAGCTAGGGATATTCAATAAAGGCTGTTAAAACTCGAAAGCCAGACTGTCACTGATATTCCTTAATTGCTTTTCCCCCGAATGGCGGGCAAAGGAAAGCGCTGCTACAATGCAAACTCAATCAAATGGTCAGTGACAATTCGGTCAGCTGCCACGCCCAGTCGCTGGTGGCTGGTCGCCAGGAACCAATAAACAAAGCATCAGTTCCGGGGACCACCGACCCCCGACCCCACCAGCCATGTATCTTTCTATCTTTCCATCTATCTATCTTTCCATCTATCTATCTGCACAACCGAGTAATAAAAGCGGAGCATACGCGCGGCATTTAATTAAAATCGTGCGTAAAATGCAACACTCGCAGGCCTTCGAGTGACCGAGCGGGAGGGGGCGGGGGCGGGAAGAAAGCAAAACAAACCTAATTAAATTTATTAAAGCGCTGGGAGAAAGTGGGTGGGAAAATCAGGGCGGCGAGGAGGAGCTCGCCAGCCCGAGACTGCTGCGGAATTGAGTTTGAGTTTAGCCAGCTTTCCGCACGGCTGGCAAACTGGCTGTTTGGCGGTCCGAGAGTGCTGCATACTTTGGTGTGTGCAATGCAACGCCTTTTAATGACCCCCCCTCGAAAGCAACGCCCACGCGCCCCTGGATGGCAGCGCATTTTTTGCAATTAGCGGAATTGTTTCACATTTGCTACACTTTCACACTTTCACACTTTCGCCGCCGCCTCCGCCTTCGCCACCTTGCCTGCAGTTTATCTGCGGTTGCCGGGGACCCCGGACCACCCCCTGGAGAAAGCAGCCCCCTTTCGCCGCCCCTGAGTGTGTCCACTATGCGGCGTCCCCTGGAGCTGGAAAAGCGGTTTGGGATGTGCAGCTAAATCTTTTAGAATACATCTAAAAACGACGTGACAGAGGGCCAAGTCGGGGATGCACAAACACTTTTCTGCACTTTACTTTCTCCCCCCCCACACACACGCACACACAGATACACACCCACACACTGGCGATTCAGATGGCTGCACTTTAGTGGATAACCCAGTTTTCTTCGCCTAAAAGGTTCCTCCATTTCGGAGAGTTTTTCCAACCGCTTTACATAAGTGTCGCCTCGATCTGGTCGGTCTGTGGCTCATTTTCAGGCGCTTCTCAGTTTGTTAGTTTTGCAAGACATCCAATGGAGTTGCTTCCTCAGGCAGGGAGGGGAGAAAAAAAGAGGAAAATATAGAATTTGAAGCATATTTTCCCCACCTTTGGGGAGGCTTTCGCCTTGCGGTGAAAGCAGGTAAACGTCTGACAATATTTTCCCCACTTTTGGGGCTCCTTTTTGCTCTAAACGTTGCAAATCTGTTGTATCTTTGTGTGGCTGCAATAAAATTAAAGCAAAAATGGTCTATGATAATATATTTGACTATGAATGTTGATAAACCAACAAACAAGTCATAGAAATATTTTTTTATGCAGCGTTATAAATGTTGATAACCCAACAAACAAATCAGAAATATTTTTTAAACGACTTTAAGTTATTTTAAATTATAATTAAGGCGGAAAACTTAAAGATATCGAGCCTTAGTTTAGTTTTCTATACCAATTACACCCCTTAAATGCATTTTTTGTAAAGAAATAACACCACTCTGCAGCCCTTTCTTCAAAATCTCCCATTGACTGCTAGAGTGAAAGTGCAAGAAAGGACATTTTTTCGCCCGCTCTTCCGTTTGCGCCACTTTCCAGCCTTTTGCCAGCTTTTCCCCAGCTTTTCCCCAGCAGGTAACAGGAAACCTCAAGGCGTCCATCTCTCCCTTTGTTTGCATTAAATCAACGCACCGCCGAGGAGCAGGGCACACTCGCTAAAAGGAATCATGCCGACATTATGCCATTACATTTGCATAATTATCATTATGTGTGTGGGTGAGTGGGTGTGGCTATGTGACTCACGCACACACACACACACTTGCCTTTCCCCGAGTAAATGTTTGCATTTATTTGCATTTCAACGGAGTCAAATAAATATGAAAGCTCAGCATCTGAGCAAGTACACAAGTCTTGCCGGGGGAAAGGCGGGGAAATCGGAAAAGCGCGTGGGAAAACAGCGATGGCAATCGGCTGAGGGGGGGTGCTGGCATATCCGAGAACTTTAAATTGAATTCAAATTGAAAAACTTTCCTCCTCTGTCATATCCCACGGGCATATCGATGGCCCTGCCAGCGCAGGAGTCACCTGTTGCCCAAGGCCAGGCGACCTGCAGGCGATCAACAGGTGCAGCCCAGAGTCCGGGGGATAGTGCCACTAGGAAAGCACTCCATTCCGGGTAGGAATATCCTCCTGTTCAAGGGATTCCGCACTCAGAAGCCGCGCAGCTGCATTTTGATGGTGGAAAGTGGAGGAAAATGGTTCGGATTCTCCTGGGGATTTTAATAAAAACATATTATTAGCAATCATTTTTGGGTGTTTCTGTCCTTGAAAAACTCACTTAAATCAAGAAAAATATTATTTTCATGGCAATATAAAGCTACTTTTAATTAAGGCCTTAAGACGCTGTATTTTGAAACACGACTTGCCTTATAAGTTTATTCCAAATATTTACTGCAATATCAACATTTTAAATATATATTTATTAAATTAAAAATAAAAATAAATATAAAATAAGAATTAATAAATATAAGTAGCCAGTGTCAAATGACCTTTACTACTACTTTGCTTTGCCATTTTTTAAATATTAATTTCAAATATTAAAAAAAAAAACAGAAATAACTGAGAAACTATAAAATAAAAAGATAAAGTCTTAAAAGATTTGATGGCCACTTTCGCTAGATTTTCCTGGCTTTTTCGCCATAATTCCCTCATCTTCTTGATCTCAAGGCAAGGGTAACAAAATGGAAAAGCCATAGGCGACATTCTGCCGCATTTTTTGGCCAAAGGAGCAATGTGAAATTTCCAATTAGGTAGCAGCTGGTCCCAGTTGCCTGGGAAATTCGATGAGGGGGAAAAAGCCGAGAAGATGGCCGGAATTGTGAGCTCGTCTGTGGGCCGGAGTCGTTCGAATGAAAATCAATGTCACACCGTTTGAGCGCCAGCTGACAAGTCAGCCAGGACCGCACTCACATCCTGCCCTCACGTCCTGCAGCCCTTCGAGAGTCTAGACAACGTCCCTGACCACTGGCGAAACTAGAGCCCATGTGTGCACTCGGAAAAGTTGACAAGCGACGGGCTACAATCCACTTTTCCATTTTCCTCCTGGCCAATTTTCCATTTTTTCCCCAGAACTTCCAGAGAGAGAGAGGTGGGAAAAGCTCGCACAGCCAGTAAACTGCAACTAAAGCCCCTCCATAAATTTATAATTGGCACAGGTAAACAGCCGGCGAGCTCATCGTCAATTAGGGCTGCCCGAAAAACCAAATTAGAATTACAATTCCGGAAAACAGCGTCGAAATGCCTCCCTCCCCCACTCACACATTATTTTCGCTCATTTTAAAACATTCAGACGATTACCAAATTGGAAAATGTTACAAATTTTTCCGGATTAACGGCAGCAATAAAGTGTGTCTGTCGCTGTGTGTGTGTGGGAGTATCTGTGTGCCGCCCCACCCCACACACACACACAGCCCGCTTCAAGGGCTGGCACACACACAGACACTTGTTGAAAATCATAAAAATTTGATGTACTTAAAATTTTCATAAAGCTGCCAAACAATGCGCCACATCAACAGTAATATCAACACAGCAGCACAGCAACTCCAGCGCAAAAATGCTAAAAACTTGCCAAAATGTTTGGGCTTCGTGGGCAATAACAAAAAATAAAGCGAAAAGCGGAAAAAACCACCGACAAACGAGCAATCAAATTTGTTTAAATGCAGTTTTCGGCTTTCTGTTGTTTTTTTTATTTCAGGGGAGTGCAGGGAAAGGCGGCGGATAAGGGAATATATGAATTCCTTTTAAACAAGGCTTATGGCAAAAAATTAAATTAAATAAATTCAAGCGAGTCAAATATGTAAAAAAATATAAATATAAATAAAAGCAAATGACTGGGGCCTTTGAAAAGTATTTTACTTTTTTTCATAGAGACAAAAATATTCAGTTACCTTTATTCTAAATAAATTAAACAGAGCGGGATAAATAAAATAAAAAATAAAATAAAAACTCTCCATATACAAGTAATACCATAGTAATATAAGTTCCCTTAAAAATAAAATAAATAATAATTATAATTGGCTTTAGTTTATTTATTTTTCTGGTTTATTTTGGAATTAAGGTAGCACTTTTCGATTCCCGACAACCTAAACACGATTTAATATGTAATACTATTAAGTGTCGATTAGTTGTAGAGCCCTTTTACTCTGGAGCCTACCTTGAGTTTTTAAAATTAAATCTAGTCACTAAATTAGTCAAACATTAAGTAAGTGTTTTAAGTTAACTTAAGGAAGTTGTAAATTATATATCTTATTTAATACTTAAGAACCTAAACTTGTGTATTATTTTTTTATTATTAAATATATTGGCTACTTTTAAATTGTACATCTTATTTAATATCGTAGAACTTAAACTTACTTAATACTAGGTTTATCATGAATTATTATGTATTATAGTGTTTTTTATTATTTTATTCTATTTATGGTCCGTGTTTCCCAGACATAAAAGTATTATTTTTAGCTGTCTGAAGAACATGAACTAATTTCCAACTAGACCGAATTTATGATAGTTATTTGGCCATATTTTGGCAGCTCGATATCGGCGGTAAATGGGCATTAACATGAACATTAGGGCTAAATGTGGCCCCTGGAATTTCCGTCGACATCGCGACGAGGTGTTCCTAATGGGCCCAGTTCCCTGGGCTGGATACAAGGCTTCTAAGTATAATCCGGGGCACTTGGAGTGTCAGGGGGCTCAGGCCCAACTATCGTGCATCCGTGGCATTAATTTCGAGGAGGTAGTTTTCTTTAAGCTGGGGCGTGCGTGCCGATAACGAACTGAGTGCAAGTGGCATTCGCTAATTGTTGGCCATGTTTTTCTGCTGACAATTCGCTTTCGGCCAAATAATTCATGCAAAACTCTGGGAAATTGTCACGCAACGGAGTCGAGAGTACGGCGATGATGATGAGACGCTGTTAATTAATTAATTAGGCGCCTCTCGGAGGGGGCCAGCGGCTGGGGGGCGTGGCCAGTGGTTTCGTGATTTATGATAAGAGCACATTTTCCACCCACCACCCACCATCCACCCACTTTGCGATTTGGTGAAAATGATTTCCTTCTGGCGCCCAACACGCAAAAGTGACATTTTTATTGTTGGCGTTTTGCATGTCGGGGAGGGAGGGCGGTCCTGGCACATCCTGGAAGGGGTGTCCAGGGGGGCATCATCATTAGGCCAACTCATTTCAGTCCCGCGCAGCGTGGGACGCGTGCATCATGTTGCAGAGCGGCCAGATGGGGCTCGCAGTGGCGGAACGGGCCACGGGACCTTAAGGTGGCCCCTGTTGACGATGCTAATTAGCCTTCGCTCCGTCATTGTCCTCGGCATCAGCTGGCCGCCCGGCCAGTGGGCCCAAGGACACTCCGCCCTCCGGATCCGACAATCGGACAGAGGGACAGACAGTCAGTCGCTCGGAAAAGCGAAAGTTTTCAGCGAAAGCGCCCTGGATAACAAATGATCACCGGAGTGCGTTCCACGGCGATTTTCACACACAGTTTCCATTGAGACCTTGATGTTTTCACTGGGAAAATTATTTGACTTGAAGTTTTGGGTGAGGACAATTGGCAGTTGATTGGGTGGCAGGGTTTAAAAATAATTTAAATTTCATATATATTTTATTTTATTTTTTTTATAAAATATTTTCAATGAACTAGTAGCCTGAGCTCTTACCACAAGTGTGTTTGGTTTAATTAAACAACCTCAGATCAAACAAATACATAAAAACAATGTATTGCACTAGTCACTATTTGTTTTTAAATAAATATGTACATGGTTAAAAATGTATATAAATATATATCTCTATTAGTTTTTAAATAAATTAGTACATGCCTTAAAATCGTTATCTATTTAAAAATGTATATAAATATATATTTACAAATATTTAGTTTAAGTAAACAACTCTATCTATCAAAAAGTAAAATAAAATAATATCATAACATTTATTTTTATTTAATACGCTTAATATAAGATTTTAAAGCAATGAAAGTTCCATTCAAGTTTTCAATTATCTATTTAAAAATTAGAATTCAAATTTTAAAGGTATCATATTCTATTAGTATCATAATATTTATTTATATTTTTAAGACATAAATATTATTAAAATGTGAAAATAGTATGTATTAAAATATTCGTATTTAAAATTTTAAAGCAAATACGTTATTTGTATTACTTTATTTTTACATTACATATATCATATTACTTACTTATATATTTATATTATATTTTTAGGGGGTATTTGAAGTTTATAATGAAATGAAAATCGCATTATTAATAGTATAAAAATAATTTAATTATTATTTATTAATAGATTCGTATTTATATTTTAGGTTTGTTATTTATATTATTAAGTTTTATTTAGGGTTGTATATTTTTTTGAGCTTACCTATTTTTTGTTGTCAGTTTTTTCATTTCTTTCGGGGCTTTTAAAAAAATTTAAAAATAATTCTAGAGATTCTAGTGTTTTAATAATTGTTATATCTAACAGTGCCAAATGGAGAGTGCTACGTGATATATCGGCCTGCGGAGAGTGTGCCTCCTTGAGAGGCCGCCTTGAAGTGTGTGCTTTCCATCTGACCTGGCACTCAGGTGCCCATCCTCGGACACTCAATAATCGGCCAGTCAGCAGTTGTACCCCTCCGAGTCTTGGCTGTCAGTGTCCCATTTTCGATTCCATCTCGGCGCGATACGGGGAATTTGTGTATGCGGTGGGCACGGGTATTATCATCAATTCTAGTGTCTGGTTTTCTCTGGTTTTCCCAGCTTTTCCCTGGTTTTCCCGCACCTGCAGCCCGCCCATTAAGGAAGCGCCCCCCAAGCCGCCCACGCAGCATCCCTCGCATTTCTTTCATCCGAGTTGGTCGTCCTTAAAATATTTTCGTAGCAATGTTTCCATAAATACACAACACAACATGGCCCGGGGAGGGGGCAGTGGGTGTTGGGTGGTGGGTGGCCGTCGGGGGAGCGAAACACAGGCACGCACCGAAAATTCGCCACGCTTTCAGTGTGTGCGTGTATCTGTGTTATTGTGTATCTGTGTTTTCGTTGGTGTGTGGGTGGCCATAAGCAACATAAGCAACATAAGCAACAGTGAAGGAGGAAAATAAACAAAAGCTCTGCTCGGCCATTGTTTGCTTAGGCATACTATACAGGGGCCCCCCTAAAAATTCATAATTCCCCGAACCACACTGCGTATACGCAATGCCAGAATCGCGCCGAGCGCACACTTTTGTATGAATAATAAAAACCAAAAATTGGCCTTCAAGTGAAACGAAATGAAATTAGACAAAAGTTCTGATGACTTTCTCGGCGAGCAGGAAAATGGAAAATGCGCTGGGGGCCAGCAGGCGACAATTTGTCAATTGACGCGCATCCAGGCGCTGGCAGCTCCTTCCGCCCGACTGTCTCTCAATGCCAGGACACCAAGTCAATTTTCATAGACATTTTACTGCAGTCCATCATTTGGCCACCCCTCCCCCCAGACCCAGACCCACTGCCACTGGCCACGCCCCCTTTGCCGAGCATCCTTTGGGCACGGTCTTTAGAGCTTTTCGAGTCCATCTGGCTGGAATAAATACATTTGCTCGGGAGGCTCGGGTCCTGGTCGAGCTCCGGCCAGGATCGTTCATCTAATTGAGGCCGCCTTTGTGGAGTCCCCTGGTCCAGGGATGAGCTGGGAGGTCAAAGGATTGGAGGACTGAAAGCTAGCAGTCGGTGGTGGTGGCCAGCACTTCCAGGGGCTTCTCCTCGCAGGGCAGGGGCTCCTGCTCCGTGGGTTGATCCTCCTCCTGCTGCTGTTCCTCCTTCTGCTGCTCCTCCTCCTGCTGGTTTTCCTCCCGCTGCTGCTCCTCCTCCTGCTGCTGCTCCTCCTCCTGCTGCTGTCCCTCCTCCAGCTGCTGCTGCACCTTCTCCTTCCGCTTGATAATAGCCTGGCTAATCCTTGACTTGCCAATGGCCACCTCTGTCGGCTCCGTGGCCTCGTAGGCATTCAGCCAGAGCAGCGCCGCCAGGCTGGTCATCAGGCCGCCCATGATGGCCCACTCCCAGCGCTGGTAGACATCGCTGGGCATGTCCAGGTAGCGGCGCAGCACAAGCTGGAGCGTCAGGTGGATGATGTGCTCCACGCTGCACCAGAGCCACAGGGCCAGCACCTCCATGATGGCCACGCCCAGCACCAGTTCGACCAGGAAGGCGGCCAGCCAGCCCATGCGGCGCCGGTACCGGCTGGGCAGGATCTCCATGTCGTGGAGGAAGTGCAGGATGGCGCAGTAGGCGATGTGGCCGGCGTAGACAGTGCCGGGGATCACCGGGAAGCGCTCGATGTCCAGGAGGCAAGTGCCGCGCATGCCGAAGTGCACGACGCTGGCGATCAGGAGCACCAAGGTGGAGGTCATGCTGGCGAAGCTATTGGTGGGTCTCTTTTTGGAAGGCGATGGGGTTTCTCTTACAAATTTCTCTACTTTTTTGTGCAGTTTTTATTTGGAATTTTAAAATGGAATTTTTAGGGCCGAAAGGGGTGTGTGTGTCAGCTCAAACGATTGGTTGTGAATTGACGAAAGCTGTCTTTTAAATACCTGAAGTTCCGAGTGCTTTCACCCGGACAATGTGATGTGTATATTCAAATATAAAAATAAGTATAGTAAGAGGACTTAGTAATCTTATTTATTATGATCACCTTACATGTTAGAAATGGTAAGCCAAAACATGACAAACATATTTTATTTACTGACTTAAAAGGCTTATTAAATTATTTTAAGAATATTTTTTGAACACTTGTTTAGGGATAATCATTAAAACTTTAAGTTTGATAAATAGAAATTTAGAATTTAATTTATTATAATTTTTTTTTAGAAATTGGTTATTTCCATGATTATTAAATTATTTTGGACACACTTTCTGACTTATTTTTAATTGTATGGTAATCGCAAAAAAAAGTACAACTTTTTATAATAATTTAATAATTTATAATAATTAATAATTTAATAGTCAACATGGAAAAATATATTTTCTTGGCTTACATAAATTCAAATTGAATTAAAGTACAACATATTACATTATAAAATAATCATATTCACTTAATTAAAATATAATAGTCAACATAGAAAAATATATTTTCTTGACATAATTTAAAATAGAATTAAAGAACAACATCTTATAATAAAAAATAATCCTAATCACTTAATAATTATATAATATTCCACAAAAAATGTATACTTTCTTGACTTACATAAACTTAAATATTTTATTTTATTAATTTAATAAATATTATAAAAGGTTTTTACATTATATACTAAATCTAGTATATATTATGCTATTTATAGCACAAATATAATATTTTAATTACGGAATTATAATCCACAACAAAAGCATGATGTTAACCCCCTTAGATGGGGTTTTCGTTGGTTAACTCTTTACTAACTAATATTTATGGCCCTCGAGGACTCCAATATGCTTCGGCAAGATGTCCCGGTGCCAAGGCGAATCCTAATCTCTGTGCCCTGGCCCCGTAATTATTCTTTCCGCTTTTCAATTGCCTTCACGAGGACTTAGCACGCTGGCTGGCAATCCGGAAAAGCGCCTCCCCCGCCTCCCCGCCTCCCCGCCATCCCAGGCTAATTCCTGGCTAAGCCATATTTCCAATTAATTGTAATTCGCCCTGGCGCAGACAATTTCCATGCATTTAGCAGTGCGCCAGGTCATTAGTTGACCCTCGGAGCCCGCCCCCCCTAATCCCTTGTCACGCCCATTTATGTTCATAAATTATGCAGTCAACCTCTGATGCTCATTGACCCAAAGGAGGGACGCCCCCAATCCCCGCCAGCTGTCGAAATGTTATTTCTTCCCTCTCTGGCTGGGTTTTTTGTGGGCAAAACCGTTTGATCCCTTCCGGCTTAGAGGCGGGCCCAGAGTGGAGCACGACGAAAATAAAATTAAAAAAGCAGACTGACAGCGGCTGGGTTAATCGGAAGTGGGAGTGGGGTGGGGTCAGCTCAGCGCCAGGGACATCTTGAAATTTATTACAAAACCAGGGCCCATTCAAGTCAAAGGCAAAATTATTTATTTGCCTTTAATGTCGCTGCTTTCTTATTTTTTTTCGATTTTTTCGATTTTTCTGGGACAGAAACGCAACTTCTGATCGGTTTGGTTTCTATTTTGCACTGGGAGTTGGCTTTGATTAAAGAGGCAGACTTGTACATGGCCTCCCCAAGCATTTGGCTTTTCGGGGAGGCTGACTTGCCAGTCCATTGAAAGTTTGGTTTCCCCCCCCCCGAACATCGGGGCATCACGTACAATGGACTTGGTCTTGGGGCTGTGGGGAGCAGTCCCAGAGCACACTATTTGCTTATGCAGATTTTGGCCAACATTTCGCATTTATTTTTGGGCTGCTGTTGTTCGACGAAAAACAGAAAGCCAAAAAAGCGAGCCCCAAAAACAAGCAGAAAGTGAAATGTTGCAACAAAAGGGGTCACCAGATCGCTGTGATATGAAATATGGGTTATGAGGACCTTTTGTCTCTGCCATTTTTATTGTCTATCTACACACATATATATTTATGTTAAATTCATGATATTTAAATTAGTTAGCCAGCAGTTTGTGCTGCCCGCCCTGACCTTTGCCCCGCCCCCCGAAAACATTCAATTATGAGGCCTCCAGTCGGACTTGGGCGCTGGCTCGGGCCCTTGGCCTAAGCTCGGCTGCCATTAGCATTTCAAATGTCAGGCGGGGGTGGCAGTCAGGGGGGCTGCCTTATAGATAGGGGGCATATCAAACTTTTACCATTTGCCTGCGAGCGGCGGGCGACAGAAGGCAAAAGTTTGCCATCATATATCTTGTCAGTGTGCGATGCATACGTTATCGGCGGCGCCCTTCTTCTCTTCGCAGGCAAAACTAAACTTCGGAGGCATCCCAGGCCCCTGGATTCCCCCGGCCGGTCAAGTAAATGAGTTTTCCTGTGGCTTTTCCACTTTTGTTTTTGCGTGCTCTGCCATTTGACAGATCAAAGAGCGACTAATACACAGGCAAACAACAAACGCACGGATGCCACACCGGAAATGGATATTTAATTAAAGTTCTCGGCTTTGTCATCCGCCTCTCCTTGGCTCCCCACATGCGAATTTCCCCCGTGGAAAATAGAAAATTGAAATTGCTTAATGCGAAATGATGGCCACCGCACAAAGGTGCGCAATGTTTGTCTTTTGTTCGAACCATATCGTGATTATCACGCTGGCTTGTATATTTGCCAAAGAATTCGATTTTTCCCCTTTTTTCCAGGTTTGATATGCATGAAACGTACAAAATATATATGTTTTTCTTCTAGGCTAAGATTTTCTTTTGTGACACAATTTCCAAAATATCAACTTAATTTCAACAACTTTAAAATGTAGTCTGAAAGTAAGGGTTTTAAAAATAAACATCTTAAGCTAATAAAAAAAGCAACTATTTAAAATTTACAGCACATATATTTATTTATTTGCGCTTTAATTATTTTGATTTATTTGGGAAAGAACCTTTTAATGTAATAATATTTTATTCTACTAAGAAATAGATTAATTATCATTAAATTATTGTCTGCTCAAATTAATGTAATTGTAAAATAAAATAATAATTTTATAATAACAACAACACATTTTATATTTATTTGCGCCTTAAAAATTAGAGTTTAGTTTAGAGAGACACATTTGTTATTTATACATTTTGACCAAAATAAAATCAAATATTAATCTACCATAAAATAGCTGAATATAACTTAAATCATTGTTATTATAATATTATAATTTTATTAAACTAAAAATGTATTTTTTTGTGCTTTAAAATGTAAATCTAATTCTAAAAAACACATTTAATATAATAAATAATTAATAGGCCAACAACAACTTTTCTGCCAGTGTACCTACTGGAGTTCAGAGGGCGTACTGACGAAAGTGGCGCGCGGGGAGAAAGTTGCTCTGAGTACAGGAGACAAACTTTATGACTTTTATCTCAGCTCAAGTTTTGAGTCAACCGAAAAGTCGAAGCGTCGAACCTCGGCCCCCTCCAGAAAGTAAAAAAACAAATTTCCTTTGCCGGCTATTAGCCGTAGAGTCACCCACCACCCATTCCTCGAGTTCTCATCAGCTGAGTTCTTAAACTGCCTCACGGCCAAATGCATAAATATTTCCACAGCCAGCCTGCCACGCCCCCTTGTCACCGCCCTCCATGTCCGTCCAGCAGGTCCTGGTTCTTGCACAGAGAGAAAAAAGCATTTCCATTGCATATTAATGGGTTAATTTTAAAGTTGGCAAGGGTTTAACTGCCATTTGGAGATGCTACTTTTTTAACTACTATTTTTATAAACCTAAAAATTCCAAAATTTAAATACCCTCCCCCTGTAATCGCTTTAAAATTCGCCCAGTGTACGGGCCGCGTAAAAACTTAAACACGGGCATTTTCGTATAAATTTATTTGGGCGGCTGTCCATGTAGTCGGCCCATGGGCGTGGCAAGCAGATGGGAGGGGGGCTCTAAATTTGCATATTTGCAGCAAAGCAGCGCAACGCAAAAGTGTCATAAAAATTCTACATTTCAATGGAATGAAGTCAAAAAACATCAACAACAAGCGCCGCCGGCGCGGGATGGGCCCAAAAGTCTGGACAGCTAAATATAAGGGCAATAAAAATGTTATACGGCGTCAAATGCCGGACAAGAGATAACGGCCAGTGTCCAGCTGGAATTTTTCGAAAAATTCGAAATGATTAAGGACCCAGGGAGGCCGGAGTCCCCGGATCGGACTTGGGGGATACACACTTTTATTGACGATTTTGTTGAGCCAACGAATTTATTCAATAAGGTTGGTTTCGCTCAGATAGAGCTGAGGGTTTGTCACTTGTTTCTGGAATCTTTGGGGATTTAAGGCTAGGAGATGGATGGAGAAAGGAGTATTTTTATCAGGAACCCTGGAATACCCCATATATTTTGTTTATTTTCTATAACTTTTTGTTTTTGAGTACCATTTTAGTTCTGATTTTACATCCTGATACTACTCTTGATATTGCTTGATGACATGACATGATTATACTAGACATGATTATACTAGACATAACTAAACATTTTGTAGAAAAAAATAAAATAAATAAAAAATAATTCAAAACTTTACTTTATTCAATAAAGTTGGGTTGTAAGATAGAGCTGAGGATTTTTTACTTGTTTTTGTAGTCGTCAAAACTTGAAGGTGGAAAAATGTATTATAATAAATTGGTTATGTTTGTAAAAGAAGGATTTTTATCAGAAGCCCTGGAATACCCCATATACTTTGTTTAACTGCTATAACTTTTTGTTCTTGATTACTATTTTAGTTCTGATTTTACATCCTGATACTACTCTTGATATTACTTGATGTTACATAAATCTACTTGATATTACTAATCATTTTGTAAAAAAATACAAATAAATAAAAAAGAAATTAAATCTTTACTTTATTCAATAAAGTTAGATTCTGAGGATTTTTGACTTGTTTTTAGAGTCTTGAAGACTTGAAGGTGGAAAAATGTTTTATAATAGATTGGTTATATTTTTAAAAGAAGGATTTTTATCAGAAGCCCTGGAATACCCCATATACTTTGTTTAACTGCTATAACTTATTGTTCTTAATTACTAATTTAGTTCTGATTTTACATCCTGATTCTACTCTTGATATTACTTGATGTTACATGATTTTACTTGATATTACTAAACATTTTGTTAAAAAAAAAATAAAATAAATAAAAAATAAATCAAATCTTTACTTTATTCAATAAAGTTGGGTTGTAAGATAGAGCTGAGGATTTTTGACTTGTTTTTGGAGTCTTGAAGACTTGAAGGTGAAAAAATGTATTATAATAGATTGGTTAGATTTATAAAAGTAGGATTTCTATCAGAAGCCCTGGAATACCCCATATGCCTTGTTTAACTGCTATAACTTCTTGTTCTTGATTACTATTTTAGTTCTGATTATACACCCTGATACTACTCTTGATATTACTTAATGTTACATGATTTTACTTGATACTACTAACTTGTTTGTAGAATAAAAAACCTTTTTCCCTTCATGTGATCATATTGCCCTGCGATTTGAATCAATTTGGGCAAGACGAAAACTTAAAACTTAGTCACCGCAATATTGTTGCATCGATTCGTCCCCATCTCCCCTCAATGGCTGAGCACATCCCCACCGAAATTCATGTTTATTTGCCAAATGGAAATCCGCGATGTATAAGCATCCGGTCTGTCCGCGAATATTGTGATGCCGTTTCCTGTGTTTTGTTTAATCATTTTTGCAGCGCATTCTAGTCGCGGATGTGGGGCGTAGGGTCTCGCTTATGGGATGCTGGGTGTTCGCCGGATTTTTGCATAATGAAATTGGAACACGGCGCACAAAGTGAGCTGCGATGCCGACATCATCGAGTTACAAATTCGTTTACGTTCGCGTCCCCTTCTCTTTATCGCTCGCCGATGGCGGGCAGAAAATTCAGGAAAAGCTAAAAAAAAAATAAAAACAGCAAGAAAACCAAAAAAAAAAGGAAAAGCAACACAGCAGCCATGGCGCGGAAATTTGTAGGTTTTTCTCACTTTCTTTTTTCGCCTCTCTTTGGCTCTTTGGCTCTCGGGCTTTTGTTTTTCGTGGCAGATTGCGTCAGATATTAAATTTATTTACGCGAAATTCGCACGTCGGCCGCTCTCATATTGCTTTGCGCCAAAAACACACAAAACACACAGTACACACAGCAATTCGAGGTCCAACATTGTGGGTTAGGGCAAGGCGGGCGATACCCTGGCCAAAAGCGAAAAGGCTTGTTTTCTCCAGTGACAGCCGCATGATATAGAGCCAAAGTTTGCCCGCTCTGGAAATCCCTCTTCCAGGAAGTTTTCGCCCCGGAATTCCATGGAGAAATGGAACTGTTTTTCACAGAATCTGACTTAATGAGCAAACATTATCAGGTTTTTAAGGGAAAAGTGTAGATTCCAGTAGGGTGAGAGTTATGTATTTCTAAATAAAAAGTATGTGTGTGAAAATTAGTAAAAATTTTAGTAACTAAAATACTTTATTTATTTTATTATTATTATTTTATTTATAAATTTATTATGGTTTTATGCTGGTCAAAAGGTCCTGTAGAGCCCTCAACGCTCCACTTAAGTAGCCATAAAAAAGAAACACAGAGACTGCTGTTTTTATTTGCTTTAACAATTTGCCGTTCATTATTACTAGCCCCAAATGAGCAAAAATGCGCCAAGTGCCGACACACAGCTGAAGCACCATTTTTAAGTGCATTTACACAAAACCGGAACAATCCGAAGGGAGAAAGCCTCTTGTTTCCAATTAATATTTTTTCCGCTCCATGCTGCGCGTTGTTGGCGCTGTTTTGGCGCGGATTACCAACTCAAAAATGCAACCATTTGTATGTGTTTTTGTGTAGCCAAGGGAAAGGGGTGCACTGAGCGAAAATATATGTTTTCTTGTAAAGCTAATTTAAATCAATTAAAATGCTTATCCCTTTAAATTTATATTTATTTAAAGCTAACTAAATAATTAAATTGAGTTTTTCATTATAAAATTAAATTTAAATGTAAATATTTGTATAACAAATAATTGTTTTTTAGAAGTAACTATAAGTAGAGGTAAAATATTTGTAGTGCAATATATTTTTTTAATTCAATGCCCACTTGGCGGCTTATTTTTCCAGTGTAGGTACCAGGGCTTAATTCTATGAAAGGAAGTTTCTGAATTTGCGCGCGTCCATGGCAGTGGGATTACGTTTCAATTAGGCACTAGCCAGGCTCCGAAACAAAGGCTCTGGCAACGCCAAGCTGATTGGGCCAGATCCGACTTATTAGCTGCTTGTGAAGCGGCTAACCCACTTGGCCAGGGGAAGAGGGAACTTTGGAGAACCTTAAATTGCCAGAAAATGCACCACATAAATCCCTCTTTTATCAACTTTTTATTGCCAGCATGAGTAATGTTTTGGTAGCTTGTTCTCCGCAATTTGTTCAGACGTTTTGGCATCCAAATAAAAGCGTGCTAAGCACCAGCCATGTTTTACGCAAATAGACAGACAATAGTTTGTTCTGTTGGGCCGAAAACAAGGCGTGCTGAGGGCATAAAAATGCACAATTCACTTTAAGGCCATGCACAATTAATTGAACTGTTTGTGGGCTTTCTGGGGAAAAGGGGGGCCGCATAACAGGGCAATTTAAATGTTTTCATTGCCCGGCTTAATTTATGGCTGCCGGAGGCTTGTCCAAACGAATCGAATATAAAATATTTAATAAGCATGCGAGCACAGACAAAAACTCGGCCCATATTGTATGCATAAATGGGGTGTGGGTGTGCCGGGATATTCAGGATGTGGAAGTGGAAGTGGACGGGGATGTGGAAATGGTCACGGACATGGAGGTGAATGTGGCTGTGAAAGTGGACGAGGAGGTAGATGTGGAAGTGGATGCGGATGTGGACGCAGAACGGGGTGCTGACAAAAAGTGCTGGCGGTGGGCAAGGACCTGCACTGCATCATGGGCATAAGATCCTTAGAACATCTTGAGCTGTAAGTGACGTGAGCAGCTTTTAGCCGTCTCCCTTGCCCAGCAGCTGTCAGTCGTCCTTGAAGCCCGGGCTTGCCTTGGTTTTAGTTCCGCATCCACATCCGCATCCACTTCCGCATCCACTTCCACGTCCACATCCTAAGCCCAGTGGTGGCAAAACCAATGGGAACATCCTTTCCTGGCAAATGGCTGTCAAATCTGCTTACATTTTTCATCGCGATATCGCCGAGTGTCCTGACTTTGTCATAAACTAACAAGTCCCGTCTTTCCTCTCTCCGCAGACCGAACCCTTTGGCATTACGTACTTAGAGTCGAGCCGGGACAGGATTTCGGGATTCCAGAGACGGGACACCTCGGACCACTGGAGTGGTCGACCGATTGGTAAGTGTCTTGGGTCAGGAGGGTTTTCCCCTTTTTTTGGGGGGTTAATTAAAACACAGAATACACTTTGACAAAATGCCACTTAATCTACTCGGCAAATCCCGAAAAAAGCAGGCGGCAAATTAATTATGCGCATATTTGTGGCCTTAACAACAATAACGGAATAATGGCGGGCAGAGCGAACTGGGCCCAAAGCGAAATAAAAGGGCTCATTGTGATTTGCATTTTCGTCCTTGTCGGTGTGCCATTTATGACAGATTTCTGCGGCAGGACCGCCGCCCGGGCCGCCCTCCGGGATGCGGTGGGTGGTGCCGGGCGGAGCCGTCTATTAATTACAACAACAATCTACTACTAATCAGCCGGGAGTCCAGGAGTCCATGAATCCAGGCATCCAGGAATCGCAGGGGTCGGAATTAAATCGTCTTCGGTGTTAAATGAGCCGCTGAGTCGCATAAATTTCCAAATGGCGACTATACTTTTGGGTGCTTTCAGCGAATCGAAACAGGAGTCGGGATGCTTAATCGTCAGACAGGGGGTCAAATGGGGCCTTCGGCACCTTGAGGGCTAATTCGCAGAACTGCCTCTTGAAAGCGGTTAAGCGAGCTGAGTTTGGGTTATGGAGCAGCACTTTGGGTGTCATTTCGCTGGAAGTAAGTTCCATTCTATACAGCTTAACCCCATTTGTTTATCTACCTAAAAACACCTTTAAAATAAATTGTTTTATTTTTTCTAGATCACTGAGCATTATTTGTATATAAATTTAAAACCATGTAAAAAACAGAGATTTTTTTCTAGGTATAAAAAATACATGGTCACAGTTTATTTTGCATATTTAACAACGCTTACAACAGGCTTGGGTTATAAAACATTTTAAAAGTAGGTAAGCCAGCAAGAGTAATATAAAAATCATATTTTGCTTATTATATTACCAACATAAATTGTATTATTTTATTTTTACTTTTTTAGAAAAATTAATGGCTGTTATTATTTTTATTTACCTATTATATTTTCGAGGCAAAATCAATGGCTGTTTTTTGTTTAGCGTCTTGCTTTATAAAATATTACCCATATAAATTTTAATATTTTTTTGTTATATATTTTACTTTCAAAGAAAAATCAATGGCTGTTATCTTTAGCGTCTTTTTCGGTAAAATATTGCCTAAATAAATTTTAACATTTTATTTATCTATTATTTTACTTCCAAGAAAAAATCAATGACTGTTATAATTAAATGTCTTGTTCTATAAAATATTACCTACAAATTTGAATTATTTTATTTATCTATTATTTTACTTCCAAAGAAAAATCAATGTCTATTTTTTTGGCGTCTTTGTTTAAAAAATAATTCTATTATTTTATTTATCTATTATTTTACGTTCAAAGGAAAATAAATATCTATTATTTTTCGTTATTATTTTTTGTTATAAAAACATTACCTAAATATATTTTATTATTTTACTTATCTACTATTTTAATCAATAGCTTATACTTCATATTAAATTGCCTTATTTACAAGTAATTTTTAGTAATAATAGCTCTTCCAGTTTATTTAGGCCGGAATGTCAATGGGGACCTTGGGAACATGTCCAAAATGCTTTGCTTAACTGGGCTTAGTCCAAGCCAATCTTTGGTGCTTTGTCTGTACTACCGCTCCGCTTATTAACTCCATTTACTTGGCTTGTGTGCTCAGCACTCCTACTTTTCCCGGCGAGATGTTAGCCCACATTAAACATTTAAGCCGCGTTGATTGGGGCCCGGCCGTCATGGCGGATCGGCGTTTGCATTATTAAATCGAGACTCGAACAACTAATCAAACTTATGCAATTATCGCCGCTGCTTAGTCAGTTTAATGCGCATTTATCTGCCGGGTTGGCGGGGCCGAACGACAACGAACTGCCATTAAATTCGACTGAAATGTGTGGCAACAAGGCCAATCTGCAGCACCGACACACACAGAGTCGTAAAACATAATGGCTTTATTTTTGCGTGTCTAAATTGTAGACCAAATTGAATGCAAATCGTCATTAAAATATTTTAAAGCCAGTCGATAATCAGTATATTTGTTGGCGACAGAAAAGGTGAATACATCGTTACTGATATTAAATTCATAAATTAAAAGCAAGCTCAATAAAAGTAACTTTCATGGGGGGCTAGCAATTTTAGGAACCCAATAGTCTGTTTTTCCTTGGTTTTCCTCGGGAAAACGCCTGCTTGAACAGCAAACTAAATAGCGGAGTGAAAACCCCACGAGCGTTTCGCTGTGTAATTCCCCGAATGGAATAAAAGTCAGCAAAAAGCGAAAAAACGCGCGAAAGTAATATTTGGGTAAGTTCGAAGCGAGGGCCGCGACGGCAATAATAATAATAATAACTCACAAATAAATATTGAAATGGAAAAACCGCTGGCCATATCAGTGCTCCGGCGAGGGCGAGAAGCGCGGAAAAGTCGGCCGGGGAAATGGAAAAGAGGGCAAGGAAATAAACAAAGCCAAAATGAAATGAACTGTAATCAATTTCGAGTTCGAGCGGCGGGAGGATGTGGCTGGTGGGTGGTGGGAGGTGTTTTCCAGGGGGCGGACAAGGACGCGGCGATGGCCAAAACGATAATATCCCGAGCAATTTATTGTAAGGTCCTTCTGCCTCGAACAGCCAGCCAATTATTAACATTTTCGCTGGAAAAAAGCAAGTCAAAAGTATATATAAATAAAATACAAGTTGACCCGGACCGCAAAAGTGAAAAGAATTATTAACCTGGGCGATGGCATTGGCGGCAAGGAAATATAGGTAGAAATGTGGGAGATATATACCCTAAGTTCGGCAAAAAACAGCTAAATGTTTTTCTAAGCTTTACAAAATAAATGAAACCTTTTAAAAATTAAGAAAAATATATAAGAAACATAATATACCAATCATTTTTTGCTAAGAAAAATAGCTGCCGAACTTAATTTTAAGATTTTTGAGTTCTTGAAAATAAAATATCTCAAAATTAGGATTTATGAGTTCTTAAATTAAAACGAGCTTTAATTTAATTAGCTATTTGAGTTCTTCCTTGGAGTTATAAATAGCCATTTTTTGTTAAAAAAAAAACTGCCAAATTGTATATTAAGATTTTTGAGTTCTTGATAATACAACATTTCAAAATTAGGATTTTTTGTTCTTGAAATTTAAAAGATTTTTAATATAAGTTGGTTATTTGAATTCTTCTTCTTGAGTAAAAAGTTCCTTACAAATGTCGTGGTATTTAATGGTTCAAAAATGTATAAATATTTCACTGGAATAAGTGGGCAATATTTGCCTTAACCATATAGACCCCTTAGCACACTATAATATTTTTGATTTGAAGAGCCTGCTGCTGGGCCACTTGTGTTTTCCCTGTTCTGTTCTGTGCCTCCTCGGTCACACTTTTCTTTTTTTGTAATTCCGAATGCTTTTTGTAAAAGTTTGCCACAAATTTTGCGTTCGTTTTTTGCTTTTTAACGATTCAACTTTTGTTAGCTTTAGCGGCGTGGGCGATTTTTCTTTTTAATTTGGCCTGGCCAGTGGAATTTATGAAATCTCGCACAGTTGCCGATAAGAGTCGAGGGCTCAGTGCGAGGGTGATGTTAGAGTGGTGCAAGGTGGTTCGGGATGGCCCAGGGTGGTTCGAGTGGTCCAGCTGCAGCCTGAGCGAAATCAAAATCAGAGCGAAAGTGCCCAGCCAAAAGTATCTAGCGGTGGCTCTGCCTTCTCCCTGGCAGCTCTGTTCCTTGCATTTCTATGCACCGACTGGTAATTAATTTCCACAGCCAATGCGCCCAAGTGCTGGGCAAACACTGAGAAAAAGTCAGTCAACTCTAATAGAGAGAGAAAAAATAATATTAAATAAAATACTCATAATATTTGATCATATTTCGATATCAAATAATAAATTCTCTCGACAACTATCCTTTTATTTCGATAGCATATTCTATCGATGAAATTTAAAAACCTAATTTAAAAATTCAAAAACCAACCATAAAATACTTCTTATAGGCTTAACTAATTGAGTAGGTATACAATTTGAAATAAATGCATTCATTTTTAAGTTAGACAGTATTTATAATATTATGCAAAGGCATATTCATATCGATATCATGGACTATAATCAATTCCCTTACACGGAATAAAAATGGTAAAAAAGTTAAGCAGGTATTAAAAAAGCTATCTTAAGATATTTAAGATTAGAAAAACCAAGTTATATTAATCGCTTTTCCTTTAAAAATATCGATAACTTATAGTATCGATATCATAGTAGTGATTTCTTTTAAAGTCCAAATATATAGGTTTCTTGAAGAATTTTTTAAAATAATTAAGTGGGTTTCGTAGTGCTTTTTCTTTTAGTGTACTTAGACACGGCTATACGTAGTTATGCTTCGGGTATTTTAGTACATGCTGTGGACCTGTTCCAGGGGTGAGAAGGGGCTAGGAATGGAGGGGACTTCCCACCCCGTCCAGCCTGCAGATTCGTTTTCGCCTGGTTATTCCCGGCACATGCAGCAGCACACTTTATCAATTTTATGTCGACTATAATTGCATTAAATTGAGTTTCTGCCGGCAGCCGAGCAGCCACGCCCCCGGCAGCTGCGCCCCTTTCAGAGATCCCTGCGATAGGCACTGTGCATATATTTACAGGGCCATATTAAAAAGTTGCCTGCAAATGAAGTTATTGTTTAAAACGGGCGGCGACAAATTGATGTGAGTCCACGTAAGTGACTTGGCATTAAAGCCATCTCCAGGAGACGCTGCTCCCGCCCGGCATTTTCCTGCTCCAAGGGGGGGGGCGTGGCAGCACGGGGGAAATGAAATTATTGATTCGGATCGATGGAGGAGACACGAACATGACGCCGCATGAAAATCTGACAACAGACGGGGAAATAAGAAATTGAAAGCCTGAAAATGGAGGCCCACACACATGTCCTGTTTGCTCTCCCTCGCTTTCTCTGCACATGAATCTGGCAGGACTTTGATGGGCGGTGGGCGGTGGGGCGGTGAGCCGGGGGCGTGGCACACATCAAATGACAAACGAGTTGGCGCTGCATTATTGAATTAAACGCGAAGGCGACGGACACCTCCCTTGGTCCTGGGCCTCCTTGCGAATGGTTAATAAGCAGGGCGGATCGCCAATTTATTGGCCATTGTATTTGGCCATGCAGCGGACCCTAAAAGTTGCCCAGCTTGCTGGCCGCCGCCCTTAGCCTGCACTCACCGAAAGAATGTCTCCTGGAACTCCTTTTTCTCTTCTTACTTTGGGCCGGGGGCCTTTGGCAACTTAGATCCCTGGGGTTAATATCCTCGAACATCAGGCGTTTGGACAAGGGTCCACGTTCAATTCCCCAGACAGGTACAACATTTATTTATTTGTTTTAGTTTTTATGCCCGCCTTTCGTGGAATAAAGAGGGTATGTTCGAGGTAAAAGGTATTTCGGCTGAAAATAAGTGAGTTTTTGGGTATTTTCTGGGATAAATGCGGGCCTGGCAAGGCTTTAAAAATGATAACTTTATGTGGGCATGTTAAAACACATTTAGCTGGGTATTATATCTTTACAGAGCTTATTGTTGGTACTAAGAGAGGTGTAAGAATATATCTGGAGTCTACCTGTGCGGCTGTTTATTTATTTTATAATATGATTTAATTATTTATATATTAAAATATTATAATCATAAATAATATTGCTGTAACAGGTCTAGCATTGTGTATTTGGTCAAAAATTGAACTTTTTCGGTGACGAATATACATAATTTTTTATAAAATCCGAAAAACAATTTATTGTATATTTATAAAATTAGCATGCTTTCAAAATTGATTAGCAGATAAATATAAAAAACTGATTTTTTTCTATGTTACCAATTCATGACTTTTCCAATAATAAGGCGAATTCTTCAGACTGAAATTAATGTATTTTCTTAAAGATTTAAATTTATTTAAAAATAATATTTTATGTCTTTAAAAATGATAGTATAACATCTTATTTATTTAGATTTTGCAATAAAAACTTAGTTTTTTAAGTATTTGCTGAAATAATTGCGCGAATTCTTTAGATCCAAACAATTAATTGGCTTTAAAATGATAAAGCGCATAAGAACGCATAACAAGCTGCGTTTCTTGGGATGTACACACACTTACGCACATTTTGGATGGGGAGAACGGCCCCCCTTTTTGGCGCAGTGTCCTTCGGGCGATGGCCAGTGCGAGCTTGGCATCAAATTGGGCCACTCCGCTCCCGAGGCCGGCAATTTCAGTGCTGGTAAGCAGTTGCTTTGACTAATTTGCGCCGGCCCCCGATTGCGGCCCGTATTTAAATGAATTTCCCAGCCATCCTCCTGGCCGGCATCTTCGTCCTGGCCCCGGCGTTATAACGGTCTATTTAATTGTAGCTAAGGCGGAGGCGAGCGGAGAGCCTTGGCCGCCCGAAATTTGTGTTTGTAGCCATCTAATGAAGTTGCCCGCAGTGGAGAGCTGGTGAAAAAAGCGAAGGAAAAGCAGAGACCGGGCTGAAAAAGACGCACACGGCGCAATGGCAATGGAAATGGAAATGGGCACGGGAATGGGTCGGAATGGCTCGGTAAAACGGTGAAATGGGAGATGGGAAATGGGCCTGGGTGTGGGTCTAGGCCAACAGCAGTTGCCTAGGACCCTCATTTATTTTCACTTTAATCAAAGTGTATGGCAACGAGGCAACAACGATGACGAAGCGGCTCCGACCGCAGATGCTCGATGCTCCACGCTCCAAGCTCCTCCTTGCGCCTCCTTGCGCCTCCTTGGAAAAGCGTGGAAAAGCGGGGTGGAAAATTGCGATTGGGGGGCGGGCGCCGGGCGCCGGGCGGCCGATGATGGAGGATGCTGAACAAATTTGGCTTGGCATGCCCAAAAGAATTCTAAAGCGTAAAATAACAAAGACTCAACGACGGGCCAGACCAAAGGCATAGGCGGCGACGGCGACGGCGACGGCGACGGGGAGAGCGAGGTGAAAGGGGGGCCGCCAGCGAAGAAAGTAGTTGTGTTTTAATGCCGGCACCGTGCTACACGTTATCCTTTCAGGCTGGAAACAAAAGCAAAACCAACAGAGATTGGACCTCTCCCACTGCTCCAGCATCCACTCCCGCTAAATGGAAAAAGTAAGCTAATTAGTTAATGAAAGATATTTTCCTTTGTTCGAGAGGCAGCCGCAGCGTCCTCTTGGACTGAGCGAAACGGGGACGACTAAGATAGGGAAATTGATTTCGCCAAGGATTCGCATTCGCATCCTTTGTTGCTCCTTTGTTGCGCCAGTCGGGGCCACTCGACCACCTTGGGCCACCGGTCTCCGGTGAGGAGAAATAAAGGGGCTCCGGAATGAAGTTATGTTCGGTACTTAAGGGACCACAACGCTGTTTAACCCTTTCCCGAATTACCTTTGAAAGGGCGGACTTCATCAAGCTCTTTGAACTGAAGTTTTAGGTTTAAAAAACATTACCCTATCATATTTAATACTCAATGTATCAGAGCTGAAGCGGCTAAGCTAGAATTCCAACAAGAAATAAATAGAATGTAATATAAAAAAATAGTAATATATATTTATAATATAAAAAAATAGTAATATATATTTATAATATAAAATAATAGTAATATATATTTATAATATAAAAAAATAGTAATATATATTTATAATGATAAATAAAAGTAATGTATATGTATAAATATTTATTTAATTTATCTACCTAATGACCTAAAGCCTCCCGGCACCTTCCCTTTTGATTATAGACACACTATTTGAAGGTATTATAATAGGTATAATAATAATAGTAATACAAATAAATATACCTATATTTAAAGATCTATCTAAAGTATTTATAAGCCCACCTTAGACCTTTTTTATATAGGTTGCCATAGCATTTAAAAGAAATCCATATAGTGCCATAAGGTCCTGAGCTGTCTAAGCAGATCTAACACTAAGGAATACCCCTTGATAAAGTCTTCATAGACTTCTTGAAATTATCTCTGCAATATGAGAGACTATATATATAAATCATTATCCAGTTTTCTTGTGCAAGAATTCATATCCAATAAGAAGCCTATCCTTGGTAACCAATAGGCCCAACATGTATTAATATAACTCTACAACCTTATCCCCATTATACCATTACCTTCTCAATATGTTTCTCTTTAACTCCAAATCACAAAGGCTCGCTTAAGGTCCTTCGAATTTTCTGCTCGTGCAGGAAAAGTGTTGCCTGCTTTGCGGCTGCTGGAAGTCCAGTGCCTTTCTCCTCTCTCCCGTTTTTTTTTCGCCTTTCGCCGTGTGTAGGCGTAGGCATCTGTAATATATGTAAAGTGCAGACCCTAGGCACACAGCCCCGTGCCACGCCCCTCGGCCCGCTGCCCCCCGTGCCACGCCCCCTGCTCCTGGGGCGCCCTTTTGCTGCCACGTCGATTGTGGAAATGGCGCCTTTGTTTGGCAATTTTGCCCCGTTCGCTGCTCATTTTCCGCTTTCTTTTCTCTCTTTGTGCCCCACTGCATAATTCTGCTTGCCTGCCCCGCATTTCCACCGAGCATTTTCCACTTTTCCACTTCCCCGGGGTGCGGGGGGCGAAGGGCGGCGGAGACGGAGACCAGTGTCCAGCACTTTGTTGCGCTTTCTGGTCGGTGGTCAGCGGCCCGTGAGCTCTGTGCCCTTTTGTAATGCAAAATTGTTTTGCTTGAATAAATCATAAGCTTAAAGCGCCGCAGCTCTGTTTAAAGTCAGTTGGCGGTGTCCTTCGGCGCCCCTGCCATCCGTTCTGAGGCATTCGACGGAGATTAAGCGGAGGAGTAATGATCCTGGCCGGGTCCGTATTCACGGGGGTATTTGGGGCCTTTTTAAAGTACCATTCAATCGCCTCCATCTAGTTCAGATGATATGGGGGAATCAGGTTTGTACCATAAGCAGTTTTTAATAACTTTGAATAGAAAAAATAATTTAGGTAAAAATAAGATTTGGTTCTAGATTTGCAGACAGATTGTTCATGCTTATCCTGGAGTTGCTTGAAAATCGATATTTCTATCGATACTATTGATGGCTTAAACATTTTACAGACATCGATAGTTGGGAGCCACCGTCTTAAGTATTGCTCATAAGTTATTTGTTTCTAGTGCACATATTGAATATTTCTTATGTATAGATATATTTAAAAGAGGAATATATGGTATTATAATAAATTTTGATCTTAATATCATTTCAATTTAAGAAAAGTGTAGATAGTTTCTGAATTAAAGTATTAGGATACAAGCATCACGCTTTTATTTAAAAGCTGATTTTATTTGAATTATTTATAAAGTAGTGTTTGGATATATCGAAAATATCGGTGGTATCATCGAAAATCGATATTATACTATCGGTGGTGCGCAATATCGACGTTTTTTCAATCCTAAGTGGTATTGTATTCAGTATAAGAAATCTTATTAGTCACATTACTTGTTGACCCTGCGAATAAGTACCTCTTTCCAAAGTTCATTTATATAATCTCCAAAATATGCCATTACAAAATTCTGAAAAATTCCAAATCACTTAAAACCTCTTCGGTTTCCAAAGGAGTGACCCAAATAAGAAGTCTCCTCTCGCACACATCCACTGCGAGCCGTCACCTACTCGGACATCCACAATGATAACAACTGTCTAATCTCTTTTTTGGGCTGACAAGTGTACGAGTGTCCCTGCTGGGAGTCTGTTATCCTTTTCTGCTTAGATTGCTCGCCGATGTTGGCTTTTCCTTTGTCATTTCCCCGCTCCTCCGACTCACTTCCTCGCGGCCCGTTCAATTTAGACGCACTTTACTTTTTCTGCATTAGGAAAAAAATCATCGGGGAGAACGAAATAACAGGACATGACAGCCTCCTGCCGAGCCCTGTGGAAAATTGAGTGTGCAATTTGGCTTTTCTTCTCAATAATTTTCCATTAGACAAGAATACGATCCAGGCAAAACACAAAAAAAATGAAGAAAAAAAATCTAAAGAAAAGAAAAACGCAAAAATAAAAAACAATAAAGAGCGACAATGGGTGTGGGGGGAAAAATCGAATGCGTTGGCACAAAAAAGGGGCAACCATTGGCCAGGCGGTGTAAATGATGATAGAGTCTGGCGCAGAGCCGGGGCACTGGGAATGGGTTCCGGTTCCCATCAGCCACGGGGTGGATGACTTGCTCTCGCACACTCACCTCCGCCAGTGTGTGTCCGCACTTCTATATATATACATATTTATATATACACTGCCATGTAGCTGGGATGCGACGTGGCCGACGACGACGACACTTCTGGTTCAGTGAAGCATAAGAAATTCTCGAATGAATCGCTCCGTTGACGCTTGAGTAGACTTGAAGCGATAAGCGGTTTTTGTCCCATATACAAAAATATATCTAGTCGCGATTCCCTTTGTCTGCCACCCGAGGAGCCCAACCAAGCCAACCGGCCCGCCGGGCAATCTGGTTCGCCCATTCAAACAATAACTTTAAGCTTAGGCCGGGGCAAATTCAAAATCACTCAGTGGTTGGCCCACAAATTGGGGGACATCCTACAGAATATTAATTTAATAAAATATTTCTGGATTTCTTTGAGCTAGAATTTTATTTTTAACTGAGATCCCTCAAACACAAAATCACTCAGTGGGTTATCCAGAAAATAAAGGACAACATGATTCTTCTATAAAATATATATTTTAATAAGATATTTCTAGGTTTCCTTGAACAAGAATTATGTAAGAAGTATCTAATTGAATTTTGCAGTTTTCATATATATAAATCAAGAGGACAACATTGATAATATTCTTTTTATATACTTAGAACTGAGATCCAACTGCTAACTACATTTTTAAATTTTCATATGTCAGTCCAAGTGGGCACCAGAAAATATAGCTTACACAATATGTATTTTAATAAAATATTTCTAAGTTTCTCTCAGTAGGAATTGTACTTAAAACTGAGATCCAACTGCTAATTTCATTTTTCATTTTTTATATAAATGACCTAAGAGGTCCTGTCAGTCGAAGTGGGTAGCAGAAAATATAGCATTTTGTATGTAAAATATAATTTCAATAGAATATTTCCCTGTTTCCCCGAGTAAGAACTGCATTTAAAACTGAGCCCAAGCGCTAATTGAGTTTTTCAATTTTGCCAAACATGATTTAGGAGGTCCTGCCACTCAAAGTGGCATTGCTCAGGCCACCGTGCGTATACGTGATATGGCCGCCGCCCAGCTGATAGCTCATACGCCCCGTTGCCGCCGCCCCGAGCTGCCCGTCCTAATGGAATTAATCAAACGTCATGCTGATGTCGCACAAATGTAAAAAGTTCCTCCGGCGCTCTGCGCTCGGCGCTGCCGTTGTCGCCGCCGTTCTGCTCATTGGCACCAGTGTCAGATGTTTAAAGTTTCGGACAGCGGAGCCGCCGCATAACTAGTTAACAAGCACTTGCCGCAGGTCCTGGCAGCCGATTGCAGGACCAGGGGGCGGCAGGACGCTGCAAGGACGCTGCCAGGACGCTGCCGCCCATTAAATTGTTGATCTTGGCCGGGCGACAGCATCTGTTCAATACCGCAGGCGACACAGGCAAGGCACACATGTGCGAGCTGCGGACTCGCAGGACCCGTTTTCGGTGTCGTGATTCTTTTGCGCCCCTGGGGCAACATGTGTCTCTGTCCCATGTCCCCGGCCCCCTCGCTGGGTCATCCTGCCATCCCCTTTCGGACTAAATCTGAAACCAATTTGCTCGGCGTCCCCGCCGCCCCGCCGCTGCATTCTATTTCAGCGCAGCCATTGCCACTCAATTTGAATTATGGGCACGGGTCAAAGCAGCATACATATGTGCAAAATGTGATATCGTGGCTCCCCCGAGGCTCATCGCGATGCCAGCGACCGGGGCGCACAGGAAGAATGTATATCCATTGTGCTATTTCCGTGGACCTTCTGTATTTTGTCAGCCCGTGCTTTTTCTGGCGCTTTTTTTGGTAGCTAGACATGGGCTTATAGGCAAGGCCATATTCTAAACATTATTTTAGGCGAACTAGGCGGTTCTTCTAAATATAAATGGGTTTTACAGCAAGTCAAATTATTAATGTTTTATTACATTTTCACTTAACTTCGTATCCCACTGAACATTTAAAACGCCTTGCCTTCTTTGAGCCCAAATATTTGTAGCATATATATTTTATATATAGAAATAATAAATTAAATGGTAGTTCAATATAGTTTCCATGAGTTATATAGAGGTGCCACACAAATCACTAGGGATTTGAAGCTTTGGCTGCCTAAAAGTATGCCACAAAATATTAAAGGCTTAGATGCATTCAAAAAGACAACTATACTTCGTTCACAGCCTACTTTTAGGCACTTATTGTGCCATTTAAAGGTGATTTTAAAACCCTTGTTCTCTTTTCAAGGCAGTGTCCTAGGATTAATTTAAAATTAAATATGTAAATAAAACTGCCATTCCTTTGTGCCATTTCCCTTCCTAAATAATTTTAATGAGTACTAAGAAAGGGGAAAATATATTTTTAAATGCGAAAGGCCCAAGGGCTAAAGTTGTGCCCTCCGCCATCTCAATCCCGGCCATGTGTGCTTTCTTGACCTTGGCACCCAGCTCCCCCTGGCCCCATCCAAAAATGCCGCCGCGGAACTTTCGCCCCCACCTTTCACCACTTTCCCCGCTACTTTCGCCACACGCGACTCACCACGATGGCGTTGAAAATAATTACACTTGCTGATTTATTGAGTGTCGTGTGGAGCAGTGGAGCAGTGGAGCTGGGAAGCCGGGGAGCCGGGCAGCTGGGGAGGAAGGGAGGAAGGGGAAACGCCTTGCACTGCCCGGATGTTGTTAATGAGGCACGACATTGGCCGGGATGGCTGGGATTGCTCGGATCGGATTGGATTGCACTGGCCACGTCATATTAGGAGCGCCCCAAGGCTGAGTGGGGTCAAGTGATTAGACCCACTCCGGCGACCTGGCAGTGAGTAATTGCGTTTGCCGGGGGAAAAATCAACTGCGATGGGGATGGGTTAGTTATATTGAGCCGAACTGAAGCCTTTGTGCGGGGCTCTGCGACCCCTTTTGCCCGACTTCGCTGCGGAAATGCAATCCACCCCAATTCGATTACAAGCTGTAATGGCGGAGTTAAAATCTATTTATTCGTGTAGGGGGTAGTTTGTGAAAGGTGAGAGGTACACAAGTTTCTCAGGGACTTAGTTGTTCGCAGTTGGTAAAAAATAAAAACGATTCAAGTGGGGGAAAGGTGAGATAAGGCAATAATCTTCGATAACAAGGGGAACTTATAGGTTAGGGTATGATTAAATTATTTCATTTTTATTAAATTAAAAGAGAAGTAAGTGCTTAAAACTAATAATTGAACAGTAGGTAAAGGATCTTAGAAAATATTTTTGAGAACAAAAGAAACTTACAAGTTAGATGTTTAAAATAGGTTAGTATCCGATAATCAATTGAGGTTTTTATTTTAAAAATACTACCACAATGTTTATAAAATATTTGTACATATTTGTTATATTCATTAAAATTAGTCGTGAAATCAAAAATTTCTTACAAAATATTTGTAAGAACAAAAGGAACTTGCAAGATATATGTGTAAAATATGTTAGTATCAGGGATTGAAATCCATAATTGTTTAAGATTTTTATTCTTAAAAGACTACTGTGGTTTTATTTTAAAGCGATGTAAGTTAAAATTAATTATAATTTAAAATGTTTCAAATTTAAATTTTTAAATAAGTGATTTTTTAAAACAGAGAACACTGTGATTATAAAAAAATTAAAAACAAAGTACAAAGTAATATCCCAGTTAGAAATAATCCTGAAAATTCATTTCAAAAATGTTATATTTCTAAGGATATACATTGGTTTTTCCTAAATGAGCCCTCATCCCTTTTTCTCTCGGTGTACCTCTTCGTGGACCAAGGCCTGGGCACCTATGTAGATGCCATTGATTAGGCCTTGTTTCCCTGAGAGCCCAGATGTGGCAGTTTGATTTGCTGCCCGTCGGAGGCTCAACGACTCCGTGTTCCTGTCGCCGGGGAGTCCGATGTGTGCCAACAATGATTAGGATGTAATGGACCAGACAGTACCGAAAGGAGTCCTCTGAGTTATGCGGCCGAAGGAGCGAGGAACGACGTCTGTGGCGAGGGCCGTTCTGGAGGCCAGGAAGCGACACTCTCACCCGGATCCGCAGCCCCATCCTCATCCGGATCCGGAGCCGGGGGCCCGGGACTCCGGCTGTGCTTTATGGCTTGCGTGCGGCTGGCGCATATTCAAAGGCATCGCTCAAGCGAAAGTGAAATTAATTACTCGACTTCAGCTGAGCTGAGCTGAGTTGCAGGTCGGGCTCAGTCCGGCTGAGTCTCGTTTTGGTTCGCCTCGTTTGACTTGAGTTGAGTTAAGTTAAGTTGGTGTTTCTGCCACTGCCACTGCCGCTGCCACTGCCACAGCCTCTGCCGTAATTAATGAAAGAGCCCCCCCGCACTGCGCCATTTGGAGGGGCTTCCAGGCGCAGAGTCCTGGCTGAGGGCCAAAAATTTGATTAGTGCCAGCTCAGACCTTGGCAGCCGGACTCGCCGCTCCTCGCTGGGATCTCCTGGCGATCTGGAATCCATAATCCCGGCGATTCGCGGGCCTGCACCGCCTGGTAATGAGTCCGTTTCGAACCCTTTGCTGCGGATCCGATTACTTTTCGGCCCCTTTGAAACCCAAGGCAGTGCCCGCCCCCACCTGCTGCTGCTGCTCCTGCTCCTCCCTCCCTCCCTCATTAGGCTACAACGAGCCATCTTTTAATTATGGGCCATCGACTCGGGCGGCTTTAATCAGCGTCAATTGGCAAATACAAAAGCGAAAATTGCAAAATGTGTACGGGCAAGATGGCGAAGGGGCGAGTGCAAAGCGAGTCGAGGCGAGAGACACAAAAACCTTTTGCTAATTTAATTAAATTACACAATTTTCGCTGTCGCTTTTTGTAGAATAATTGGCAATAAATTGATTAAAGAGTTAATTAAACATGCGGCCATGGCAGTCGCTAGTGGCTCCGTACGTCCAATGGGAGGCGGAGGGCATGGGATTGGGACCGGAACTTTGACTGGAACTGGGACTGGGACTGGGACTGGGACTGGGTCTGGGGCTGGGGTGTGGCCAAGCGGATAGATAATTGCAAAGGCATAAAGTGCAGGACCCGAGGCGGCGAGGTGTGAGTGTGTTTAAAATGCAATCGAGGCAAATGCACGGGGATGCAGCCAAGCTGAAAAAACGATAGAATTTACACTGCCCCAAAGAAGTGGCACAGTTCGGAAGAGGACATTTGTAAAACAGTGTATAGTATTTTATTAAATATAGGTAGTGTTTCAAAAATGTTTCAAAATAGCTGGCATATTATATATATATATTTTTGTAAGGGGGTGTATCTAGATTTTTAAAATTAGAATTTTAGCCAAAAATTCACATTTTTGTGTGGTTTTTCCTTAGTAGCTTGGCCAAATCAAGTCGTATAGCTAAAAGTCCGACTGTATCAAGTTGCTGGCGACGTCTGCTTTCGATTCTAAACATTTATAGGAAAATTAATTTTTTGAGGAAAATTTTCAATTTTTTGTAAGAGGGTGTATCAGGATTTTTTAAAATTCGAATGTTCTCCAAAAATTAACATTTTTTGTGGTTTTTCGTTCGTCAAATCAAGTCGTATAGCTAAAAGATCGACTGTCTCGAGTTGCTGGTGACGTCTGCTATCGATTCTAATCATTTTTAGGAAAATTATATTTTGAGGATTTTTTTTTTAGGATTTTTTAAAATTTGAATTTTGTTAATTTTTTTGTGGTTTTTCTCGGCCAAATCAAGTCGTACAGCTAAAATAACGATTTTTTTTGAGAAAATTTTCGATTTTTTGCAAGGGGGTATATCAGAATATTTAAAACTTCAAAATACGCGAAAATATATGTATCTTCGAAAGGAGAAATCGTATTTTTTGACAAAGTATTCAGTGTTTTGGCTGCTGTAAGAAAAATGAAAGTCAGACTTGGGAGTGTCATACCTCTTTGAGCTCGTTGTTTAGTTTGGCTATTTTCTTAAAAAATATTTAAATAAAATTAGAGTAAAGTTTACTTAGACACTTCCTGACTTCCGTTTTCCGTCTCTTCCATTCCAGCTAAAGAAACCATGCCGCTGGCGTTGCAGGAGTTGCAGCTCGTGTCCGCTGGCACGCCCCCGCCCCACTAGAGGTTGAGCCCATTCGATTGGCGGCGGGGAACCCAAGCGGGACCAGCAGCACCATGGCCGCCCAGCCATTGGGCAGCACGGCGGCAACATCTGCGGCAACGAGTGCGGCAGCGGGGGCAACATCGGCGACCCTGACCCCTTCGGCCGCTTCCACATCGACGGTGGCCACCACGGCGTCCGCACCGGCCTCCGCGGGAGCCACGTGGATGCAGGGCCAGCACACCAATCTCCTGGCGGCGGATGGCGATGGCTCCAATCCGGCGAACGGCAGCGATACGCAGGCGGGCGTTGAGGGCCCCACAATGCCGGCCGGCTACTTGCCGATCTACGAGGATGTGGAAACGGCGGCGGAGGACGCCGGCTACGCGCTGATCGACGACATCAGCGAGTGGCTGTTGGGTTCGGTGGGTGGTGACGAGGTGGCCGCGGGTGGCGGTGGTGGGCAGGAGAACACGACGACCTTGGCGGTCACGAACGGCGGTGGCGGCGGCGTCGGCGGCGTTAACGGAACGCTGGGCTGGCTGGAGGTGCTCAACAGCACGCTGCCAAGTCGCGGCAGCAACTCGAGTGCAGAGGACGCTGAGGAGGTGGGAGAGCGGGCCCGCGGGCGGTACGCCCTGCGCAGCTTTGTGGAGCAACAGCTGGGGGGCGGCGGAGCTGCGGGAGCGGCCGGTGGCGGCGGCGGCGATGCTGGCATCGCGCTGATCGACAGCGGCGAGGAGGCCGCCCTGGACAACGTGGCGGACGCGGAGACGGACTATGGCCTCCTGGGCGGCTTCGGCGATGCGGAACTGCTGCAGCGGACCGCGGCGGCGGCCAGGAGCACGCTCGGCAACCGAACGGCGCCGGCGACGACGAGCTACGATGGCGGCGGCTCTGGCGATGTGGCTGGGACCGCCGGGGTCGGCGGAGGGCTGGGCGGAGGCGCCGCAGGCGGAGGAGGAGGATCAGGGGGCAGCACCTTCATGCTGCTGCTCGAAAACTTTAACGATTATTTTCCCAACTACAATGGGAGCACGGTTTCGGGAACAACCACCTTGGCGCCGGGGGCGGGCCTGGGCTCGGGCATGGGCGTGGCCATCACGGGGAGCCGCGGCGGCGGCCTGCTGCTCGAGCAGAACCTGACGGGACTGTACCTCGACGGCTACCGGCTCAACTGCACCAACGAGACGCTCAACCTGACCGACTCCTGCGCCGAGCTGCGAGTGGGTGAGTATCTTTCCCATTTAAATTCCAATTCCCAAAACAAAACTAAATGAAACCAGCCATCATAGCCAGTTTGAGCCAGCTTTGCAGAACTTGCAACGAGATATATTACAGAAAATACAGTTCCGAAATCACTTAGACAGTATTACGAAGTGTATTTTAAAAGATTTTTTTTTTAATTTTAAAAGATTGTATTATATTTCTAAAGCTTACTTGCTTATCAAGAAAATATTAATAATATTCAAATTTAATATAAAACAAATGTATATGTTATGGCTTTCATTTTTAAGCAGTGATAGTTTTATTATTTAGAAAAAGAAAAAATTTAATTTAACAAGTAAGGCTCTTTTAGAATATTAAAAAAATATGTTTTTAGATGAAATTTTGGTTATAGAATAAATACTACATATTTGAAAGACTTGCAGCTTTTGATTTAAAGTAAATTGTTTTATGTTATATTATGTATTTCACTTTTTAAGTTATATTATTCCATTTCATTTAACTCATTTAAAATGGAAAATTTCTACGTTTATTATTTATGCTTTAAATTTACCTTTGATATTTACTTATACAATTCCATTTTTATTCGTGTATATTTTATTGACAAGAGGGTCTAAGTACAAAACTTATAGAAATCATCTCATCTATGGCGAATAAATTTTATAGGGTAAATTACTTTAAAACAGATAGGAAACTTTAAAGGATTTCTTTTTTCCTCTTAAATAAATGGAATGAACTCAGAGCTCTGGACAGTTGAATCATTAAATGCGGGGATTTTCTTTGTTTGCGCTGCCACCTCGGCTAAACAAACGACTAATTTATTTGTCAGCCGCACTTTCATTAGACAGCGCTGAATTAATAATTGGGCCAACGGGCATGCTGGGGCTTTCTGCAGAGACCCAGATACTGCAGACAGGACTCGTGCCGGCGAGCCAAGTCGGCCGAGGCCCGGGGCAGAATAAAACCGCACACGAACAGCACGGAAGGCAGTGACTCATGCTATCTCTCCTTTGCAGTGGACCACAACTACTGGGCGCTCATCCTGATCCTGTTCCCCATCCTGACCCTCTTCGGCAACATCCTGGTCATCCTGTCCGTGTGCCGCGAGCGCTCGCTGCAGACGGTCACGAATTATTTTATAGTCTCGTTGGCCATCGCCGATCTCCTGGTCGCCGTGGTCGTGATGCCATTTGCTGTCTACTTTCTGGTAAGTCACCTTTTACACCATATATACTTTTTTGGGGATTTTGGGGGGCGTGTGTCAAAATCAGAGTGGCCCAAATGCAAAATAACCCACCATTTCCGTTTAATTTTATCAAGTGTTGGGTCATATAATAAATAAACACGCTCATAAATACCCATCAGGATGGAGCCAGAGTTCCTATCGTTTTCTGTTCAGCAGGGGGGTCAGGACCCAGGAGCCCGAGGGGCGTAGCTTTTAAGTAAATTGAGGCCATTCAAGCAATAACATTCAATTTTTGGCGATGCCGGCATATAAATCAATGTGCTGCCTGAGCAACTGTTTAAGGCGGAGAAAGCGAGCCGAGAAAGCAGCTCGAACGAATGGCGGTGGAAAAGTTGCAAGGGAAAAGGCACTGGGAAAAAAGACAGGGCATATACAAATTTAACTTATTAAAAAGCTACAAATTAAATGTTTTAAAATTTAAAATAAAAGGAAAAGTTAAGCCTGACACTGCATTTGCAATATCAATTAGTATCAATGAGTTTTAAAATTCCATATTTACTAGAAAAAGCTAAATAAATTAATTCAAAAAGAGAATATAAAGGGAATACATTCAGGGATAGGGAAAATATAAATGTAATTTACTAAAAAATTAACAATTAAAATACTTTAAATTTGAAAATAAAAGGGAAATGTTAAGCCAGAAATGGTAAGCCAAAACAAAAATAAATAAAATATTTGCAATATCAATTCAATTTTTTGGAAAAATAAATTTATAAGTTCAAGAGCTTAAAAACTATTATTAATATTACCAAAGTAACTAGAATCATTTAAAAAGGGAATAAAATTATACACATAATATATGAACCAAGGCCTGTAGAGTTCGTTTTCACTTTATAAATTAATTTAATAATTCCATGCAGATCCACAAATAGTAAAGCTAAAGCTTTCCTTTTTTTTACTAAATACTATTTTGTTCGTTATGATTGACCCAAGTCCAAGATTTGTTATAGATGTCTCAACCTATTTCATAGGAAACGAAACCTAAATAGCCAGAAAAGGCGCTTGTAGTCACATAAACAGCTCCTAATTGATTAAGGCTCTCAATCCCAGGTGGCTTTACTTCTGATAGATTAGAACTTAGTTTTGACTTCCGAAACGCTCCGAGGTTAATGGCAGTTGCTGGGATCGCTGGGAGGACTCCGAGGTCTGCGACTGTAGACTGCCTTTGACTTAAGCCGACGTAGCTGTCATTCCGTATGATTGATTGTTCGATTGACTGACTCACTGACTGACAGACTGTCTAGCCAGCCGGCCCCGCCGCTGGGAGTGGACTACCAGGTCCAGCAGGACCAACAGGACAGCCGGGACTCGCTAACTGACTGACAGATTGATGGAAGTGCCTCAGAGCCGGCTCCAGGCCCGTGCCCAGCTCGTTTCCGGCCCTGTCCACTCGGTGTCTCATCAGCATGCGGATTGCGGTCCCATATCCGCCATGCAAAGCGGGCAACTCGGCTCGGGACTGTGCAAGGCACTTGGAGGATCCCCTTTAAGGGGCCGCCCCTGCACTAATTGGTTGCAAGCCGCGCCTGTCACGGCTGCCACAATTAATTGCATGTTTATTTCATCGCTGGCAAATTATACCGAAATTTCCCCTTGCAATATTAAAAACCCTCGGAAGTCAAATGAAATTAACAACAGCCACATGCAGCGACAGCGGGGGCGGTGTGGGTGGCGGTGGCATTGTGAAATAACAAATGTGCAAACTTGTCGCACAAATGGGAACAAGAAACTCGGTGCCGGAATAATTGAATGTTTGTTCAAATATTTATTTAAGCTGTGTTTATTTTTTTGCCCCCACTTGATGAAGATTGACTGACCGGGGAGTATGGAAAAATAAAATTAATATGGCTGCCTAACAATAGAGCAAGTAAAAACCAGGCACCGTAAACACTATGATTTTTATTTTAAAAGTAAAAATATAATTATTATTTTTTACTAACAACAAATAAAACTCAGAAATAATCATAATTTTTGAGTTTTATAATAAAAATAAAAAATAATCATTATTTGAGCAAAAAATAATTAAAATAAAATATAGTGAGCATTTATAATTCTTATTTTTCCGATCAAAATAAAACTAATTTTTAATATTCACAAAATCGGCTTAGGTTTGAAAATAAGGTATCTTTTGATCAAGAAAATAAAAACCAGATATAATCTTTAACTCCCATTTTTTTCGCTCAAGAATAATGATTATTTTTTAAATTTGTATGATAAATCTCGAAAATAATGATTATACTTTGATCCTAAGTGGTTGAATTTTTGATTTAAAATACAGACCAATAATTATTGTTTGCACTTCCTGGTAAAAACAATTGTTAAAAAAAATACAGCTAAATCCTGGGCTCGTCCGGGAGTTGAACCCGGGACCTCTCGCACCCGAAGCGAGAATCATACCCCTAGACCAACGAGCCGCTTGAAGGACGGCCTGCCGGAATGGGCCCAAGAAGCGGGAGAGGGAGACGGCAAATCGGGGGGCGACAGAGACAGCCTCTAAATTTGACTGGCAGTGTTGTTTTTCGCACACTTAGAGGCCGGGGCCATCATCAAATCAAATCGATGCGGATTAAGTGTCGTTTGTGTATTACCAGCAAATTAAAGGCCGCCCGCCTCGAGCCTTTGTTGTTGACTTTCTAATGACGCACGCCCACTGAAAGTCACAGCAAATTAACTTGTCATTAAGTGCATCAGTCAGCTCACCTGTGCAAGTGTCGGCTTTTAATTACCCATTCACCGATTTGCCCCCCACCGCCCACCACCCACGCACACACGCCCACTTGTCAGCCGCAGAGGCTGCCAGCCGAGTCCATTGTACATAAACTTTCGCCAGCGAAAGTGATTTGAAACCCGAGATTTTGCGCAGAATTGGTGGTGCGGTCTCTTTCTTTCTGGCGCGATCTCTGGTCAGCCATCCCCCTCTAATCCATGCTGGCCTTGGCCTTCGCTTTTGGCAGGCAAAACATTAATTGATTGGATATATGATATGTCTCAAAAAAATGTACTAAGCAATTTCTAAAAATACTAGCTTATTATTCATCATTTGGTTGTTAGAAAACCTTTATCCGGCAAAAAACAAGTCTTTAAAATCGGTTATTTTAGTAGCTCATGTAACTACCTTTCTTGGAAAAAAGTAAGGCATACTTTTTGGCGGTTCTGAAATAATAATATTTACATTTTTGGTATTTTTCATAAGACGTTTTATTTTAAAGAGCTTTACAGATAGTAAGAGGTTTAAAATGGAGATTTAGATTAGGGAAAAATTAGATTGTGCATATATGTACTTCCTAGCTTTATAATACTTATAAAAGAAGGATAATTGTAAGATAGAAAATACATTTTTTTTAGTATTGGTTAGTATTTTCTTAGTATTTCTTAAATATAATTCAGAATATAATATTGTATTTTATATAAAGAAACTGTTAAAGTGCTTTATAAAACTTATGGAATTATGGCAAATAAACGAGTTGGTAGTTTGATAATTTTAATGAATTGTAGTATTTTTTGCTTGTTACTAAAACAAAGCCAAGTTATGAAAAGCTCTGGCTACCAGGTCTTCAACTGGAGCATTATTATATTTCAAGGCGGCGTGATTCATATTTTGGCATCCTATCATATCTCTCCCCTACTGGAGATGCTCCCAAACCCCTTTGATCGTGTCCCAGCAAATCATGGGCTGGCCTTGAAACCACCAAGCCGCCACTACTGGGTACTATTAAACTCAAGTCTTGGCGGTTTTCCAGGGCATACACACGCATACCCCGGCACATTGATGTACGCACAGCCACACTCGCACGCGGACACACATGAAAATTGATTTAGTTAAGAGGATTTGCGTCAACAACAGCACAATAAGTGGGCAGTAACACGGTCCAGTGCGATGTGAAGGAAGTGGGAAATGCGAGTGGGCCAGCTGGGGGTGGGGGCGGTGAACGATAGGGTGGTGGGTGGTGATTGGGAGGCTGCTGGAGGGGGCAGCTGAAGGCAGGGAAGATTGGGAGCTCTGGGCGCTCTTTGTGTGCGTTGGCATTTGTGCCGGATAGCACTTAACTCATAAAAATGTGCGCAACAAAGGTTGAGGTATCCACCGCTCAGTGACCCCCTGCAACCACCCAACCTCCCAACCACCCACCACCCCCAAAAACAGAAGCAACAAGAGGGAGCGCCCGGGGCGGAACGAACGAGATGCCAACAATGGAGAATTATTGCTTATGACACAAGCCAGCGGACAAACAAGGGGCGTTGGCTCGTCCTCGTCGTCCTGTCAGCGGTGGGCGTGGCAGGACACACACACACTCGCACACTCACGACCATTTAGACGCGCCGCTCCCACGGATCCCGTGATTCCCATGCTGATGCCCGAGCCGATGTTCCTTGGGCCCCGTACATGGCTCGTTTTAACTCGCGGCTTAAACAAATATACAAACATGTTTGCCTGCCCCGTGTCTCCCCGGGTGTGTGTGTGGGCCAGTGCTTTTCTATTTTAAGTGGTTGTATATGTCAGTTGAAAGCTTTTGTTGACATTCAAGTGGTCATTGAAAGTGTAAAAGCGTGCACACTGGACTGAATGGCTGTGGGGAAGCTGGGCGGGCGGGGTCTGCCGGGGGCGAAGCCCGCTAACTGGAAGAAAATATCACCGGAAATGGTGATCAACTCGGTTTTTTACTGCCCCAGTGGGGAGCAGAAGAATGCTGTGATTTTGTTCAAAAGTGCCGGTTAGGGCCGATTTCTCAATGTCATGTTAAGGTTCTAGTTATCTGTCAGCGAAAGTTAACCTGGAGTTATATTTGTTCTATTAACAACCAATATTTACAGAGTCTGTTATCACGCGTTTAAGAAGATATATCAGTTATGTTTTGAAAGACAAAAAATTTAACTGAAACATAACCTCTGGTTAAGAGTGTTAAAAGAGATTTATACAAACATTACATTCAATTGTAATGGAATTAATTTATTTATTATTATTATATTATTATTACATTATTTGTTTTAACTGACTGTCTAAAGTTGACGTGAGGGCCTTATCATATTTATTTCTAAGTATAAGATTAATAGAGGGATCCATTTATGCACATTTCTTCAAGGCATGATCACGTGCATTTTTCCTTGTGTAGGATCCAAGCCAGTCAAAAAAGCGCTCGTCTGGGAGCTTGTTCGGAGCACTAATCTTATCAGAGCTGTGTTTGCTTTTTGTCTGGGAATGGTAGGATTTCTCCGTTTCCTTTCCTAATTTTCCCTTTTTGCCATTCTCAGCTCTGTCCAGCTTCCACTGGGTGTTTTTCAGCCATTGTTAATTGCTTTTGTGTGCAGCTTGGGCAATGCTTTCGAGCTGACTTTTGCAGAAATGGGCAGGGACAGCAGGGATTAGGGGGAATGGGGCTCGGGATCTGGATCTGGATCTGGATGGCCGGAGGATAACACAGAGCAGCCCGGTGAGCGTGTGCAGTGCGAGCAGGGCTTATCATTTCCCCAGGTGGGATTACCATCCCAAAACCATGCATTTAAAAATTTTAAAAAAAGGTGTAATATCAAAAATGGCTTATTTTTTAAACATGTATTTTGGTACATAATATACGAATTTCCGACTAATGTATTACTTTAATTCAGAAAAATTATACCTTTTAATTAAATACCCATATGCTGGTACATAACACGTGAATTTCGGAATATTAAAGTATTTTAATTCAGAAGCCTTACATCTTTTAATTAAATACATATATTTTGGTACATATTATATGAGTTTCGGAATAATAAAGTATTTAAATTCAAAAACCTTATACCTTTTAATTAACAACAAACGCAGTTGTTTGAAGTATTTCACTAAGTACCTATATTTTGGTAAATATTATATGAGTTTCCTGATAGTATCTACACTCAAGGACCCATATACCTTATGGGGATCCTTATCTAGGCCACCCCATATGCAGCTGCACTTACTTGGGAAAGTGTTTCCTCGGCCCACGGAGCGTATGAGGGACGTCAAGTGCTCGGAAAACAGCCTTTAATGGCAATTGTCAATCGTTCAGGTCTGCATTACCCTCGTCCTTGAGTCCTTGAGTCCCCGGGTCTTTGGGTCCTGGGGTCCTTGGGCGCCTGGGTCCTTTGGTTTTTGCGCATCGCACTCACTTGAGAGGGCCGTAAAGAGGCAACAGAAATTGCCATAAGTTCATGGCAAAAATAAATAATCTGATTAATGTACACTCACAATCGCAATCACGGACTTACGCACACACACACGCGGGGCCACTTGAGCTACTTGAGGCGGCGGCCACAGGAATGGGAGCCACTGGCGAAAGGACTCGCCGTCGCTGCGGGTCCTGCCAAAGGTCAGGCTCTGCGGTGGGCGGGCCGAGGGGCGGGGAAAAGTATCTGGCACCCGGATATGCGGCGACGATAACGGTACTTAATCAGCCTTTGACCCAGAAAGTGGAGCTCGGGAAAGAGAAAGGGTCCTGCCCATGGAAATCGCAGTCGGAAAAGGAGTTTTCGGTTCTTAAGCGCAGTAATATAGACTGTTTTGGGGACTGCTTTCTGGCCAGTTTTTATTGTTTCTTCTAACATATTATTGAGTGGAATGTGCGATCTTTACTGGCTTAGATAATAGTCGTTAAATGTGCTTGGTTCTCCAATTAATCTAAAAGAAATTAGGCAGCTTTTATGATATCTGAAATATATTTAAGACTCCTTTAAAAATATTTTAGGAGTGCTGTAAAAATAAACAAAATGTTGGTAATTTGACTATTTTAAGGACTGCCTTATGACTAATTTTGATTGCTTCTTCTAATATATTATTCAGCCGAATAAGTTTTCCTTACTGTTTCAGAAAATTGTCTTCAAATGTGCTTAGTAAAATGTATTAATCCAAAGAGAATTCGATTTACACCTATATCAGCTTCTAAGATATCTAAAATATATTTAGAAATTCTTTAAAAATTTATGAGGCCTAATGCAAAAATTATACAAAATTGTGGTAAAGTAGACTGTTTTAACAACTGTTTTCTGGCTTATTTAGATTGTTCCTCCTTATATATTAATGTATTTTAAATTTACTAATTTGGATTATAGCCTTTAAATGTGCTGCGTAGGGTTTTCAATATTAAATAAAATAGAAGCACACCCATTCAGTTTTTATAACCAAAATAATATTAGAGCCGCTGTTTGTTTATTTAGGTAATGGTAACTACTCATAAAAAATATGTTCTGCTCTTTGGTCTCAAAAAAATACGAATATTTGCAATATTTTAATTTAAAATCAATATTAACCATTTATTTTATTTTTACATTTCAAAACTACTAATAAGTAGAGGAAGTGATAAAAAAGCAGGCTTTGGTTGAAGTATATTTTTTTAAATGTGCTCTAAAATGTATTCACCATTTTTTGTCGGTCCCCGAATTGAATTTATTTTGCAACGCTTCACAAGAAGGAAGTTTCCATTTAGATGCCAGCCCCAAAAACCAGGACTGCAGCTTTTATGGGATAATGGGTTAAATTCCACACACGCACTCGGCCATGTAGGCCAAAAAAATGCTTTCCCTGGAAAACCCACCGACCACTTAAACCACAGTTTTTATTCAAATTGCATAAACATGTGACATGTGTTTCCAGCTCTCCGAAACGTGTTCGCCCCAAACAGAAACCACACACCCACGTTCCAAACACACAAAAGCCAAGAATGCAGTTGCCACATATAAACATAAACCTGGACATTTTGGCAATTTACATTTTGTTATCCCGCTGTAATCATATTTTGTGCGTGTCCCAGGCAAAAAACACAGAGTTGACAGCCCGGCAGGCCGAGCGTCGTCGAATTCAGCTCGAGAAGCACCTGTTTTTCTGACACTTTTATTATGAAAACGTTTGATAATTGGATCGAATGGGGGCAAAGTTGCGGGGCTGCAACTCAAAACTCGCCGGCAATGATTCTCGAAATTCGCCAGGAATGTGCGGCAGATGGGGGGAACATTTATGACTTCGGCTGGAGCGAAAATAAAACTGCAAACAAGCTTGTAGTGGGCGTGGTCCCCGGACTCCTTCCCCTGCTCCTGCTCCAGCTCCAGCTCCAGCTCACCTGGCAAACTGCAGAACTGGCAACCTGGCAACCTGGCCACCCGGGGCCAGAAACTGCCAAACTACACAAAAACTGTTTCCATGTGGCAGGCAATAAAAAGAGTTTTCCGCAACTTGTTCCTGGCCAGGCCAGGCAGCAGAAAACAGGAAACACAGAAAAAAAAGTACAAAAAAGTACAAAAAACAAAAAGGAAAGCCCGGGAGAGCAAAGTGGAAGGCGGAGCTGAGTTGCTGGGCGGCAAAGTTTTTTAATTTTAATGGCCATTTAAAAGGTTGCAGGCAAATGCTTGGCCCGGCTTAAGTGCCGTTCATCAGAGCAGGTGACGTCGGGTCCACTCGGTTCATTACTGGCCCAGTCCAGTGGAGTCCACTCCCTCGGGAGTCCGCACCTCGGACCCTCATGTCCTGTCAGCCGGGATCTGCATCCGTAGCCCGGCTGGGCCACTCACTTGGGCCACTGCCTAGACTAGAGAACTGAAAGCTGAAAACCGAAAGCCGAAAAGGCCTTCTTTCCCTGCATTCCGGCCACCCACTTGAGCGGAAAATGGAGACTGCTCCTCGGCGAGGCTGTCAAAGTGCCCAAGTGGCTGAGCCACAAGCTGCAGCAAACACCCGAAAAGCGACTTCGGCTTAGGGATGCATTGCGAGAAGGAAGAGTTTCCACAAATATCGAATCAAAGAACTGGGGAAATGAGAGGGATTCCTAAATGCTAAATATCCGTTTTAGTAGCTTAAATGATAATGACTCACTTATAATTTAAAATTATTTTAAAATTTGAATATTTATGCTACTAATATTATATACTATATCATTTTAAAGGACTATTTTCATACACATTTTTATTGATTGTTTAAAATAACTTTCAATAAAAGTAAAAAATATTTATTAATACAACGCAATCTCATGAAATCGTTTTTTTAATTTTACAAAATATTTATTTCACTTTAGCAAACTGAATCTATCATATTATTTAAAATATATCAATACTATTCACTATTATTACCTTCTTATTTAAATAAAATGTACTAAAAATACTTTAAAATTCATTTTCAATTGAAAATTACCTTTTTTATGTGTTTTTTACATCAATTTTTTGAGTAAAGACCGTAAAATAGGTTTTTTACTTTAAAAAAATTCATAAATATACTTTAAAATACATTTTTTCATCTACATTTTTTGGGTACATTGGGATTTTTGCCATATTATGTCTTACATCCAATGGTTTGATGAAAATGACCCGAAAATGGTCATACAAAACCTGACTAAGCGGAAGATAATTACTTTCTCATAAAAATATATTAGCGAACAAAAAGTACAATTTTTTGAGAGACAAATCAAGCAATTTCCTTTAAGAATAATACCAAATCGAAAGGAATATCATCAAGTGGTTTCGTTGTGTGGGCAATTGGGGATATTTATGGGGAGCATCGCATCCAAAGTAGATGGAACTCTGCCATCCCTGGCTGGCACTGAGTGGGTTGTTTATGCGGTGCCCCTGCGGACTGCAGTGACCCCAGTCGGGCTCCTTGGGCTGCAGAAACAATTTGTTGACTAAGCCAACTTGAATGCGCCCGAAAGCAGGCAACGCTTTGTGCTCAGCCCTCTGCGGCTGTATGGGTGGCTGGCCCATGTGTGTGCGTGTGTGTGTGCGAGTCTCAGTATCTGTGTGTGCTTATAAATCCCCGTCAGGCAGCGAAGCACACTGAACCGCAGGCCGCACATCAATTCAAATAAATAATCTAACAGCATGAAATCGGCCGGGGGCACAAACTTTTCAGCTGCTCAGTTGGATTTCGGATTTAGGATTTCGGATCTGGGATCTCGGACTTGGATGGGTGGGTGGGGTGGTGTGGGCTGCGCGGCTAAATGGTGGCCATAAAAAATATGGCCTGCAATCTGGCTCACTTTCGGCAGCGACCCCGACCGGCGACTGCCATCTCCGGCACGCATGCGAGTTAAAGCGCGCACTTCCGGCCGGATTCAAGACCACGGACCGCAGATTTCGGTTTCTGGTCGCATTTTCCGCCGGGCCCCGGCTTGAATAATTAACACAGATTTTGATTTGGCCCAAAGCCACTCGGTCCCCAGCCCAATCGCAAGCCCTAGCCCCCGCAAAAGGGCCAAGATTCAATCAGCGAACGGAACACGATTCCCGGATGTCTTCCACACTCGGCCAGCGGCGAAAGTGTATATATTTTATTATCATTTTCTGGCAAGATGGCCACATAAATACCCAATATCCAGGGCGCAAAATATGCCGCCAAGGGGCTGGAAAAGTCATCTTAAAACCGAATTTCCCCCGACGCTAATGACAGCTAATTTGTTGCAACAACAAGCATGGCAAGGCGAGGAAATCTCTCGAACGCACACATGCTCGTATCTATATAAACAGCGCACATATCTGGGCTATTTACGTACACATCAGGCCATATAATATGTACAAATATGCACCAACTTGGCCTCCGGGGGCGATTCCGAGGCTATTAAAAATGGCGAAGAAAAACGCTAAAATTGCGACGACAGTGACAGGGAAAGAGAGGGCAACACCGGAAGTGAGCGAGAGGGAGCAAGATGAACGCATACGCACACACGTATACCCAGGCAGACAATAAACTTAATAAATAAGTCAATTAATTGCCCCGAGCTGCTCGCAGGGCCAGGACCCGGGCCAGAAGCAACAGCATCAAGTGCCAGGCACTTGGCTAAGAGCCCGAGCCACCCACTCACCCCCAACTTTCACCCACTTTCCCCCAGTGTATTCACTATGCACGCGTGCGAGTGTGTGTGTGTGTCTATTACGGCAGCCAGTTCAATTAACATTGTCTGGCTGCGTGGCGTAAGAAAATGTACGCGAAACTCGTTTAATAGTCGCCAGCTCCTTGGCTTTGACAGCGTCGAGGTTACGGTAACTTTATTACCAACGCTGCAAAATTATCCACGGCTGCTGCACTGCACTGGGCGAAAAGGGGTGCTACAAGGGAGCAAATTCCATTGGAAAATATAACGAATAAAATGTAGCTTTTAATTAGTCATTATTTGTTTTTGAAGGACTGTGGATGGGTTAAGAACGGCGGTGATATATTAATTTTTAAATTATTGTTAAAAATAAAAACAAAAATTAAAAAAGAACGCAAATAAGTCAGGAGTTCCAACAAATATTAAAAATGTCTAAAAATATGCAACAATATTTTTAAATCGCTGGAGTGCTTTGAAATTGTAAAAAGATATAATTCACTGCATACTTTTAGATAGCTAAAAAAGTGATTTTACATGAAAAGGTGATTTAGTGATTTTACTTTCGGAGTAAGTAATGTGAATGGGAAAATGAGGAAAACGATTTTTTTTAGCCCTGTTTCAAGTAAAATAAAATATTTTGCGATTTTTTAAACTTTGTGATACATAGGAAAGTATTTGCGGGATTACTGCTAAGCCCATTTTGGCTTGGTGTACCATAGCTTTGGCTGTTAGTTTAGCTTGCAGCTGACGAGTGCAATTAGTGGACGCCCCGGCTCCTCCAGTGCGACCGGTGCAGCTCCATTTTGGGTTATTCCGCACTTTATGTCCATGAAATATTAAAGCGGAAACGACAGGCAGCCGCGACTGCAGCATTTGGCAACATAAACAAATTATTTGATGGCTTTTACGCGATCCACCTCCCGCCGCCCACATTCCACATGGCGCCCGAGTCCCCCTCGAACCCCCCTTTTTTGGGGGGAGGGAGGACCTTGACGTCTTGTTCCTGCGGTTGGTGTCGCCTTCTTTTCGGGGATTTTGGCTGGGTTTTTTGGGTGGCATGGCCGGCCACTAAGTAAACTTTAATGGCGACCATAAAATAGGCAAAAAGGGGCGCGCCCACACACACGAGAATCCTTGTATATTATGCGAGTGGCATAAAACCAAAGACCACGAGTAAGGAGCAGCCAGCAAAGGAGCAGGATCAAGGACGACCAATCCCCAGCAGCATATTTTGCAGCTGCTGTGACATTTTTATGCTAAGCAGTCGCCAAATTATGAAAATTCGTAAAAAGCCAAATGTTATGGCATCCTGCCAGACAGAGATAGATAGATGCTGCGACACACACACAAAGAGCGAGTATCCTTGCCAATTTGAGCCGCTGGTTTTGGCCAGCTTTCCTCTGGTTTATCGCTTCGGAACTAAACTCGTTGACTCGTTTATCATCTCGTTCCCAAGAACAACAAGGAGGCGCCACCACTTCCGACAGGAGGAAGAAAACCCTGTAGTTCCCAAGGATGGATGGAGGTGCGGCTCGATTTGTGGGGCAGAAGGAGCTGGCATGGCCAGGCTTTCATCGTTACTGCATAAAATACTAGTTAAAGTTGAAAAAATATATTTTTACCCTTTGAAGAAACCATTAGATTTGATTCAAAAATAACCATTGATTTGAACAGATTTTAATGGACTTTGCAATTGGATATAAATAGATATTTATTCTCAGAAGGTAAAGAAATATTTATTTATTTTTTAAAGCTCTGTCAATTTACCAAAAACAATATATTTAAGTGCTAGAATAATTGAGCAACAATTTAAGATTTTTCCCATTTTTTTGGCACTTGAAAAGAGGGAAAACCAGCTCAAGTTCGACATTAAATATAGTTGATCCCGTCTCAAACTCAGTAGCGAGTGACCTGGGCACCATCATCTGGGCGCTCTAATGAGACGATAATGAAGCTGTCCAAACGAAAGCGGGCTTAGCCAATTGCCAGGAGGATAGCGGAGGAGCAGGAAGGACGAGGAGCTGGGATGGTCTCGAATGGCGAACCCAAATCAGGAAAACTTTCCCTCTCAGCTTGACACTTAACTTGGGGGGTCATTGGCAACTATTTCCTGCACCACATAATGTGCACAATTTGTTACGCATGCCCTGCCTGCCACGCCCACCTGCCGCCCAGCCAGCCCACCACCCACTCCACCACCCCCCTGCGGTTGCCCAGTGAAGTATCAAAAATCTGTTTGAAGTTGAATTCGCCAGGGCAAAAAATGGGGGAAAAAAGAAATGTTGGTTAGAAGCAGAGCTGTCAGGAGAGGTCCTCAATTCACCCATTCCAGTTGTGTGAAAGCAGAAAAGGGTTGTCAGGTTCTGTTCGTTTTATTTGGGAAATTTTCTGTGTCTACTTTCGGTTTTATAATTAATTTTAAAAAGCTTTTAATGGCTGGCACGCGTTTTGGCATAGGCCAAAGCTGCAGCTCCAACCCCATTGGCCCCTGGAAATTTTCCAGAGGAGTCCAGAGACCCTCCAGCTGAAAGTCCCCTCGGCAGGCGGAAAGGGCAAGTCAAGGGCTCCTAATTGACTTGCCAATGGCAAAGGATGGCCGGGGCTTGGACACACCGTTTAATCGGGACACCACTTGTCGAGCCACAAAAAAAAATGAAAGGCATTCAACTGGGTTTAAAATGGAATGTTTAAATACCAACGATCAAAATTACATATATATTATTGGTTATGAGTCAGTTTTACATATTTATATCGATTGTCAAACGTTCCCTTTCAGTTATGTGAGTGAAACCTTAGGCAGGACCTTATTTCTTTTGTTTATAAGGTCACCCTGTTCAAATATACTGCACTACACCTAGTATTTTTTTAACTAGAAATTTTTAGTTTTTATACTTCGACACAGCATTCAATGGAAGATTAACTTCCCTGTTATCTTATTGCTTAGGAGCCGGTTATATTTATCGACTTTGAGAGTTCTCAAATATTTATGCTGGCATAAACCACACAAACATCTTTTGTGCATATGGTCACCCTTTTTTTAATATACTGCTCCCTATATGGTATTATTTTAGTAACTTACAATTACTGATTATATATACTTTCCCATGGAGTACACATTTAGATAGCTTTCCATGAATATTATTGGCCACAAGTCGTTTATTTTTATCAACTGTTAGGCTACTATAGTGGGTGAAACTTTAATCAGACACGTTTTTATTTTAGAAACTCCGCCATTTTTTTATATACTGCACCACGTGTAGTATTTTTTTCTGACTTTGTATACTTTTACACGGAATAGAATCTATGATAGATGAACTTTCCCGGTGGGCTCAGTGACACTTTGCCCCGTCCCCGGCTACCTGTCGCACCCACGTGTCTGAGGCGCCTCACCGGGAAGTTTTTGCTGCTCCGGACGATCCGATCCGTGGCTGCCTGCTCCAATGAACAATTTTGAGGCCACTTTCAATTCACTAACAATTTAAGTGACGCCCGGGGCCGTCAAACTTTTAATAGCCAAAACGAGGAGCAGCAGGATGAAAAGGACGAACAGGACGACGTGGAGGGAGGTCTAGAGCCTGCAACGTGGGACACGTGCGACACGGCCCGGGGTCTTTTATGGGTCCTGGGCTCGGGTTCCTGGAGAGATGCATAATACGTATACACGCACATGCTGCTTTCACAGGGCGATGGGTGGGTGCTGGGTGGCAAGGTCAAGGCTCCTGCGACTGCTACAAAGTAATTCGTTTCCGCTTCCGCTTCATTACACTCGCCGCCCCACCCGAAAGCACTTAGAGAAAAGAAGGCAAATAAAACACAGCGGCGCAGGAACAGAAAGAAGCGAAATGAAATAAATCGAGGCTGGTAAATAAAATGCGCAATTGACAGGCACAGGGGAAATGGCAGCGCCCCCACCCACAACCGGCTGCAAGGATACTCCGGCTCTCAGATAGGAATTCAGGTTCAGAGGCCTCACCTGGCGACCGGCAAAACGCTTATGGGCAAATACAAACAGGCAAATATCCACGGCGATCGGTGGGCGGGGCCGGCTTAATGGCGGCTAATTAACGCGTCCTTTGCCGTCAAACTTGTTGAGTGGAGAACATGACTCGTTGGCAGCCAACCGGCCTCAAAGAGGAGGCGCTGGCTACTCCAGGGGTTGTCCGCTCTGCAAGCCCTTGACTTTCCAGCGCTCTGACCAATGTTGGTTTTAATTAAGAACCTCACGTTTTTGCAGGCACTTCTTCTGAGGAATAATTACAAAAATGGTCCTGCTAATTGGATTGGCGCCTCAACTACAGTTTACTTCGTTTTCTCAGGCTGAAAATAGTATACACATTATCAATCTTAGTATTAATATTTACCTTAAAGATATATTATACAAAATTCCTGGTAATTTGATTGTTATCTTAACCTACTTTTATACTCACTCTATGTATTCGCTGTCCCATATTAACCAAGTAAGCCCCTTTCACTGTATTTACCTAAGTGGGGCGAAAGCCCATCGGGGATAACATATCTCAGAAAACTTTGCACTTATTCAAAAACAGGAGATGATTGACCCCATTTCTGGAGCAAAGAGCTTTTAGCTGGAAAAGGATTTCCGCGTACAGTTTGCTACCTGTTTTCTGGGCTTCAACATTTTTGGCCAGGCTTTAAGCGAAATTTGCAAACTGATTAGCTTACATTCAAGCATCGGTTGTGTTTGCACAGGAGTCTGATGAAATTTGTACTAAATTCGGAGCGTTGAAACGATTCCCAGTGGGTTTTTAAGACAGCTTTTGGCCGAGCCTTTCAACCAAATCACCACCCCTCAAGCCTGCTCGTGTGCGAGTGTCTTCCCCTGATTTGAACAAATAGTTACTTGCCTGCCATAGAGAAACCGTCCTCTATCCACTGAAAAAAGAGCTGAGACAATAGAGGGAGTAGAATAATGTTGTATTAATCTTTAAAAATACGAAACACATAGGAATAGTCACTAGTAAACTATCTCTTTTACTGGGCTTTAAAAATACTTATATAATTTCCTAAAAATGTTTCCAAGCTAAAAATATTTCTTAAAAATGCTAAACTTTAAAAATTTAAATATTGTACACCATGTCTAAATTTTTTTAATATTCTTAGCTTTTTGTCCAACAAACATTATTAGTATTCCAGTTTTTCTGTGCATTTTAAAATCCAGCTTTTAACAACCTATTGTCCACCTTTGTCTAAAGGTTTCTGCTTTTAAAATAGAAATGCCCATTGAATGCGGAAACAAAAGGCGTTTTTTGAAAGCAAATCTCAGAGTTTTTCTGCGTGTACCTAGGCACTCACGCACACCAGCACAGAAATCGATGCCATGTGTGTGTGTTTGTGGATATCCTTTGCTTTCTCTTCGTATCAGCGTGCAAACTATAAAAACCAGAAGCTCAATTATCAAAATGCTATGTGTGTTTGTTTGTTTGTTGGCTTGCCTTTGTGCGTGTGTGTGGGTGACTGTCCCTGTCTCTCTCGCCCCCACCCCATTTGCCATTGTCCTGGTCCAGAAAGAGGGAGGGAGACAGCATCCGAAAGCTTTTCCCTTTGGGTTTTCAGTGTGTGCGCTCGCCTTTGACTGTGCAAATAGATAAATTTATTTATTTTATCCCTGCTGCAGGAACCGCACACAAACAACAGGCGGCTGAGACGGCGATAGCATAGAAATTTTCTTTCTATTCCTGCTCTAAAATAAACCAGAAGCCAGAAAAGGAGAGGACGCAGGACCCAGGACAGCCAGCTGCCGGCAGACAACTGACTTTAAATGCCTTTATGCTCACAAAATACATAAACTGAACATTTTTGAGCGACTCGAGGCGGGGGCAGAGAGACACTTTCGCTGAATTGGAAATCGCTTTCACAATGCCCGAACAGAATAGACTTCGGGCGGTTGGTTGGGGCGTTAAAATGGGTTTGGAAAAATATTAAAAAATTCAATGAAGCTTGCAGCTGAAGGAATGTCGGAGAAAGAATCAAAGGAAAGCAATTCCAAGCAAACTTTCCAAGATTAAGCCATAAATAATTCGACAAATGCTACCTTTGGTTAGGAAAAGATCCCATTTAGTATAGATAAAAAGTGTAAAGAAATCTTTTGATGTGATTGAAATTGTTAATTATTTTGTAAAATTAAGGTAAGCTTTAAGGTTTTGCATCATCATAAAGTTAGTTTGCAAATGTGTTTGTTATGTTAAAGTGATACAAGTGATATGTTAGGCCAGCTTACATCTAGAAACTAAAGGCATCAGCACGGTAGTAATAAAACGCGGCTCTTACACATCATGAACTATGTAAAATGTACTTTAAATTAAGTACTTTAAAAAGTAAAATCGTGTTTAATGTAAACTCAGTTTCATAAGCCCCCAGTTTGGTTTCGAAAACCATTTGCGCCTCAGGAAAAAACACCAACGAAAGACAGAAAAAAACAGAAGAGTGAGACATCCAAGGTACGCCAAAATGTACGACCAAACAAAAACATTAAGTGAGGATGACAGGAACAGAGTCTGTATTTTTATGCATGTATATAGACTTATGGTCAATACCCGGGAATACATTATAAATTATAGTTCAGCTGCAGGCAGCCAGGATCTGGGCGTACGCCTCGTATACGCAGTGTGCCTGACAATGGACTCCGACAGGAAGCCAAAGAAAAGCAGTAAAAAATGTCACATCTTCGAATATGTGGCATGTGTGTGGGGGGGAGGTTGGTTCACAGGATGAGCAGTCGTGCGTGTGTGCCTTTATATCCAAAAGTTTTTGCCACTTTTTTTAGCCGAGCTCAACTTTTGTTATGCTCGCTTAGCTCCGGCTAAGGATACTCCGTCTGAGTCTGCGACTGCCCAGCTATTTTAGTACATTTCTCTGCTGCTTTCACTTGACTTTCACTCTCACTTTCCCGTGCCTGCGTGTGTACCAATATTTTACACTCTTTGCAGGGGCTGAGCTCCGGTTCGAGTTTCAGTTTGTTTGTTTAATTTAAGGCCAAAACCGATTGGAGAAGAAAAACAAGATAGGAAACTTTGGTCGATTACTACGACTATGAGATACCGGATATGGTGTATTTTAAGCAAATACTCTAATTTAAAATATTTCTAAAACGAATTCGGCCCAACAACATTTATATATAACAATGAGAACAAATAATAAATAGGTTCCCAATACAATATACCCCATTACCTAGGTATTGATATAGGGGATGCACACGTGCAGCCACGAGAGGTTGAGTTCAACCCAAAAACGTATCCACATTCCCCATACTAGCCCCACTCGGCCTTTTTTATGTGCTTTGTGTGCTACAAATTGTTTGGCTTGGGAAATTCCTGACGTTTTTGTTGAGGTTTTTATGGAGTCTCCTTTGGGGCCTGGGGCTGCACGAGACGTCCATGAAGAGATAGAGTCTAAAACTAATTTGTGGCAGCAGGCCGGGAAATGGGAAAATATTGTTATTAATATTCGACAAAGGATGGGCATTCCAATAGGGCTCCACCCGCCCAGAGTCGATTAAGTGCCGAACAAATGAAGTGTGCTCCTCCTCCTCGCTTACCACACTCCTTAACCTGCCCTTTATCTATTTTTTCAGGTAAATGGAGTCTGGGCCCTGCCTGACGTTGTTTGTGATTTCTATATAGCCATGGATGTGATATGCTCTACTTCATCGATATTCAACTTAGTTGCCATCTCCATAGACAGGTGAGTTCGTTGCGGAAGACATGCGGAAGATATATCTCATATTTCCTGGTTCCCCAGATATATCGCTGTGACACAGCCAATAAAGTACGCCAAGCACAAAAATAGCCGCCGCGTTTGCCTTACGATACTGCTGGTGTGGGCCATATCGGCTGCCATCGGCTCGCCGATAGTCCTGGGCCTCAACAACACGCCCAATCGCGAGCCCGATGTGTGCGCCTTCTACAACGCCGACTTCATACTCTACTCCTCGCTGAGCAGCTTCTACATACCCTGCATCATCATGGTGTTTCTCTACTGGAACATTTTCAAGGTGAGTACTGAGGGACAGCTGTGGGGGATATGTCATATCATATGCCATCAATATGATACAATAAATATTTTAACAAATTTATAGCTAACAAAAAAACAATTTTAATAGTTTAAATCATACCTTTTTGAAGCATCAACTGTTTAAGGCTTCAAAAGAACATACTTACTTGATTCATGAACACTGCGCTCTTTCCCTGGAACAACAATTTTTTTCCTAAAATTAATTTTTTTCAATCATAAATAATTTAGTTATATCTAAGAAAAAACAGTTTTACCCCTTTTGCGATTCAAGAACATATTTACTTGATTTAAGAACAGTACGCTCTTGTCTTGGAACAAACTTTTATTCCGAAATATAATAATTTCCAAAGTAAATGGGATTGAATCATATGCTATTTAGTAATATCTAATAAAAGTAATTTTAACCCCTTTTGCGATTCAAGAACATATTTACTGGATTCAAGAACAGTTCGCTCTTGTCTTGGAACTAACTTTTGTTCTTAAAAATAATAATTTCCAAAGTAAATGGGATTGAATCATAAGCTATTTAGTAATATCTAATAAAAAGTAATTTTAACCCCTTTTGCGATTCAAGAACATATTTACTGGATTCAAGAACACTTCGCTCTTGAATAAAACTTTTGTTCCTAAAAAAAATAATTTGCAAAGTAAATGGGATATATTCATCAACTTTTATTGTAATATTTAACAAAATACCATTCTTAGCCCCTTTAGGGATTAGTTTTTAAGATTTCCAACTATTTTTTCTGAGTACAGCTAGAGATTTTCATGGCTCATACAGACAAACACGGGTTTCAAGCGCTTTCACTCAGTTCGCAATTAAAATCGGATTTTTCCGAGCCAAGTGGAATCAATATTCCCGTGCTGTCCGTGGCACAATTCGCAATCCGCAATCTGCAATCGGGCCAAAAACGATGGAACGGGATGGCATGGGCTCCTATGTTTGTGCACATTAGCTGCTGACTGGGGGCGAATATCCGGAGGATGCAAGCGCAGCATGGCACTGCTTAATCCGCTCATGCCATCCCGTATCCTGTGCTCTGTGCTCTGCATGTCGTATCCTGTGTTCTGTATCCACCATCCTGTTTGCCATCCGTAGGCGCTGAGGAGTCGGGCGCGGAAGCAGCGGGCGGCCCGCAAGCCCCATCTCTCGGAGCTCACGGGCGGCAGCGTCATCGAGAACATCGCCCAGACGCGGCGCCTGGCGGAGACGGCCCTGGACAGCAGCCGGCACGCCAGCAGGATCCTGCCGGACGAGGCGGCCACCAACACGGCCAGCGGCTCCAACGAGGAGGAGGACGAGAACGCCATCTCGCCGGACATCGACGACTGCCACGTCATCGTGAACGACAAGTCCACCGAGTTCATGCTGGCCACCGTCGTCGAGGAGACGGGCAAGTGAGTACTCGCTCTGCGAGGGGACAGAGGCTTTGGGGCAGGATATATCTATGTCCTTTTTTTGACCAAATACGGGTTATCCAGTTGATTCTTGGAAAATACATACCCATTAAATGGGGATACCTGATAAGAAACGGAAAAGTTTATTGATTTCCAGGTAGATTAAAATATTTAACATTTGATTTTTTTTTGGTTTTTGGTTTTAAATAAATTATTAAATTGAATTATAATTAAATTAAAAATATTTTAATTTTAATATGAAATTATATTTTATTAAACGTGGCATCGTATATTATATTTTCTATCAGATGTTAAAAAAAAAAACAAATTAAGAACTTTAAACATTGATTGAAAGTACTTTTTATTGAAAATTAAAAATATGTACAGTAAATATAATTAATATCGTTTCATTTTTTTCATCTTGGTCTAAGTATTTAAAAATTTATAAAATTAAAAATAATGTTGGAAACTCTTTTTTCTTAAATTCGTATCGAATATTTTTATTTTTAAATGCAATTATGCAAATACTTTCAAATACTGAGTTCGAATTTAAATTTCAAACATTGGTTTTTACTCTTCCTTTTTTATCAGTGTAATTTACCCCTAGTGGCTTGTTGACGACCTGTTTTTATTTGCGGACTTGTTTGTCTCGGGCGAGGGACCTTGTTTTGGCTTCGTATGATTGCCCCCGAATATAAACACGTCGTGCGGATTTGAAATGGACATATAGTTCTGCAAAACCACTTATGTCTTACGTGAACGGGGTTAGCAGTAACTTTCAGTCGATTTCGGGGCAAACTCCGGGCCGGAGAATGAAAGTTGCGGCCCGGAGCTATCTGCGATGGCCTCGGAAAAGTGGAAAAGTTCGCAGCTCAGCAGTTTCGTTTCCGTATCCTTGTCCGCCTTGCGCTGCGGCAAGTTGCAACCTGGCAGCCCTGGCAGCGCTGGCACGTGCCACAAACACGTAATAGATAAGCCTGCTTCTGCTGAGTGGTCTCGAATGCACTTGCCTCCAAAGAGGGCCGAACTCCGGACGACCACCCATTGCCCATGGAAAACTGTCAATCTAATGGCAGGCTCCGCTCGGCCACGGAGCCACTCAGTCGCCGACATAAAGGCGGCACGGCACTGCACTTTAAATCAGGTCCTGCCAAAAGGACACCTCCTCATCAGCACGCTCTCTCCTGCCCATCGCCATCTTCATGCCAATCCCTGCCCAAAACCGCCATTAAGTGCGAGCGTTAAGCGCAGCCAATTAGCATCCTGATGGCCTGCTTAATCCAATAAGGACACGAAATGAAACCATTGATGACAGGCTGCAAGCACAAAGGCTCGGCTGGCTGGGGACGAGATCGAACGCCAGCGAGTGGCTTCAAAGACCGCGAAACTTTTGCTGCCCCCAAAAGAAATCCCGGCCCATGCCCGGGAGAAATAATTCTCAATAATTCAATTAATGCGTCACTTTATTAAAACTCAATCTTGCCTTGCCTTTAATTGACGTTGCGCCCCGATTTTCCCTCTTTTTCGTCCTTCATCAACGCCGCCGCCTCGCCTCCTCTCCGCTGGATTCATTGATTGATTGATGGCCCCCGCCTGCTTTAATTGGAAAACAACGCTCCACATCGCACTCGCAGCAGCGTCGTGGCCCAGATCACCACACAGCCGCAGCTGGTGGTCGCCGATCCGAATGGTAATCATGATTCTGGTTATGCAGCCTCAAACGTTGACGATGTCCTTGCAGGCGTGGCGCCCGCCTCCGCCTCCGCCGCCACATCCGCTGCCGCCCAGCGGAGCAGCGGCTCGCCGCCGGACAGTCCGCTGCCCAGCGGCGCCACCCTCCAGCGGTCCAGCGTAAGCAGCCAGCGGCGCAACACCGCCGACGACTCGCCGAAGCGCGGCGAGCCGGCCCTCAGGTCAGTCGGTGTCGATAACTCCAGGTATTTCTATTTGCTTTCAGATCCTTAGGTCACAGTCCTAGAATCCTCCTAGATTTCCTAGATTGAACAAATATCCTGGCCCTCCTTGATTTCATACACTCAAAGAAATATGCGTCCTAATTTCCTAGAAAATTTGCGGGTTATAACAAATATTTCGAAAAATAAATAAGTTGCCTGATTAAAAACTTTTTTTGTTATTGACGTAAATTAACTTAATGAACATTTTTTCAAAAATAAAAAATGTCCTTTTTGTTTTTGAAATTATAAAATTCAGGATAATAAGTTTAGTTTGTTTTTAGTTTTTTTCATAATTCCTAATGACACATCATCTCACCTCAAATATTTATTATATCGCCAAAGCTGATATTGTAAGAGCATACAAACCTCTGAGAAATATATTTCTTATATATATATATTTTTATCGCCTTATTTTAATTTATAAAATACTGAAAGCCCAGTTGAGAACATTTTAAAAAGCTGTTACTATTATTTCCCAAGTAAAAACGAATTTATTTACTCAACAAATTGTCTTATAATGCTTTAAATGCAAGATCGAATAAATTTATTTTCTTTTACATGGAACAGAAACTTATTTAGCTATGTATTTTGTACCTTATATTTATAATAAATTATTTATAAATATATTATTTTATATATATAAAGAAGCAAGCCTTATCAAAAGTGGCAGCCATTTTGTAAAACATTTTTGGAAGGTTTTATGATTTATTTTTAATTGATTACAAGTTTTCAACAAAAATAAAACCTAATAATAATCAAATGCTAACCTGTTCCCTGAATTTATCCAAGATAAAACAATGTGCCTGGTCACTTGCTGGTCCACTTTCTCATTAGTTAATCAATCACACTCCCACTTAGTAGGTTGATAGAGTCCCAAGCCCCTTGCCCGCACCTCCCAAGCCAGAAATCCCGAAAATAGCCCCGTAATGCCTTAGTTTAGCGCCGCTCGAATGCGTTCTCATGCCGACCGCCTGCCACTTCCGTTTCCGCTTGCAGCGTCGCCATGAAGCCATTGTCCTTTGTCCGCTACGGGGTGCAGGAGGCCATGACTTTGGCACGCAACGACTCCACGCTATCGACCACATCGAAGACGTCCTCGCGCAAGGATAAGAAGAACTCGCAGGCGTCAAGGTGAGTAACAGCCGCCGTCGCCCCCAATTACACTTATTAGTTGGGCCCTCTAACGCCCACCCTCCCCCACTTTCACTTCCCCTCTGCCCTGGCAAAATGCAATATATACCTATTATACCACTCGTACTATATACCATGGCCCATTATCCTTTGCGTGTCGAACAGATTCACGATATACAAGGTGCACAAGGCCTCGAAAAAGAAACGCGAAAAATCGTCGGCCAAGAAGGAGCGCAAGGCCACCAAAACACTGGCCATTGTTTTGGGTAAGTTCACCGCCAGGCCCTGAATCTCCCTGAATATACATGCTAATGCCGCCCCCTTGGTCGACCTCGACCGCAGGTGTCTTCCTGTTCTGCTGGCTGCCCTTCTTCAGCTGCAACATCATGGACGCCATGTGCGCCAAGTTCAAGAAAGACTGCCGACCCGGCCTCACGGCCTACATGATGACCACCTGGCTGGGCTACATCAACAGCTTCGTGAACCCGGTGATCTACACCATCTTCAATCCCGAGTTCCGCAAGGCCTTCAAGAAGATCATGCACATGGGGTGATTGCAAACGCGCACAGCAATGGCAAGGGCAAGGATGGCCAAGGAGGTTTACGATATTGGATGCCAAATGGAAGCTTTACCTACGTTTCGTTCGTCGTTCGTTGGCTTCTCCCCTAGCCTTAAGGTTCAGCTACTTGTGTAAATAGATCTGTATATACCTGTACTCCGGTTAGGGCCCTCCCCCCCCATATGTATGAGCATGACGAGCTGTAGGCTAGGTACCATTTTAAACAATTACTTTAAGCTAAACCCTACCAGACACGCGGATAACACTCCAAAGTAGCCGTAAGTTGCGCTTTACCGGGATAATGTAGTGTTCTTCGTAGGCTGCTCCCCAAACCTATGACATATCACGAGCAGCAAGCCATACCCACCACACAGCACTCGGCCCCCCCCTAAGCAACCCTAATAGTAGGTAAGAGGTAGCATAAGGAAGTTCATATCCCTAGAGGTTCCGCTGGCAATGGTTCCATATCGATGCCCGGTGTCGGTGTCGGTTCGTAGAGTTAGTTAGTCAAATCATCGGATACACAGAGTTAGGTTAGCTAGCGGGCCTCGGGGTCGGCGCCCTCCACCACAGACACACTTCACATGTACGACTGGGTCCCGGGAGGGAGCGGAAGGTAGAGTATCTAGCATACAACTCGGCAGAGCGACACGGACACACACACGAGCAGACACCATAAATCAAATGAGCCCCACAAATGAATACAATATCGGGGGGCGCTGACCTCGATGCTGCACCCGCTTAGAGCTCACTTTGCGTTCGAGTTTCGGTTCTCTTAGCCATAGCGATGAGCATTTAAGATCCAGAGGTCGTAACTAGGCTAGTCATATATATATCATGTAGCATAGCACCCCCTGGGTGGCGGATGCATAGCAAGGAGTGGGAGAATCAGGGTATGCAGAGCCAAGGCTCCGCATTGCTAGAAGCAAGGGGCGGGTGCTAGAGCTCCTGCTCGGGAGCCAACTTAGCAGCTATACTCATCGGTCTAGGCGTGCGTGTATAGTGAAATATCAAAACTGAGTTTTGAAACACGGACCAAAAGCCTCGTCCTGCCAGGGTCCTGCGATCCCAGGAGATCCCAGGAGATCCCCGCGAAACGGCAGGAGCGAGGACCCTTGGTCCCTGCTTTCAACAGCCGTCCTCTTAACTGTTTCTATATGACAAATAATTGATAGGTAATTGCTCCTACGTGTGTAGTAGTTTATAAAACAATTCCATTTACTAAACATAGCATAGCGTATAAGGTATAGCTCACATTTCCCAGGGCGGACCGTTGGAAACTCGAGGAAAAGCTCAACAGTTTTTATACTTTCCTAAGAACTCCAATACAAATACAGTGGCGCGTGTGTTGAGTGTGTGTTGCTGAGTGTTCTTTTTTTTCGACAGGTTAGTACACTAGTCCCTAAGCTTAGGGTAAGACTATGGAGAATGTTGAACTTTCGGATCAGTGCGAGATGCTCTTAAGTTAGGTTCTTCCAAAGGAAACGCTTATTAATTATAGCTAATTGGTAATTTTGCAATTCGAACAAACTATTTATACGTACACCGACACAAAGGATTCCTGTTGATTTATCAAAATTGTAGCCTCAGTTTTCCCCTCGTTGAATTGTTGTCTGTTATCGTTGATTTGTGAACGAGATATAGCATAGTCTTAAGGTCCCTCCCCCTCCGTAGCGAGATCTCTCTACCGAATAAAGCATATATACATCATATACGATACCGAGTTTGTAAAATAACTGAAAACGGACATGGAAACGGAAAAACTGAAATGAAAAAGGAACTATTTTAAAGAAACGGAAATATTTGTTTTTTTTTCTAGACAATTATGAGAATTATTAACTAAATAAAGCGTAGGCTAAGCTCTAAGAAAAGCAAACTATTTCAAAAATAATTATCATAGCTTACGGAAATAATAATAGCGAATAACAACAATAAACTAATGATACCAAATAGGATGTGGAGCGGCCTAGACTTCGTCGGCATAAGCGTACATCAAATAAATAAAGCAAAACTGAAAATATTTCAAGGCAAAACAAATCGCGAACTTTTTATTTCGATGGGAGAAAGTTTTTTCGCTTGGCTCCGGGGGCTGGTAAGTTCACATACAGTACGCCTGTATAAATGGCCTCCTGCTTTCCCTTTCAGCTTCCTGCTCCCCTGTATATATCAACATTTTATTGCACTTATATGAGCTGATAATAAAATTCCAATAAGCATGAAAAGAAATAAAAATACTTACACAAGACAAACAAGGCGCACAATGGCTGGAAGTGAGTTCCGGTGGTTGGGCTGCTCTGTTTCTGGGCTGCTGGCTCCCCGGCTAGTGAAATCCATTCGGGGAGCTGCTCACGGCCGTCGCCACCTCTTGGGAAACCGAAAACCCAGCTAAGAGCCTCTAAATAGATGAAAGCAGTCGGAGTCGGAGTCGGGGCCAAGGAGTCCTCCACCACCACACCACTCGTCATATTCTAATGGGTGCTCAGTCAGACAGTCCGGCAGTTGGAGGCGGGTATTCGCATCCGCAGTCGGACGGGTGAGTAAGTGGGAAAGGGAGCGAACTGAAGTCTTCCTGGTCTGAACCGGCCTCCTACACTGCGGAAAAACTCGCAGTTTTACGACAGTTTTTGGTATTTTATAGATTTATTTCACATTTTGTGACAGAGCATCCAGTTTGTCGGTTATCGAAAGAAGAGTATAGGTGATTGACAGAAACAGCAAGGAAGTAGATAAAATTCTTTAATACGTTTTGGTATGTAACCCATTAATTGAACAACGAATCTTTTTTTTAGATATAGTTAATCGAGTATAATATTCATAGCTTCCAGTTTCAGGATAATTGAAAGAGCAGGGAGAGATTGACATCTAAAGAAAGGATTCTTTAAGGTGCTCCTTTGATACCAATAGAAATATAATATACTATAAGAAGAATTTAGTATTTTTTAAAAAAAGTTCTCATAGAAGGGCTGTAGAATGATTATGACGGTCATGTTTGTTAAATATTTTGTTTGTGAAGCTAAAGGGCATTCTATTACGGTACCAAAAGAAATAAAATTATAAGTATTACTATTAGACGAATTTAGTATTTTTAGTATTTTTTCTGTGCTTAGTGTGTGTTTAGTACTCTGTTTTGTATTTAGTATTTTAGTTGTCAAATACAGGTTACAAGTATTGTATTTTGGAAGCCAAAAGGCATTCTACAAAGGTGAATATATAGCGCACATCTAAGGATATTTCATTATTTTCTTAAATGAAATATATTAACGTTTTTCGATTATTAACAACCTGCAATTCATTTGAAGCCCATGGCTATCACAAATTTCTTTCAATGGCGCCGGGAATGAATGCCAATTTGGTTCTCGCACAGCTACACCGCCTCGGTCCGCAGAGTCTCCATTGTCTTTGAGCTGTGCCTTGGCCTGACCATAAATACAAATGTAAAAAGGGCAACCAGAGCCGACCGCTGACCCCCAGCTCCTGCTCCTTGGAATTCCTGCCTCCATTCGAGTGCCAGCCAAGTTGTTTCATTCGATTGTGTGTCTTCGACTGCCCGACTGCCGGGGCGAGAGTTGTGTGCTCTATGTCCATAACTAATTCGAACTAAATGATGTACTAAAGTGTTGAGGGAACACGGATACTAGTGCCCAGAGGAATGGCAGTCAGACAGTCATTCCTCCAGCAGGAAACCAGAAGTACGGCATGGACACATCCGAGAGGAGGGTGCGTATGAAATGTTTTCCGTCTGGGGGCGATATCTTATCGTTACACACACTGGGTGGCGATAATTGACAGACCATTAACGTTTGGATTGCAAAAGCCAAAGTGAAACTGGCATGGGGAAGGCGACAGGCAGGCGTTTGAGTCTTAAAGGCATATGTGAGCCAGGCATATCGATGACCAGAGATTGTGTGATTTGCCGAGATTCCGAGGAATCGAGTGATCCAAATCGAGGACTAAATTCCACCAAAATTAAAGAGGCGTTTCACTGCGAGCCAGCGATAGAAGGCCAGCCCAGCCAATCAGCTGACTTGGGGCATGCCACCCCGCAACCGCACCCTTTTGGCTTAACCTCTGACCCGGAATGGAATTCTGGCAACCGGAAACTCTACCATCCAGAGTCAAAATCGAAAAATATGCACACGACCAGAAATAGTTTAAATACAAGGCCGAATATTAAAATGTGAAGGGACTTGGGACGCAGGACTCGGAACTCGGAACTCGGGACCCAGGACCTCTGGCGATGGGGTTAGTGCAATCAAGCATGCCTTCTCAGTGGATTACTGTCCCGGCCTGACCTGCCGCCGTTTCAACTTCACGGTCGATGACTTTTCAGCCTTCTGGCCGGCGAAAGATGAAAGGCAGCTCGCCAGGGCTGCGGAGCTGAGTGACCAGCTATAAACTGGGCGCAAATTCACTCCCCGAATATCGGACTTTGAGGGGGACAACTTCTTTACACGCTTGGCTTGTCCCTACAAAAAAGGGTCTCCTGCTTCTTATTTTTCTTCCTGAATATTTAGAATTTATAAAAGGATAAACTATATATTTTTGCCAGCCGAAAGATGGGTATCTGGGCACATAAGTTGATCAGGAAAAATATTATTTTAAAATTTTACTTTTATCACTATGTAAAGTGTTTAACCTAACAAACATTACTTAGTAGCCAATTTGGAGTATAAATAATTTAATTAAATATTTAAATTTAATTATTTGGAATACTATTTCTCAGTAACTAATTTAAAGTATAATTTATTTATGCTCAATTACTAGGAAATGTAGCTCTATAAATGTTTTGAATATTTTGAACTGTATATATATATATTATTTGTTAAAGCAAATTAAAAATTAAAGTCTATATTTAGTCTGAAAAAATGTCATAAAAAGCTTTATAGCATTCTTGATATGCTTAGAGTATTTTAAAATGACTTGTAGGGTTTTAAAATATTTTCAACTGTATTCCTCTTTGCCCTGAGGACTTGGCACTTGCTCAAGTGACTGGAAGCTCTTATATTTATGGATTCGCAAGGAGGACCGCAGTCATCGTCTGCTCCCTCTTCAGTTGGCAGGGTCAATATAATTTTACTGTCATCCGATTATCGTCCTGGTTGGTTGGCTGCCGTCAAGATCGATTCAATGGCGGGCCCTTGAGGAGGTCTAGCACTCTCAATTAACTCCCCAAATCCCACCCTTTTTTGTTTTTACACTTTTCTTCTTTAAATATTATATTCTAGTTAGCTAATGTTCAATGGTAAAGGATTAAAAAAGAAAACAATACTATTCGACTGGTTAAACACCTTTAATACACATCTTGGTGTACCATTAAGGGCCACTCAAAACGAAGTCATCATCCCAGTAGCCCCTGGGATTACCTTTAGTTCAGTCAGCCCCGGGTCAGTATCAAAAATCGTGCTGTGACTGTTCGGGCGAGTTATAAAACTATGAGTAAATTTCCAGAAGTTGTGGCTGCTGCGTACAAATCGGTGCTCCCTGGCAAACAGATCGCCGTTCCCGAGGACGAAATCTAGTAACCAAATCTAGAAACTGAACCACCGGATCGGTGCAGGCGAGCAAGATGGTGGAGTTCGGCTTCGACCTGAAGCACCTCTTTCCGCAGCCCATCATCCGGGTGCAGGCGGACGCGCTGCGTCCCAAGCTCCTAGCTCGGCACCCCGTCCTTCCGTACATCCCCCAACAGCGCCAGCGGGGATCGGGCCAGCCGGCGCCGGCGGTGGGGTCCAGCTGCGAACTGAGCCAGATCCTGGACGTGATGGGCCAGCTGTCGGCGGTGGCCCAGGGGCTGCGCCACCCGGTGACCACCGCCGCCAAGCTGACGCCCGACCAGGTGGTCTACCTGATGGCCGACAAGGATGCGGCCGGGCGCTGGACCGTTGCCGGCCTGCTCAAGGTCGGCACCAAGGACCTCTTTGTGTTCGACAACAAGGGCTCGTGCCGGCGGGCAGATCAAACGCCGGCCATCTTGGACTTCTATGTCCACGAGTCGCGCCAGCGCCGCGGCCTGGGCAAGCAGCTGTTCCAGCGGATGCTGGACGAGCAGGGCTGGACGGCGGGCAAGTGCTCGGTGGACCGGCCCTCCGACAAGCTGCTCGCCTTCCTGGACAAGCACTACGGCCTGGTGAGCACCATACCCCAGGGCAACAACTTTGTGCTCTACGAGGGCTTCTTCGAGAATCCGCACGCCAAGATCCTGTCGGCGCGCAGCCGGCTGCCGGGCGGCCCGATGCGCAGCCAGAGTCAGGGTCACCACCTGCGCCAGACCCAGACGCACATGCAGACGCAGCAGCAGACGCAGCAGCAGCCGCAGGGACTGGCAGCTGGGCAGGCCGTCAATCCCAGGCACTACAGAAGGGACATCGCCGGTCAGGGGCCGGGCTCGAGCCTGGGACACCATCTGACCGCATCGCTCCACAGGCGTGCCCCCTGGGAGACGCCGCGCAACTTCAACAGCATGCACTAGATACAGGCCACCAGGGGCCAGAGAGCCAACCACTAGGTGTACCCGTACCCGTTCCCGTACCCCCTAACTGTCAGCCTACTCCCTGGAGAGCTCACGCTCGACTCGTTGCCACTTGGGGCACTCATCGCACACAAAATTGCTAGTTTATGTTCAAATTTGAGAGGTTCCTCACTGTTTTACCATTCAACCATGCAGAAAAAAAAACTAAACATATCCACATTTCAAGGTTTTACCAAATAAATGATATTATGTAGGCGCACATGTAGATGCTGAGAGTGAAGATACTTGGATTAGTCAAGTGAGCGTAAGCTTAAGGGTCGATTTCTCAATGTCATGTTAAGGTTACAGTTAATTATCTGTGGAAAAGTTAACGGATTAAGTTAAAATGTTTAGCAATACAAGTTCGTGTTCTCAATATGAAGTGACTTAAAGAACTTAATTTTTTTTAAGAGAATGGGTTAAGTTATATGCATGAATAGGTTAACATGAGGTTAAATTGTTCGGCAGTCAAGTTTGTTTTCTCAATGTGATGTTGGTTTTGGGAACGTGAATTTTGTGTTACCTTACCTTAATACCTTACTACCTTACCTGTTACCTTACGATTCAGTGGAAAATGGTACTTAGGAGTAATGATTAAGAATTAGGGTCGATTTCTCAATGTCAAGTTAAGGTTATTGGTAGTACTGTGGGAAAAAGTTAACAAGGAACTCCTTGATGTTATGTAGATGCGCATGTAGATTGCTGAAAGTGTGAAGTTAATTGGATTAATCAAGTGAGCCTAAGGTTAAGGGTCAATTTCTCAATATCATGTTAAGGTTACTGTTAGTTATGTGTTGAAAAAAGGAAACTAAAAGTTGCAAGATAAGTATGATTTCTTAACAATATGTGAATTTAAAGATGTGAAATTGATTCAGTTGGAAATGTTACTCAAGAATAGGTTGATTTCTCAGTATAGTGTTAAGGTGCCAGTTAGTTATGTGTCAAACAACTTAACAGTGGGTTAAATTAGTGGGAGAAAGAATTTAGTTTGTTAATTCTAGAACCATACATCTTTAAAGAGCCTGTTATTATGTAGCTTCTATTGAAGAGTTTTCTGTCAAATAAAACCTAACCTCCTATTGAGAAACTGGCAACCGAAGGATACATTTATTTGAATCATTAGGGGTACATTCCTGAAATGTCTTTAATGCTCTTCAAAACGGGGCTGATTGCCAAATCAAAGGCCATGCAGCAATACAAACGCCAGTGGGCCACCGAATTTGCTTGTATTTGCATAGTTTAATTTTCATTTAACTTATATTTGCCGTCACGTAGCCAAAAATAGCCGAAACGGCCAAAAATGCAAAATGCCCAGCCAATGATTGGGGCTCTTTTCGTTGATTTCCATCGGTTGTCGGTTGCGTTGTTTGCCCTTGTTGTTGTCGGTTGTCGGCGGCCGCCTGGTTGTTGGTCGGTTGTTTGTTGTTCGCTGGGCTGTCGTTGATTCGTTTGCATTGCCATAATATCTAATGGGCAGTCAAAAGTTGATGGGGCCTTGACTTTGCCCAGAACTGGCTGCTGGCAGTTATTATATCGCATCATTTGAGCCAAGTGTCCGCACATGCAGGCCAAGCGAACTTGGAGAACGCAAATCCAGCGGATTGGAAGGCTGTGCGGCTCTGTGGATATAGGTAGATATCTATGGCTATAGAGTCATAGAACAAGCTCTGCGGAAATGATGCCGAAGAAACAATGGCGGGCGGGAAAACCAAATGAAATTCAGTTTAGCCCAGGCACTCACCGCCACACACCACGGGCACACACACACAGACAGCGGCGCAAAACACAGTGGTGCAAATATTAAAATTGAGCATTTTTGTCACGTGTCAAACGCCATTTATGCGCTTCGTGATCGCACGCGGCTGGGAGTTGGGAACACGGACAGATGTGCGGGGGCGAAAAGGGGTGTCAGAGGGTTAAGCAGCCGGGCGTCATCGGGGGACGGGCAGATCCGTCTCCGACGTCAGACGGTTCGAGGAAAGGAATGTCCTTCAATCCGATTTTGGGGCTCTGAAAAGTCCCAAAAATAGCCAGACTGATAGGGAAGTTTTCAAAGTTTTTAAAGCTCTCAGGTCAGTGCTAGAAGTGCTCTATTTCAATCATTATATCTTGAGATAATCGATAAAACAAACTGAAAAAAATAGTACATACTATATATATATTATAAATAACATAAATAGATTAAGAAAGATTAAAGTTTGTGGTTTGTAAAGCAAAAGCGTACATGAATATAATCATATTACTCTTTTAACTTCTCTAAAACAATTTAATTTTACAAAAATAAAACGGAAATATATGTACATTTTACATTCATTTTATGTACCTTTACTGTATAGTATCTTTAATTCAAAATTGTAATTTTACATAAATATTTTTATAACTATTTTAACTTCTCTAAAACATTTTAATTTTACAAAAATAAAATAGGAATATATGTTCAATTTACAGTTTTAGTCTCTACTTTATTATTCTGCTAATAATAATGTTTACATTTTTAGTTAGATTTTACATTTATCGTTTACGTTATATTAAATTTATAATTATATGAGTAGGATATTTTTATCTGATTGTAGTATATTGCAAATTTTATGGTAAGGGTTTATTAATTTTTTATTGGTGTATTTATATTTTATTTTTAATCAAATAAGTTTTGTAGTTGGCCTGATTATAGTTATTGATGTTCTATGTTTTTTTCTTTTTATAATTCAAGTTTGTTTTTTTTGATTTGAGTATACTTTAGTCGTGACACTTGACTACCTTTTTTTCTCCTGCTATTTGCTGCTTGTGTTTTCATGTTAAAGGGTGGCGAGTGGGCGTGCCTCGTAGGTGCGTGGCTTTGTGGCCACGGTTTCGAGTGCCCTTCGATGGTCGCCCACGTAGAGTTTTATTTTAAAGCTATTCCTCGGTGCCGCTTCAAATATTTATAAAATAACCCCAAAAGTGTCGGCTCAAGTGTGTGGTTGCGAGTGTGCGGGACAGTTTTATTAGCATATATCGATTGCACTTAGACGGCGCTGGCAGCGGCGTCGGCAGAGGCCATTGTGCAAACTAAGTAAAGGCAAAACAGCCAGGGAAAACTCGAAAACTCCCGTCTGCCCTTGCTTACTGTATTGTTTTTAATTAATTTATGGCTTACACAACGAAAGCAGCGCATACATAAAAAGGTATATACATACGAGGCGTGCAAGTGAAAGGAAATCGAGAGAATTTCGAATTTGATTTCCATTTATGATTTTAATTCGTTTTGTTTATATTGATTTATTCCAGCATATTTATTTAGCAGCGCTCTCCGTCGCACTTTTTTCCCCTTGGCTTCAACTGCGTTGCGGTAGTTTTCAATTTAATGGCTCACACGCCACACTGCGTATGAGCAATATTGCGTATACGCCCCGAAAATCTAGTTTTTATCATGTATTTGAACATTATGACACCGTTGGGCGTTTCTCTGGTATTGCCTCGTATGCAGAGCATTTCGTGGAAACTAGATGTCATTTATGGCTTTTGTGGCCGTTTTTCCAGGTGCAACACACGGCGTATGCGCAATCTTGCCTTGTCAGAGTTTCCCAGAAGGCAATTATCGCTGGATTCTTTGAAATAACTGGCCAGAGGAGTCGAACAAAGGAGCAGAATGGCAAAAGCCATCTCACTGCGCTGCAGAATGACATTCTGGGAAATGGCATTCGTACTTCTGCCGATTGACTACCGAACAACCCTTTGTGCATTCCTGAATCCCCCCCCGAATCGAACTTTGAGTCTTCGCAGCACCATCATCTATTTATGGCCCTGTTTGGGCTAGGACCTCTAATTTCCTTGGCACAGCTCTCAACCTTTCCGCAGTGCAGTACAGGCCAGAAGCGAAGAGCCCTTTCAAATGGCAGGACACGTGCCACTTACTGAGTGACAAACGCTGTCCCACTCATCCGTAAACAGGCGCTAAACAGGAACCACGTTTAAAAATAGTCAGGCGAAGTGGGTGGGCTGCATGAATATTAAATAACGATAAATATCGACACCCCCAGGGGTGGCTAAAAATAGTCTGGAAGGAGAGGAAGCTGGAGTTCGGCAAGTGACTCGACTATCATATGCCCTTTGTGCAGGCCTGCCTTTCACTGGCCTTTCCACCGAATCAAACTTTGAGTCTTCATAGAACCATAATTTCATTTTGGTTTATAGAATTGGTCTAAAACAAGACGGAACTCTAGTACGGCGAGTGACTCGACTATCTTATACCCATTAATCAGTTAACAAATTTAACTTATTAACTAATAGTATGATTTTAAACATTTTTACACTGAATAATAGTATATGTAATAGTAGTATTAGTAGTAGTACTTGTATCTATGAAGTTATTTATTACGATAGACAGGTTCAGGTACCATCTTATCCTTAAGGAGGAATATCATCCTTGGTACACTTTACCAGTGTAAGCCGTGTAAATCATTTAGGGGTTTTCCTCTTCCAGATGGCTGAGGATTGGGGACTGAGGAGAATGGAGAATGGCGAGCGAAGAGATAGCTGTGCTCCAAAAAGCTGATAATGCAAAAAGGCTTTGAAAATCATTTGTTACACTACGCGTATGGATGACTGTAAAGTGCCTCCGCAGGCACTCGCTCCGTCTCTGTCCGTCCCGTCGCCCCGTCCCTTTCCCGCCCACCGCCTTTCTCACCGGCCATGCTGTAACAATAATGTGCACTTATTTTTTATGGCAATCATTTAAGACAAAAATGTAGCTGCGGCAGAGCGAAGTGGCAGCAGAGCCAGAGCCAGAGCCAGAAGTAAAATAAAAGCAGCCGAGTCCCTCGAAAGGAATGGGAGCAAGAAGGACCTCTTACAAAAGTATTTGTACAAGAGTCCACATATCTAAATGTTTGTGAGTGGCTGTGCGAGGGGGCAACAAAGTGGGGCAGGAAGCGGAATGGCGCCCAAAAAGTTGGAGGAGCATTTTAGGAGCAGTTCAATGCGACTCCCAGGACTCCGGGCTGTTGCCCACTCCCTCGCGCACGGCTCAGTCGTGCCTCTCTTTCGCGCGGCAACGATGATGAACGTCAATCAGGGAAATTGCCATTTTTTCAACAATTTTTCACTCCTTCTTGGGCCACTGGCTTGACGTCAGCAAGCCAAAGCGGAAAGCTAACTCCGTTTTTACTCGACTGGCTTCAGTGGTCGAGGATACCAATGCATTAACATTCATCAAATGACAAAAGAAAACTCTCTAAAGCCAAATGAACTCTGCATCCAACAGCATTGCTTCTCATTAGTTTCTTTATCTTAACTTAAATTAAAACGACATTATTCACCATATATCATTTAATTAATATCAAACCTCGTTGTGCTCGTTGTTTAATTTCCAATCCATTGGCGTTTAAATTTTAAATTTTGAAGTTTTGAGATTTTTTGAAAAAATTTATGTTCAATATTCAGTTTTTTGGCTGCCAAAATGGATCTAAACGTCAGATCGAGGAATGTCGTACCTCGTCGAGCTTGTTGTTTAATTTCCAATCTTTCGGCGTTTAAATCCTAAAATTTTGAACTTTTGAGATTTTTTGATAAAATTTATGGTGCACCCCCTTACAAATATTTGAATCTCATTTTTCGCCCTAAATATTCAGTTTTTTGGCTGCCAAAATGGATCTAAACGTCAGATCGAGGAATGTCGTACCTCGTCGAGCTTGTTGTTTAATTTCCAATCTTTCGGCGTTTAAATCCTAAAATTTTGAACTTTTGAGATTTTTTGATAAAATTTATGGTGCACCCCCTTACAAATATTTGAATCTCATTTTTCGCCCTAAATATTTAGTTTTTTGGCTGCCAAAATGGATCTAAACGTCAGATCGAGGAATGTCGTACCTCGTCGAGCTCGTTGTTTATTTCCAATCTTTCTTCGTTTAAATCCAAAATTTGGAAATTTTGATATTTTTTGAAAAAATTTATGGTGCACCCCCTTACAAATATTTGAATCTCATTTTTCGCCCTAAATATTCAGTTTTTTGGCTGCCAAAATGGATCTAAACGTCAGATCGAGGAATGTCGTACCTCGTCGAGCTCGTTGTTAAGTTTCCAAATTATTTTCGTTTAAGTCCTAAGATTTTGAACTTTTGAGATTTTTTGAAAAAAATTATGGTGCACCCCCTTACAAATATTTGAATCTCATTTTTCGCCCTAAATATTCAGTATTTTGGCTGCCAAAATGGAACTAAACGTCAGATCGAGGAATGTCGTACCTCGTCGAGTTCGTTGTTTAATTTCCAATCTATTTTCGTTTAAATCCTAAAGTTTTGAACTTTTGAGATTTTTTGAAAAAATTTTTGGTGCACCCCCTTACAAATATTTGAATCTCATTTTTCGCCCTAAATATTCAGTTTTGTTGGCTGCCAAAATGGAACTAAACGTCAGATCGAGGAATGTCGAACCTCGTCGAGCTTGTTGTTTAATTTCCAATCTATTGGCGTTTAAATCCTAAAATGTTCAACTTTTGAGATTTTTTTAAAAGTTTTGCCCTTAATAGGTTACTTTAACTTTTCTTTGAACAGTTTTAAACAAATCTGTTGGATAATCTTGTGAAACAATTTCCTGCCAATTAAAAGGGAAAGCGCTTTGGGTTTTCCCGTGAAAGCGGCAGCAACCCTAGATCGACTAATTAACCGAGCTCCCATATTTCTTTGTTACAGCATTTTTCCAGTTTTCCCCGCTTTTCCTCTGCCGGAATCTCCCGCGTCGCCTGGTCAGCAGTTTAGCACTGCTTTGCATTATCTCCTAGTGCAGCTTTCATGTAAAAAGTTTAACCAGCCATGAATTTCCGCTGCACATTCTCCTATAATTTTCTTAACGCAAAGTTTTTGTGACAATTACGTACGTGTGGCCAGGTGGGTTGCTTGAAATCGCGGGGGCTCTGGCTTTTTTGGCTTGGGTTCTCAGCGTTCGTGCCACTTACACGTGACGCAGGCAGGCAAGAGTTGACTGGGTGGACAGGGGGATGGTTCTTCGGAAGACAACTTACCGTATAAATGCAGCAGAACATGTCGCTGTTGCTGCGGCCAGGTGAGCCACGGATGACAGACAGCCAGTTTGGTTGACTGGAGCTCGAGGGGCACACGGATGGATCCTCACGACATCCTCATAGTCGTCACTGTCGCGGATGCCAAGACTTGTCGCAAGTACTTAGAAAACTTTACACTATATAAGCTTAACTTTGCCTGGGCGAGCGGTCTGCGGGGGGCGAAAGGCAGGGAAAAGATCAGGCAGAAGGCGGTAATAATATGACAATAATGACACTGTTGACGGTGTCTGGTGTCTGGCCAACAACAGCCAGGACAACCAGGACCCGCACCACCTCCCTGGCACCACAAATTATGGCACACTTTTCAGCGCATCTCGCATAATTTCACTCGAGCAGGCCACCACGAGCAGCTAAAATGCAACTCCATTTAAGCCAACTTGGAATTTAAGTCCTTGTGCCATCGGTTTTGTTTTTGTTTTCGATTTTCCCTGGTCGGGCGGCGCGTGCTGCTGCTCCTGGGCACTGGCTCACTCAAAGGAAATGAGAAAAATTTTCTTCATTTCCGTTAAATGTCACCACACTTTGACTCTGACCAGTGTCAGTTCCCCGCTGCAGAGCCTGTTGAATGGCCGCCGGGCCGAGAAAATCGGTCCATTAAAGGCCAGTCTCAGGATTTAGGATTTAAGAAAAAACCTACTTCATCTTTAATACTTAATATTTAGGAATCAATCATCGTGGTTCAACATGTCGCACTTAACAATCTTAAAATAATATCTACCTACATTTACCTATCATTATCTGAAATTCACACACTATACAACCATCATTCATCTCTCATTAAACAATTTAGAATTCAAAAAGAGAATTAAAAATTTACACAAAAAAATTGTTTAAAAATGTTAAAATCATGTTAAACTAATAAAAAAGTAATATTAATGTAACTTGCATGTGATTTTTTTTATAAAATTATAACTGGGTGCTTAAAATTCCCAACTAGCTCTAGCTACACATAACCTAAGGTTAAAAGTATTAGCTAGTTTTAATGTTAATATGCATAAATAAAAACTTTTAGATTTAGAAATTTTTAAAAATTCAAATAATAGTTTAATTTTTTATGCAAACATATTTTTACGTATACCTTATAACTTGAAGAAAACCAGAGTTTTGTATTTAGAAGAAATTCATTTGGTTGTTTAACATACCCAAGCATAGATATTAATTTTTTATAGCTAAAAACCATATAACAATGAAGAGATTTCAGAGATTATAATGTTGCTAATGAAAGCCCAGCCCAATCGGCTCTATCTCTTGTGCAGCTTTGAACTTTGTAATTCCCAGCCGAAAACAATTGTCTCGCAGGCGGAGAACGAGGTCCTCGCTGAGCCAGGACCCATGTTTCCCCTTTCCTGGGGGAGTGGAGTGGGTGGAGTGGGTGTAGTGTGTGGGGCTGGCAAATCGTAAAGCGACATTAACTTAACAGCCTTAAAAGCTTAGCTCCCCTGTTCGGCTCGTTGTTCTGTCTTTCGTTGGCCGTGCTATCGCTAACTCAATTTTTCACTGCCATTGTAGGCCCTGCTCCTTTTCGGCTGCCAACTGCTAAAGGAAAACTGCCGGCTGACAGGCCAAGGCATACGTTCGTATCCTATGCCATCCCGATTGCGAAAATCTACATTAACTGATTTTTATTTCACTTTGTCGGCGACATTTCGTAATGCGTTGCAAATCGAAAAGGAAGAGCGGCCAGAAAGCGAATTAGACGTCGACTGCGAAAGTCAGCCCTGCGAAAGCCACAATTTTTTGGTAATTAGCTGAGAAAAGGCAACTTTTGTCGGCGGACGAACTTCGGGGCTTATAAATAATGCGACAAAGCGCTCAATGTCAGGGAATTACCATTGAGTTGTCTATCTCTCACATGCAAATTTTAAAGAAATCGGAAAAACCAGCGTGGGAAGTCGGATTTTATATCACGAAAATGAGATTGATAGGTGGCACAGATACCACAAAGACTTCAATTATTCAATACATAAAAATTTTTTGTGGATGTTGTATTCTCATTGATTACGAAAAATGTGTCAAAATTGTTGTCATTTGTGACATTAAACATTTTTTATGGAATATATATAAAATCAAGATCAATCTTTATTAATTGAAGAATTTATTTACATACACTTTTGCTGATGAAGATTATTTAAAAAATATATTCATTTTACTTTATAAGCATTTTTTAAAATAAAAATCTTTTTCCTTTGAACTTTGTTTTTATTTTAGGCCCAGTTCTTGGAACCTTTTATAGGTCTTACAGTACACCCTTGCCCTTCCTTTTTCAGTGCGTGCCACAAAGGGGTTTGTGGCCCATCGTGCCACATACAGACAGACACACGCACGCGGCACAGACATGACACATTTATGCGTGTGTATATAATTTATGTCTATACTTATTTATGCGTATTTTTGCAGCGTGCTCCTTTCTCCCATTTGATGTACCATGATTAATGGTGTAGGTGAGGGCACTGCCACCGGGGGGCTGGGCGCGGGGAGGGGCCGTGGCCCTGGTTGGGCGAAGTGGGTGGGGCCCATAAATTGGGGAAACGTCCTGTCAGAGTGCCAAAAGTATCGCGAATCCAGCGAACGCGTTCCACCATCAACCACAACAGTCGAGCTGCTCTGGCATGGTCTATTCCTTTGGCTTTCGACTTGAGTGCCTCACTTTGAGCGCGCGATGCACTGCAACGAATTTAACTGAAAATGTAAATTATTATGATTTAAAATTACACTTTGTTTAACATCATTAATTGTTATTTTAAATTATTTATCAATCTATAAATTTTAATAAATATTTTATATTAATTAATGTATATTAATTAATTGTATTTTTCAGTATTAGTTTGGAATTTTAATAATTATTTTACATTATTTAATGGTGTATATGCAGTTGATGATTGTATTTTTCATTATTACTCTAACATTTTTTACTGGTAAAAACGATACGTGTAAATATACCTTTGAATATCTAGTTTATTAGTATAATTTTAACAGTAGTTTTAGTATATTTTTCTGTATTTTATTATAAGTAATTTTGGTATAATTTTGAGTATCACATTTAATTATTTAATATCTAAAATAATGATTTAATATAATTTCCAGTATTTACATTGTTCAAAGGTAAGAAAAATATTTTATTAGTAATTGTAGTATATTTTTCAGTATTTCTTTTTAATTTATATTTTAGTATGATTTTAGGTATTTATTTTAAATTATTCAAAAGTACAATTACTTTCAAATTTAAAATTAAATACCAAGTGATAACCAGACTTTGTTTTTGGTATGAGATACTCCACAGGAGAACAGAACCCATTTGACAGCACTCATAATCCAATATGAGTGCATATTAACTTTAATCAGTTAGCGCACGAGTAGGTCCTGGCAGGATCGCGGTTTGGGGCTGTCGCCAGGACGGAGGAGTGGCAGATGTCAACAGACGATTCACTTAGACACATTTTTCAATGATGTTGCTGCTGCTGCTGCTGCTGCTGGCGTACTTAAGTCGCGTCAAGTCATGCAATGTCAATATACTCATCCGCCTTTCACCTCCGCCGGGGACTCGGATGGGGACTGGGCCTGTTGTTCTTACCCGGAGACTGCGACTGCGAGTGCGAGTGCGAGTGCGACTGCTCGACATGCGTACGCACTCCCCTTGTAAATTTCAATTTTATTTGGCCCACACACGTGACAGGTACTTGAAGTGCGCTCGCCGCCCGTCCGCGTGCCAGCGAATTGTCAGCTGCGGCATTTGTATTTGTCACTGGGGCATTTAATTTCATTTGACAGCTTTAATTTGGTTCCGTTGTCAGGCATTAAATTGCTTGCCAGCCGGGCGGCCTTATGCACCTCAGCCGGCAAGTTCGGGGTTCGAGTTCGTGGATTGGATGGGAAACGGCGTCCTGGTCTCCAACTTCAAGCTCTCTACTCGTGCCGGAACGAATCCTTCAGAGCTGTAAATATGGCCAACCGACGACACTGGGCAAACACTGCAAATGACAAAGACAATAACAGCAAGTGCCCCGAGTCGAGTCAAAAACAGAAAAACATCAGCAAAGCAGCTGAAAAGCAGCTGAAAAGCAGGCATTTCACTACCAAAAACTTAAGAACTTGGGGGCTCCAGGAGTGGAATAATATTTGACTTGTGCCGTATGCCTTGCCCTCGCATTGGCAGCCGAAAAATGTTCATTTTCATCTCGGCTAAAATGTTTAATTAGTCCTCTTTGCACTCGGCCTACCGCCCCCCGTGCCCCACTGACAGTGTGCCAACAAACAAAAGACAAACACGGAGTCAAACTTTCAAAAAATATGAGAATTTCGCCTCTGCCAGTTGTACATATGTGGGAGTATTTGCGATATGGCAGTGTGGCGACAGTTGATCCTCAAGGTCTGGCGGAATTTTTCAGGGTTCTTTTGGGGGTAACCCATGACAAATGGCCGTTCATTAAGATTTTTCCTGAACCAATGACATGCTTTATCAAAAGGCTGTAAATCACGTTGCAATATCTAGGTATTGTAGTATACCAAAAATATTTTGATAAAAAATGGCTTTAAATAAACGGACTTAAATGTATGTATATAAAAATTTATACAAAAATGTATAAAAAAATAAACACAAGAAAAATACAAAAAAAAATACAAAAAAAAATACAAAAAAAAGTAAATTTAAAAATATATACAAAAATATATACAAAATTTATATTATTTGATTTTAAAAAATGTTAATTACAAATCTTAAAATTTTTAGCTTAAATGTTTCTTTCCTAAGACTTTTACAGAATACTATTAAGGTTCCAAACTCATTTGCTATATATATTTGTACTTATAAAAAATCCAAGACGAAACCTAACCCGAGAATCATTACGATTAATCCAGTTTAAATTATTTTATTAAATTTTATTTTGAACCTGCTTTCAAGGCCATCCTCAGAATGGTTAGAAATCGCAGAGGAATTGCCCCAGCCACTTGGCAATAAAGTAATTATTGCAATAATTCGCTCGTGGCTTCCAGTTGTGGCAACTTTTTGCGGCCGACGGTGAGGGCGAGCAGAAGATGGCCCTAATCCTGCTCTGGAGTGCAGCTGTCCCTGCCTTTGCCAGCCTTCGAGTGCAGCCCCAAAACGAATTGGCCGGAAAGCGAAAGTGATTTGCATATTGCGCAACGCGGGGTGGGCGGGCAGGGTGAAGGGCGGAGTAGGACCGTGGCCCAAAAGCCCAGCACGGGGCTCAGTGATTAGTCGGCGCCCAGGGGCGGAGCGCTCAAGGTCGCCGCCGAGGCCAGCCGGGCGACCTTTGGCGCTCCTGGTGGCCCTGACCCCGCCCAAGAACGAGTATAAGTGGAAGTTGACCTTCTTTGACCCTCCCGAATGCACAGTGCAACCGAAGCGGGGTGAATGTGAAGTTGCAACCGTGGGAATTTAAAAATATTTTAAGTTTTTGGAACTAAAAAGAGGTATGTTACCTAAGAAGTTGAAATTATTACCCAGAACAGGTACCCTGAATTGATATTTAATTTAAAGTACCTCAAATATTATTTAAAGCTTAAAATTTCTTTTAGTTCATTTTATCTGTAGGTATATTTCGAAACATATAAAAACAGAGAGCGATTTATTGGAATGTCTTCTAATTTTTTGTTAAAATACTAGCTTTAGTAAATTTGGACCATAAAATATGTCAGCTTTATTCCTATTTATTTGGGGCCTATACTTCTGATCATATTAACACTTTAAATCATACTAAAAATCAATATAAAGATCAAGATGGCACTACATATTTTATTTAATTGTTATTTTCAGTTTAATATTCAATTTAAAAATGTATTATAGTGTCAAAAAAAATGTTAAAAGACAATATCTTAACAAAAATTGTATCTTATCTTATGAAAAAAATATAAAGACATTTGAAACCTTTATTGTGAATATAAAATCTTTTGTTTAGAAATGATCCTTTTTACCCTTTATAAGCATTGATGTTTATTTTTTTTTTGTAAATTTAGTAAGCCTATTGTACTTGTTTCTTGTTTCTGAAATACCAAGGATGGCTAATTTTTATTAAAAACCAATAAAAAAAAGATCACACTGTATATTTAAATAAATTATTATATTCAGTTTAATATTTAATTTAAAAAAGGTGTAAAAAGTCATTTTAAAAGTCAACATCTTAACAAAAATCGTAATTTATCTTGTAAGAAGAGAAAAAACTGTAGGAACTTAAAATCTATTTGTGTAGAAGTGATCCTTTTTTACCTCCTATTTATGTTTAGTTTTTTTTTTTGAAAGTTTAGTAAACTAATTGAACAGCCTATGTTCTGTAAGTGCCAACGATGGCTAACACTTACTACAAATGCCGAATGATAGAGCTTTTGTAGCCCCATCCAACTTCCCTTTAAGGAAGAGGTTAAATCACGCGTCACGGTTGATTTGTTCGGCTTGCAGTGCTCCAGTGTTCAGTTGGCCAGGTGTTTGGGGTTCTTTCCCTACTGCTGCTCAGGTGTTTGTTTGCCAAAAGCGGCGCTGACTCACCTTGCACACACGCTCGCTGGCGCACAGGAAGGCAGAGCTTATTATGGTAGCTTGTAAACCCTAATGAGACGGCATAAATCAGCGACAGGAGCACGCACACCGGTCCCAGGACCACCCAAGAACCCACCTCTTGGCCGCCAAAGTGGCCTGCATAACTGCGAAATGTTAACAAATACCATTTGATCGCGTGCCGAGGAGCGCGGGTAATCTCCATATTGAATTGCCTTTAATATTTCAGGGCGAGTGCAGTGCACACGGGGCGTATACGTGATGCGGATGAAGTTCAGCGCGGGGCTGAGCAATGCAAAACTATTTGCATAGTTCAGCGTCATTTTGTTTATGCCCAGCCCATTTTTGGGGGCTTGGCGAACGGCTGGCCCCGCGGATCCTCTCGAGGGGATTCCCCCAAACGATTCGATTCGATGCGATACGTTGTTAAATTTATGGCATTCATTTTGTGATCAATCGCTTGTCAAACAAACGGCATCGAGTGAAATGGGAATTTGCGGTCGAAAAATTGAAGAGCTGCTGCTATTGCCACACAGCAGAGTATTATTATTGGCGGAGAAAGCGTTTAAATTGCAAAATATTGTGCATTGTGGATGGCGTATATGTATATGTTGTAGCCAAGCGCGCACACATGCCAGTCTTGTATACATTTCCATACATTTATTTATCTTTCATGTGTGCTTTGTACATACTTTTTGTGTTTTATATTTTGCATTCTGTATTTTATATTTTTGCCTGGCCGGAATGTGCTGGCTGGCTGTAAAAACTGCGGCTAATTGCGAACATTTTTTCCCCAGGTCACAGGGATTTCCATAAAATGTGTGTCTATCTGGCGGGCTGTCTGTGTAATTTATGTTTGTTTATAAGCATATGAATGCTCGCACATAAAACGGACAGCGAGCAAACACACAAATTACACACACCGAAGCCCTGACACGCCCACAAGCGCACACAGATACTCACACAGATACACACGCACACACAGACAGCACCTTTTAATAAACTTGACAGATCAAAGCCGAAACCAGCAGCAATGTTAGATAAGCACACAACCCAAACATCCCCCCCCCCCCCCACACACACACACACACACTAGCACAACACACACTCGCACACGCACACCCTTTGACGCCGCAGAGTATGCAACGTATTTGGGAGCCGGAATTATGTTTAATTTCCAGGATTTGCTTTTTTGCCAACGCAAATTCAAATTCAAATCCGAATCTGAATCCGAATTCACATTCAAATTCCGTCGTCACAAGGTAATCCTTGACTAATTCAATATGCCAAGACATTTGGTCGGGCCAAGCCAAGTGCAGCATGCAAATGCAAATGGCGCATCTAATACGGCAGACTAAAAAATAATCAAGCGGTTATCCGAGGCTTCTGGGAATCGGGATCTGTGCGTATTTGCGCAATTAAATGGAATCCCCACAGCCGAGAACCCTCTCCGATGTCCTAGATGTCCTAGCTGTCCCAGTGTCCCATTGTCCTGATGTCCTGGCAGCAGCTGCCGAATGTAATTCATTAAATTAATGAAATTGCACTGCACACAAAGCGGAAAGGGAAGGAAAAGTGCGGATGCTGAGCTGGAACTGCATTGTTTGCACTGCGCTTTGAGTGCTTAGTGTCGAGGCAAAGACCACCATTCAGGCATCCATCCAGATTTCCAGAGCGGAAAGTAGTAAGAGCTTGGGAAGACTGGCCATCTTACGATGCAGGGAGTGATATATCTCATTCTAAACTGCACTAGATATAGATATATATAGATATATAGATATATAGATATATAGATATATAGATATATAGATATATAGATATATATAGATATATAGATATATAGATATATAGATATATAGATATATAGATATATATAGATATATAGATATATATAGATATATAGATATATAGATATATAGATATATAGATATATAGATATATAGATATATAGATATATAGATATATAGATATATAGATATATAGATATATAGATATATAGATATATAGATATATAGATATATAGATATATAGATATATAGATATATAGATATATAGATATATAGATATATAGATATATAGATATATAGATATATAGATATATAGATATATAGATATATAGATATATAGATATATAGATATATAGATATATAGATATATAGATATATAGATATATAGATATATAGATATATAGATATATAGATATATAGATATATAGATATATAGATATATAGATATATAGATATATAGATATATAGATATATAGATATATAGATATATAGATATATAGATATATAGATATATAGATATATAGATATATAGATATATAGATATATAGATATATAGATATATAGATATATAGATATATAGATATATATAGATATATAGATATATAGATATATAGATATATAGATATATAGATATATAGATATATAGATATATAGATATATAGATATATAGATATATAGATATATAGATATATAGATATATAGATATATAGATATATAGATATATAGATATATAGATATATAGATATATAGATATATAGATATATAGATATATAGATATATAGATATATAGATATATAGATATATAGATATATAGATATATAGATATATAGATATATAGATATATAGATATATAGATATATAGATATATAGATATATAGATATATAGATATATATAGATATATAGATATATAGATATATAGATATATAGATATATAGATATATAGATATATAGATATATAGATATATAGATATATAGATATATAGATATATAGATATATAGATATATAGATATATAGATATATAGATATATAGATATATAGATATATAGATATATAGATATATAGATATATAGATATATAGATATATAGATATATAGATATATAGATATATAGATATATAGATATATAGATATATAGATATATAGATATATAGATATATAGATATATAGATATATAGATATATAGATATATAGATATAAACAGCGAATCGCTGTTTCCGAAATTGCATTCTTTTTTTGCCCATAACTTTTTAGGGAATGGTCCGAGTTGAACAATTTTTGTCACACCCATCTAGTCGAATCTAGCATACCCTTTCTCTTTACGGTTAAGGGGTATAAAAACTGGCATGTTTGGTCCACCTTTCGGTAGAGAGACTACTTTAATATTCCGCCTGCCGCACAGTTCATTAGGCAGGTGGTTCCTGTTTGCTCTTCATCTATCAACTTAAACGGCAATTCATCAATGTGGAGGGCCAGCTGAAAGTTGAAAATCCCTTGCCTTAGACTGACCGCTTCACTAGTTGACATTCCCATCGTGTTTGCTTTAACTTTAATAACTTTTCAACTTTCTGCGACTTTCCTTTGTCTGCCCATTGAGCTTTGATTACTATGCCACTATGTACTTTCTAGGCACGCATCGAGGGGGTTTCTCTGTCTTTCTCTTCATCTCCAGCTCCAGCTCACTTTTCCGCCTTCTTACTTTCTTCGAATCTCCCTGCTTAAGCGGCGTGTGTTTCCTGATTGTCGCCCGTGACGTTGATGGCCGTTGGTTGTCTGCTGCCCGTGATTTGTGTCCACCCGGGGGCGCCATAAAAAACTGGGTGAAACTTGTCCGGCTCCTCCCCGCCTGTACCCCCCCAAAAGAAAAACAGTCTACCAAAGCGGAGGAACAAAAAACTAGAAGTGGTCTTGGCAGCACTCAAAACTTGGCCAAAAACACATTTCCCGGCATCCTTGCTCCCGAAATTCTAATTACTGACCGCCGCCGAATCTCTCGCCGTGCAGTGCGCCCCAAGAAACTTCGTTGGGGTATTAAGCGATAATGAAGATAAATAACTGCAAGGAAAAATACCTCAATTACAAACTTTAAGCGAACTATACCACTTCGGTAATCAAATGAGTGATCAGCAGAAACTTTTCCATGGCCCTAGGCTTTTTCTAGATTTTGCGACGGGGGATTTGCGCGGCGTTGCCCAAGACTGAGCGCTTATTGAAATTGATTTTTGATGGACGATGATGCGCACGGGGTCCCGAAAGTTCGACCGCCTTTGGCCCCACTTTTGATAGCAGCTTGTATCGGCTTCCGATTCCCAGTTCGAATTCCCCCCGGGCTGCCGAATAACTTTCCGTAAATTAGTGGAGCACTTCGCTTTCATGTTTCAATTTGTTTTAATTTAATCCTTCTGCCTTCTTGTAAGCCATCGAAAAATCTAACAAAAACAAAAGGCTGCAATCACAGAATTGATGTCCGTTTCGCATACGAACGAGAGCTCCACAAAAAATCGGAATCGAACATACAGAAAAAAAAGTTACTAAAAATATATAAATAAATATTCTTACACTCTTTATTCAAGTATTCTTTCTTGTAGGCATTTGTTGCCATTCGTATGTACTAAGAAAATATAAATAGAAATGGGTTTTATTAGTTAAATTTGTATTTAATATAATTAGCTAAATATTAGTCAATGCTAAAAAAAATTAAATAGTTAAACTATCCTTTTTTTAGAGCAATAAACATTAAATAGATTAGTTACCATTTCTTTGAGATTCAAAATTTTGATTAAATAAAATAAAGATAATATATAACAATAACATTCTTAAATGAAGATTTTTAACAAAAAACCAAAAATTTTACGAATTATTTGGCTAGTTTTTTGTATTTATAGAAAATAAATTATAAAAAAACCAATTAAAAATAAATACATATAAAATATATTATAGTCAAAACTCTTAAAATGTTTTAATTTATTAATAAAAATTACTTAAAGAAACAAAAATTTTTAGGTAAGTGCAACACTGTCATCAAAAACTAAAATGTATTTACATTTTTTTTTGGCCAAAAAACTACTTTTAAATATTAAAGACTTATAAAAAAAGATACATTTGGTTCGATCTTGATTTTATTCTTAGTCCCTCTCTGTACTTGCAGTTATTTTAAGTTAATTTTATTTATATTGCCAATTATCTTATTAACCTGTTTCGACACCCCACCCCTTTCTGCCAGTGTAAGGGATCCTTGGACCATTGTGTGTCCTGCGTGCATCGCACTTTGCGCTGCATACCGTTTGTCCCGGCCGAGCTCCCTGCTGCTGATGCTGCTGCTGCTTGTGCTGTGCTGCTGTTTTGCTGTTTCATTCAATCAAACAGTCAATCAAATAAATTGCATTCGTTATTCACCAGAACTCAATATGCTCGGCTGGCAGCGGCTCCTTGCTCGAGGGGGCGTCAGCGAGGGGGAGTGGTTTGTGGGCGTGGCAGCGGTGGTGCCGCGTACTCACACATAACCGAATTATGAGCCACCACGCGCCGTTGCTCCTGCAGTTTTAACGCTCCACACCCACACCCACACACACGGGCGCACTCACACACTGGCGCCCCTGCTTCCGGTTCCTTTTGTGGGTGCTCCACTCAGACGACTGTAAATGACGCCATTTGTTTTTTCAACGCCATTTTGTTTGAGTTTTCTGTGGGATCGTTGCTGCCGCTGCCGCTGCCGCCACCGCCACTTGCCTGGCTCCTGCAACTATCAAAATAAAATTGTTGGCAATAAAAATGTATACAAATGCAGATAGACAGGTGGGCCAGGTGGCCGGGTGGCCGGGTGGCGGCGGGTTGGCTCTGAAAACTGGCGGGATTGAAAGGAATTGTATCTGCAAGTTTTGCTGCTCGTTTCGCCGCTTTGCCAAGCAGCAAACATTATTTATTGGCCCTGCTTATGGGTGTTGTGTGTGTGCGAATTGGAATTTATTTAAATATGTTTTCCCGGCACGAGCTGCCGCACGTCTATATATAGATATATAGATATATAGATATATAGATATATAGATATATAGATATATAGATATATAGATATATAGATATATAGATATATAGATATATAGATATATAGATATATAGATATATAGATATATAGATATATAGATATATAGATATATAGATATATAGATATATAGATATATAGATATATAGATATATAGATATATAGATATATAGATATATAGATATATAGATATATAGATATATAGATATATAGATATATAGATATATAGATATATAGATATATAGATATATAGATATATAGATATATAGATATATAGATATATAGATATATAGATATATAGATATATAGATATATAGATATATAGATATATAGATATATAGATATATAGATATATAGATATATAGATATATAGATATATAGATATATAGATATATAGATATATAGATATATAGATATATAGATATATAGGTATATAGATATATAGATATCGTCGAGTGGCGGGGCAAAGTATCTGCATATCCCTGAGATACGTGTATACGGTGTATCTGCAACTAGTTGCGCTGCCCAGGACCAAGCCCAAATATTGTATAACAGGTGTTTAACAGCGAACAATAAAAGTGCTGCCGAGCATGAAAGGGCGATTGCTGAAAGGGGCGTGGCAGCTGCGAATGGCAGGCTATAAAAATGCTAGCCCAGGGCGCAGATGTGCGCGGGTATGTGGGGTTTTAGAGGTAAAAAAGGGGGGGAAAAAGGAAAACATCAGGCGAGGGTAAGCCCAGAGCCGCGGGCCAGGCAATCGGGGGGAAAAAACGGCGAGAGACGTGCGGCAGCTCGTGCCGGGAAAACATATTTAAATAAATTCCAATTCGCACACACACAACACCCATAAGCAGGGCCAATAAATAATGTTTGCTGCTTGGCAAAGCGGCGAAACGAGCAGCAAAACTTGCAGATACAATTCCTTTCAATCCCGCCAGTTTTCAGAGCCAACCCGCCGCCACCCGGCCACCCGGCCACCTGGCCCACCTGTCTATCTGCATTTGTATACATTTTTATTGCCAACAATTTTATTTTGATAGTTGCAGGAGCCAGGCAAGTGGCGGTGGCGGCAGCGGCAGCGGCAGCAACGATCCCACAGAAAACTCAAACAAAATGGCGTTGAAAAAACAAATGGCGTCATTTACAGTCGTCTGAGTGGAGCACCCACAAAAGGAACCGGAAGCAGGGGCGCCAGTGTGTGAGTGCGCCCGTGTGTGTGGGTGTGGGTGTGGAGCGTTAAAACTGCAGGAGCAACGGCGCGTGGTGGCTCATAATTCGGTTATGTGTGAGTACGCGGCACCACCGCTGCCACGCCCACAAACCACTCCCCCTCGCTGACGCCCCCTCGAGCAAGGAGCCGCTGCCAGCCGAGCATATTGAGTTCTGGTGAATAACGAATGCAATTTATTTGATTGACTGTTTGATTGAATGAAACAGCAAAACAGCAGCACAGCACAAGCAGCAGCAGCATCAGCAGCAGGGAGCTCGGCCGGGACAAACGGTATGCAGCGCAAAGTGCGATGCACGCAGGACACACAATGGTCCAAGGATCCCTTACACTGGCAGAAAGGGGTGGGGTGTCGAAACAGGTTAATAAGATAATTGGCAATATAAATAAAATTAACTTAAAATAACTGCAAGTACAGAGAGGGACTAAGAATAAAATCAAGATCGAACCAAATGTATCTTTTTTTATAAGTCTTTAATATTTAAAAGTAGTTTTTTGGCCAAAAAAAAATGTAAATACATTTTAGTTTTTGATGACAGTGTTGCACTTACCTAAAAATTTTTGTTTCTTTAAGTAATTTTTATTAATAAATTAAAACATTTTAAGAGTTTTGACTATAATATATTTTATATGTATTTATTTTTAATTGGTTTTTTTATAATTTATTTTCTATAAATACAAAAAACTAGCCAAATAATTCGTAAAATTTTTGGTTTTTTGTTAAAAATCTTCATTTAAGAATGTTATTGTTATATATTATCTTTATTTTATTTAATCAAAATTTTGAATCTCAAAGAAATGGTAACTAATCTATTTAATGTTTATTGCTCTAAAAAAAGGATAGTTTAACTATTTAATTTTTTTTAGCATTGACTAATATTTAGCTAATTATATTAAATACAAATTTAACTAATAAAACCCATTTCTATTTATATTTTCTTAGTACATACGAATGGCAACAAATGCCTACAAGAAAGAATACTTGAATAAAGAGTGTAAGAATATTTATTTATATATTTTTAGTAACTTTTTTTTCTGTATGTTCGATTCCGATTTTTTGTGGAGCTCTCGTTCGTATGCGAAACGGACATCAATTCTGTGATTGCAGCCTTTTGTTTTTGTTAGATTTTTCGATGGCTTACAAGAAGGCAGAAGGATTAAATTAAAACAAATTGAAACATGAAAGCGAAGTGCTCCACTAATTTACGGAAAGTTATTCGGCAGCCCGGGGGGAATTCGAACTGGGAATCGGAAGCCGATACAAGCTGCTATCAAAAGTGGGGCCAAAGGCGGTCGAACTTTCGGGACCCCGTGCGCATCATCGTCCATCAAAAATCAATTTCAATAAGCGCTCAGTCTTGGGCAACGCCGCGCAAATCCCCCGTCGCAAAATCTAGAAAAAGCCTAGGGCCATGGAAAAGTTTCTGCTGATCACTCATTTGATTACCGAAGTGGTATAGTTCGCTTAAAGTTTGTAATTGAGGTATTTTTCCTTGCAGTTATTTATCTTCATTATCGCTTAATACCCCAACGAAGTTTCTTGGGGCGCACTGCACGGCGAGAGATTCGGCGGCGGTCAGTAATTAGAATTTCGGGAGCAAGGATGCCGGGAAATGTGTTTTTGGCCAAGTTTTGAGTGCTGCCAAGACCACTTCTAGTTTTTTGTTCCTCCGCTTTGGTAGACTGTTTTTCTTTTGGGGGGGTACAGGCGGGGAGGAGCCGGACAAGTTTCACCCAGTTTTTTATGGCGCCCCCGGGTGGACACAAATCACGGGCAGCAGACAACCAACGGCCATCAACGTCACGGGCGACAATCAGGAAACACACGCCGCTTAAGCAGGGAGATTCGAAGAAAGTAAGAAGGCGGAAAAGTGAGCTGGAGCTGGAGATGAAGAGAAAGACAGAGAAACCCCCTCGATGCGTGCCTAGAAAGTACATAGTGGCATAGTAATCAAAGCTCAATGGGCAGACAAAGGAAAGTCGCAGAAAGTTGAAAAGTTATTAAAGTTAAAGCAAACACGATGGGAATGTCAACTAGTGAAGCGGTCAGTCTAAGGCAAGGGATTTTCAACTTTCAGCTGGCCCTCCACATTGATGAATTGCCGTTTAAGTTGATAGATGAAGAGCAAACAGGAACCACCTGCCTAATGAACTGTGCGGCAGGCGGAATATTAAAGTAGTCTCTCTACCGAAAGGTGGACCAAACATGCCAGTTTTTATACCCCTTAACCGTAAAGAGAAAGGGTATGCTAGATTCGACTAGATGGGTGTGACAAAAATTGTTCAACTCGGACCATTCCCTAAAAAGTTATGGGCAAAAAAAGAATGCAATTTCGGAAACAGCGATTCGCTGCATGCATATCTCCATCTCCCTCGCACTAGGCTCAGCTGAGTAGTGGAAATATCTTAGTTGACCACAGCGTTCTTTCTCCTTTCTTATAATAATTGACTGATCCCTTGGGTTAGCCACCTTTCTGGGTCTCAATTTCATTTTATTGCATTACGTATACGCCATATTAATTTCGGATCATGAGAACAACATCAACAAGAGCAGAACTTTCTGCGAAAACAAGACCGAAACGCAGAAATAAGGCTGGAAAGCAGAAAACTTTTAATATTTTCTATGGCAAAACTCACTCAGACTTGCCGGCTTGCCTTGCTGCAAACTTTTCACATATGTATACAAATCCTCGGCTCTGCTGTAGAATTTAATTAACAAATGCCACAAATTTATTTGCCCGGCCTAAAAAGCCTCGCCGCCAAGAGGAAGCAGGCATCTCTTTATTCTGGGGATTATTTATGGCTGGCACACTTGTTGAAAGCTGAAAGCTGCCAGTGGAAATGGAAGTGGATGCGGATGCGGATGTGGATGTGGACGTGGAACCGGCAAGTAGAGCTCCTCGGGGGCCCCAGGGGAAATGCAAATGCAAATGCAACACTTCAAAGGGAGCGGCTGTCATCGCCCGCCGACGAAAATATTCCCACAGTCATTTCGCCGGGCGGCCACATTCAAATTAAATGAGAAATGACTGAGATAATCTCGGCAGCATCAGATAACCAAAGTGCTTCATTAAATGCCGCAAAGATGCCGGTTAATTTGCCAAGGCATCCCAGTGTGTTATGGGATTATTCCTTGACCTTTGTGGCAGGTGCCATTTTCAGCAGGAATTTAAGCTGGCTCGGCCTAAGTGTGTGCTGTGCTCTCAATAAAATGATTAACCATCACATTTCATTACAAGCAATTTATAATATTTTTTGGATGTGGTATACTGATAGTTCATTTAATTTTCTTATAAAAGAATATTCTTTTTTTAATTTAACACATTTTTAATAGCTTGAGAAGCTTGTTATTATGGGAGAAAACAAAGATTCCCCTAAATTTTAAAAATTAAATACACTGGTTGGTATTTTTCAAAAATATTTAGTACAGATTAGCAGTGGAGATATTTTTATAATATACAAGTCAAGTGAATGTAACTTGTATTTGAAATCACCATTTCAGAGATGTTCTAGTCCAATAAATATTTCTTAAATAATCTTTGATGTATTTTAAATACTGAAAGTACTATTTTAGGGCATTGCTGACTGTTTAAAATTGTATAATCGAAAAAGTAGTGTTATGACCCAGTGACTGGACAAATGTGGCCACATTCTCGCTGGCCAACCAGCTTCGGTTTACTTATTTTTTGTTTCTGCTGCTGTCAAAGTTTGTTGCAATTGGAGCAGCGTACAAAGTTGCCAGCCCCATCCGCAGCCATGTCCCACTGCCAGCCATCCGACCATCCCGCCATCCGACCATCCAACCACCCAACTTCGCAACCACCCAAGGCAACATAACCCACTTCAGCAAGACTCTGAGGTCAACAAATGTAATATTGTCTGGGGGCTTAGCCTGACATGCTTGTGTCTCAGTTGTGTTGCTGTTGCTTACAATTTTTGTTGACGTTGCGCTAAGCAGCGGAAAAAAGTTACTTTTCGACTTTGGCGCCTGGAGTTGAAAGTTTTCCCTCATCTTCCGCCGCACTGCACTCGCATTTGGAGCCCACAAAAGTATGCCACAGATATTAACAAACGCGAAAAGTTGGATGGGGGGGGGTTCGTTTTGAGAGGTACAAGAGCTTTGGGGCGGGGGCTGGGCAGTGGGCGTGGCCCAGTTAGGGTTGCTGCGACTGATGGCTGCTGGCAATGAATTGACGCTCATGATTATTTACGCAAAGTGGATTAGAAAATTTTTATGGTTTCGATAAGCCGCAAATTAATTTTCCGCACAGACAGCTTCCGACGGAGGGAGCGAGGCAGAGACCGAGGGATAGTAGGGGTGTGGGTGTGTGTGGGTGTGTGTGGGCGTGGCCGCCATTCACAGTTACACACAGTGACAGATATAGCTACAGATTCAGATACAGATACACACGCTCGCAGGACGAAGCCATCGAAGGGCGGGCCAACTGTCTGTCGCCAAAGCCAAAGGCGCAAATGGGGCGAACTGAGAGGAAACCTAATAGAATTTAATTTCGAATAATTCCCACTAAATGTTAGAGCTCAAGCTATCCGATGGGGGTAGCTGGGCAATAAATGGTGAATGCCCGGTGTTAACCCTTTGGCAGGCACTATAGGGCCAGCTAATGGTCCTCCAAGATGAGGCAAGACCCATAAAAGACGGCCCGTTTTAAGGATGGTCACCCATAGTTGGTAGAACTAATTTGATTTAAATTAAACAACAATATCAGAAACCCAATACCCAACTGACAAACACTGAGATTTCAATGCCAATAGATTGGAAATTAAGCAACGAACTCAACGAGGTAAGACATCCCTCGATCTGACGATTAGTTTATTTTTAGCAGCCGAAAAAATTGAATTTTAGATTTTTCTGAAAAATACAAGATTAATTTTTATGCAAAAATTCGATTTTTATTTCCCGTTTTTCTGTCGTAACTCAGCCAAATAAAGGCCTAAAGATACAAGACCGACTGTTTTGAGCAGCTTGCTTCCATTGCTAACGATTCTCATTTTTTCATAATTTTTTTTCGAAAAAATCTTAAAAGTCAAAAACTTTAAGATGTAACTGCCAATATATGGGAAACTAAACAACGAACTCAACGAGGTAAGACATCCCTCGATCTGACGATTAGTTTATTTTAGGCAGCCAAAACACTGATTCTCTGGGTCTGAAATGTGGGATGATATGGTCTTACATCTCAGTTTCATGCCTCCTATATGGGATCGTTTGATGTTAGAAGTCCCAGCTCCTGTTTTCGCCCCTTTACTTAATTAGTCGTGCGAGTCCCGGCCCACTCCCCGTGACCAATCACCGAGGCAGCGCTCCCCAAGGCCCGCCTCCCTGCCATTGTAATCCCTCTTCCTCGCCCGACACGCGCCGTGCAGCAACTCGAGTTGAACGTTGATGAATCGTCTGCACTTTATGGAAGGCAAAAACATGTTGACGGCTCACTTGTTTCCCATATCCTGGCGCAATCCCTTGAGGACATGGCCCGAGCTCATTGCCCGCCGCCCACACGCCTGCAAATCCCCGACTAACAAGCCATATTAAAAACGTTGGGACTGCAAGTGCAGAAATCCAGATCCAGATGCATGCAAGCATATATCAAACGGCGATGGCAAAGATTTCAGCCCCCTCTCGAAGCACAGAGACGTAGTTTAGGCTAGTGGGTGTCCTAGGGGCAGGGGCAGGGGCAGGGGCTGGGAACTTATTACGTTGTTTTATTGCCATCTTGAAAACCAGGATCACGGGAAGGGCAAGAACGAGCAAAACAGTCAACTGCAACAAGATTAATGAGTTTTTTTAAATTTATTACTGCCGCTGCTGACTCACCTTCTGCTCGTCCTTGTTCTTGTGCTTGCTCTGGTCGGGCTTCTCGGGGATCTCCTCCTCGATTCCCGGAATGCACAATAAGGTTATAAATTTCACAACTACTGGCTGCCAGGGGAAACCCTTTGAAGTGTCTCATTTATTATGCGATTGCCGCTGCTGCTGCTGCTGCACTCCCGATTCTCCGATTTTCCGGCTCTCAATAGGAGTAAGGTGTGGCAGGATCCATCAGCCATCACCCATCACCCATCGCCATCTGCCCTCACCACCGCCCTAAATCAGGACTTCGGACAGCGCCCAAGGAACTCCTGTCTCCTGTCAGCATCAAGCTAAATTGTCATCAAGGGCATTTTAAAATCATTTTTCCCGCTCACTCTCGACGAGCGAGTTTTTCGTGTTAGTTGAAAATATTTCGACGTCCAAGTCACGTGATTAATTATGCTCCCAAGAGGGTCGACGGGCCGTGGATGGGGCGCGGGGAGTGCTGCAGGTGGTCCACCCCAATCCCGGCCAGCGTCCAGGGGGACAACACAACTAATGTGAGAAACGTGTCAGCCTGGTCCGCCGGAAAGGGAGCCAGGGCCAGATTTGCTTGACCATCCAGCGGGGAGCCCAAGAGGAAAATGCTCTTCCTCATTTTTAAATCAGGTCATCATCGCGCTTCCGGGACATTTAAGACCTCTGCAGCATTTCTTTATCATTTGATTAGGAAAAATTTGCATGACAAGCGCAGAGGGTTCATCTGCTCTCATTGATATTTTTCCCCTGCCTGCTTTCTATCATTTCTTTATTTCTTACAAATTTCTTGGCCTTTTCGGCTATTATTATTTATTTTTCAAATTTTCCCTGCATTTCTTTAAGAGAAATAAATAATGGAAAAAAGTCTTAGACTAGTCTAGGTAGACGTTTAAATTCGTGGAATTTATTAGTATTTTACTTTTCTGCTTGGCTTATAGTTTATTATCTGGCGCTTGTATTTTGATACCATTTTTTGCTGAACATTTTTGCCCTTTTTGACCACAATTTCCATTGAGCATAAAATGGGATTGAACTGTGGGCAGTTGTGCGTTAATTTGTGTCAAGGTTTCACCGATAGGCGCTTCCGTTGCCCCTTTGAGCGTTTCGCGGTTTGAAGTCCTGGTTAATTTTTTCTGCCCCCGGGGTCATAACCCAGCGCCCCATTGCCAGTCCTCGGCCCCAACCACGGCTCCAGCTTGTGCGGCGAGTATCAATTATCGTTCATGGCGAGAAATGCATCAAATTGAAATGTTCATCCATGCATTTGCCGGACTGGGCTCCCCGCTCCCAGGCAAATGCTGTCGTTGCTGCCATCCATCGATCTGGGCTCCGACTGGGCCTAGAGCCCGTCGTGCCCCCCAAACACCCCCTGCACACCTATTTTTTTGCTCCGCTCCGTAGGCTGTGGCAAAGGGTTCAACGATTTTCAGTTAAAAACCATTCGAGTGGATGAACAATATTTATTGGTTTCCATGTAGGTCGTCTCCGTCAGTGGGAGTTGCCATCATTGTGTGTGCAAGGGGGTGTATCTGTGTTGACCATGTCCAAACTTCCGGTGGCAAAAGGCGGAAAAGAGCTAGCCGTGGGTGAACTGAACCGAGCTGGTCAGTGCCATTAGTTTCTACCGATCGGAGTCTCTTAAAATTCCACTGCAGATAGTATTAAAAATAGTTAATAGGCGGCGAGTCAGTGGGAATCAGGCAAGCCATTTCACATCTTTAATACCTACCTGACATTTAAATAAGTGTTCTAGCTTAAAGAGTTGCCTTTTCTCACAAACGCAAGGATACATTTTATTGTTGTCATTTTGCCAGAAATTCCAAATGCAAATTATTTCCATATAACCTTTGTTCATGGAATGATGAATGCACCAGATTTTTTATTTACATTTAATATAATATAAAGAAAAATGTGCCTAATCAAAGCATTTTAATAGAATTAGAAACAAATTAAAGTTTCACAAATAGTACCTAAAAATAAGACTTGTTTTTTTTTGGATTTCAGAGTGATAATGAAAAATTCAATATTTTTAGTATATACTGACATTTTCAAAGAGAGCAAAAAGCAAGAAAGACACCTAAACCTAAACTTAATATAGAGAGTATAGTGTTGAATATCTAGAGGTTCCACCAGTCTTTCTTGCTTATATTCACAAAATTTTAAGTATCTTCCTCGCCTTTTGCTCTCCTTAAAAAAGTCAGTATATACTAAAAGCATTGCATTTTTCATTATCACTCTAACATTATTGAGTGCTAAAAATACCACGTTGATACCGACACTTTACATCTTGTTCACACCAATCCATGAACTATGGACTAAGAGCTCTTTGAATTATTGATACCGCATATTAAGCAATTATTAGCTTACTAGAAAGGGGGCTCACTTCGGGCGAAGACAACTGCAGTTCTGTTTATGCAATCGACTGGTCGCCCCTTCTGCGGTTGCCAATGGGTGGTTTCGGCGATGGGTGCTGTGATTAAAGGACACCAGCCCGCCAACCGCCGCGGATTAGTGGGACCCGGAAATAAACACACAAATGCGCACTCACACTCTGGTATACTGGTGGCAATGCAATGTCGGATTTGCGGCCGCGTTTTCGTCCTTTTCGCCATTTTTCGCCTGCTTTTTTTCGGTTTTCTGCTTTTTCTCTGTGGCAATTTCACATGTACGGCCTATGCCGAAGCTCTCGTGTGCGATTTTACGGCTTCCGGTGGTGCTTCTGGGGGTGGCAGTGGGGGGTTGGGGTGTGCCGGTGACATCGGACAACATAGAACCGTCACCCACAGAGGCCCCGACCCCTGATCAGCCCCCCGACGACCCGCGCACTCCCCCACCAACCACGGCAATTCACCCTTTCATCCAGCGCTATAAAGTTCAATCGAGTCAGTCAACAATTGGCACAGAGAAAAATACACAGAGATACAGATACAGATACATGTGTGTCTCTCTGTCTGTCTGGCCGTTGTCAAAGTCAATTGGGTGGCTCTGTGTGTGTGGAGGGGTGGTTGGGTGGGTTACTACTGGCACCACTCAAATGGACGGCGGTTTTGGCAAAAGGTTAAAGTTTTTGCCGCTCTCGATTCTTTTTCACTTTCGGGTAGGCTCAATACTTAAATACATTTGATTGTAATTCGCTTTTAAATTCGATTCGATGCGATTTGTTATTGGGCGTAATGGTCCGACATCTGAGCTCGCCGGATCTGTGCCGAAATGTGTATTTGTGTTTTTGGGGGGGTGGCGAACTGAGTCCGGTGTTCATTTTGGTTATTGTCGGGTTTTTGGGGGGGCTTGCGCTCCGGGTCGACTTACATATGTGATTAATGCGGGTCGCCAGTTCAGTCCAGTGCCGACGATCGTGTGTGTGTGATTGCAGGAGGTCCTCACCTTGACTTTATCTATCACTGGGTTTTCCGTAAGTGGGTATCGCTGGAACGCTTGTCCTATATTTGCTTTTGCAGTTTGCTTAAATATAAAAGTTATACTCAGGACCAATTACACTTCAGACCATTGAGAAGCCAAACGCTTGAAGAACTTGTTAAGAGCGTTGCCACCTAATTTAAGCAGAGCTAAGTTGGCTGCGCCACCACAACGAACTTATTCGTTTGAGCGCAACTGTACCTTGACTTACTCAAATATGAAAATGCGATGGATACTTTGCTTTACTATAAAAAGAAAGTGCAATTATACAAGGCAACGTTTCCTATAACAAATAAAAGCAATTTGTAAAACTTACAACGAGAGTTGCCACCTAGTTTAAACTTTGAACTTATTCGACTGAGCGAAACTGTACCTTTCTCAGTCAAGTATGTAAATTCGAAAGTTTCTTTTGCTCTGACCCCGAGTCCAACGAATTCACAGATTTGGTTTTCCAAAAGGTCAACAAATCTGTTGCGCTTACAACATCGATTTCTCGCATCTTTGATCTTGTAGTTGTTTCTCGTTTTTCGACTCAACACCGCCATTGAATCCCCTGAAAAGTTTCGATTTGTTTAATTCGTTGCCGGCGTTGTTGTACTCTGTTTGGTAGTTGTGTGGTCTTTGGCAACAAAGTTTTACGGCATGTCGCACGCACCACCACCAACGCCTGAGCACCCACCTTGCCCCATGGTGCACCACCGAAACATCTCCACCACCCCTCCGCCCGGCGCGCAAATCATTTTCAAATACGAAACTTTGGCAAGTTGCCTGTGCAATAAAGTTGTTTGTGCGTGGAGCCCCGTAAACCCCACTCCTTCCCAGCCCAAAACTGTAGCACACCTGGGTCGATGGCTTGTAACTCTTTGGTTTTATGTAGCAGGTAATTTGTGTGTTTTAAAACTGTGAAACGTAAATTTAATGGAACGTTTAGGTGTTGTAAGGAAGCGCCGGAGTTGCTGTTGCTGCTGGGGGAAGTGCGGTTACATGGCTTGTTGTTTGCTCGGCATGCGAATGTTCCTGGGGCTTAGCTTTTCCTGCAGTCGATTGGAGCGGCAAACTGCAGCAAACTTTCGATTGTGCTCTCGGATACATCTGAGCCTCAGTCTGCCCGGGAATTTTCATATTTGTCTCCGTGTCCAGATAGAGATAGAAATTGTGCAATGGCAAAAAACTGAAAAGCAAAAGATGTCATCAGAAGAAAAGGCAAACGCCATATGCTGGTTATAAGTACAAAGCCCGAGGCTACTGATTTCAAACGTTTTATCGTGCAAAATCAAATTTGAAAGTCATTAACGAAGTCCTTGGAATTGTAATTTATTGTTTAAAATAACATATAATAGAAAAATTGCTATAAATGTTTTTATAAAATTTAAAGTCCTGGTTCACAAAGATTTTCCATCCGAATTGAAATTTCCACACAAAAAGAAACTAGGAAAAAGTCCTCCAACTTGTCATTGCTGTCTGGAAGAATTTTATTTTGGTAGAAAGAAAAAGGATTTAAAAATGTAATCCATACCCTTATTCACCATTAAAAACAAAAGAGGTCTGTGCGGGTCCTATGTTTTCTCACGATTTGATACTCATCGTTCACCTTTCGGACTTTTCCCCTCTTCATAAAATTGTGTAAGATGTCCACCACTATATCGAACAGGTCTATGATCCTAACGTGGATGACCCCTTGGATTGTATGCAGGATTACATCCATGCTCGCGGTGCCACCCACGGAATCCAGGGAATCAATCACCAATCTCGCAAACTGCTCATTACCAGGCATATTTTCTAGTTTTCCAAAAATTACTTAGAATTTAGAAGAAATACAAATTTTAGACGTCCAAACAATACCAAAGTAGATTTAAGAATTTGTTGAGACAAGGGGAGATTTAATTTAGTTATCAAAACCTACTTGGGAGGCAGAAAAAATATTTAAAACTACTTTCGACTCTTGAACGATAATTTACAAGAATTTTATATGCAACTTCATTCAACTTCAATTGCCATTTCAGAAATTGTTTTGAATTTTTTTTAATGATCTAATTTGAATGGGCATTAAAATCAAAATGTTTCGCTGACCATACCTATGAACTAAATTCCTATCAATTAAATAATTTTATTGAACATTTCAATTAAATTCAGCTTAAAATCCATCAAAAAAAGGATTGAAAGAAAATAGAGAAAATTCTTTCATTAAGTTTTTCTTCTTCATTTAAGGTCTCAGAGGCTCCGAGGTCGCCTTTCAGTGGCTTCACAGCAATAAATAAATATATATTTTATGAGAGCGCTGAGATTACAGCCAATTGATTGGGAAAGCGGCTTTCCTGATCGAAAATGCATTGCATTCAGTGACAGCTAAGCCATCGTAGAGGGAAAATTAAAATGTTATGTTCAGCCGTTGGGCCGGCAATTGAAATGCATTGAATGCACTGGCCCGGTGGCCAGGTGAAGGGCTGCCAAGGTGAAAGGTGGCCGGGGGAAGGCAGGCAGGTGCCGGGCAGTCGCATAGCCAGAAGCCAGCCAAAGTCGAGAAAAGACATGCTCCAGCAGCTTAGGCTCGGACCCGAGTCCTTTATCCCAGCTCCTTGGGTGGCCGCTCGTCCTGCGCGTCCGGAGCGTCCTTCGCCTCGTAATAAATTGTATAACATTTTAGCTGGCCGCACAACTAACTCATAATGCAGCAGGCAATGAAGTGACTTCCAAATGGCCCCGTGGGGCATCCAAAAGAGCAGCCGGAGCAGCCGGGGCAGCCTTGCAAGTGGGTGGCCGGCATTCGGTTTAGACAAAGGCAGCAGGAAAATCAGCTTACAAAAGCCGCTTCCCCTGGCCCTGGCCCTGCCCCTGCCCCTGCCCACTCCCGGCTCCGCCATCCTTGCTCCTTTCAAGCCGTAATCTCCGTAAATCACTCGAAGCTGTTGGCCAAATATTAAGTGAGCCAACCTATCTGCGCCTCGGTTTCCATTCGGATCCCCTCTATTTGAGCGGCAGGAATTTCAATTTTAATCTGATTGATGGGCAGTCGGAAGGACAACTATTTCCCCGGGCCCTCCGAGGGACTTAGGCGAATCTTCGCCGAGAAGGTAGTCGCCTCTTTTCCATTGTTGCGGCCACTCGGCCATAAATTCAGCAAATCCAATTAATCTAATAAGATGGCGAAACAGGGCAACCTGATTCCATATTTCCTGATAACTTGACCTCATTTTCGGTTGCTTATGGTGGCATACGTGTATAGGTTTTCCAGGTAATGCCCTTTATTTACCCACTGAATTAATTTATTTTTGAATTTGTATCATTATTTATAATAAAGAAAAAAATTATGGGCTTACATATCATATTTTATAGTTATAATCATTGAAATATGTAACCGCGAATTCTTCAGTAAAAATCAAAGATATATGTATATCTATCAGTGGCATGGAAAGAAAGTCTTCCAATGCTATGATATTATAAATGATATGATATTAAAAATCATGATACATACTAGAGAACTACAGCTGAATTCTTTGGCACAAATGAGTAATACATAACATATTTCATAGTTGTAATCATTCAAATGCGAAACCGCGAATTCTTCAGTAAATGGCGTATTTGTGTATATTTAATTCTTATGATATTTAAAATTATGATACATACCAGTGGACTACACATAAATTCTTTAGATCAAAAGAAAATATATGAGTCAACAGAACATATTTGATAGTTGTAATCATTTAAAAACGAAACCGCGAATTCTTCAGAAAAAGGCGTACTTACATTTATCACTCTTACACCTTTCTTTCAGTATATAGAGCCCTGGATTAATTGATATATCATATAACAACACGAATTCTTCAGAGGAAGATTTAATACAATTCACCAAAAAATCCAAAGGCCTCATATGAATAATAAAACTTCCTTTCTCTCAATTTTAAGAAGTGAAGTAGTAGTATTTTATATAAATCGTAATATCCCATAATACCAGCCTAACTAATTTCCTACTTGGATCTATATTACCTCCACTCCTTCGTGCCAATTTCAGCTAGTGGGTTGATGGCCACATTCCATCGGCATACTCCGTGTTTTCACACTTTCAAGTATTTACACTCCCCCGGGGCCTCATCCGAGTCCGTATCCCCGCCAGGCCCCTGCCCTCGCCCTGCTTTATTGCATTTAAATATGTTTTGTATTTTATACTCTTTGCCAGCCGATGTTTGCATAATGACAAAATTTGCGAGGACCTTTTATGCGGTTTTTTGTTCATTTTTGCCTCGGCATCATCTTGCTCTGGGAGCCTGGCAACTTGACAGCTTGGGTGCGCGGTGCGTTTCCTTTTTTTACGACTGCCGAATGGTTTGTTTATAATAATTTTACGTTTCTGTCGCTCCCGGCAGCTTGGAAATTACTTAGTTATGTAAAGTAACTCATTTTTTGGCCGGGGAGTGGCTCGATGAAGGCGCCCGAGATGGGGTGCCAACTTGATGGATTCGCAGAGCCAGTGCCTTCGTACTTGGGAGCCGCTGTGTTCTCGCCTCCTAAATTATTCACTGGGCGCGTGAAAGTATTTTACATACGCTTTCACTTTACTTTCCCCCACTCCCACATACAAATATATATTTATAATATATTATATACATACGGGCCACTGTCTGTGGGTGTGTTTAAGTGTTGAGTGCACATCGCTTGATGTCACACCAAAAAGTCATTCAATATTTATGCATATTACGCATTCGCCCCGATGGCCCCAGCATCTCGAACTCGTTCTCTTCTCACGCCGCTGTTTCATGCGCTTAAAAGTGCAAAAGTATGTTTCTTTGGGAAAGGATTGGCCAACTTGTGTAGGGAACCTAATTGAAATGGCCCGGAGCCTCGCCGGCCATCCATTCCGATCCCCCATCACTTAACACTTGGCCAGTGGCCTGGGAGCCCGAGATTCGACAACACAACTTGTACATTTGTTGATGCAATAAATATTTGAATTTATTACTCAATTATGGGCCGGGCCTCCCCAGTCTTGCGGATACTTTCGAAAAACAATTTTATAGGCAATTTACTTCAATTAAACGATTTAATTTATTTTGTTCGTCCGCTCCAGCGCATGCCCAGCAACTTTTCCACTGCAAAGCGATGGCTGCAAGTGCGCCCAGGTCTCCCAGGAAAACCCATCAGCAGTTTTTGGCCGCAGGAAACCTTTTGTTTCGGATACCCTGGGTTCTATTTGGGAGGATGCATCACACTGAGTAACTTGTAGACCCGTATATATACAGGCATTACCCATGATCATAGAGCAGCACCACACTCCTATCAAAAAATAAAAAACAACAATGCAATATACCTTCTACACATTTTTATCAAGTATAATTTTTCTCTCTTTAAATCTCTGTCATACCATTCTACAAATATCAATTTGATATTCGCAGTGTACATTTATTTGCATCATTTTTCTATCTTATCTCTAATATCGATAAAGAGAAACAAATTAAAATATATGGAGAAAGAGAGCAAAAAGCAAGTTGGCTAACGCATCGATCATACGCCCTGTATCTAGATAAAATACGTAATATTATCAAAATTATATCTTATCAAGTACTTATTTTAATTAAAATAATATCCTATCTTATCAATAATATCTCTTTTTTTTGAACAGACAAAATTAGTTTCTATGGAAGATCGTAAATGGGTATTGTAATGGAACTATCCCTTTCAGAACCCTGATTCCTCCAGGGTATTTGATGGTTTAGGGGCAGAGTGGTTCCTTCTTTGTTTCGGCATTGTTTGCTTGCCCCCATGCCCCACTATGCAGCACTTCTACCGCCTCAGGGGGAATCCCCGCCATCGCAACGGCGACCGCGGCTTGCGTTGATTGTTATTTTATTGCCCGCATAGAGAACATCACATTGCGAAATTCCGAAAGCCAAAATTGTGTTTGCCGTTGTTTTGCGGTTGAAATCTCATTTCAGCCTTTTAAGCCCCCTCCAGCCATTTGGCGAGAAATTTTAGCAATTAATGTCTGGACACAAACTTGTGTTAAGTACACAACTTTCAATGGGAGGAAAATAATAATTCACAGCCATAAATGCGGAAAGAAATCGAATGGAAATTGGGCAAAACCGCAGGCACTACATATTTGTGCATTTAAATTTTGGCCAAAAACATTGCTTCTATTATAATCAATCAGTGTATGTTCTACGTTGACTAACAAAAAAATAACATATTAATAGATGTACTGATAAAAAAAATTGAACTATAATGTAAGGGTCATCATATTGAATTGAAAATTGATTATTTTATTTTATATTTATTTAAATACAAAAACAATGTGAAGGAAAGCTAATTAATTTGGGTAATTTTAAAAAAACTTTGAAACGAATACGTTTCCATATTTACCAATAAGTTAAGAAATAAAATTATGGCTTCATAATAACATTTAACCTGGGTTAAATAGGATTCACAATAAATTAAAAACACAGCAAGAAATATTACCAAAAATTTCATAATAATATTGGATCTGCCTAAATTATTATACTCAAAATGCAAAATTTATTACTTAACCTGCAAAATAAGGTATATAAGTGGACTTTTAACTCCCTTCCAAGCTTCGACAATAATTTTAAAGCACAAATCAAATACAGAAAATCCTTTTACATGTTAAGCACATAAATTCTCACAATCCTGCATACCTTAGGATCATTTTAATCCCCATTTTTGATAGGTGTACACCCGATTTCGGGTTAGAAGTCGGGCCCCCGGGGCGGCGCACACACATTATATCATCCTGGCGACTGCGCCCTTCTGGCGGCGTGTCATCTAGTTATTAGCCAGCACTTCACCCACTGCCAAACACTTGCCTTGGCTTTGCGGCAATTCATTTAAATATGCAAATTAAGGGGCAAGTAATTAAATAAATTAAATGTTTTCGAGCCACGCCGCAAATTCACAAAACTTATCTCCGCCTACGCCCACTCACCTCGTTCCCATCCTCCAGAGCCACCTCCTCGTCCTCGTCCTCGTCCTCATCCTCAGCCACAGCCACATCCACATCCACATCCTCTTTGTGTCATGTGCTAATTTTTGCATGTTGATTTAAATTAACATAAATAAACAAACGAGCAAATGAATGCCTGAGTGAGTGCAGGAGGGGCCTTATTTTATGGACATGTCCACGCCGAGGCATATGCATATTTACGCAGGCCCCCGGCCCACAAAGCACCCGCAGCCATAACTCGCCTGCATAATAAACAAAGCAACAGCGGCAGCAACAAATACCAATAATAATATTAATTGCAATTACACTCAACTCACTGCCAAGCACTTGTTGTTTGGCCGAGTCTTCAAATTGTTTTGTTTTCATTGCCCATTAATCATGCTAATCGCCCAGGAATGCGCACTTTCGAAAACAATTTAAGACTCATGCTGCCGAGCTTCAACTGTTGCCTTAAAGCAGCCGGGAAAACTGCACACTGACTGGGGAGCTAAGACGAATGGCTTGTGCTGGAAAAATTTTCATTTTTAAGTGTTTTTAGCGTTTTTTGGGCATTTTTGGAACGCTTATGCAACTCTTTCTGCCACTTTTACACTCTCACTGCACTTCCTGCTGTCTCTTTTATAAAGTTTAATATAAATAGGATGTCTAAAATTGTTTTTTCATTTCGAATGTAAGAAAATATTTGTAGAAAATTTTGGAATATTTTTAAATAAATAATATATTTTTTTGGTTTTTTTTTTTTTTGTTAGTCAATGCCGTAGTTTTTATATTACAACAACAAAAGCAAAAGAAGGAGGAGGAACTCACCAGGACTCGAACCCGGACCGGTGGTTTTGATGTTACAACTGGGAGTCAGCTCTACTCACACAGCTACCACCGGCGGCGAGGTGACAGCTCATAAAGGCTACCTTAAGCCTCACCTACTGGGTTTTCCAAAACATTTCCTCTGTTACAATTCTGAAGTCGGTTCACCAAGCAGGCTTTTCCGCTGACATTATTTATTTCATTATTTCCAAATAAATTTTATGTTTTACGACACGTTTTCTTGATTAAAAGAAATGGCTTAAATAAGAAAAAACTTTTTTTGTTTAAAAAATAATTACAAATATTTGTTCTCAAATGCAGACGTCATTTTTTTGAGTGTTTCTTTAGAAGCATCCACCTACCTGGAGAGGCGCTTTTCCTGTATTTCAGCCATGGCTGTGAAAATTTATTTAGGCTTAGAAAACTTCCAAAATTGCATAAATAGGATGCCTAAAATTGTTTTTTTTTTCATTTAGAATATAAGAAAATATTTGTAGAACATTTTGGAATATTTTAGAATATTATAGAATATTATAGAATATTTTAGAATATTTTAGAATATGTTAGAATATTTTAAAATATTTTAGAATATTTTAGAATATTTAAGAATATTTTAGAATATGTTAGAATATTTTTTTAAGACAAAATAAGAATTCCACTTGTAAAATGTACTACGAATTGTTCCTTTAACTCATCATTAATACCAGGAAAAATTGTGTTTTCTTAGAGATGTAAGCTATTTTAATAATTGATGCATTCTTCTTAATATTCAAAAGTCTCTTATTGATTTTAATTAATTACAATTTACAAAGAATAGATTTTAATGTTTTTAAGATCAGTGGACTATTATACATTTGAAAAATAAGATAAAAAAAAGCATAGGCTCTAAAAAAAAACTCATTTGGAGGATAAACTAGTGTTATATTGAATTAGCAGTATAAATGTCAATGATTTAAGAAAAGTTGTGATAAAGTGAAGCAAGATAAAAATGTTTTTTTAAGCCTTAGCGCCTAAAAGTACTAATAATAGCGGCAGAAAAAGCACTGGATAAGGGTTCCAGGCCGGAGGTGATTAATCTCGGCTCTGGGAAACGCCAACTTTTGGGACCTGTGAACATGCATCGCCCCATTTTGCGACCTGGATTGCATTAATTAGCCGCAGACACCCCGATGACATCATTCGCTGGCTCACAACAACGGCATAATCAACGGCCCAAGGAAGCTGTCAGTAAGTGCGGCTGCCTAATTGCCATTTAAGCAGCCCATCTCCATCTGACCCCGGGTTTTTGCCGGGCCTTCTGGCTCCGGGTTCGATTGGGGGAATGCGATAAGACGGCAGGTCGAGGACGTCCAGGCCGCAGAGGCTGTGCCGCAGGCAGGATTTATGAGTCGACAGCGCTCCCACTAAGCAGCTTCGATTCGCTCGCCTGCCGGTTGCCAGGCAGCCGGGATAAGCCGCAATGATAAAAATAGGCAAATCCGACGAAGGACTCTGGCAACCGCTGCCCCACCTTGCGGCACAACCACCGAGTCACCACACACCACCGACTCCCCCGACTCCCCGACTCCACCGACTCCACCTGTGTGTGTGCGTCGATTCTCTGTGGGCGCAAAAGTGTCTGGCTGAAACTTGCGCATGACATGCGAACAAACAAGTGCCATAAATAAATTTAAATTGCGCTAAAAATCGCACGCTATTATTATTATTTATTATGTAAGCAATTTGCTGGCATTTCTGTATACCCACCAATGTGGGCCAGAGTGTGTGGGCTTCACCCCCTCTGTGTGTGCGAGTGCGCCACAACACCAAAAGTTTATTAGAACTTTGTCATAAAGTCAAAGTTCGACCACTTTAAGAGTCGGCAGTTGCGAAAATGTCGGCAATTTTTCTTCGTCGCTATGAAGAGCGGTTACTCTGATACACCTTGAAATATTCTTAATGGGTTACATTTATTTTATAATAATTCCCATTAATTAATTTTGGAAAAAATAAAAAAGAAAACGCCATATTCGATGGATCAGCTAAAGGGTGTGCGACAGAGATGGACATATGCGTGCAACAAAGTTGCTGTTTCAGTCGCCTCGTATGTTGTACGTTGTACCGTTGGTCATGGTTTAAAAATAGTCGAAAAAAGAGGGGGGCATTTGGATTGGAAACTCATTATAACGAAATACGGAAAAGATAAAAAATTATATACTTCTATCATATTTCATACAAGAAAAAATGCTATTTTGCTTAACAAAAATAAAATATTTTTTTTGTTTTTTAGGTACATTTTTTACTGAATCCTTTTTTTTTTTTGTTAATCAATGCCGTTGTTATTTTTTCTTTTTTTTTTAATTGGGTTCACTTTATGCTTAATCCTAAATTTAGTTTTGTTCAGAGTTACGAGAGCTAGTTATTTCCATTGTTATATTTTTATATTGCACCAACGAAAGCAAATGAGGAGGAATTGGAAGGAAAGCCATGCCATTTCAACTCACCGGGACTCGAACCCGGACCGGTGGTTTTGATGTTACAACTGGGAGTCAGCTCTACTCACACAGCTACCACCGGCGGCGAGGTGACAGCTCATAAAAGCTACCTTAAGCCTCACCTACTGGGTTTTCCAAAACATTTCCAATTCTGAAGTCGGTTCACCAAGCAGGCTTTTCCGCTGGCGCTTTTCCTGAATTTCAGCAATGGCTGTGAAAATTTATTTAGGCTTAGAAAACCTCAAAAATTGCGGAAATTGCTGTGGATATTGCCTTGTAAAGTATGTTCTGAGGCTCCTTTTTGCTCAGCTCTCTATTTAACGTCCCAGAAGTGACGAATACCTATGATACCCTTAATTTTTATAGACAATAAATGGTATAACAGTGCGGTGAGTAGTGGTATCCCATAGTCGGGATGCTCGACTGTAGCGTTCTTTATTGTTTGTTTCTGTTTTGCAAATGCATACATGCACACACATATACACTTTATTAATAGACAATAAAAATAATTTGCATTTAAACATTCAGTTAATGTATATGTAGCTTGTATAATAATAATGTTTCAATATTTGTATTATAGTTATCGTTTCTTCAACTATCATATAGTACATATATAGAATACAAAAGTCGTCGGCTGGATGCCGCCATGGATACAGGGGGGTTTCGATAGTACGCCCCCTCAACCACCCACCCCCCATTCTCTCCATTCCCCTGCCCCACGAAATGATTGGGGAAAATCATAAATGCTTCTATAATACAAGAACAAACGGTGTTCTGCATTTGATTTAGGGAGGGAAAAACGAAACTTAAGGATAAATGCATTCTTCGCTTGTATCTGAATCTAACAGAAACTAAAGGGAAAGTGACTCGAATTTCCTTCAGGCGAAGATCTGTGACTGAGTGTTCTGTATCTTATAGCTAGACTCTGGGACTGATTTCGATTTGGTGCCTATTTAAATTCCATAGATTTACGTGGCTGCTGTTGGCTCTGGTTGGCTCACATCATCTTGGTCTGATATGTTTTTCCTTCGTACAAAAGAAAACGCGTTCGGTTGGCTATGTATCTCAGTATCTGAGCAATTATTAGTTAATTGGTGTTTATTTGAGTTTCTTCCTCTGCTTCATAGGATGGTAAATTAAAGATAAATCAACAAATTGCATACTAAGAAAACAAGTGAACTTAAATACATTTTAAACGTAATCACTCAGTTGTTTCTGGCAACTCAAAAGCACACTGTTCGCCTCTCACTCGACACTCCCATCTCTATCTCCATCTCCTTCGATTTCACACTGCCCCTAGACCTTCTCTACACTCCTATCCCTAACTTAGGAACTTCGACTTAAAGGTGTTTTTCTGAAAAAAGGTTGGGAACTTTCGAATTCTCTAGAATGCCAAGATACAGAGTTGTAAAAAAGAGCGGAGCACAGATAAAAGAAAACCCATCCTCGGGCTGCGAGCTGCGAACCTTGTATCATTATAATACAATATACATGGATAGTTCTACAAATAGCTAAGTTACATTTACGGTTTATCGTTATCATATCTATATATATATATATATGTATATCAGCCCCATTGGGTGTATGTTTCTGTGTTCCATAGCGCACACACCCACCCCATATAGTTGGTAGCTCGTGCGTTCACATTCAAATGTAGTTAAAGGTCCCCTAGATCCCGCTCCAGGATCCTTGAATCCCTCGGAGCACGACCGTGAATTTATCGTCAGTTTCGATCATTTTCTTAGGCACAATGACTGACGGTCTTTCGACAAAAAGACAAAAAGACAAATGGCAAACAAAAAGCGGGCATAACCTAGGCCATAAGGTCCGGCAGATAGGATCTCCCGAGCTTTGGCTTGACCTCCATCGCTATCTCTATCTTTGGCTCGTTCTGAGATCGGGTTCGGGCTGTTCCCTCTACCACACCTCGCACTTCTCGGTGGGGTTCATCCGCTTGCCGGGCTTGCACTGGAACACCTCGGCGAACTCCTTCATGTTCGACAAGGTGCCGATCACCCGGAACTGCGACGGCGAGTGCGGATCCTTCTCCATCTGCAGCAGGTTCGTCTCGTCCGTGGTGCTGGAGCACCAGACCTGGTCGGGGGAAATTGATCACTATTAGCTGTGAGACTCCCACTGATGGAGGAAAGTACTCACCTGGGCGAAGGACACGAAGAACAGCTGCGAGTGGGTGAGATTCAGGCCGGGCAGCTTCAGGACATCCACGTCGCGGTCGCTCTTGGTGCGCTGGTAGGCGTGGTAGGCCGCCTTCAGGCCCCCATTGTCGGCTATGTTTTCGCCTATTGAATTAATAATAATAAAAAAGATTTATATAAATCTACTTTATTAAAATTTAAATAAATTATTTATATTAAATGGAAAATAAAAAAAAAAACACTATTTGGTTTAACATGGAAAACAAATGGAAAATATTTATCTTTTCCTATACAAAATAATATAAGTCTCTATTCCGGTTAACAAAAGCAAAATATTTTTTTGTTTTTTTTTTTAAGGTACACTTTTTTTTATTTCATTATATTTTTTTTTTTAATTTTTTTTTTTTGTATTAACTTTTTACTTAATTCTAGATTTGTTTTTTTTCAATGCAGAGATTTTTTTTATTGGGTTCACTTTATGCTTAATTCTAAATTGGGTTTGTTCAGAGCTACGAGAGTTGTTATTCGGAAATGTTGTTATATTATACCAACGAATGCAAGTTAGGAGGGATCGGGAAGCCATGCCATTTCAACTTACCGGGACTCGAACCCGGACCGGTGGTTTTGATGTTACAACTGGGAGTCAGCTCTACTCACACAGCTACCACCGGCGGCGAGGTGACAGCTCATAAAGGCTACCTTAAACCTCACCTACTGGGTTTTCCAAACAATTTTCCTCTATTCGAATTTTTCCGAGCAGGCCTTTCGATTAAGGGCAAAGTGCCTGTTATTGAAACGGGTGCAGTGGTTGACCAGGTCCGTTAGCCCTTATATAGGATTATTCCTTATTTCAGAGGAAAACCTTATCTAATAGAAGGAATAAACGTTCTAGGACTGCCAAAAATGTTGTTTCTTCATCTTGCTGTTAGATGCCTACTCCAATTCTTCACCAGATAGTCCTATTCACTTGAGTTATTAAATATGTTTTAGTGTTGCAAAAGATTTCTCGCGTTAAACCAACACTGGTCTACCTTTTTAAGGGCGGTAAAATATGATTTAAAGTTGAATACAGATACATTACAGACTCGAAATACCAAGCGATTCATTGATCTCTTAAGTAAATATAGAAAATCCATTTTAAACAATATTAAAGAACCTTATATTTACATTATCTTTGTAAAGCCCATTTTTATATCCTTACAGAGCGAAAGAAATCTATCTACAACACGCCGAAAAATACAAAAGAAGCTTTAAGGGTTCTTTTCCTTGCAGGTCTTATATAAGTCTGAAACTTCTGGATAGGACCTCTTCATAATGGAACCCTAAGCTCATGTGATCTTTCACTTTAAGTTATAACATTTTTGAGATAAAAGAATATCCAAATGAATTGTTTTCTAATCGGGAGACTATCTTAAAAATCCACCATTTCAAAGTGGCAATATACAAGTCTTTAAATAAAAAAAAAAGTATTTTAAAAATGAAAAAATCTCTGCGATTTTCTAAAATTAAGGACCAACATCCCGAGACCCACTCCACTCACCCAGCGTCTGCTTGCCGTTGAGCGTGCGTCCGTTCATCTTGTAGCCACTGTACTGGCGGGCGATGCACTCGGACTTCTCGTTGAAGCGCTCGATGCTCTTGGAGTCCCACCAGCGGTTGATGTTGCCGAACTTGTCGTACTCGCGCCCCTGGTCGTCGAAGGCGTGGGTCAGCTCGTGGCCCATGACCACGCCCATGGCGCCGAAGTTCAGGCTCTTGGGGTTGTTGATGTCGAAGAAGGGCGTCTGCAGGATGCCGGCGGGGAAGACGATCTGGTTCTTGGTGGGCGTGTAGTAGGCGTTCACCGTCTGCGGGGTCATGCCCCAGTTGGTCTTGTTCACCGGCTGGTCGAGCCGCTTCAGGTTGCTCTTTAGATTGTAGATGGCCACCTGGATGTTGTTCTCGAAGTAGGCGTTCGGCGTGATGTTCAGCTCGGCGTACTTCTTGTCCAGCTCGACGGGGTCCAGGATGTAGTCGGGGAAGCCGATCATGTCCGAGATCTCGTTGGCCTTCTCGATGGCCTTCTCGCGCGTCTGCTTGTCCACCCAGGTCAGGTTCTGTAGGTTCATCTTGAAGGCCTCGCGTATCTCGGCGATCATCTGCTCGGCCGCCGGCTTCGACTCGCCATGGAAGGCCTGGCGCACGAAGATCGCGCCCACGGCGAAGCCAACCACATTGTTGGTGTCCGAGACGCAGTAGCGCCAGATCTCCTCGCCGCCATCCGAGCCCATCAAGGCCTTCCTCACGCCCTTGTACGCGTCCCGGAAGGGCTTCGACAGGCAGCTGGTCAGGGTGCGAACCGCCTGCCAGACGAGATAGTTGTTCAGGGTGCTGCAAGGGATGAGGATTAGGCACTTTAAAGTCGAGAGCATTTAAATAACCATAATGATAGAACTGGTGAGGAGATCACCTATATAAGATAATCAGAAAAATAAGTTCTGTTGCGTCCAAGGACCTCCTAGGCCGAAGGACTTTTCTTCTTTTTCAAATATTAATTTTAGTATTATCTATGTACTAGCTTGATTTTTATATACTTTTATAAAATGTTCTCTTAAGTATTCATCATTTCCAAGCATGAGAAATATTAAAAATATTAGGAATTCTCATATTAAAAAATATTCCAAGTAAAGTATACTCATAAGTATATCCGGGTAATGTAGTGTAGTTGCTAATTATAATTATATATTAAATTAGTTCCTAAAACTGCTTGTCCAAAGTAAGTATTATTCTAATATAACATATCTCTATTGAATAAAAAATTAAAAATAAAAAAAATAAAAACTATTATGATTTATTTATTTATAATTTAGTTTAGAAAAATGTTAAATAGTTTAAAATATTTAATATAAGAACACTAAGTTCTTGAAATAAAATACATGTCGTAAAATGTATTTTATCTTTTTAAGCAATAGACATTTCCGTCTCAAATCGGCTTTTTTTTTCTTTGAACGGATATGCATTCCTTTAAGGGTTATCAGTGAAGTCATTCTAGAAACGTTCTTTAGTACAGTATTTGGGATTTGAAAATATGCTAATCACATCAAAGGTTATTTTACTTTAAGATGCTGGCAAAGTTCGTACCTACTAGAAGTTCTGTGTCTTTCTTAAAGTATTTCCCAAGTTAACTCACATTTTTCCCTCCTCGCTCTGCTCCATCTTGAGGATGATGTCCGAGAGGTTCTTGAGGAAGTCGGGGGCGTAGACGACCACGACCTCGTCGTCGGTGACCCGGCGACCCACCATCTGCATGGCATTGTCGAAATGATCCGTCCAGTTGAGGAACGGGGCCAGCTTGGCCAGCTGGCGCAGCTGCATGGGGTGGTACATGGCCTCCTCGTTGCGACGATCCTCCAGGGGAATCGTGATGTTGGCCAGCTTCTTCTCGAAGTTAATGACGCCGATCATCTGGGCCCGGGCATCCGATTCGTTGGCGCCCAGCAGGACGCACACCTTGGTCATGTACTCAATGTACTCGTTGAGCACTTTGCGGTGGTTGTCCGTCTTGTTGTTGTAGTAGTCGGCGGTGGGCAGCGTCAGGCCACCCTGGTCGATCTGGATGACGTGGCGGGAGGAGTTCTTGTCGTCCTCCCCAATCGCCCAGCCAAACAGGCAGTTGAAGTTGTATCTGAAAAGGGGGACAAGTTGACATTAGCCCGTTGATAACCTAATGGTTTTTAACACGACCACCACCCACCTGTTGTGCAGAGTCTTGAGGGTGCTGGCCATCGTCCAGTTGGTCACGTTGTAGCCGCTCTTGGTCACGTTCCAACCGCCGATCTGCACCAGGAGATCGTTCATGGGCTTGGCCCCCAGCTTCTCCATGTGCTCGTCCGCGTCCAGGCAGGACTCATAGTACACCTTGGCCTTGCGCTCCGCGTTCGACTTGAAGCTCTTGGCCGGCTTCTCCAGCACATTGCGGATGATCAGCTGGTTCATCTGCTCCAGCTTGCCAAAGGTGCCCCACGTGGACTTGCCCTCGGGAATGGGGTTGTTCTTGATCCACTGATTGCTGCAAGATCGATTCAATTTTAAAATCAATTCTTCAAAGCTGTTCAAGATCTTTTCATTAAAAAAAAACAAGAGTACTTTTGTCTTGATTTTAAGGACGTTTCTCAACTGTTAACTTAAATGTTATTCCGTTATTTATACATAAAAAAGAATAAAAAATAAGAAAAAATTATAAAACAAACTCGAGAGTACTTTCTCCTTGATTTCGAGAGTACTTTCATCTTGATTTCGAGAGTAATTTCATCTTCATTTCGAGAGTACTTTCATCTTGATTTCGAGAGTACTTTCATCTTGATTTCGAGAGTACTTTCATCTTGATTTCGAGAGTAATTTCGTCTTGATTTTTCTTATTTTTTCTCTAATAAGTGATTATCTGGTTGCTGTAAGATGGATTCACTTTAAATTTAAAATTTAAGTTCTTGAAATCCAACCAAATCAAGAGTACTTTTGTCTTGATATTAAGAACGTTTCTTCTCAAATATGTAAAAACAAAACTAAACGTTTGATCTAGGACTTTTTCCATTCTTTTTTTTTTAATATCAAGAAAACAACAAGCAAAAAAAATCCAAGAGTACTTTCGTCTTGATTTTTTGATTTTTCTTAATCTGTACTTGATTTTTCATCTATTAACAAGAGATAATTTTAATTCTTAATTTTCTATGGATCTCAAAGTAAAAAATCTTCTAAAACTGAGCAGGATCATGGAAATTTTCAATTTTTTACGATAACTCACCAGGAATATCCGTAAAAGTCATCGCAGGGGTCCACGGTCACGTCGATGGACTTGAGGATCTCGCTGGAGGCAAAGATGCAGTGCTTGTTTAAGCAGGGAAGCTCGTTTCCGGAAGGACATTCTGTAACGAAAAGGTTAGTTAGCCAAAGGGTTTTTGGGCCAAAAGCGGACTTTTATCCCTACCTTTCAGATGCGGCTGGACATGGAGGACGTGCTTGGTCGCATCGCTGCTGCCGCCGTCTGTGAAAAGGACGATCAGCAGGGTGAAGATCGTGATGGCCATCACAAAGGTGGTGATGAGCAGCCATTTCTCCGTCTTGTTCCTCGAGCGCCAATTCCATGTGGCCTGCGGCAATGAGAGTCTCCCATTATCATCCAATCATTCCGGCCTCCAATGGCGGCACAAAAGCTCCCTCCCCCATAAATCTTCCCCAGCGCTGTGTTTTGTAAACAATCCCCAAACAAGACGGCGGCGGTTCAAATGAGTTCAAACTTGTGTACACATGGGCATCTGTGTCTAGATCAGATCAATTTCGCAGACCCAAGTCATTTGCGGCTTAATTCCCCCATATATCGCCCGAGATGAAAAGATGGGCGCTGTAGAAGTGCATTTTCCGGGGCTACATCGACTCAAAAATACGCTGCGCAAATAATAATCACTTATGGGAAGCCAAATAAAAAATGTATGTGTTTTACCAGAAATATTAGTTTTAAATGTATGAATAACACAAATTTGTATGCTCAGTATTTCAAAAGAAAAAATTATATATAATTAATAGATTAAGATACACAAAAAAGTAGTATAAAAAAAGTAAAAAAAAAATTATTTTGCATGATTAAAAAAACCTACATCTTTTTTCTATAATAGTATAACGTTAACTAGTTATATGGATTTTAAAACAATTTTTAAGAACAATTTGGATGTTCAATATTTTCAAAAATTACAGAAATATCTTTAAAATACACAAGAAAAATCGTTTAGAAAAATTTAAAAAAAAGCTATTTTGTCTGATAAAAAAATGTGTCTTCTTTTCTATTACAGAATAGCACATTAACTAGTTATGCTTAATTTAAAACAATTTATAACCTTCAAGTTTTCAATATTTCAAATATCACAAAAATATCTTTAAGATACACAAAAAATATGGTAGCATAAAACTTCAAAAATATTTGCCTGATGAAAGATTTGATACCTTCATGATTTTAACCACAAGTTTGTGCTCATAGCGAACCGCCTTCTAAAGTCCTGGTTACCCCGCCGAGTGGTAGGGTACTTATGTAAATCCCACTGAATGGAAAGCTCACACCAGCGTATCCCACAGATGAGAGCAGAATTTTCACTGTCAAATGGCAACCTTCGGGCAATGAGAAAAACGCTCATGTTGGCCCCATTTGAGGTTCGTTTTTGGGCCATTGCCATCGCACAGAGATGCAGATGGAGCTCAGTGCCGAGTGGGCACTGTGTGGAGGGTGTGGGGCAGGGCTCTAACTTACCCGCGCGGTGTGGTAGCGTATCTGCATGCCAGTGTGGCCGGTCGCCTCGTTCAATTGAATGCCGCCGATGGAGCTCGAGTCGTCTTCCGTGAATTCGGTTTGCTTGTAGCGCGTCATCTGCAAAGGGATTCAAATGGCAATGTATTTAAGTATCTAATCTTGGGCGTACAACATAAAAGAAAGGGCACCCCACTTAGTAGGGCATCTGATAGGCGGCCAAGAGTATCTGTGGGTCGGTAGAGCGTGCATAAAGTGGCGCTGGCAGAGCTTTTTTGTGTGCCGATTGTGTAGATATCGCGAGTTCTTTAGCGCTCACTCAGCGCCTTGTGCTTTTTTTTTTCTCTCACATCCCCCCTGCCAGACATTTCCCATGGGCCACTATGTATTCAGAAGTGTAGCGCTACACTTAACCCTTGTGTCAGCAGATTTACGTCTTTGTCTAATGATTTGGGAAAAATGTGCACACATTTATTGGGGTTTCACATACTCATAACAGTGTTATCACCACTTATCAGTAAATTCAATGGAATAGAAGTGCGAGTTTCCAAACATAACTACAAAATATTGCCTAATACCCTTTAGTTGAATGGCTAACACCTATTTTCTGTTAATCAAAACATAAATTTGAACTTATTATTGTAAATTTTTTTTCTAAATTATAATCTCTAATAAAAAAAATCAGAATTCCCTTCCTATAAAATATATATTATTAGGAATGCCTTATTAATATGTATATTCTGTGAGTAATATGCATATATCTTTTTTTCTATATCTCCCAGTTCTGTTCTGCCTTTAACAAGCTATCTATAATTTTTAAATTATGGGACTGCCTAGTCATGGTGCACCATTACCTTCTACAATTTATTTTCATTAAGGCTTACTATTTTACACTGTTGTACTAAACAAACTATGAATATAGTCTATAATACACCCATTTCCAACTTTTCATCCCCAAAAACCATCTTTGAGTATAGCCAATCCCCAAGATATACTACCCGTCCCAGGGTTAATAGCACCCATCGCTTTCAAACACTTGTCAGCGTTTTATGGCCGCCATCAAACTAAACCATTCCATATGTTAGGGACTGAGTAGCCCAAACACATAAAGATATAGAACCGATGGATGTACGGTGTGCATTGTTTCGATGTATCTCTAGGTGAACGACGGGCCTACCGAGCGGCAGTCGGAGATCCACATTTTTGGCAACCTGTATCTGTATCTCCACGCGTAGGACAGCGAGTTCGGTGTTTGTTTTGGGCTTTCCAGTGGGATGAGCGGTACGAACGATAACGGAACGCGGCAGCGGCACTTTTCGTGTTCAGCCCATGACCGCTGGGAAGGCACTGAGCTTCCAGACAGGAACGACGCAGCGCCGCCGGCGCTCGCAAGCCCCCAATTCCGCAATGCCCCAAACTCGATCCAGAAAGTATCTGCGGCCGCCCGGCACGTTGTATCGAATAGTTTTGCATTGTACACAAATTAATTGACTAGCCTGCGGCTGTGTGCGCCGGGGGGATGTATATGTATCCACCGTTTACACAGATACAGCGGGCGAAGTGGAAGTATCTAATGAAAAGGAGAGGCAAAGCCAAACAAAACAATGTCTGTGCATATGTGTTCAATTAACATTCGCCACTGTTTATGTGCATTTCTATATTAATTGTTTACACCCATCTATGGTATACCGAATATTTGGGATATCTATAGATGTATCTATGGAATGGCAGGTTGGACAGGCGCCAGATGCAAGCTATTACGCGTATCTCACACGATTTGGGTGCCCATAAATGTGGCTCGAGGTGTAATCTGACTGCATATTGGCATCTCTCAGCCTTTGACTTAGATTTATATGTGTAATTTGCTTTTAAACATGGCATGATATAGGCCTAATTTGGCAGCAGCGTTGAAACAGGCTAAAAACCAAGGGCTCAAAGGCCTTTTAAGACTTCAGATTGCTTATAGATACTTTGATGTGATGCCTTCTAATAGTAATAGTATAAAACACCGGCTTATCATATAAAATGGCTTTCACATTAAGTACCAGGGTACTTCAAAGTCCAGACCCTTTAGCCTAATTTCCTGTAAAGACATCGCTTTCAGCCAAATGTAAACACAACTGGTCACCCACTGACATTTAGCAGATTGTTGAATGTAAACAAACATTGAATGGCATAATGCCCAACGAGCACTCCTTTTTCGCAAATCAATCCGGCTAATGAAATGGCAGACGAAGGACGCGGAAACTAATCAAAATTAATGGGTAAATCAACATTATAAAATAGCCCTTACTACAAGGATATAATACATAACAAGTTTAGAGAGTAATGAAAGTATGAAATGAAAAGTATATTTTTAGTGACTAGTGGTTATGAAGAACAAATCGAGTGAAACCTCTATCCAGATATACATTTCCCATTTTCAATGCATAAAATCGCGGGGTGTAGAATGAACTGGATCATATCCGAGAGTCCATAGTGCGTTCTTGGCTGGCTGCCAGTTAATAAACGCCTTTTATGGCCCTCCCTTGCAGGGCAACAGATGAGCCGGACTTCACTGGCATCGCATTGAGTGGAAATCTGGTAACACGAGCACTCTCCACTCGCCATTATCCGCCGTTATGCCAACTCCCTGGATCCCGTGTCCTGGCCCCAGGATGTGGCATGCCATTACCATCTACCACATATAGCATATGGTTATGGTGGAAATCACAGTGCTTAATTTACGATGCACTCCTTGCAATTTCTGTATACCAAGGGCCGTAAAATCGGTTGGAAAAGTGGGGGGAGTAGCTCCAAGGAGGTGTGGCTGGGCTGCATTTGTTCAATTGCAGGGGGAAATACAACTTGGATTCGGAGGGCAGGGGGAGGCAAAGTGATTTAGGGGGGCCCACAGCACTTCTGATATCTCACAGATACACCAACACACTCGCACACACACACGCTCACACACACACTCGGGGAAAAAGAGAGGCTCGCTCTTGGCCTACCTTTGCGCTCATTTTCTTTGTGCGCCCGAAAGAAGGCAATGCAATTTTTCCAGCTCCCTGCGGCTCGCCTTTCCACGCTTTTTCGCTGCGATTTCGTTGCACTTCCTGCGAGTGTGTGACTGCTTTCTGGCGGCCCTCGATGGGAATTACATTTGGGCGATCAGCAATTCATCTAAGCACGCAAACCGCTCTGAGCCAGAAAACGGCAATGGTGTCCCGTGTCCAACAAACAAGGCCAGCACGAGCCTCTGACTGCCAGCAGCCGCGGTAATCGCACTCGAACTAGCTTTTCCTCTCTAGTTTCACTCGCTGGGCTGGGAGGCGGGTGGTTGGCCTCCCCCGAGAAGGAAAAACCATAACACAAACGTAGTAACGAGCAGAGCACACACAAACAGAGAGATTCGAACCCTCGACGGGAGAGTTGGGTACAGTGCGCAGGATCTGCGCGCCGGGTGGCAACGCTGTGCGACCAAGGCCGCCAGCCTATCGATAGGGCGGCCTAATTGCCTATCGATTTCAAGGATATTATCGAATACCTGTCAACTAACGGTTAGTTTATTTTTAAGAATATTTTGTTTTTGAACATTTCAAAGACTACTTTATTTGTATATATTTATTTTTAATTTCCTTATTTACGAAAATATTTAGCTAATTAATTACTTATACATAATGTAGAAAAAAAATCAAAAAAAAAGTAGTTAATTCATCATTATGCTTTTCTGCATATGAAGTTATTTAAATAGTTTTTATAAAACTTATAATTTAAGTAGCTTAAATAATTATTGTAAAGCTTCTTTAAACATTTACATTTTAAAAAAGCAATATATTTTTTTCTGCTAGTAAAACCTACAAAAAGTCTTCAATAAACCCATCAGTCGAAAGGCAAAAGTCACAACCATTCAATTTCACTATCTTTCCTACTTCAGACAAAAATAAAAACTTACTTAATGGTTGGGATTCCAGCAGTATTACCCTATCGCCCGACCTAAATTCGCTTTACGTCACAAGCGAGAAAGCAAATAGTTTGCACTGGCTCTTCGTTTTCTATCGGCACAACGCGCCTGTATTGTTTGGCCGCCTGCAAGCCACCCCTCCTCTCACCTGAAAGGTGTGAATCAGATACACAACAAGCTATGTAAATATGTAAAATATACTCATATCCATGGGCAAGTGAAAAGATGCATTTCGGGCGATCTTAAAAGCAGGCCGACCCTGTGTTGCCAATGATATGCCTCAGCCTCTCGGGTGGCTAAACCAATACTAACAGCCCCCTATAACCCTCGACGACCCTGGCCCGTGTCGTGCACATCTTTAATGACCCAACAAATTATCGTGTTCTATACACCAGAAAATAATAAAAAAAAAAAGGAACACATCATAAGATTCACACATCGTAACGCATTATATAGAGTATTCTGAATATGGAAATAAGCCAGTCTCCCATTTTTGTGGCTTTATTGAGGGAGGGAAACGAATGCTTTGCAAAGAATGGCTGAGCCAGTACCCATTTTTAATATAAAAACTATATTAAAATTCATTTGCAAAGACTCTAAAAAGGTTTCATTAGGAAATACCCAAAATAAATACATGGATTATAGGATTAGAAATACTATATTGCCTAAATACTTTCTCTTAATATTATTTAGCTTCAAATATATCAATTTTGAATAGTTTTTGAGTGTGATTATATATTTCGAAGACTGGTTTTTATATTTCGAAGACTGATGCACAAATATTTTCTTTACAAACGTTTCTATCTCCGTCACGTCGATCACTTCCAGCTTTAACCACAGTACCCTTCAAAATAAGTGGATAAACACCAACAAAAAGTGACTCACATCGCGTTTGTTGCTAATGACCGAGAGCTGGGCTTGGGAATCGAGTTTAAAACCGTCGCCGGCACTTTGTCGGCGGTTTAGTTGGAGCTAAGCGCGCAATCGGAAAACATGTCGACTTTCAATCGCCTCTTGAGCGGCGCCTTTGTGATCTGCTTGGCACTGGTCAAATTCAGCGCGGGTGAGTGGGGCGGCTTGAGAAAATCGTCGCAAAATAGTGAAAAATTGAAAAACGATATAATATAATATTTAACAAAAGCAACAAGCTAAGGAAATATAAGTGTTACAAAAGCAAAGAATTAAACTCACACTTACGATTCCACAAAGTACTCACTAAGTTGCGAGTAAACAAATAAAATAGCACTAATGGATAATAAAGCCCTGAAAAATCATTTTATTTGAGATAAAAATAATCAAATGTAACATATTTACAAACAAACCTTTTTTTTTAATTTTATTTTTGTGAAGTCAACGCATATTATACACTTAACCTGATTGTGCGCTTTTTTTCTGGGAATCCGAAAAATAAGCACCTTTCAAATAATACTTTTTTTTCAACAAGTGTGTCAGTTGTGTCAATAAAAGAGGAGACTTGCCTATAATTTTTACTCCTTAACTTTATTTTATTTAAATTTAACTCGGAGTAAGCGCACGAAAAAAAACAAAATTTTAATACCAATTTAAAACAGGCCGTTTGGGTATTCCCACTTATAAAGATATTATACCTTTATACTATATGTCCAACATACCTTTCCATTTCCAGTGAACGCTCAGGCCGGAACGGTGCACTGGAACAATGGGAACGCGGCCGGCGTGGGTGTCTTCTCGAATGCCCAGTCGAGTGCAATGCATCCGCCGGGCAGCCTAAGTGGCCAGGATCCGCAGTACAGCTACGGGTATGCCGGAATCGACTCCCGGGGAGCCTACGGCGGAGCGGGTGGCAATGGAGCCTACTACGTGAGCGGCACGGACGAGCACGGTCGCCCCTTCTCCTACGGCAACCAGGCCGGTCAGCCGGGGCAGCCCGGCTACATGGGCGTGCGTCCGGACCCCAACTACCCGGGGTCCTACGGCTATCACAGCGGGGCAGGGGTTATCAGCACCCCCGTGGGGGCGACCATGACCCTGCTAGCACTGGGACTATCGCTGGCCACCATGAGACTATGATGCGCGTGCCCAGCGAGAACTGTTACTTGTGTGGATCGTTTTTTTTTACCTAGTTTCTAAGCTTAATTTATGTGTCGTTTTCAATTATGTAAATTTTTCATTAAATAAAAAAACTGAAAGTCAAAACAATGGTTTATCTTTTTTTTCATATTTCCTTCTCACAAATTATAGTTAAATTTTGTTTTTAGCCACTTTTGCAACAAAAAATATTAGAAAATTGCGAAAGTTGGTATAAATCTGAATCACTTTCCTGCTCCATTGAAAAAACTAAACGTCAGATCGAAGAATGCCAGGCCTCGTTAAGCCCGTTGTTTATACTATACTATTGATACTCAAAACTGGAAATGTTTAATTTCCATTTCCATTTACCAAAAATTAAAAACTTTTTCAAAAAATAAATTTTTCTAAAAACAATTGGGACTGATAGCAGATGTAGCCAGCTGCTCAGGACAAACGGTCTTTTAGCTCTACAACTTGATTTGGCTAAGTAACGAACAAAAAAACCACACAAAAATTATCACTTTTGACCGAAATCGGAATTTAAAAAAAAATATGATGTACCCCTTACAAAAAATGAAAATTGTTTAAAAAAAAAATGTTCCTAAAATTTATTGGGATTGATAGAAGGTGTAGCCAGCTGCTCTTTTAGCTGTACGACTTGATTTGGCTAAGTTACGAACAAAAAACCACACATAAATTATCATTTTCGACCGAAATTTCAAAATAAAATGAAACATTTTTTCAAAAAATAAATTTTCCTAAAAGTGATTGGGATTGATAGAAGGCGTAGCCAGCTGCTCAGAACAGTCGGGGGCTTAGCTGTACGACTTGATTTGGCTTAGTTACGAAAAAAAACCACACATAAATTATCATTTTTGACCAAAATACGAATTTAAAAAAAAATTATAAAATGATTAGTTTTTTTTACTGCTGTAAAGAAAAAAAAGAGCAAATATATATGTATAATGATTTTTAATTAATTATTTTCCGATTAAGGGCTATTCAAAATACTTGGTTTAGCTTAAGGGGTACCTAAAAATATTTAAATCACTAAGGTACATACCTGAAGAAGTTTTCGATGCTCTGGAGTCTTGAACGATGACATTTCCATTGATATAAATCCAGTACTCATTTCAAAATCTCCATATCTATCCACACATATCCAGTGATCTGTCCACAATCGCCTATACAAACACACAATAATGCGCTGGAACTTCCGGTCAACTGGTTTTTCGAGTGACCATAGCATCCATTGTTGGCTGGAACTAGACGAAGAAGAGGTAAATTTGTTATTAGCATTATAATATTACATAAGAATTACACACATAAGATTATGTATACAACACAAAACACCCAACATGTCTTTACCTGTTAGTTGGATGTTTTTTGTCACACGTTGAATGTTGATTATTGAATTATAGGTTTTTCACATTGAAAGTCGCTTAAGTACACCTTAAGTAATGACTATACGTATTTAATTAACACCTAAATTAGGTTCATACCTAGAGATGCACTGCATCCTTGAGGCCAGTTCCACCTCCATATACATCCAGTGATCTGTCCAGGGGCACCAACACACACACAATCACTCGCCGGAACTTCCGGTCAACTGATTTTTGGAGTGACCATAGCCCATAGGTCATGCATTTCGACCTAGAACTAATTGGGAATTATAAGCGCCCACAAAAGAAATTAATTTGTAATTAACGTTACCAATGACGTGGCCAATATATAAATTACATAAATATGACATAATTCTTATTTCTTACAATATCAAACATTCAACTTGTCTTACGTTGTTAGTTGGATGTCCTACGTTGAATGTTTCATGTTGATTAAACATTTTTTAAATTTGCACATTCAAAGTTAAGTAGTGCCTACAAAAATATATGCTAATTAACTAAATAATGAAGTACAGTCCTATAAAGGTTTCCGATGCACTGCATCCTGGAGTCCAGTTCCTTCTCCATTTAAAAAGCCACAAACACACACACACAATTACTGGCCGGAACTTCCGGTCAACTGATTTTTGGAGTGACCATAGCCCATAGGTCATGTATTTCGAGCTAGAACTAATTGGGAATTATAAGCGCCCATGGAAGAAATTAATTTGTAATTAACGTTACCAATGACGTGGCCAAGAATAAATTACATAAATATGACATAATTATTATTTTTTACATTATCATACATTCAACATGTCACGTTGTTAGTTGGATGTCCTACGTTGAATGTTTCATGTTGATTAAACATTTTTTAAATTTGCACATTCAAAGTTAAGTAGTGCCTACAAAATATATGCTAATTAACTAAATAATGAAGTACAGTCCTATAAAGGTTTCCGATGCACTGCATCCTGGAGTCCAGTTCTATCTCCATTTAAAAAGCCACAAACACACACACACAATTACTGGCCGGAACTTCCGGTCAACTGATTTTTGGAGTGACCATAGCCCATAGGTCATGTATTTCGAGCTAGAACTAATTGGGAATTATAAGCGCCCATGGAAGAAATGAATTTGTAATTAACGTTACCAATGACGTGGCCAAGAATAAATTACATAAATATGACATAATTATTATTTCTTACATTATCATACATTCAACATGTCACGTTGTTAGTTGGATGTCCTACGTTGAATGTTTCATGTTGATTAAACATTTTTTAAATTTGCACATTCAAAGTTAAGTAGTGCCTACAAAAATATATGCTAATTAACTAAATAATGAAGTACAGTCCTATAAAGGTTTCCGATGCACTGCATCCTGGAGTCCAGTTCCTTCTCCATTTAAAAAGCCACAAACACACACACACAATCACTCGCCGGAACTTCCGGTCAACTGATTTTTGGAGTGACCATAGCCCATAGGTCATGTATTTCGAGCTAGAACTAATTGGGAATTATAAGCGCCCATGGAAGAAATTAATTTGTAATTAACGTTACCAATGACGTGGCCAAGTATAAATTACATAAATATGACATAATTATTATTTCTTACATTATCATACATTCAACATGTCACGTTGTTAGTTGGATGTCCTACGTTGAATGTTTTTTTTATTTGTTTTTGTTTTTTAAATTTGCACATTCAAAGTTAAGTAGTGCCTACAAAAATGTAATTAACATCTAAATAATGAAGTACAGTCCCATACAGTTTTCGATGCACTGCATCCTGCAGTCCAGTTCCTTCTCAATATATATATATAAAGGCACAAACACACACACAATCACTCGCCGGAACTTCCGGTCAACTGATTTTTGGAGTGACCATAGCCCATATGTCATGCATTTTGAGCTAGAACCAATTGGGAATTATAAATTAAATAAAAGTAGGCTTTGATATTTAAATTAAAACCTCACTATTTGACCCCATAATATATTAAATCATTTTCCTATCCTTTTCGGTAGTGTTCAGAAGTATAAACTATTCTTTTATTCAAAATTGTAAGTAGCTTTTGGAAACTTGAAATGACTGATAGGCAGCTCGGAAGACTTCTGATGAACTCCATAGATGCCATGGGTGGATCCGCTTCAATGGAAGTGATCCTGCGCTCATTGAGCACGGTCACCGGAACCAAGGCCCTGGAACTAGTGGACCAGGTGGACAACCTCATAGGACAGTACATAGAGAGGGGGCTGATCCGTAGGCTAAACGGATTGTACCACATTGTCGAGGGGGCACCAAAGGAAATTTTCGATTTTTACGCTTAGGAATGATAAAATAGAGGTAAGTATGGCCTTCCTTTTTGTTATTTCCAATAATATGCATATTTTATGCAGATACCAATGTCAAGTTCAAAACTCTTTTTTTATTAAATTTTGTGTGTGAATATTTTAAAGACTGGTTAATAGCTAAAGGAAAATAAAAGAAAATTTAGTGTTTAATTTTTTTCAATAAATATAAATTCATATTTTGGTGTGCATCCGAGTTCGTGGAATATACAAATTATTTTTTCGCACGCAGCTGCGCAGTTTTAGTGACTAACGATAAACAAGTCGAACTAGCAGATCGTGTACGTCATCTTCTGGGGGCACGCCCACACAATTGCTATATTTGGGCGAGCAACGCCCATGTAATTGCCCTCCCCCCAGGAAGGCGAAAACACACAAGAAACGAGCTCGAAACGAAAACAAAGACGATGAACAAGCATGGAATCCGAGGGGCTGACACCTGTTGATAAAGCTTTTGGGCCAATTTGAGTGAGTCACAGGGCCCCATGAGCTCACAGGCACCCCAAAGATACGAGAGCACTCGGAGTACACATGTTGGCATGTAAAACAAGGGGATATAATTGAGACATGGCCATGCGGCACTAATTAGCTCGCACATAAGTAGAACCGACTTTCTTCCATGTGGGAACATGTGTATGTGCATTTGAGGGAACCAATTGCCCGGCGATTAAGTTAATGGCCCAACCAGAAGGTTTCGCATTCGCCCGATGTCAATGTCAAAGTGCGATCACTTTTGATTTCAGTTCTCGGTCCTACGTGCTGGCGATGGTAATCATACCCCTCACTCTAATGGGGGCGTGATGTGTCGGCAGAGAGAGCCGCCTGAGCCAACTAATTTGGAAGGGGAATACCCTGGACATAAATGGTAACGTGTTTAAAATACTTAATTTACCATAAAAGCAATAAACATATGGTTAATAATCAGCAGAACTTATACATCATCGCTATAGGAATCTTCTCCCAGCAAAAGGGAACCTGAAAAGAACTTGAGGTTGGAAAATAAACATTTTTATATTAAATGTAAATGGTGGATTCTAGTGCCTTGTCTATAAGGAGATCTGTTAACAAATGTTGGTATATGATATGTTTTATAGTATATCATATTATATAATATTTTGGTATAGTTTTAAATAAGATCATAACGAGATCTGTTAACGAATGTATATTTAAATGAAATATATAATATATTATAATATATCATATGATATCTTATTATAATATATAGTTTTAAAAAGGTCATAAGAAGATCTGATATGATAATATTTATTATAATATATGATATGATTACCATATAGTTTTAAAAAGGTCTATAAAGAGGTCTGTTAACAAATCTATCTATAATATACGATAATATAATAATTAAAATATGTATTATATCATATGATATCATACTTTATAGTTTTAAATAATTCGATTCGGGGACTTTTCGAGTTATTGATTTCTTGTAGAGGACATCCCCTAGTCGAGCCAATCACAGCCCTATGATTATTGCACTTGCTGATTTGGTTTTATTGCCGCGGCGTGTGAACTTGATTTGGTCTGGATCGAAGGTAACACTAAGGTATTACCCCTTTACGCACAAAAGCCCCGAAAAATTCCTTTAAAAAATAAGTATAAGACCCAAACGAATTGAGAACACCTTGTGTAATCTGCCAAAAAATACATTTATTAGTCTAGTAATAAACAATAATTATATTGAATTCGTTTTATTGATCTTGTTTTGTTCTTGTTCTTCCTGGTTGTTCTCTTATTTATTTTGTTCTTGCTCTGTTTAAGGTTCGTTTCTCAGTTTTAATTTTTACGTTTGTTGTCTTTTGTTGCGGATCTCCAGTGTTACGTTACAATCCTATTAAAATGTATTTCTTAAAGCAAACATTGAAGAAAAGATCAGACCGCAGGCTTACAGACGTATGGTATAACTAACAACTATATGGAAATTGCCGTGCCGAAGGACCTCGACAGGCTGGGAATGAAATGATCTTCAAACTAGTTTTGTTTTTCCGTTTTTCCTTGGATTTCTCTACAAAATACAATTTTATGTTTCGTACTTATTAAACCAACAGAAACCGGCGAAAAAACATGTTCATCGTTTAACTTGCATCCAGAGGCATTCAGTGTGTGCGTAGGTTTTTGTGTGTGTCGCTGTTAGTGTGGGCCGACTGTACTCTGCGGGGGAGGAACGCCAAAAGGTTGGACGTCGCCCGCTTATAATACAAACTGGTTTTTGAATTGCTTTCGGTTGCGGTTGCTTCCTGTGGTTCCATCAATTTGCCTATAGAAATATATATATGTGTCCTTCCTTGTTTGGGCCCGGCAGGAGCAAGGCTTCAGTATATATAGATATCTATATATATGTATATGTGTATTGTATATGTATATGTACTGTGTATATATATATATCATATATATGGCATACAAATATATTTTGGTTTGTTCTTGGTAATTTAGGCTACAATTTGTGGTTGCTTCTTGATTTTTCACTAATTGAATCTTTCGTCGTCCTGCTTCACTAGGTATACATATGTATTAATGGATCGCACGCTCTCTAAGTGTGCGTGTGTGTATCTGTGTGTGAGAGAGTTCCTGTTGTTGTTGCTGTTGTTCTTGTATACTTGTATACTTGTATCATATGTCTGGCTATGCTCCCTATATATAGGTATATGTGTGTATTTATATACGATTTCTATCATTTGCACATTCTATTCCAAAGCATCTCTAGCTCGTGTCCTAGCTCTACACATTGCCACGCCTACTGGCCTACACCTACCGCCGCCCACGCATCCGGCGGATACGGAAGTACCTACATTCCTTTTCAGCCCGAAAGTAGGCCCCGAAAATACATCACCAAATCACTTGAAAACATAAGCAAAAACAGGTGGTTGGTTTAAAAAATAATACATATAATTCATATATATTTATATATCAATAAAACTATACACTTGTGCATAGATGTATGTGTGTGTGTTTGGGTGTGCATAAATAGGTTTCTTAGAATCGCTTAATGTTTTTTTCTGTGTATTTGGTATAAAACAAACTATTAGCAATATCAACTTAGCAACTAAAAAGGTTACAACTAAATTAAATTAAGATTACAAAAAAAATATTCATACGGATAAGGATATTTGTTTATATAGAACTACGTATATATATAATATATATATTTTTGTATAATATAATAATGTGACTTGTTGTTGTTTCTGTTGTTCCTTCCCTAAAGATTCGTTTTTAACTGTTTGCAGCTGAATAATAAATGTGAACAGAAAATCGCTGCCCTGAAATCAAATTTCCGAAATAAAACGAAAACAAAAAATAATGGTCGAATTAAGAGTACAAACTGCTTGTTTTTCTTCGCTTACAAAAACTAACAACAACTAAAAAATATATACCAACAGCGCCTAGCAAAAATCGATGTTAAGTCCTCCAGTTTTCCGCCTCTGGAGCCAGAAATCTCATTTCGAAGTGTAAAATAGTTAAGTTGGTCTGTCTGTGCGCAAAGTTTTTGCCTGAGCATCGGGGTTTTACATAAATCTGAATTTTAGTCTATAAATGAGGGGTATTTTCTTTAATTTGGAGCATAAACGAAACGATAAGGGAAACCTTTAGCCCAAGATATCCTCGTAAAAGATTGTGGGTGACTGGTATCCTCTGGTAGAATTTAAATTTTGAATATTTAAATATATTTTTCTTTCGTCATTAGAATTTAAAGTCCATAGACATAATTTGGCGATTCAGAACTAGTTTGTACCTAATATTTTAATTAAAAAAAAAAAAAACATACCTACTTCCTAAGGTAAAATCGCACCAGGCATAGTGATAATTCAAAGAAAAAAATCTGTAAGCAATTTAAACATTTTCTGTGGCACCCACAATTATTATGTAGCAAAGGTCATTGTTGCTCTAAAGGACTAATGAGTAACAGGGTACAAGAAAAATTAAAGATTACTAATGGATATAAAGGTTCCAAGAGTTTCTTGAGCGACAAGAGCTTAAGCGAGCGGGAAACTGTACACAGAATGTTGACTAACTCGATATTAATGATAATAAATACATACAACTTAATAACAAAAATATCCGTGTGTGTGTGTGTGTGTGTGTGTGTGTGTGGTTGTGGGGTTTGGGTAGTCAGAATAAATAAATTATGTAATACAATGTAAAATATTTAATGCCTTCTCCTAGCAGTTGCTTGCTTTCCTAAATTCTCCATTCAATCCTCGCACCTCCCTCGAAATCTCCCACATCCTGGGGAGAAGCCTTCGCCTACGTTTTGGTCTGGTGTGTGTGTCTGTGTGTAGCCGTGTCTCCTGGGTGTCCTTGGTGTCCCGGGTGTAGCTGTGTGTCTCCTATCCCGCCCCGACAGAGGTATGTACGTGTATTTGGGTCTGAAAACATCGAACGACGGGCGCAACGTGGGCAATCGTAATTTGATTAGGAACAACGAATGCGCCGAATGCCCAGCCCGCTCTCCAACTTGCAGATATCTCTCAACAACGAAGACACGAAATATCTTTAACAATACTGTAGACTGATCAAAAAACAATGTAACTTTCTTCCTCGCATTCCCTTGTCCTCTGCCAGGGCTTTCCCCCTCCACGCTCGCTCCTCCGATTGCCGGCGCAATCTGTATTTAAGCTAATGTTCCTACACTCCGCACTTCATCTGTCCCACTGGGAACTCGATCAGGCCTTGCGCTAGCTGGAGCTGCACACGAGCCCGTTCTTCTGGGGCAGCTTGAGCAGGCGTCGCGTCCGGAACTCGTAGGCTCGGCGGCAGAACATCACCAGCTCCGGATTCGTGTGCTCCGGCACCGTGCGCACCGGGAATCCGGGGGCAGTGGCACTGCTCGGCCGGCGGGGCACAATGCTCACGTCCTCCACATCCTCCTCGGCGGCACGCAGGCGGCGACGATACCTGGTTGGGTAATCAACTTGTCATTAGTATTTGGCCAAAAGATATTGCGTGTGTTTTGCATACCTGCAGTACTCGCTGAAGGTGAGCACGTAGCACTTGTCCTCGACGCAGGCCACCGAGTTGTGATCCCGGTGCCGGGAGGCGTAGACCTCGTCGGGACAATCGTTGCGCTGCCGGCCCTGGTCAGTGTGCTCCGGCCGGTAGTACCACAGCAGCGACATCATCATCTCGCCTGTGGACATAAGATAAGTTAGTTTAGATTTTGTACTAAATATAAATATTAAGAAGTTACATAGGGAAGGGTTTTATATTATTTTTTTTTTTATAAATCGCACATTAAGTTTGGAAAATATATGAGTTGCAAATTGTATTAATAAGTTATCATGTCTTGGAGACCCATCAAAAAATTATTATAATTAAAATAACAAATGTTATAGGCCCTTTTTCACTTTTTACGAACGATTTTCAAAATTTTCTATATATACTGGGTTTACAAAAGTAAATGTGTTTCATGTAAAAATAGTTTTCTTTTGATTATGTCACTGTTTATGACATTCATCGTATGATTACATTTTTTATTTTATTTTATTTTAAAGCTGGTACTTAATACTACAATTAATATTCATTCTTTAAAGTCTCTTTTTAGAACAAAAATTGTACAAAATCATGAAAGTTGTTCAAACTCTTTTAAATCGTAAATACTATAAAAGTAATATTATAAATAAGTTAAAGGAGAACCCTTTGCAACCCCTTAAATCTTGCTGCTCCTATTTCTCAGACCCTTACCATCTTCGGGGTTCTGCCACAGGTGCGCCACCTTGGCCACGTAGGGCAGCTCGTTGTCCTCGTTGGCCTTGAGCAGCACGCAGTCCCGGATGCGAATGATGTCGCCCTCCACGTGCCGCATGGCCGGGTAGCAGGTGCGCAGCACCAGCGGATCATCGCTCTGTTTAATAAACAAATAGGTTAGTTCAAATTCAACACCAGGCATAGCTAACTGTCCACTCACATTGAGAAAGACGGCGCCCTGGAAGGCCTTGCCCGCCCACATCCAGCCATTGTTCCACTTGGGCACCACATTGGCCTTGGTGGCCGGCGGCTGGGTCACATCCAGCTCGTAGCTGACGCCCCCAGGTCGCTGGCGCTGGCGCTTGCGATTTCCGAACTTGCAGCGCGACCTGGCCCGCTTGGTGTGCGTCGTCTGACCCTGGCGGCTGGGCGGAGGAGTGGCTGTGGGGGCAACGCCAGTGGCTGGTTGACTGGGCACCAGGAACTGGTGTTGCTCCTCGGAATGTTGTTGCTGCTGCTGGGAGGTTGATGTTGCTGTTGCCGATGCTTCAGTGGCAGTCGGTGGCTCAAGGAACTTCTGGGCCTGCAGATCCGCCGTCTGATACTCGTTGTTGTTGGTCTCCTGGGCGGAAGATGCAGTGGCTGCTGACACCGCCGTCGCTGCCTGTGCTTCTGCCGAGGATGCCACTGTCGCCGACGCCGCTGCCGCCGTTGACTTCTTGCTCTTGCCCTTCGCCTTGGCGGCGGGCTGTTTGCGTGGCTTTTTGCACGGCAAGGCTGCTTCGGCAATCTCCTCCGCCGCTGGCTTCTTGGTCTCCGACTTGGAGCGCTTCTCGGCGGCGGGCTGTTTGCCCCTGTGCTCCGCCGCCGGGGTCAGCGGCGAGGAGGCGGGGTAGAGTCCACCCACTGTCGTCGGCGCCTGCTTGCGACTGCTGTGATTCAGCTCCGGGTCACTGAAGTAGCCACGACTCAGCGCCGTGTCCAAGCCTTCGAGCAGATGCAGTGCAGCAATCTCCTGTTTCCGCGGACGCGCCCTCTTGGGCGAGGCGCCGGGCGTGGCCGAGCTGTTGACCTGTGTCGTGCTAGAAGCTTGCTCCTTGGCACCGGGTCCTTCTGCTCCTGGCTCCGCGGTCGGGGCTCCCAAGGAAGAGCACACTGCCGCTGCTGCTGCTGCCGCCTCGCGTTGCTGGCGTCGCTGCTGCTGCTGCTCGCGGCGCTGCACTCGCATCCGCTGCTGCTGTCGCTGCGTCAGGACCATCTGACGCCGCTTGGCATACTTGGCCGGCGCACGTCCATGGCGACGGATGAACCTGCGACCCGGACACAGGTAGTTCTTGGGCTCCGCCTGCTTGATCAGGCTCTTGTAGCTGTGGTTCGTCTTGGTCTTCTTGTTGCCACTGGAGGAGGCCAGCAGGTTGATGCGCTGCTTGCTGCCGCCGGGCGTGGGCTGCGGCTCCTCGCTGCTCGCCGGCTGCTCCTCCAGCTGTTGCTCTGCCTCTGGTTCCGTTTTGGCCACAGCAGGCAGTGGTGCCGCTTTCGGCTCCTGTTCCTGCTCCGGCTCCGGTTCGGGTTCCGTTTTGATGGTGGGCTTCAGGTCCGGCAGTTCGCTGATATGTGTGCTGGCCTGCTGCGCCTCACCGTCGTGCTCGATTTTGATTTTGGTCTCTGCTTTGATTTCCGCTTTAAGTACGAAAGGCATCTCTGGTTGCGTTTCCAATTTGGGTGAAGCGACTTTTGGCTGCTTCAATAGCTTCTCCGGCAGCTGCTGCTGCTGCTGCTGGGCGGCATAGACCATCTCCCTGGCCATGCTCTTGCCGATCCTCGCCTTGCGCGGCACTGCCGCCGCCGCCGCCGCCGCTGCCGCTGCCACCTGGGGAGCGCTGACTGGGGGCGGGGTGGTGCAGGTGAGATCGTACGCCTCGATGTGCTGATGCTGGTGACTCTTCTCCATGCGCAGGCCCAGACGCAGGCGCAGCTCCAGCTCCGCCTCCTGCTCCTGGTCGTCGAGGAGCTTCTCGTCGCTGGCGCAGTAGCTCTCCGGCGGAGTGGGCGGCGGCATCACATGCGCCTCGTACTGCATCTTGGTCACCTGCGGGTTCTCGCCCTTCAGCTCCGTCTTCACGAGCATCTGGCACTGGGTGCCCGTGGTGGCGGTGGTGGCCGTCGTGTTCGTGTTGGTGGCTGCTGTTGCCCGTGAGGTCGTCTCACTGGTCTGGCTGCTGCTGTTGCTGCTGCTGGTGTGGCAGCTGCTGCTGTTGCTGTTGTTGTTGATGGGTGTGACATTTTTCACTGGGCCTCTACTGGTAGTCAACGCTGACGCTGTGGTTGTTGTCGTAGCGCTGCTGCAGGCAGTCAAGGTGCTGCTGCCGCCGCCGCCGCTGCTGCTGCTGCTGCTGCTGATGTTGCTGTTGCTGGTGGCACTCAGCAACATGTTGCTGCTGCAGCTGCTGCTGCTGGTGCTGCTGCTGCTGCTGGTGTTCTTGCTGCTGCTCTGGTCGATGTTGCTGATGATGTTGCTACCAATATGAGGCCCAGTATGGACGTTTTTTGGACACGATTGAGGCATTGGGCAGGGACACTGCGGAGGATACTCTGCAAGCACGGAAAATAGTGGCGAGTTAGAAGGTGTGTGCTTCTTGGGAAGCGTTGCCAACTGTCAATCTATACAAGCAGCTGATTCTGTGATTTTAGGAGCATTGGAAAACTGATATCAGTAGCTTATTCTATAACAATACAGCTTCCCCGTGAATAATCTGCCTTTTTGTTTTATAGGCTACTAGAAAATGGTCATTATCATAGCTTTCAAGCTGGTTAGCATCAGATCGGGAAAAGCTGCTCCCCACGAAAGTCTGCACTACGCAAGGAATATTTGGCTTTTAACCAGTGTTTTACACATATATTTGGAAGATAAACACATAAAGCTGTGGAATTTTATCTAATTAATTCCAAAACATCAACTGTGCTTTCATTCACCAGTTTAAGGCTTTTATATTTTTTAAAAACCCTTAGAACATGTTCACATATCATTAAAAAATCAAATCATAATTTATACTAATACTAATAATACTAATACTATACTATACTACTATACTATTTTTTTAGATCTGCCAATTATAAAAGTTCCTTTTTAGAGTTCTAAAACTGTAATTAAACTAACTCACTAACTTTCCATACCATTCACTTTGATACTCATCATATTGTTTTTGAAATAGAAATATTGCTCCGAGAGGTAATATTACAAGTAACTTTTTAAGCACATTTAAAACACTCTTCCTTTTTCCTTATAATCTTGTGACTTTACTTGGCTAAGGACTCATTGAGGTCAGAAAACTCTTAAATCTTCTTCCCATGTAGTTTTTGATATAGGAAGATATTATCATATGTTTATGCTATCCGCTTTTAAGGCTCATCCTATAAAATCTGTTTAAACCTTGATCTCATCATCTTGACCTCATCAACTTCCTGTGCAATTTTCTCTCCCAAAAGACTCATCCACGTTGTACAATCCTGGTTGGCAACGGGCAGAATGCATCCGGGACTGGACCATACTTTTCCTTACCCATATACGGTCCTTGCAGGCCGCGCGTGTAGCACTGGCCGGAGGACGCTCCTCCGCCGGGACTGTAGCCGGCGTAGTAGCTGGGCGGCCCGGGATAGTGCTCCAGGTGCTGCTGCTGGTGTTGCTGCTGGTGGGCCGGTACCAACTGGCTGCCAGCGGGTGCTCCTGCTCCCGCTCCAGCTGCTCCTGCTGCTCCCGCTCCTGCACCCGCAGCTGCTGAACTGCTGGTGGGCGGCAGCTGTTGCGGCGGACCCGACACCGAGCCGGATGAGACGGGCGGCGGGGGCGGCTGCTGCTGCTGTTCGTAGAGCTCGTGCGGCGGCGGCGGACCCGCGTGCTGGTAGTAGGGATAACGGCGGTAGGCGCCCGGCGGCGGCGGACCCTGCGGATGGGCGGCAGGATGGCCGGGATGCGATGGCTGGTAGACCTTGCTCGAGAAGTAGGGCTGGTAGGTGGGCGGCGAGTAGCACATGACCTCGCCCGGATATGGCGCGTAGTAGTTGGGCGGATAGGCGGTCGAGTAGTGCATCTGGGCCGCGTGCATCGAGCGCGAATAGGGCACGCCCTGGTGGGCGGCGGCTGCCGCGGCTGCGGCCGCCACGGCGCTGGCCGGATACGGCTGTGGCTGCGGCGGATGCGGCGCCTGCTGCGGATTGTGGCCGTGTCCGTGGCCCGGGGCGTGGCCGTGCGTCTGCGCCGCCTGCGACTGGGCTGCCGCCTGGTCGGCGGCTTCGGCGGCCGCCTGGTGCTGCTGCTGCTGCAGCTGCGTGGGCGAACCGGCGACGGGGGCCACACTGTCCTCCTCCTGCAGCTTCTTCACCTGCACGGGCGGCGGCGGGGCGGCGATCACATGCGGCGAGATCAGCGGTCCAGCCGGCTGATAGTAGCCTGCAAGGGGAAGAAAAAGAGGGTAAGTTTAGTTAGTTATTTTAAATTCCTTTTTTAATTAGAAACTGATTGAGTTATGGTTGATACGTATAGGAAAACGAAGCATGCCGCAAGCTTACAGACATTCAAAGATTATTTTGGGACAGATTTCGCTAGAAATTATATTAAATGTAACTTTAATAGAAGGGCTGTCCAAATATTGTGCAATTATAATTTTGCCAAATTTTTAGATCAACTTCTCCATGTAAAAACAAAAAAATATATTTTTTGCAAGACTAATCATTTGACTTTTTGGGATAAATACATATACTTGTAGACAGCACTTAGTTTATAACCATTATATGATTATTATAAGCTGATCTTATAGAGGTTCAGGACTTGGTTTTGTTGATTTTAGACTTATAATTCTAGGTCAAAGGTTTTTGAAAACATGGAATTAATAAAATTGATGTAGTTGAAATAAATTAAAGATTATCTTCTATATATTATAGTCTATGTTTTTTTTTATTTAAGCAATGAAACAATTTTAAAGTGGAGTTTTTAAGGTAAGGTTTAGAGGTTTTCAATGGCTGGTGTGATAACTTTTGATGATAAATGGCTTTAGTAAGAAGTCAGGAATGATATTTCTGTAAGTCTTTCAAAAAACTGTGGTTTGCTCTAATTGAAACATCTGGAAAAGTATTTCCAAACCAATTTTGTGCCTGCTAAAGGTGGTTCTTTTCTGAATAAAGAGGTTTATTAAACCCAAATTGGTTTCGAAACGATAAGTCCGCGGACCAGGATACCTCAGCAGCTGGGGGAGCTTTTTCTGAGCGGGACGGCAAGTGCAGTGCGGCCAATGCGAAGTGAAGTGCGGCAACCAGGCATAAAGTGAAAGTTGGCCTGGCCAAAAAAAACGAAAAAAAAAATCGAAAAAAAGAGCTAGCGAAACCAGTTGAGCGGCTCCAGTTTGCTGCCCACAGCAGCAGGTCGTGCAACGTGTCTGCCCCCCAGTGCCCACCACCAGCACCCAGCAGCGCCACCCCACCACCCACCGGTGGGGCGACTCCTTTACCTCTTCCCAGCATGTGGGCCGCATACAAAATGTCGCGAAAATGATGCGCCGCATGCTGCTGCAGGAACGTGAACGACTCGGCAATGTTGGCGGCCAGTGCAGCGGCGGCGGAGGCTTCATCGTTGGCAGCGGGCACTGGCACTGCGACTGGCACCATCGTTGCTCCTCCTCCTCCTCCTCCACCGCCACCTCCTGGCACCGCTCCCGGCGGAGCCAGTGCCTCGGGGGAGGCCCCCAGGCCGGGCATCAGGAGGATACCACTGCCGGCGGCGGGCGAAAGGGCCGAGGAGCAGGAGCCGGAGCCGGAGCGGTCCGTCTCGCAGGTGCCGCTGCTGCTGGTGCTGCCCACGCTGGAGCAGCGCTGCTGGTGCTGCAGCTGCAGCTGCAGCTGGTGAGGATGCGGCGGCGAGATGTGCAGCGTGCCCAGCAGATCGCCGGAGAGCGGTGCGGCCTTAAGGATGTGCTGCTGCTGCTGCTGATGATGATGATGATGGTAGCCTGCTGCTGGTGTTTTTGCTGATGGCGCCGACTTTTTTGTGGTCTCTTTTAGGCGCATTTTTGACTGGCGATTTTCCTGTTTTCCTTATTTTTTGGCGTTTGGCTTTTGGCTCGTATAAAAAATATATATCTCCTTGATATTTGATTTTCCCCTTTCTTTGTTGTATATAATATGCTTGTATATATGTATTTGTATATGTGTATAAGTGAGTCAACAAGGAAGTTCTATTTGTAAGGCAACTCTTGTTCTAAGCATTTCCTCTCGCTTGGTTCTTCAGTTTTTCAGCGCCGACTTTTCCCCAAGGCGCTCGTCTTCGTTTTCCTCTTCCCTTGGGCTATTCAAAGTTTCTCGAATTTTTCATTTGACGGGCTGCAATCACAGAAATAAATCGAGCTAATGAGCATTGGCACACACACAAACACTTTTTAATCATTTAAACGTTGTTTTAATAGTTATTATATTATGATCATCAGAAAACCGTTTTTTATGATCCAAGTTTAATAGTTTCACAACAAAACTTTTTTATATATTTAAAAGTATTTTCATTTCTGTTTAACAACACACAAACACTGTTGAACGCGGCCACTAGGAATTTGTCACAAGTGGGAAAAGTGTATTTAAAGTGCGAATTTCACGTTTTTGTTGGTGACATTTGTCGATTTTATTTATCCATAACTTCTTTATTTTCGGGCATAAAAACGATATATTGGTGTTAAAATTTTAGTTACTTTGTATATATTTATTTTCTTTCATTTCGTATTCTTTTGTGTCCGCGGCTTTTAAGTTTTTTTAATTAATTCTTCGGTTTTTAATATTTTATTAGAATTTTATTTTATAATATTATTTGCTTTTGTAGAGTTTCCATAGATTTCTTCGCGTTCCGTTTTAATTTTAATTTTATTTTGTTTGCTTCTGGGGAGTAAGTTCTGGAAAAGTGTGGGGAGGGGACTATCGAAAGCACTACTATACATTTTTAAGATAGCAGTGAAGGGGGGCAGGCAAAAATTAAAGAAAAGCCAACTGATGAAAGCGCCTTCCCCATCCTACTAATGGAGTTTGCTTCTCCCAATTCCCAGGCGCTTAGCACTATTTCGCGCACCTTCCCTACCAGCAAGACGAGAAGCCAAGCGACCAGTGAAGTTGCAGCGTGTGAAAATCGACGCCGGCAGAGACGCGGGCAGAGCGAGGGAGACAGGGACTTCGGCACGTAGCACGAAGAGCGAAGAGCGCTGACGTCACGCATCAAACCAGTGCTGCTCATCTGGCTAGTTAACCATATAGGCATTCGGGTCTTATTAGATCCTAAAGTTCTGTCTCAGAATTTAAACATAATACGTTTATTAATGATAGATTTATTTGGTATGATGACCTATTTTATGATTTTACACCTTTTTTTTTAATTTATAAAATATTATATTTTGATTTGTATAGATTATATTTTAATTTATGAAATATTATATTTTCTATTATTAAAATTTTTAATTTCGTATAGAAATCACAAAATATCATTGCAAGTAAAAATTAAAAAATTTAGAACTTTTATGCGGACATTTTTAAAGAAAATGATGATCTATTATTGATTTTTAAGTTTAAAACTTAAAAAATAAAGCAGAGAAAACATTACAGTTAAATGGGTTTATGAATTACTTTATTTGATACAGAAAACTACCATCCAAGCGCATTTGTTCTTGAAAAAAGAAAATATTTATCAATAAAGCACGGAAAATTCTCGATTACAAAACATTGTAAGATCCTAAGTCAGCACTGGCGGGCAGGTGATGTTGATGTGGCAAGAGCCACGGGGTCTCTTTGATGTCCGTTTGAAAGGTGGCAGACTGTGGGGGACTGGGGAAAGTGGGGAAATGGAGAACGGAAAATGGAAAATGGGATAGATGGCGCTCGAGTGCAGGCCAGGTGCTGTCATCATTATTGTTATTTTATGCCATCGCCTGTCAAATGCAAACAGGATTGTGCAAGACAGCACGCAAACAACGACGACAATTTGTCAACGCCTGCACTTGACCTACACACAAACACAATCGCACACCCACACACAAAGCGAAAGGGTCTTGGCGAGTGGGCGGGGGAGGGCTGACACCCATCGCCAGTGGCATACGTACACCTATTGACGGGTGATTAGGGATAAAAGAGTTAAGATCTTTTTTAACAATTATTTTAATTGGAAATTCAGTTCTCTTATATTCTTTAGGCTCTCAAAAACTGATGAGTTAATAGTGATAACCAAAAAATGAAATAAAAATAAGTTTAAAACATGAAAATATTTAGTTACTATGCCAAGTAACCATTTTTTTCAAATTTTTTTTAGAAAATAAATAATTATTTCCTAATAACCGCAAAATATCTGTATAGCAACTAATAAACTTCAGTTTTCTTATTCATATCATTATAGAAAAAGGTACTTAAAAAAGGGACTGACTGAGTGAAGAGTTAAGAAGCAAAAGCAATATAACATATTTTCAGGGCCTGCTTACCATAACCCTCTTTTTACTTGTCGAATTTAATCAAATTAAGTGGGTTATATTAGGGTGGTTATATTTTTTCATTAAATTTTAAATCTTAACCCATAGAATTTGTAACATTCAGTAGTATATCCCTCTTCGCAAGCAGTTAATCTATTTTCCAGCCGATAAACGAAGTTGAGTTATGCCTTCTTCAGTTGAGTAGCACTAGAAAGCCGATAAGCCGAAAGAAAGGCTTTCGCTGGCATCGATTTCAGCTTCTTCTGGATCACCGGAGCTCAGTGAATGCTGCCTGGATTCGAGGTCCAACAATGCGGGTCAAAAGAGAATGGTCGAGACATGTGAAGAAGAACAACTGGATCTTAGCCTAGATCCTAGGCAATAATGGAAACCCTAGCTTGATAGCTTTTCCTATGAAATTAGTATATAAATTTGCATTTGCTTATTACACTTTCCTCGTTATTTTCTTCTAACACACATCACTTAGTAAACGCTAATCGTACCGCTTATGAATCACGTGAGAACTGAACTAAACTCTGGGGCGGCGAACACATGTAAGACACCGCTCACAGCTCCCGGTCCAAGAAGCGCGGGTGCAACGTCATTTCCAGATTTTCCACCGCATCGCCCCGCCACCCCTCCTCGACCCCAGTGGGCACCGTGGTCGGGGCAATTAGCGGAAAACGCTTGCAATTAAGGGCCACGAACGTCACCGTCGCTGCCATCTCTCTGTTGCCTTCAGCTTTTTAATAGTTTTTGCTTTTCTCTGCCGCCGCTGGCATAACAGACTAAGTGAATAATTACGCGCGATTAAATGCACGCAACATGTGCCACGCCCCGAGGAAAATGCACACCGCAATAGCACCTGCCGATCGGATTAAAAGGCCTCGAAGGCGATGCCATCCTTTATCAGATCTCCCCCGACAAAAATTCGACTTTCTCCTTCCTACAATCGATTTTTAGCTCCCTTTTTCGGGTGAAAGGAGTCGTATGACAAAAATTGGTAAAAGAAAACAAAACACATAAAAAAAATAATCAAAAAAAATTAAAAAAATATATATATATAGAAAATATTAAAAAATGAAAAAAATATATTTAAAAAAACACAAAAATTATACTATGAATTTACAAAAGAGTGAAAAATGAAAACGAAATAAAAAATCTTCGAAATTATTTTAAATCACTTTTCTGTTTAAAATCTACATTTTTATTTCACCTTTTACTGTACTCCCTTAACTATTGTTATGAAATATATATGTATATGAAAGATAAAGTCAAGAGTGAAATATGAGCCATAATGATCTTATCTTTTCACTTCTTGATGTAAAGTTAAAATTATTTCTATGGTGAAATACAGTGAAATATAACTAATAACGATCACATGATCACTTTGCAATGTAAATTTGCTGTTTATTTGTATACCTCGTAAAATATTTCCTAAACTATACGTAAAAAATATTCCTATGATGAAATGCAGTGAATTATGAGTCATTATGATCACAAGATCTCTATTTAATATACATTTTTTTATTTTTATTTAGCTATACATTGTAAAACGTTTCGCAAAATATAGGTATAAAATGTTTCTATGATGAAATATAAGTAATACTGATCACATGACTATAAATCACTTTAAAATGTACATTTTTTCTTTGTATTTACTATAGTTTGTGAAATATTTACCTATACTACAGCTGTAAAATATTTATTCCTATGATGAAATAGGGAACTGTGAGTCATTTCTTATGAAATAAACCGAAACGAAAATAGGTTTAGTTTCAAAATAATAAATAACAAAATAATCTAATTAAACCTGTTATCATATATTTATTAAGTATAATTCCCAAATAAACTAAGTGACTTGTTTAACCATCAAACTGTAAAACTGGTCTAAAGAGCAAACCCCTTTTTTAAAATCGATATAGTGATTAGGTAAGCCAGGCCACATGTGGCAAGGACAGGAGTACTATAAAGGTGGACAGCGATAAAAATCGATTATGCACCCGAGCTCGAAACTTGTACATTAATCATGAGAAATGCACACAGCAAGTTAAATTTGCATTTCTTGCTTTCTTGTATTTTTTTCAGCGGGATTAAGAGTAAGAAGCCAGGGGAAAAGCGTCCCAAACAGACAAACCAGCAGACTGATTCTCCAAAAGAATAAGTACAAATAAGAAAGTACAAATATCAGGGAAGAACAGGCAGCTGAAGACGGCCCCAGTGTCTTCCGCACCTCTCGAGCCCGGAGACTCCTCCCCACTTCGTTTGCCTGGCGTGCAGTCAAGAGTAAAAGTCAAATATTGTAATTATGCTAAATACATAATTTACTTTGAATTAACAGCTGAAAACGAAGCAGGAACAGCAGGTGAGAAGGACGAAGGTCCCGGCGAAAATACCCAAATTGCTGCCCGGAGATAAGGAAGCAAAAGAAGAACAGCAGGCGGCGAGGGGCGTTACCCTAATGCCGCTCGAGAAACTGAAATAAAATTCAATTAAATTGCGCTCAACTGCCGGCCAACAGGTAAGCCAGGTGAGGTGAAAAGGTAAAAAAGGCAGCAGCCAGACGAGCGGAAGAGAAACAATATTTTGCGGTTTTGTTTTGGCACCTGCCACAAGCCACAGACAGGTGGGGCAGGGGTTGAGGCAGGGGTTTCGGTTGGGAGTGGGGGTTGAGCGGCAGGAGTCAGCTGTTGCCGCACTCGAAGGAGTCCCTCGAAGGGCAGAAAGGTAGGATAACACCCGGCCATTGTCATCCCCTCCCCATTCGGCCCCTCTGAGCCGACGGACCGGGCCAGGTGGGCGTGGCCGCTCATTCATTAAACTGCATATGTGGCTCGGAAGGCAAAATTACGGACTGGCAAATAATTAGTAAACTTCATTCCGTGTCACCGACTTTTTTGGCAAGCCAATTTGGGTCAACTACAAATTATTCATAATAATCTAGAAAGGTAAATTAACTCCGAGATAATTAAGAAAAAGTTAAAAAAGACACTTGCTTTAAATGTATTTTAAATTAAATGTAGTGGGGAATAAGTAAAGAATAAGCTGTGAAAAGATTTCAGCTATTCCACAATCGCAAAAAAACAATTTAAAAAATAATAATAATATAAATTAAAATAAAAAACATACAATTAAAAAACCAAATAAATCAAAAAATAAAAAAAAAAATTAATAAAAAATTCTTTTTTTATATAAAAATAGATATTTTAAATTAAAAAAATTATGAGCACGGAAAAATATTTTTATATAATAAAAAAAATATTTAGAAAAAATAAACTTATAACATAAGAAACACAAAAGATAATAAATAAATAAAAGGAAAAATAAATAAACAAAATAAAATACACAAAAAATAAATTTTAAAAATTTTTGAAAAAGAAAACAAAAATATTTTTGTATAATAAAAAAAATATTTAAAAAAAATAAATAAATAACATAAGAATAAAATAATAAAAAAATAAATAAATACAAAGGTAAAATAAATAAATAAAAAAAAACGAAAAAAAAGAAGTAAAAAATAAATACATTAATTAACTAAACAAAAAAAATTACTTAAAAAAAGTGTAATATCGTAAAATACTAAGTGCTGACGGGACAATATTTAATATAAACCGGAAGTGCGATAGGGAATGGGCCCCAGAAATCTCAATTAAGTAAAAACATTGTGTAGTTTATAGGCAAATATTATAGGTACTTTTAAGAATAAAAATGTGTAAGTAATGAACACATGATAGCGAAATGAGTGCACTTGCATGAATGAAGTGAGGAGCTTTCGGAGTTACATCAAGAATCCCGATAAAGATATACGAGTATATACTCCGAAAATGACACTTAGAGTAAGAACAATCAGTAACAACAACAAGAACACATGAATGAACACTTAATTGAGAACAACGATAGTTAGGACAACAGCAATAACACACAGGAATGGAGGACGGTGATCATTGAGAACAGAATACTCACACAACTCTCTTCTCGCCTAAAGAACACACTCTCCACTCGATCGTTTCTCAAAATGAGTTCTGGTAGGGTTTTATTTTTGGATTTGTTTGCCCCAAGTGTTCGATTAGTTAGGGTTTGTTTTCTTTATAAGGCAATTGGGGTATGCAAAAATTATAATAGTTATAATACAAAACACTACCAGCTCGCGTTTTTATCGCCACTTTAGTATGCGTGTTTTACTATCTCGTTTGTATTATTGCTGCTGCTTCTTGCTCTATGGCTTTATATTTATTCATTAGCTTTGGCTTGCCTAGTTTTTACGATTAACTTTTGAAAACCGACCAGGGGCGAGAGGAAATTAAACAGCCACAGCGACGAATAAAAAGGCGCTCGAAATGCGCAGAGCCAAACTAAAAATCGCGTCGTCAGCTGTCGGAGCTCTGCCAATCAAATTAACACATTTAAATTAGCATTTTTGCATAATGCCCGGTCACATACATATGTGTACGATACATTTGGGTATTTGCATGCCGAGAGACTCAAAAAAACAAAAAAAAACAGGGGAAACCTCAGACAGACGAATGAAATCTGATTTGCAAATTTCCGTGGATCGAAACCGAACTGGAAATGTTTCTGCCACACAATCCAGACATAATGAGATCTTCTCTCGAAATCTCTTGGGGTTTTTCGGTTTGAGAAATAACCCCCAATCTACGATTATATTACATTTCCCATCAACAAAATGATCATATGTTTAACAGGGATAAATTAGAATTGTTATAAACAACACATATCGTTCTAGAATATACCAAAGAAAGCGTGTGGAAAGGGGAATTTTTCCAGTCTATTTATGCATTGTTTTATTTCCCTTTTGTTTATTTTTTATGATGTTTTCTGGCTTTGGGCATTGTTATTATCTTAGCTGTTGTTGTTTTGATGTTAAGTGTCAATTTGAGAACAAACACGTGTTTTCTAGAGGGAGATTGCTTCGATGTCGCACATTCGAATCCATCAGCTAAGATCTATTGTTTGTCTAAAGAGAAAGAAAACCTAGGACTTGATTTCCTTTCAAAAAAAATACTTAAGAATGTTAAAAGGAAATGCTCAGTTTTATAAATTATTTGACAATCAATTCTCCTTCTGATAAGGTTGTATTAATCTTAAGATTCTTTTTCTGAGTGTTATGCTATACCAAAGCAACTGTTGATCCTGCTCAAAAATATTCTGTGTTCTAAAAAATATCTTATATTTTCATTTATAAGGTTGTACTAATCTTAGGGTTCTATTAGTCTTGAGGTTCCATTTCCTATAAAGAGTATTATGATTTATCAAAAGAACTGTTGATCCTGCCCAAATATTCTGTATTCTATAAAAATATCTTATATTTTCTTTTATAAGGTTCAATCTTAGGGTTCTATTAGACTTCGAGTTTTTTTCTTATAAAGAGTATTATGATATACCAAAGCAACTGTTGATCCTGCTCAAAAATATTCTGTGTTCTAAAAAATATCTTATATTTCCTTTTATAAGGTTGTACTAATCTTAGGGTTCTATTAGTCTTAAGGTTCCATTTCCTATAAAGGGTATTATGATTTATCAAAAGAACTGTTGATCCTGGCCAAATATTCTGTATTCTATAAGAAATATCTTATATATTTTCTTGGATCCTACAGGTTGTTCCACTTGTTTTACACTTTTCTAGTATTTCAACCCAAAGCGCCTTGCTTTCTATGGAGAACTCAAGTGCTGATACGAAAGAAACAAAAAAGAAGCACAAAATAGGCGCATAGCAGAAATGTTTCGGCGACTTCCGGTTTTGGAGTTTTGGTGTCCGAGCGAGCGAGTGAGTTCATTATTTTATTTCTGTGCCCATGGCGGGTCCGTACTCCGGATTCCGGAAGGGCCAGCGAATTAACATATATGTAGACGGCGCGACGAAGCCATGCGATAAAGCGTGGACTTGGATAGCCAGCGAAATAATAATAGTAATACTTTTATAATAAGTGAAGCTGTTGACTGACGACGACGACGGCGGCGATGGCGACGCTTAGCTATGCGAAGGTCACACGACCAGCCGCGGCCACAAGTAGAAAACAACTGCTCCGCCGAGTAACGATAACGAAAGCCAGACCAAAAACCCGGGGAAATGGCTGGTGTAGGCGTAGTAAAAATCGAGTAGGCGCTGCCAGAAGAGCCGGGGAGCCAGGAGAATGGGAGACCAAAGGCAGAGTGATCGGAAGAAATTTCCATGGAATAAATTAATCAAAGTGATCCACAAAGTGAGGCACAAAGTGAGGCACAAAGTGAGGCACCTAATGGAACATACTACGCGTGTGCATTCCATCAAAGCCCTGAATAGCCTGCGTTTCCCTATGTTTACCACCTTTCAAACTTGTTTAATCTCCTAAGTCGGTATACCACACTCATAGCTACAAGAAAAAGGTATTCTCCTTTAGTTCTGAATTTCTAATACGTAACATTTAATGGAATATGTATAAAAAAAATAAAAAAAAAGTTGGGATCCTAACTCAATAAATAAATAAATATTACTATTTCACTACAAAAAAGCATGATTTCGCCAATTTCTCACTAAGATCTCATAATATTTCAACATAGAACCGAAAGACTTCGTTTCAGACGATTGACAACTGCCCCTATATCATGGGGTTTGCTATCACTTAACAACCAATGAGAATTGGATTCCAACTAAAGAAAGGGGAAAATATTACCGTGCGACTACCAAAACAAAGTGAATTCACCAATTTCTCAATTAAAACTAATAGTATTTCAAAGTCTGAAGTCTTAAGCCAACTGCCTCTATATCATAGGGTTTGCTATTAGTTAGAACCAATTTAAATCAGATTCTATCTCAACAAATAGCTAAAAATTACTATGCTACTACCTCAGAAAGTAAGTTTATCAATTTTTAAGTCAGAATAAACAATATCCCAACATAGAACCTAAAATCCGCCGTAATATCCCCGCCTCATGAAGAGAAGACGCGTGCCCCTATATCATAGATCCATGGATCCAGAACCCCCCGCTTATCCAATGGCCGACATTCAATTGCGCAGCAGCGGCATAGAACAACAGTTAATTGCATTTACAATACTGCCACAGTTATGTCGATTCTTTATGGTTCGAATGGATTTCGAGGAGATGGGGGCTTCGTTCGAGGGGCTTTGGGGCGGTGCAGAGGCATGTTCGCCTAACGATCTGCTCGACTCATGTTTATTTATGAGTTGCCAATCGAATCGATTCCGCTCGACTCAGCTTGACTCGGACTTGACTTGAATCGCTTCCAACTGTTGTTGTGCGGCTGCAAAATGCAAATTTTCGACCAAATCCGAGGCATATGTACGTGTGGACACCTGTGCTCGAGATATTAGCCAATGCCGCCCTCCATTTTGCTTACCTTTCAGCCTGAACCGAGTTTTAAACAAACTAGACTTTATAGATCCTAAATCCTACAACCCTTCTCCGCATTTTTGTACTATATATCATAATAAGCTCCTAAAAATTTGCATTGGTTTTTATAACCTACGAACTTCCCAAAAATTCTGAATTATTTTTTTATAGATCGTGGGATTGGAGATATTTGTTATATAGAATATCTCCTTGCTTATAAGGAGTAAAACCACCTCCCTACTTGTTGCATACTTTTTTCCCAGGACAAAACAACCCCTACTCAACGATTAACTGTGTCGAAAGCCATAACGAATCTTTGATTCACCAACAGCTGTGTAATTGTCGCACATAATCTGAGCAGTCTGAGCAGTATGGATGGCGTTCCCATAGATGGCATGCAGGTCTAGGGCAGTGCCAAAACAGACACCGAAGCGACTCTCGAGTGCCGTCCAAGGCCGTCTCGAACTGCGTGGCAGGCAGAACAAGTTCCCCCTGTGCATATTGGCCAGCTGATGGTCGTGTGCATGTGTGAGTGGCCTTCGGAAGGGGTGCGTACATCCCCTAAAACCCAAGATGGCAAGCTTTTGGTTAAGGAGGGATATGCGAAATAAAAATACTGTGGGCCGAAAGGCTTAGCAACTACGGCCGATGCCTCCCTGTACCTTAAGTTTAAACTTTTGGCAACGGTGTATAACAAAAAGAAAAGTACTTATATGAAAATATCTTTGGGTTAAGATGGATTTCTTGTCCTCAAGTTAAAGTTAGAATAGGTTCTTCTGTAGAGTTTATAACCTACTTTAGGTCGACCTAATTATGTAATATATTTTGCTAATGGTATTCAATAAAATATTAATTATCTTAAATATTATTTTTTTATATTTTTATTATTCTTAGTCTTTTAAGCTTTACTTTATCTGCAATGAATAAATAAATATTTACAATGATATCAGGAACAGCTCTTATTATTTGATCATCTTCCAGATGATTCGCAAATCACCTACGGAGCAGTTTAACCATATACTGCTATCCCTACCCTACCCTTACTTATATACGTATATTCGAATAATAACAATAATGAGCCAGGGAAGAAGGAAGGCCCAAGTACACAGAGAGAAAGGGATAGTAATAATAAAAAATATAAATATTATATTACATATGATATATAAAATATATTATTATATTTTATTACAGTACTAATTAGCAAGCCTGATACAAAAAAAAGGGTACTAATAATAAAAAAATATTTTATTAAAATGTAATATTAATATACCATTATTTTATTATACAATAATAAAAATAAACATTATTTAATTGTATTATAATAAAAAAACACTTCTTTTTTTATATTATAATAATACTACGCAAATAGTTACTATATTATTATTAATGATCTTTGAATGGTTTGTAACACAATTTAAAGCCTTTATTTAATTTACCCATTTGGCCTGCTCTAAGATTGCATTTAAATATTGAACAAGAGAGTTCCCTTTTCTCTCAGTGTGCCCCAGAGAGGGAGAGCGAGTGGTCGGTCGGCTTAAGTGGAGGCAAGTGGGAAACGAGCATGAAATCGAGAGAAAACAAGGATAAACAAGCCGAAGGATATGGGACGGCACTGTTGCTTCGTGTGTGTGTGCGTGCGTGTGTGTGTGCACGTCCTGACCGCGTGGCCATGTGTGCGTGCGGGCCAGAGCGAGAGGGGGCGAGGGAGTGCGAGTGAGTGGCAACAGCCGCCGCTGCTTATTGACATTAAAACCGCTGCCGCTGCCGCTGCCGCCGCCAGTCGATTCCCTCTCTCACTCGTCCTTCCCCATCCTTGCACCTTTTCTCTCTTTTTTTTTTAAGTAACACCCGGCGCAGATGCTAAATAAGACGGCAGGAATTAAAGTGCAAAGGTGTGTGCTGCAGCAACAACAACAGCAGCGGCAGAAGGACGATACTTTGCTCTTGTACTTAGCGTCAACGGAAGAAAAGGAGCAAAAAGAAGACAAGCACCGCGAACAATGCGGGCAAAGGCAAAGGATCTAGCAGATACAAGATACCAACTGCTCGGAGCGTCCACATGGCGCGGACTTAATCATGCACACTCGTTCATGTCCTTCAAAGGACAGGGAGACTTTGCTTTCATAGAGTCAGTATAGTTGGGGTAGATATTTATCGAGTTCTTTACTAGACAGGATGATTCACAAGATCCTTGGAAAACGTGGGGTTTTCATTTATGTAATATTCCAAATATATACTTATTAGAAAAATATTCAAATTCGTTTTATGGTATGTCAAAAACATTTCCCTTTTGCTGATAATCTCTCGTTTCAGTGGGGAAAGGCTATTTCGCAAATGCGTAGTTACCAATAAAATACTAGAAAAAAGCAAACAAAATAGTGGTAAGCAATATCCTTTAAAAACTTAGGCTCAAGGCTATTTTCTAATAGTCCGCATATCTTTTTATATAAAATAGAAATACATAGGTTTCCTAAATTTCCTGTTTCAGTGGGAAAATTCTATTACGCAATAGTTATAATACGGTATAAATCAAGAAGATCCTTAGAAATCCTGTCTTTAACATTTCTCTAATATTCCGTTTTTTTTTATTAAAAAATACAAATCCGTTTTATGGAAGGTCTAAAAAAATTTTCTTTTCGCTGATAATCTTCCGTTTTAGAGAGGAAATCATATAAGGAAAATGCGTAGTTACCAAAAAAGTACCAGACAGGATGAATCAACCAGATCCTTAGAAATCTTAGGTGTTGAGAATTTTCTAATATTCCGCTTTTCTATTTGTAAAAATAAAAATCCATTTCCCAAAATGGAAATTTGCCAAAATGCTAGATTGCCTCTCGTTTTAGTGGGAAAAATTCTACGACGCATTTATAAAAATGGATTTGAAAGGTAGCTTTTTAAGATGTTACTTTTTGAGGTTATTTTCCGTTCTGTTTGTATGAAAAACAAACAATAAAACGGATTTTATACTACCAAATTTATACAGAAACCGGTAGATGATAATAATGTAACCCTGAAACAAACTGAAATAATATTTACTATTTCAAAACCGAAATCCATTTAATGTGGAAACTTAGTGAATAAAATCAATCAAATGATTTCGTTATTTCTTAAAAACCTGTATTTTTTTAAACCATTTTAGAACTGGGTTCATAACAAAATAGGAATCCAAAAATTTGTACTTTCGAAGAACCTAGACTTGAAGTTTAAGAACCTTTCGATGAGTGCCATCCGAGAAAACGATTAAAAACAAAAGGCGGCAATAAAATCGTAGCCAAAGAGCAATTTTGATATCTGTACTATTTCCCAGAAGAGAACAACGAGATAAAGCTAGCTTCTTGTCAACAACTATCGGGCTAAAAAAATAAAAATAATAAACAAACAGAAACGCAAAAAATATTGCCGAATGGAAATTTTGTGGCACGCAAACTTGTTGCTCTATCCATGTGTGTGTGCGAGTGCGCTGGTGTGTGTGAGCCAGTCTATGAGCATGGGTGTGCGAGTGTGTTTGCGTGTGTGGAGAAGCTTACTTTTGCGATGTTTTAATAGTAAATTATTTATTTATTCTCGCTTTGTTTTGTTTATTGTTTTTGTTTTGATTTTGATTTCGATTGCACTGCAGTGATGCGCTTTTGAGGCGAAAAAATCCCAACTAATCGCCGTCGCTGTATTTATTATGATTATTTTGTTGCTTTTTGCATGTCACCAACAGAAACAGAAAAAAAAGCACAAAACGCGCGCGCCACACTCGTGTGTGTGAGTGTGTGTGTGAAAGTGAGCTGGTATTGGCGCGCGCTTAGGTGTGTTGGTGCGCGAATTTTCGAGAGACGGGGCGTATGAGCAATGCCGTGGCGAAAACTTTGCCACTTTTGTTGTCTGCGACGGACGCAAAAACGTCCAAAACAACGCGAAACACCAAAACACCAAAGACAAACAGAAACAACAACGAAACACCAGAGGAACAGTAACAAAAACACCGCTTTACATGCGCACTTTCCGTTGTTGTTTTTGTTGCTCGGCTGCTGTGGCGTTGCAATGCGTATTACTTTTTGCGTTTTTTTCCCCGATTTTTTTACTTTTTGAGCGTCCGCGTCGCGGAGACGCGTTGTAAGCGGTTCGAAAGGTAGCGCAGCACTGGCGCTCTGCTCTGCCGCCAAGTCGAACAGCTGAGAGCTGGGAGAGCCGGAGAGTGCAGGCCCACGACCGACGGCTGGCGCGCTTCGAACGGAACTGAAGTCTGATTGGACCGAGCGCTGAGAACCGCCACGGAACCTGAAAACCCCAGCGGCCGCCTCTCTTAGGCTAAGAGAGATTCTCTCGCTGCCAGAGAAAATGGCACCGAAGTGTTCACTGAGAGAAATTGTGGGGGCGAGTCCGTTATCAGTATTTCTCGGTATTTCTGGTATTTTTGGCCGAAAGTAGGCAACTAAAAAGATTATACGCAGGCTACCTCTGCTCCCAGAGAAAATGGCACGGAAATCCTCACTGAGAGAAATTGTAGGGGGAGAATCTTGATTAGCATTTATCACTATTTTCGGTATTTTTGGCCGAGAGTAGGCAACTAAAAAGATCATGCGCTGGTTCTTTCATCTGCCAGAGGAATTCTTCACTGAGTGAAATTGTTGGAGGAGATTTTTAATAAGCATTTCTCCGTATTTTTCGGTATTTTTGCCCGAAAGTAGGCAACTAAAAATAGCATACGCTAGATCAGACCACAACAATTTTATCACACCGTAGAATTTACTCGTGCCATTGTTGAAAAAATTTCGAAATTTAGATTAAATTTCTTTCATTTAATTTATAAAAATAAACTAATTTTTATATACAGCTCCCAAAGTGCCAGCTGAAAAACTATCTCCTTTTCAATTAGTATATTACAGTATTTATAGTACTTTTTTGTACAAAAAGTATGCAACTAGTATGATTATTCACAAAATCAACCCACAAAATCCACGCACTATAGAAAAAACACTTGCCATATTTACTAAATATAAATTAATGTAAATATGCAGCTTATACAGCTCCGGGGGCATTCTCCTCTCCCTTCCCTGGGGCACAGTTTCCAGAAGCCCTCCCTGGTGGTGCTCCAGGAGGAGGGTTCACCCTTCAGCGTTCACAAACACAACACACCAATGGAGTGGGTCCTCGAACAATCCAGAAAGCGGAGGTTTCTGATTCATTCCATACCCGTTGTTTTAAAACTTTTTGAGGTATTTTTTTTTTGCTAAATTTCAAAATAGTATTTTAAAATACTAAATACCAAATGGTATGACCAACGGATTTGTGTAAGTTCTTTTAATAAAAAGTTTATCAATGGGTTCACTAATAAGCAACCAAACATTTTAAAATCACCTTATAGGAAAATAAACAGTAAGAAAATGAATACTTCTTTCAAAAACAAGCACTGCTTAAATCTCAACACTTTTGTTAAGGTCATAAACCATTTTAGGGGACTGCCACATTTACAATGTACCCCTTCTCAGGGTGAGTCCCTAGTCCGTCGGTTAAACTTTTTCGGGCTTAATGAAGCAACCGCATGGGGGACCGATAACAATGTTGGGGGATTGCAAAACGTGGGACTGGGCAGAAGAGTGACCAAACGTTGGCGGGGGAGCCATCAGCATCAGCATCCACATCATCGCCAGCGTTGCGCCGAGAGCTCTTTCGATCGGAATAAATTTGAATTGAGCTATTGGCAGCAGAAGCAACCGAGCGGAGATAATGATTTTAGGGCAATTGAATAACTATTGAATAGTTTTTCAATCAGCGCGAGTGCGAAATTGGCTCACACTCTGGCTGGTTCCAAGAACCATGTTACCCATAAAATTAAATTTCATTTGCAACTTGACTGGACGAGGAGGCAGGGGGCATACAATTTTAAAATGCGATTTAGAAACACTTTGAAGAATTCCCCAGAACTGTGATCTAGACACAGGCACGACGATAAAGCCGCTGCAATGGCTGATAAGAATGGCGAATTGGGCTGTTTTCAGTCGCTGTGTATAGCACTTTCTGGGCTTTCTGTACAGCGAAAGGCTCATAAAGATAAACTTGTTTTGCTGAGGCCTATTGTCTTGGGGAAAAAGCGGATAATAAAAAACGGAACCCATGTATATAAATGCCAACTTTTAATGATAGAGAAAAAGGTCTAAGCTTCGCTACGTGTTTCATAAATACCAAGACTTTTCATCAGGGTATTTTTCAGTCGTAGAACTCGCCTTTCTTTATAAAGAAATCTGTTTGCCATTGTTTTTTGCACAAACACCTACAAACTCAGCTGATAAGATAGTCAGGAGTCCGCAGAAGTGAAATAATCGAATTCAGCGCGTGCCCAAACGCCCCGCTTATAGATATGTATGGTGGTGTTCGCTTTTGAGGGTTCTGGATTTAAAAGTGACCAAGTGAGTCATCCGAGTGAATAAATCACATAAGAGATACGCTTTATAAGGCGTTAATGGGGTGGTCTTTGTACCGGCTCCTCATTTCATGGAAATATAAACTTTATATACTTTTCAGTATAGTAACCAAACTATTTTTATAGTCAAAAATATAATAGATATTTTGTATTGTATCCTAATGTGTAGATAAATCCTTCTACAAACCTTTATTGGGTCCGTAGATTTGTGTAGATGGTGCAACCTAACCCATTAAGGGCAGGCAATCGCAGGCCGGACGCAGCGGAGAAAGTTTTCGGGAAGAAAATGCGCGCTCGCCTCGGTTTTGGAGAATGGCGAGTGGAGAGAAGAGAGTGGAGAGGCCTGAAAAGACTGGCAGAGCTGGAGTGAAAGGGACGGCCTACGTTGGCTAATGTCTAATTTGTATTTCCCAAAGCATTTGTATCTGTCGATGCGCCAAATTTATCAAGCTCTTGACCATCCATTGTTGGCAAACTTGTTTGGGGCTACTTCCCTTCCCTTACTTTCTCCTGGCTCTCTTTCTCGGGCGATAATTCGGCTCTTTCTCCGGCGATAATTTGGCTCTTTCTCGGGCGATAATTCGGCTCTTTCTCCAGGCAAAAGAGCCCGGTAATTGAGAGTGGCCAGGTGGATGGGCGGAGCGCGGGATTTTTTTGGCACTCCCAAGAAATGGTCGGACCTAGGGAACGGAAATGGAAACGGACACACATGACGGCCAACAACCGGGAGATAAGATAGAGCAGCTCAGAGCGGGTCTTACGTACACTCGAGAAATCTACAGTGTTATCTGCACTTCAGCTGCAGGGAATTATGATGCAAGGAACAGTGGGATCTTGTATCTTGATTTCTGTTGTTCATCTAAGATCAAGATACCATCTATAAGAACATTTTAATATGATCCAGAAATGAAGACTTATATAATTCTGTTATTTTTATAGATTTGTTAGTTAATTTAAGTATAACATTTTCCAAGTATGGTTTCTCATGAAGATCCAATGGATCATATATAGTTTAATAATTTTCCAGCTGATCTCTATGAAGTACCTTTCCCGCAAAGCAATCTCTAGTAATTTATTCTTGGGTTCCTTAATTTTCTGGAAATCATAGATTAGTTAGTTAATTTAAATATAACATTTTCTAAGCATGGTTTCTCATGAAGATCCAATGGATCATATATAGTTTAACAATTTTCCAACCAATCTCTATGAAGTACCTTTGCCATAAAGCAATCTCGAGTTATTCACTCTTGGCTTTCCCAATTTTCTGGCATTTTTCTGAGTGTCAAGGTGGGAAGTTAACTCCGGCGGGGGAATAATGAAGTCAAAACGGTCACGCTTACCCGCACATTGATGGAAAATTATAATGAGCGGCGCGAAGAAGCGGCGGCGGTCGGGGGAAAAACGCCGAAGAAAAAGAGCAGCCGATGATGAGGCAACCACGACGGACGTGAGAACGGATCGGAGCGTCAAGAAACGCCGTCCGAGCAGGAACAAGTCCAAAGAAGCCTCGAAACTCGGAGTCGCCCAACCATGCAAATGAGACCGAAAGCCGGCGATCGGGCGATTTTCGTACTGGGTGTTGGGTGCCGGGTGCCGGGTGCCGGGTGCCTGGGTTCCCTTGTTCTCGAGGTTGCCCATGGAACGCACCGCTGGAGGAGCGCGATGAGGCAGCCAGCCCGCCGACAGCTCAGGGCCATTAGCCGAGGAAGTAACCTAATGACCCGGGCCATGTGCATATGCAGATGGGGACAAGGAACCGCGGCGATCTCTCATGACTGCTGCTCCGTGCGGGGTATAATGATTTGGGAACCTTTTAAGAGGGTTAGCTCCCCAGGATTTGTATATCTCATCCCTGATTCTATATCTATTTGGGAACTTTTCAAGCACTATCAGTACTATCTCTTTGGGATTTGCCTATATCATTTCTTATTTTTATATTCGATAAGTAGTTCCTCTTTATATCAGATAGATAATATAATGGTTTGAGAACTTTCAGTATCAGTATCTCTTAGGGGTTTGTATACCTTATTTTTGATTTTATATCATCTTCTTCTATATAACTCATACAATGATTTGGGAACTTTTCGGTATTATCAATTCTAACTCTTCCGGATTTGTATACCTTATTTCGGATTTAGTATCTGATAAAAGGTTCTTCTTTATTCCATATACAGAATATAATAATTTGGGAACCATTTAAGAGTGTTATCATTATATCTGATAAGCATGTTATCCATACGGATAATATAATGATTTTGGAACTTTTTTAAGACTATCAGTCTTATCGCTCTAGGATTTGCATATCCTATTTTTGATTTTATATCTGAATACAGAATACAATAAATTGGGAACTTTTTAGAGTACTATCAGTCCTATTTCTCTGGAATTTTTATAAATAATTTCTGATTTTATATCTGATAAGCAGTTTTGTTTTATTTTAGTTACAGAATTCAAAGCTGTGGGAACCTTTCGAGTATGATAAATTATATGTTTCTGAAATTTTTATACATAATTTTTGTGATATTTCTAATAAGCAGAAATATTTTTTTATTTCACATAAAACATATAATGATTTGGGAACTTTTTGAGCCCTATATCAGTACTATACAAATTCCAAGAACTTTTCGATTTGTATATCTTTATTAATGTTATTAAATCCGGTAGGTTGTTCTTCTGTATCTGCTTTGTGAAGAGTTATGATCTTAAAATAATACATAACTATACTTCACTGTGGACTCGACTGCTCAATAAAATATATTCCTTACAGGTTAAGGAAACGAACAAATACATTGGAGTTCATAGTATTTAGGATCTTTGGGCTTACCCATTTAAACAAAGTACTTTGTCTGCGACCTTATTACCTGGGCGAATTACTAGCCCATTCAATAACTCAGGGAGCTGGGTAAATATAAATGTTCTCTCAATAATGACTTCCTAGAACGACCAGTGAGAAGCCCATTTGCATGTCGAGGCTCCGCACTGCACTTGGGCTGCTACCGGCAGGGCCATCACCATCATCATCACCATCATCATCAGCCTCATAATAAGCGGTATTACTGCCGCACTACAGCCCATCAGCAGCAGACACTCGCATATATTATGCAGCTATGTGGCCCGAATCCCAGGGGTTTGGCAGCTGCTCCTGACCAGTTGGCCATTTGGCCACTCGACAACCTTGACACAAATGAGTGCGAAAATCGAAGGGCAAGGACGGCGGCGTGGGGGGAGGGGGGGCCCTGATGGGCGGCAAACTGCAACTGGTTCGCAGGGGGCGTGGCCGTCATAACAACAACATTACCAGGCGTTTCTGGGATGGGGGGCAGAGCCCTAGGTGGAGCTACGTACTGGCAGGCTACCTGGCTACCTGGCTAGCAACAACTCATTTGCCTAATAGAACAATTATCGACGCCTACGGCCCCCGTGGGCCTGGCTTGGCCCGGCATGGAGTAGGGTCCTCTGGAATCCCGGACTGTGCGGCGCAGGAGGGGATCGGGTGGGCACCTGGCGAGACCCTAACTGGGTGTTGCGCTGCCATTACGATGATTGTGTCCGCGATAGTGACGATAATTGCGCCGATGACGGCACAGTAATGGTCGGTTGGCCAGGCTGGTGCCCTCAAATACCTGGTCGATTAAAGCCGGAGCCTTCAATTGCGTTTCCTATGGTAGGAATTGGAGAAGGAATATATGTAGGCCTTATGGATGCGTTGCCTTTGCAGGATAATGTGTGAACTTGAGAGATAAACGTTCCCAAAAGAACACAATTCATAGGCACTATGGTATTACCATCGTGATCTCATATCTAATGACACTTTCTTGTTGGACTAACTGGATGATTATAACGCTTTTGTAATATGTGATAATGATACACTATATTATATTAAAATGTGTGAATTAGAAAAATAGAAGATTTTTACTTATAATAAATAATGTATATGGTATGAAATGATATGATAATATAATTTATGTGATATAATATATGATGAAAGTATCATAATAATGCATGATGAATATTTCATATCATATTATTATGTGTGAATTTGAAAGATAAACGTTCCCAAAAGAACACAATTCATAGGCATAATTGTAATTGTGATCTTATATCTTATGACTCTTTCTTGTTGGACTAACTGTATAATGCGTTTGTTATATATGATAATAATACATTAGATTATATTAAAATATGTGAATTAAAAAAATTAAAGATTTTTACATTAAAAAGTAAAATAATTTATATGATATGATATATGATATATGATATGATATATATGATATATGATATATGATATGATATATATGATATATGATATGATAATTTATATGATATAATACATATATGATGAAAATATCATAATAAAAGCCTTTATAAAACAACAATATCATAGCAATAGGTAGTATTTGAAAAAAGGAATTTATTATTTATGCCTGATCTTGGGTTTAGGCAGCTCAGAAAAATACTCAGAAAAATACTCAAAAATATTTTGACTTGGGTAATCAAGGTTGGTTTGCATAAACCGCTTACGATATTCAATGCAATGCCCTGTTTTTATTAAACAACAGATTGTAAAAAATGCAAGCAAGTGAATTTCTTGGTATTAACAACAATGTTGTTGCTTAGCGTTTACTGGAGAAGGGGCCCATGTGCCCCCCACATGTGCTCCTGCTCCTTGACCTTCTCCATCCGCTGGCAAATCAACTTTGGCGCAGAACAAGACAATGAGCGCCGTAATGAATGAGCAGGGGCGTCGCGGAGGAGGGGTTGCCAAAGGGGGCTGGGGCTGGGGGCTGGGGGCTGTGCAGGCAAAGTGCAAAAGCGCATTTAACGGCTTTGGCTGGCAAAGGAAACGCAAATAAGCGACAAGGACGCGAACAAAGAAAAGGGGTGGCGAGCCCGTGGAAGGCCATCCAGTAAACTATGTGCCTTAAAAATGTCAAGGCTCCCTTTTCGGAGGGGCGGTGGGCGGTGGCAGTCAGCACATTTTCTGGCAACCCTTTTGGCCAACAAGCCAGCGAGCCAGCGAGCCAGCGAGCCAAATCCATAAGCCAGTCCGCCCTCAAGGGCAATTCGGTTAACGAAACAATGGCCACGAAGCAGCGAATGCGACGACAATGTCGGCAATATGCAGCGATATTGTAAGGAGCTCAAATTGAAAACAGCAGGGGTGGCGTTTGCACTCGATTCCACTTGCGAAAGTAATCCAGGGAGCGACCATCGGGAATCCATAGAAGCCAACTCCCCGCGCTGTGGGCCAAGGAGTCGAGAAGCGTTTAAATCTTGCCAAGTACACTGAATGAAACTCCCTATTCCTACGTTTATTTGCATTGTGCCAGCCAAAACACTGTTTTGGCAGGGCGAAAATCTTGCATTTTCGGATTTCAGTCGAAAATACTCCCCTTTTTCTGGTTTTTCAACCGTAGCTCAGCCAACTCAAGGCGTACAGCTAAAAGAGCGACTGTTCTGGGCAGCTGGCTTTCTATGCTAACGATCCCCATCACTCTAAATAAAATTTATTTTTGAACCAATTTTCGCTTTTTTTGCAAGGGGGTACATCATATTTTTTTTGAAATTCCGATTTCGGTCAAAAGTGATCATTTTTGTGTGGCTTTTTTGTTCGTTACTTAGCCAAATCGAGTCGTAAGAGACAAGAGACCGACTGCTCTGAGCAGCTGGCTACGCCTGCTATCGATCCCAATCACTTTTAGGAAAGTTTATTTTTTTGGAAAATTTTTCATTTTTTAAAATTAAGTTTTTTTTTTGTGTAAAATGTCAAAAATTAAAAATTTTCAGGTTTAAATGTCAATATATTGGAAATTTAACTACGAGTTCAACGAGGTATGACATTCCTCAATCTGACGTTTAGTTTATTTTCAGTAGCCAAAAAACTAATTTTGTAGGGCGGAAAAACGGCATTTAAATTTGACAAAAATCCCCTTCTTGAAAGATAATAGATGATTCTGTTTTGCTTATCACTGAAAAAAGTATGAGCTATTATTAAATCTCCGAATTTACGAGTGGCTTCCTCCCTCGTTTACTTTAAATAAATTATAAAAGCAGTAAAAGGATGAGACTCGTGTAAGCCCTCCTAATTGATTAAGGAAAGCGAGGGTATAAAAACTTTGGCTGGCTAAAGCCAACTTTGATTCTTGTTGGTTGGTTCTTGGGACAAATTTAATTACAATTAAAAAGTTTTTGAAGGCGCTGACCTTCACCTCGCGGAAAGCAGTTAAGATAGCATAGCGCTCGAATGAATAGCAGCTACCCCCGTTCAAGTTTTTAACATAATAGTTATTGTCCTTGCTTCTCCGTTTACCTTGGATTCCTGGGCTCTTGACGTATTTTCCATTTTCCATTTTCCAGAACCAGAACATGAACCCGAACCAGTCGACCATGAGGATTGTCCACCCCATTTTCCTCCCCCCGATGACATTGACTCGTCATCAGAGCAGCACAAGACATTAGCATAAACGCAAACATAATCCGGCTGCCGCTAAACGCTTTTCCACGCCAATCATTAGTGTGGCCAGCAGCATTTTCCTGCTTTCCTGCTTTCCACTGGCACGCCCCCCGTTTTCCATCGTTTTGTTTGGCTGCTATTAATGCTATTGTTGATTTTGCTCACTTTGCGGCTTTGCGTGTCAAATCAGATTTGGAAATTCCAGTGCTGCAGCTTGCTGGCAGAGCTTCGGGCGAATTTCTCCCCTTTTCCCTTTTCCCTTTTCCCGTTTTCCATTTTCGGTTTGCCAGCTTTCCTCCCCCTTTTTTTTCGCCCACGTTTACTTTACACTTGTGTGGCTCCACGTTGGAGTTGCATTTCGAAATCTACATTTATGCAACGTGGGGATGCTAATCAAGGAAAGCCATTGAGAATTATGTTGGCCGAAAAAGCACATTAATTTTCTTATTTAGGGGAGCCACGTACCATTTAATGGGTTATTTATATACTAGATTTTGACTATTAAATTTAAAAAGAAATGTTTATATTGATTTCCATGCTTGTAACCTGAATTCATGTGTGTTGTCACCATATGGTGACAAATGGTACCCGACTGTCACAGAATATTAAATAATATTAATATGATTTTTTTTATTTAGGGGATTTCATTTATTCCATTTGGCTATTAAAATAAAAAAAATGGTTAATATTGTTTTCCATGCTTGTAACCTGAATTCATGTGTGTTGTCACCACTTGTTGACAAATGGTACCCGACTGTCGCAGAATATATTTGTCTAGAGCCTGACTTAAATAAGTTGTCACAAAACAATTTTTTGAAGTGCAAACAAAGGTTTGTTCTGAAAATAGTAGGAGATAGTCCCAACTGGTCCCAACTGGTCCCAACTCTGATCTTTTCTATGCTTTTTGTTAATAGAAAAGTCAAATTTCAAATATCGTTTTTACAATGTTAAGGGTTAAAATCTACTTGAAAATGTACCTACGCATATTACGATGATCCTGATTTCTCCTTTGCTGTTCCTACTTTAATTAAAAGAGTGCCCTTGGTTTTTAAAAGCTTTTCTGAGTTTCTCCCTTAAACCAATGAACATGCTCCGCCTGCAGCTCAAACATTTCAGCACACAACCATGGAGGGCGTAAATCACTGGCACACAGAATCAAACAGGTGGGGCAGGATGGGGTGGTGGGTGGCTGTGGGCGTGAAAGGGAAAGGACAGCAGCCAGTGGCGACAAACAATCCATAGGTAAACACGCCGGTGGCGCTGGTCGATGGTCGGCCGGAAAATTGAAATGTGCGTGTGCAGTGAAATTGCGTTCGAGAGCAGTCACCACAAAGCCATCCGCTCAGGCCAGCCCATCCATCCAATCGCCCAGAGGGAACTAATTGTGTTTGTGGGTGGCAGGTGGGCTGTAATAGGTCAAAGGTCAGCAGCTCGGCTCTGGCCCCGACCGAGTGCAAGTGCCAGCCGAGCGAGGCCAATATGATCATCAATGTGCCACAGAATCTGACACATCGATGACAGAGTCCTGTGGCGGATGAAAGTCGGTGGTCACGGGCTGGGATTGTGGGCGGCGAATTCGGGGGTGGTGGCATGCCACCGGGCCACGATGCAAATTCGATTTCGTCGCCCGGCCTTGTGCTGGATACTGAATGCCAGCTGATTGCTGCGGTTTGTCGTGGCGAATTGCAATTCAATTCAATTCCATTCGATTTCCATCGCTGCGTGCCTCCGTCGCACAAGTGGAATAGTGTCGAATGGTGCTCGGTGATTACTTATGCACCCGCCCACACCTGCCTGAAGCCCGCCTGCAGCTTCCATGACAAATAATTCATTTCACCAGTGCAGTCTGTTGGTAATCCTCGTGCCTCTGACTCACAGAACCTAATGAGTAGCGCCTTTCGTGGTCGGTCGAAATTGCAGTAACAGGTCATATAGTACTATATCTGATTATAGTTTATACTAATCTACGTGGCTTGGATTGCAAGGCATTCTTCGCCCCATAACTTTTGCCCAAAAATACAATATAAACTGACCATGTAGCTACTCCCAAGTTGGCTTAGTACCTATTATATCGATAAAGTTATCCATTTTAAGGGATTGCAAAACTTATTGGGCCAATGCGATTTGGTTTCAATAGCAGTTCTTAGAATCTCAAAAGACACCTGCCTGCCTTATCAGCCCCACTTTTCACACTCTTGTACTTTTTGTTGCATTGCTTGTCTTGTGCAAACAGCTTGGGTCAAAATAATAGTAGAGTTTTTCTGTAGTTTAAAGCTTATACCTAAATCAAACTGCTAGTTCCTAAGCAATATACTTAAGTTGTTATATCAACTTGAAAATATATTTAAAAAAAAGTATTTAAATACCAAATACATTTTTAAATAATTGTCTTATACTTTTGTAATCTTTTTAAAAACTAGTTTTTTAGTTTTTACTTTAATTATTTTGTTTAATGCTTACAAACACAAATTTTATATTAACATAGGAAAAATTAAAAAAAGAGGTATTTAAATACTGACAATTTTTCAAATATACCTAACCCTTTTGTAATATTCTCTAAAAATGTTAGTTTTTTCTTTAGTTTTAAATTTGTGGAATTTAAAAGGAAAAAATTTAAACTATTTAAGTTCTTTAAACATTATGCCACATTCCCTTACTACTATTTTTTTGGATGCCACTGTATATGTGTCACGTTGAGTTATTTTCAACGCAAATTTCGAATTTATTTTTCGAGCATTGGCCGCGTCTGTTTTTGATGGCCCGAAGGTGAGTGTGGCATGGTGTGGTATGGTGTGGCACGGTGTGTGCGGCAGGGGATCCCCAATATGCATTCCCGTTCGCATTCCTTATGCGCCGCTTCTCTGCTCTTCTCTTGCACTCTTCCTCTCCTCTCTTTCTCGCCATGTGTTCGGTGGTCTCTTATTTTTTGCGCTCGTTCATTCTGTGCTTTTTTGTTTTTGGACATTGCCAACGATGGCATTTTTGTGGCCTAAATTCATGGCAACAAAGTGGGCAGAGGAGGGGGCTGGGGGTGGCGAAACATGGTCAAAGGGGGAGGCGCTGGGAGGGGGCTGCACTGGTGACTGCAATGTGTCAGCGGCAGTTTGCCTCTGAATGAATCTGTTTACATTTTCCACTTTGATGTCTTTCTCCCTCCGACTTTCCCCTCCGCCCCTTCCCCCCTCTCACACGATCTAGTTTTTCCATTTTCCACAAAACAAGCCCACCCACCCACGAAATCTTCTCATTACTGTTTGATAGCTGATAACAACCTCAAAAGAAGTGACCAGCCCCAAGTGGAGCGGGGAGAAATGGGAGAAAGGAGCAGCATAGCAGAATAAATGAAAGGAATTGGGAATGTCTTGTCAAGATGCAAACGAGGACTGGAAATAAATTACACTTAGTTTTAACTAACTAAATAAAATTTATTCCAATTTAAATTTCGGAAAAAAATGACTTATTTAAGTGAAACAATATGCAGAATATTAATAGGTTCATCCTTTATCTAGTTTATTGTTGCATACTTTTAGAAACCTTTAAAAATGAACTGAAGTTCCTAGTTGTTTTTTGTTCTAAATCTTAAATATCTAGAGACACAAAACTTTTTAAACGAAGCCTTAAAGCAAGATGTAATGATTATGACTAATGAATTTGGCTAAGGACCAGGACATAAAATATAAGTCACTTTTTTTTTGAAGAGATTTTTTCAGGATTTCTTTCATTCCAAAATAAAATATTATGTTCATTTGAAACCAATGGTATTAAAGATCCTATAAAAATAGGAGAACACCATTTAATTTGAAAATAAGGTGCTACTTAAAGTATGCAACATTATATTTTAAGTCAAGAAGTGGGATGGGTTCAAACCGACAGATAGGCGGCAACTTTTTTTTCATTAATTATCTTGATACGGTCTCATTTTGTAAATTACACAATTTCGCCCAATAATTATTCGGCTAGGTGGTCTTAAAAGATACATATTTAAATGTATGTTACTTGATTTTTTTAAATGAAACCATTTCCCTGTAATTTTTTTTCTCAATCAAAGAAAATGTATGGTTTTTTTTGGCTAATTTTTTTAAGTAAGTCTGTCCTATTTTTTTCCAGTGCACGCTCTTACCAACACACTAAAACAAACGCCGACTTACATGCATAAGAGCACCGTTAAGCGACGAACAAGAAGGCAAGAAGAAGCAGCTGAAGTTGCAAGCAGACGACAACAACAATTGCAACAGCAACAGCGCAAAAACAACATCTCAACTGGCTGCCAACGACTTCTTATAAAAAAAGGAGAATAAAAAAGCGAGACAAGAGCACAGCGGCAGCGAGAAAATTGTTCAGGAAAATTCTTATAAGAAATTAGCAAAAACGATGACGACAGCAGCAGCAGCAGCGATGCGATTTTGCCGTTAGCTTTTCCCCCCATTTTTTTCCTTCGAGTTTTTTACTTGGCTGAAGTGAAACGTCAGAGAGAGCAAGACGGAGAGAGCGCCAACTGGACCACGGCGAAAGAGAGGAAAGGAGAGAGCGCGAGAGAGCAGCCAAGGCGCGACTTGCAGCGCGGCAGCAACAGCGAAAGCAAAAGCAAAAGCAACAAGAGCAGAAGCAGAAGCAGCAGCCAAAGGCGAAAGACAATTGCAACGCCACCGACTCGGTCAGGCGACAAAAGTGGCCACAGCCACATCGATCCTTTTCCTAACCTCAAAGCATAGGTAAAAAGGGTGGCAACCTTATTCGGAGGATCACCACACAGCTAAAAATGTGAAAAAAGCAGAAAATCGGCAATAATTCATTATTTTCTGTTTCTCTCCAAACTACCCAAAATCGGAAATATAACTTATGGTAAAAAAAAGATAAATTAAAAACTGAAAATCGTTCAAAATTCTTAGGTGTTTAAGGGTTTTTTAAGGGATTTTTTCAAATTTCTTTCCAAAGTTCACCAAACACGAGGTACGTGGGTTTTACATTTTATAATTATAACCGAAATTCGGTAAAATATCGTAGAAAAGTACTAATTTCCCCGAAACCTCTACACAAAATTTGAAATACGACCTAGGTTAAAAATGTCAAAAATTCAATTATGACTTTTAGGAGTTTACTAAAACGTGTTTTTTTTTTCATATTCCTCCATAAAAAAACTAGAGATTTTAAATAAGGCTAATGCTAGAAATGGGAAACTCCTCAATAACTCGAAATTCCTAACTAGAAAGGGAATTACCCATGGTTTCTTTCCCAACCCAAAACTGGAATATCGATTAGGGTGAAAAACATCATTACAAATTGAAATTCTTTTACAATAGTTATTTACAAAAGCTTTCTCCACATCAACCAATTTTACCAAATTATGAATTTTAAACTTTCTTCGAGAATATTCCACCGACAGCTGACTCCCGCCCCCTTTGTCGCCTGCACCCGTGGACGAAAGAGCATTTTCGGTCTCCGACTGCCGGATGCTTGGGCCCTAGCTTTTCCCGCTGCCCCACAACGGCTGCGGAATATAAATGTATGTATGGGTGGGGGGATTCACACAAGAAAAATGGAAAAACCACACACTCGACGAAGGAGAGCCAAGGCAGTGGCAAAACAAAATATTGCAGACACAGAAGCGAGCAGGAGACGGCTGAAAAACGATTTTGTTGTTCATAAATCAGTTGCAATTAAAATTAACTGGGGGAAGAATGCGAGGCTTATTAGATTTGTGGTCAGGCCGCAGTCGCAGTGGCCAGTAGCCAGTAGCCGGCACGCGAGTGCATTTTTTACTCTTTTTTCGAGTATTTGGGGTGGGGCGCGCGTTACACTTGTGTTGAAACTGAAATTGCTATTGCATTCCTGCACATAAATGACACACACAGTAACAAAAAAACGAGTCACATTCGGGCTTTTTCTTCTGCCTTTTCTTTTTAATTACAAACAATCCGTATTTTGTCGTTCTACAAGTGCCGCATTTATTTATTTATTCACAGAAACACAAACACGAGCGCGAGTGGCGCACGTTACGTATACGCAGTGTGGCCCTGCAGCGCGTCGATGACGTACGAGCCGCAGCACGAAATTATCGGCATCGTCGACGTCATTATCGTCGGCGTGCTGATTTGTTGTTGCGGGCGACAGGGAGAAAAACGAAAACAAAAACAAAAACAAGGCAGCCATTATCACGAACACGCGCAGCCCACGTTACGTATACGCAACGTTACCTGGCACAGCATCTTCCTCTTCTGCTCCTCTCTCCCTCTTTTGGTTTCTTCTTCGTTGTTTCTTTTCGTTGTTTTTATTTTTGTTGTTATTTTTTTGTTGTTATTTTTCTTGTTATTTTTCTTCTTATTTTGTTGTTTTTACCCACGAATTCGAGCGTTTCTGAGGCCTCGCCGTCGCCGTCTCAGTCTCTCAGTTGCTCAGTTTCGCAGTTTCGCAGTTTCCCGGTTTCTCCGCTTCTCGACTTCTCGGTCTCGGTCTCGGTCTCAGTCTCCGTTGCCGTCGACGTCTAAATGCGAACTAAAAATGGGCGAAAACACGGCGGAACCGGCGGTCCATTCCGTCCGGGTGGAAGACCAAAAAAAAGAAAAAGGAAGCTGGCGTGAAAGAAGCGAGAATCGAGAGGCGAGCATCGAGCATCGAGCACCGAGCACCGAGCACCGAGCGGCCAGAAGGAGGAAGAGCCGGCACAAAGCGGACGGAACGCGGCCAAAAAGGCAAGCGCCAAGTCCTTCTCGGCTCTCTCGCTGGCCCGCTGCCGCCGCGTTGGTAACAGAGACGCAGCAGCCCAAGAAAGGCGGCTTGAGTGCGAGTCGCAGCGCTCTCGCCCTCTCTTCGGGCCGCTCTTCCGCTCTCTTGGCGCACATACAAGTGCAGTGTGAGTCGGTGTGTGTGTGTGCAGTGCAATCAGGGTGGACCTTTATGGGGTAGTCGCGCTGAGCAATGAATCAGCTGTACAATTATACTTATTCTTGTATTTTATATTTTTTATGAATTTTCAAAATGTATCCTACTTTATTTTTTGCATATTGTACAAGAATTTCCCAAATATATCCTACTTTATTTATTGTATATTGTTGTACAAGAATTTCCCAAATATAACCTACTTTATTTATGGTATATTCTACAAGAATTTCCCAAATATACCCTTAATTTGTTATCATTCATAGGAAATAAACATTACCTCAGTTAAATGCATCACAGTATGGATTTTGATTTTAAACATTTGATACAGTCGCACTCATGCTGGCTGATGCACCGTTTAACACCATGACAATTAAATCCTTTTTGTTTTTGAATCCACAATAAATTAAAAAAAAAAGTGGTCCAAAGTCATGAGCAAACTTAGTAAACAGCTTTAAAATCCAGCTTTAAGTAAATACTTTTTGAATGATATTTTAATCCCTTTTTTGTTTTTGAATAATCCACAATCCACAATAAATTAAAAAAAAAATTGGTCTAAAGTCATGAACAAACTTAGTAAACACTTAAAATCCACGTTGTGTCTTTTCTAAATACTGTTCGAATGATATTACAATTATTTTTGTTTTTTAATTCAAAGTTAATAAAAAAAGTTGTGCAAAATAATAAGTTAACTAAGTAAATAGTTTAAAAATGAAGAAGGTGTCTTTACTTTACTGAATACCTTTCGATAACTTCAGGTTAGTCTTCGTACTTAAAAATAAAACTAGAAACAATGGATTACAACTATGTTCCAAGTACTAATATTGCAATGATTATAACCATTAAACCATTTTGTATGCAAATAATAAAATAAAATTTCTTTTCAATACCAAGAAAAAACCAGAGTTAACCATGCTCGACCAGGTCCACCCTGTCGTGCACTGTGCTGCGTGTGTGTATGTCAACACGGATGAACGAACGTCAAATAGAACATGTGCTAGCTGTCAGCACAGCGCAAAGTACAAACACTCAGGCGGACATGAATGGAGATGGGTGGAGAGATGCCTGGAGAGGTGGGTGGGGAGGTGGGTGGAGAGGTGGCTGGAGAGGTGGCTGGAGAGGTGGGTGGCGAGATGGATGGATGGGCATGGAAATGAAGATGTGAATGAGGATGTGAATGTGAATGAAAGGCCCCCGGTTCCCACGCCCCGCCCCGCCCCAGCTCGGGGGATAGGATAGCCTACTTAAAGGATGCACCCGACAAAGGCGACGACATCGACGCTGGGCACGGAGGATAATTAATGAGTTCGGATGAAGTCCGCCTTGGATATGAATCAATGGGGCGGAATAAGTGGGGAGTGGGGAAAATGCAAAACGAATCAATTTTAACTACTTGATTGCTTACTTTTGTTGACAAATTCAAAATGTCAAAATGGGAAACACGCCATTTTTTGTAAATATATATATTTTGGGAAAAATATCCTAGTCAGGTTATAAAGCTTTTTTAAGCTTTATAGATAGGGGTACTCAAAACAAAGTTAGGAACTGAATTCATTCTTATTTTTTATAAATTTGTTACTAGATATGCAACAATTTATGCGCCAAAGTCAATTACTCGATTGCTCGATGACAGGCGGTTGCCTTTCGATCGTATTAATTTAAATCGATACGCTGTGCTTTTTGGCGCCCAAAGGCAGCGGACCAGAGAGCACGCCCTATCGCACCCCTTTTCATCTCGTGTGAGAGAAATGCGAAATAAAAAATATGCTGCCTGCTTTTAGGCGTTTAAGCGCAACTTCTGTAATACGCCTCGTGTCTGTGTGCGAGTGGCTGTGTGTGTGTGAGTGAGCGCGCGTGTCTGTGTAAGTCGAAAGGTAAATGACATCAATGGAGGTTGGCTGGCTCCTCTCGGTCGCTGCCTGCAGGCTGGCTTGCTTTTCGCTGCATTTCGCTTCCGTTTGCTGCTTGCCTGCTTACAGTTTCCGACTGCGGCCAGCACCAACACAAGTGCAAGAGCTCACCCAGGCACACGGATGCACACTCACACACAGGCAGAGGAGAGGCTTATTGGGCTCGCGCCTAAGTGTATGCAGTAAAAAAATGATGGCAAGTTTTTAAGGGCGTTCACAGGTCAAAAAATACTGACAAAAATATACAACATATTTTTGATCATCTGGGCTGAAAAAATATGTGTATTAACTTGATTTTTAAGGAATTGGCAAGCTTACAGATAAATACAATCGTAATTAAACATAATTTATAGAATATTTTGCAAATAATGGTAGTTATAATTATTTCAAAAATATAATTTTAAATTTAATACTTTTTTATTTCTATAAATGCTTTATATCTTCAATCACTTCAATTACCTTCAAAAACAGTTTTTATAAGTTTTTTTTTAAAAACTTAACAAGATGTAATATCATGAAAAAATAGAATATATCATGTTTTTGTTTTGTGTAAGCAACTCTTCTTGTCGTCGACCGCAAAAGGTGCAAGATGTGCAAAGGGACTGGGGCGAGGCACAGCGGAAGGAAGGAAGGAAGCCAAAAGGACATCGCCAATCCGCACACATCTTTGCGCCTATTTAATAACTAATCCCTAAGCCACAGGCCGCTTTTTCAACCCCACCCAAAACTTTGCCGACGAAAACTATTAGGCAATTTTGTGCTGCAAACTTTTTCCGATAAGAACTCAATTTTTGGCCCATTGTTCGACAATAATAGATACGAGAGACAATTCTGGAAAATTCATGGAAATTGATTGGGGATTCGAAAAAGCCACCAATGCCTGGCAAGTGAAATACAAATCTTAGTTTAAAAAAATAATCTTAAAGTTGGTTTACACAAGAAAATAGGTTTTAGCTTTCTAATGGATTTTTAAAATAATTATGATTACCATTATTTGTAAAACATAAGACCTCTTATGTTTAAAGTTCTATCTTTTTCATTTAAATATCTTATCTTTTTGTTAACCACCATGAATTGATTTTTTTTAGAATATGTTCAGAAAACACTTGATATTCACCCCTAATATGTCTCATATAAAGTAAATATTTTACATTTCAATTAAAATTACTATATAAAACAGTTGTATATAGCATCCTTCAAAATTCACCTCATATATGTCAGGTAAGCCAAAGGTATTTTGACAGCCGTATACGATTATATCAACAAAAAGATAGGATCTACTTATAATATATACACCTCATATAATATATGCTTATTTATAGCACCCAAAGATAGGATCTCAGCCCAAAGATCTATCTACTTATGCAACATAATTCATCTAATATAACATCCTACCGTATTATAATAATGTTCATTCACAGCACTTACCACTGGGATCATGGTGTGGTGGCCCCACTCCTGGGCCCGGCTGCTGGTGCTGGTGATGGTGCAGCGGGCTCGGGGCACAGAAGGCGCTCGACCCGCCGCCCAAGGTGGGCGGTGGCATGCCCACGCTCGAGGGCGGCGGATAGGCGCTGGCGCGGTACGACGGCGGCGGCGAGCCCACGTCGCAGCGCTCGGGCGGCACGGTCACCGGATTGGGCACGGGCACGGGCACCGGCACCGGAACCGGTGCTCCCGGCGGCGGTCCGTAGTGGCCTTGGGGCGGGGGCGGCGGTCCTCCGTAGTGATGTGGCGGCGGTGGCGGCCCGCCGTGATACTCGGCCGCCTGCTGGTAGTGATGGGCGTGGGCCGCATGGGCGGCGTACTGGTGCTGGTGGTGCATGTGCAGCACCCCGCCGCCCCCCGGCGCCAGCTGGTGGGCGTGGTAGGCGGCGGCGGCCGCAGCCGCGGCTGCTGCGGCGGCATACGAGGGCGGCGGCGGCCCATGGTGGTCGGGCAGGGCGTGCTCCGTGTGCAGGCCGAGATCGGGGGCGTGGTACATGCCGGCGCTGAGGTGCTCGCCGGGCAGCAAGACATGCGGTCCCGCGGGCGCCGAGTGGACAGGCAGCGGCGGCGAGCTGTGGGCTGGGAGAAGCACAGGAAGGGGGTATATCAGTGGGTATATATAAGAAATCTTAATCTGAAGTCGCCAGTAGAGACTTTCAATAATTATAAAATAAAAAGAAAGATGTTTTGTATTTTTATAGTGGGATTTTTAATTTAAAAAATTGTTTAAGGGTGTAATTTCAGTAGGGTATATATAAAAAATCTAAGCCTTAAGTCGCTGGTTGAGACTTTCAATAAATATAAAAAATATAACAAAGAAAGATTTGTTTTTTTACTTTTAATGGGATTTTTAGTAACGCTTTGACATCCAAATTTTTATCAAATATTCATACTGAAGTGTAGATATTGCCTATTAACTTATTTTATCCTTATTTTTATCTATTCTTTACCTTATTATTTATTTTAAAAAATTCTAACATATTTAAGAGATTTCCAGAACACAAAATGTAAACTCTTTTTTATACTGATAAGAGTTTATTTCTAATAGGTTCTAAAAAAAACATCTATGAGTTGTTTGACATTACTTTAATGAGTTTTTAATAGTATTATTATTCTGGGGGACTTTAAACGAATTTTATATGTTTTATTTAAGTCTTTATAGGAGTTGTTCCATAGATTTCTAATGGTTGTATTTGTATTTAAAATCAATACCTATTACCCTCTTTTAAATTGCTGGGAATAAATCAAAAAACCAATTTAACAAGCTTACCACACCCTAACTTTTACCTATTATTCTTACTAAACTTATTTGCAAATGCAAAATGGAAAGATACATGCCACTTTTTTTATAGATATATATATATTTTTGTAAATAGTCTACTAAAAAGCTAGTACAATTTTTTTCAAATTGTTTAACTAGCTTTAATTAGAGTGAACTCCTAACTATTAAAAAAAATAAAATAAAGACCAATGTTTACATGTTTATGTTACATTTAAGATCATGTAAGGGGTGCATGTATGTATCTAGATGTTTTAAGGTTTTTTTAAATTTATTTTTAAAAGGCTTAAATACCAGTTCCCAGTAAGCTTTAAAAGATTAAGGCACTCACCTTCGCTGAGTCCGGAGCTGGCGCCCGGGGGCAGCATGCTGGACAGGGCGCTGAGCGGCGTGTAGGACTTGGGCGGCTCCACGGAGCCGGGGCGCAGGACGCGCTCCTCGGTGACGCTCGACTGGACGCGGTACTGCATCTTGCAGTAGGCCTCCTGGGCGGCGCCGTTGCTGGCGTTCACGTAGACGCCGGTGATGGTCACGTCCGTGTCCTGGACAATGACCACCGACGAGGAGGTGGGCCGACTGCAGTCCTTGGCGTCCTTGGTGCTGGCCGCCGAGTCGCGGTAGCCCGTGGTGGTGATGGTGGTGTCCGTGTTCGTCTCCTTGGTCTCCTTGGAGTACTTGGAGTCGTTGCTCTCCTCGATGATCGAATGGCTGGACATCTTGCCCACCGCCGCATCCTTCGAGTCCTTCAGCTCGTTCTCGCGCTCCCGCTTGCGCTCGTACTCCCGCTCACGTTCCCGCTCTCGCACGGATTCCTTGGACTCCTTGGGCTCCTTCTTGATGTGGATCACCTCGGCCTTGAGGGCTGCCGCGGATGCCGCCTTGCTGGTGGTGGTGGGCATCACATCCAGCTCGTCGTAGCTCTCGAAGCTGCTGCAATCGCTGGCCAGGTTCTTGTCCAGATGGCGCTCCACCTCGTAGGTGGCCGCCACGATGGCGCTGGCATTCAGACTGGCCATGCGCTTTCTGGCCAGGATGCCCTTGTAGTCCCCGATCAGCTCCTCGGTGAAGGCGGTCTTGCGCTTCTTGGGCAGCTGCTTGGGAGGCTTGGGCTTCTCCTTGGGCTCCTTCTCGCGGGCCTCGTCCTCATCGCTCTCCTCCACCTGAACCGCCTTCTTCTTGCGCTTGGCCTCTGTCTCATTAGAGGCGCTCTTCTTGGGCGGCGCCTTCTTGGGCAGCTTCTTCTTCTTGACCGGCGGCAGGGTCTGCTGGAGATGCAGTTCCTCCGTCTCGCTGTCGCTGTCGAACTCCCAGTGCTTCCCCACGCCTCGGCCACCCGGCACATAGCGCAGTTCCCTTCGCGGCTCCGCCTCCTTGGGCGCTGGAGCACTGGCGGCAGCGGCCGCTGGAGCAGCTGAGGTGTGCGGCGGACTCACGGATCCCTTGTCCCTGTCCGTGTCCCCGTGACGCGGCGAATCCTTGTGGTTGTCATCGTCACTCCCGTCCAGCGTTCGGATACGCGGCGGTTGCTGTGTGGCCTTGGACAGGCCCAGCTCGTGGGCCGTGCGCGATTCGTTCTCGTAGAGGCACTGCACCTTGGCCAGGGCGTTCAGCGAGGCCATGCGGTGTCGCTTTGGCCCGCTGTAGGCACTCAGCTTGCGTTCGTCCTCGGAGGAGCTGCTCTCGGCGGAGCTGTTGCTGGCCGGCGGCTCCTTCGCCGCAGCGGCCTTACCCTTGCCCGCCGGCTTCTTCTTGCGACCCGCCGGAGCGGGCGTTGGAGTGGCCAGCTTCCTCTTGGCCTGCTTCTTGCCCGCAGAGGAGGTGGCTGTGCTGGTGGAGGTGGTGCTGCTGCTGGTGGTCTTGGCTGCTGGTTCGGACTGCTGTGCGTTGCTCAAAGGATCTACTTCTTTCTCCTTTTCCTTCTCCTTCTCCCTTGGTTTCACCTTCAGCTCCTTCTCCACCGAAGGCTTCTCCTCCTTCTTGACCAACGGCTGCTCCTCCTCATCCACCGGGCTCGCCTTGGCCTTCTCCTGTCGCTCGAACAGCTTCAGCGGCTTGTTGTCCTCATCGGAGAACTCGCGCAGCTCCTTCAGCGAGGGCAGCACCATCTTGATGGGCTCCTCGTCCTCCGATCCGGACTTGAAGTCGTAAATATCCTTGGCCCCGCTCCAGGAGGCCGGCGGCGCCTTCTGGTGCAGCGCCTGTTGCATCCGCCCCTTGGAACCAGCCGACGTCTTGGTGTACTTCACCTTCGGTCGCTGCTTGGCCGCACCTGCTGGTGGCGGTGGCGGTGGAGCTGGCTGCACTGCCTCCGTGGCAGTGGTTGTCGATGTGGGTGTGGGCGTAGGCGTGGGAGTTCGTGTCCTCGTAGCCGTGGGCGTTGGTGTTACCGTGGGTGTGGCCGTGGGCGTTGGCGTCGCCGTGGGCGTGGCCGAGGGCGTCGGCGTGGCCGTGGGCGTGCTGACAATCTCCTCCAGCTCCATGTGCACGGATTCGGTATTGGAATCAGGCATGCGGGAGGTGTTCTTCTGCGCGGCGGCTTCGTGACCAGCCGACGCCTTCTTCGGTTTGCTCACTTTGGCGGGCTTAGGTAGCTGCTCCTTCTTGGGCTGCTCTGCCTGGGCCGGTTTCTTTCCGGGATTCTTGGCCGCAGTTTGCTTGGAACTGGCGGAGCTTGGCGCTGGCGTGGCCGCGCCAGTTGCGGTCGCCTCTGGCGCCTGGGCTGCCGCTGCTGATGACTGCTCCACCTTGGCCTTTTTGGCCTGCTGCACTGCTTTCTTGGGCACCTTAGTGGCCAGCGATTCCTCTGAAGCGGGCGGCGTCAGCTCCTGCTCCGTCTTGGGCTTGTCCTTCTCGGTGACCTTCTCCGCCTTTTCCTTCACTGGCTCCGGGGAGGGACGCACTCGCTTCACCGCCGGCAGCTTGCCGGGGTTCAGGCTGGATATCACCTTGACCGCTGCTGCCCGCGACTTGGTCTTGACATTCTCCGAAATGGAGGACTTGAGCACGCCGTCGCTGAGTCGCTCCTCGCCGCTGGGCAGTAGGTTGTCGAAGCCGTGGATCTTGATGTCCAGGCTCTTGAGCATCTTGTTGATGGCTCGCGCCTTGCCGTCCTCGTGCCGCTCCTCGGGTGAGAGTTTCAGGCTACTGGAGGTGGAGGTGGAGGTGGAGGCGGATGTGGAGGTGGAGGTGGATGCGGCAGTAGTTGAGGCCGTGGCCTTTCCACCAGCACTCTCGGTGGCGGGGGCGGTCTGTGATCCCGCCGAGCCCGTGGGATCCTTGCCCGGCTTCTTGGCTGCACTCGAGTCCGTCTTGCTGGAGGACTTCTTGTCCTCCGCCTCGTCGCCGCCGCCGGAGGCTTTCGTCGTCTGCTTCCCGGGCCGCTTCTTGCCCTGCGTCGTGGACGCCGCTGCTGCAGCGGCCGCTGCTGCCGCCGCCGCAGTCGCCGTCGAGCGCTGGACACGCTCGGCGGCATTGGAACGCTTCTTGGAGACCATTGCAAAGGGCTGGGGCTGGGGGAGGAAGGAGCGAGAAACGGGGGAGGTTATTAATAAGGAATTATTGGAAAAGATATGCCAAATATATATGTAATACATTTTTCCCTCTGTTTAAGATTGAGGTTCCATCCCACCTTCACCCCTAGCTCCTCACTTTCGATTCGGTTTAACAGCCCCCAAACCCCACCCACCTTTCTTTTTGGCACACAGGCGCTTCCCCCAGTTCAGTTCAAGTGGGCGCACGTGACAAACAACGAGTACGCCAGCCGGAGGAAAGGGGAGGTCCGGGGATGCCCCAGTCCCAGCTACCAGCAGACAATAGCAATCGATGATCACTCGCCAGGTCTACGTACAAACATAGGAGCCCATTTATTTGAAGGTAAACAAAATGTACTATAGTTCACCAGGAATTAAGAGAAACTCAAATGAAAGGCGCTAAGAGATTTTTTAATCGTAATATATCTTGCTTTCTCATAGCTTTAGGGAGAATTAATTTGTTGACCATTTTTCAAAACTGTATAAGAGTTTAAAAAAAATAGCAAAAATATAAAATCCTTAGGTCTTTGCCAGTATATTAATAAATATTTATATATGTATATGCTGTACTACAAAACAAAGCGAATTGAAAATAAATCAAAGATGAATGACGTCTCTCGATCTGAGGTTTAATTTCATTTAGGCAAAAAAAACAGTTTTTTTAGGACGTAAAAATGGGATATAGATTTTAGTCAAAAATACGGTTTTTTAATTGTAGCTCAGCCAAATCAAGGCCTACAGCTAACAGACCGACTGTTTCGAGCAGCTTTCTTCGAGTGCTTACGATCCCTATCACTTTAGGCGAAATTTATTTTTCGACTAATTTTCATATTTTTTGCATCATAATTTTTTGTGAAAAAAGTGAAAAGTTAGAAATTTTCAGGTTTAAAAGCCAATAGAGAGAAAATTAAATAATTAGCTCAACGAGGTATGACATACCTCGATATGGCGTTTAGTTTTTCTTTTGCAGCCAAAAAACTGATTTTATAGGGGAAAATTTCAGTCGAAATATGAGATCCATATTTTAGTCAAAAATACGATTTTTCTTTAGGGTTTTCAATCGCAACTCAGCCAAATCCAGGCCTACAGATAATTTTTTTCACCAATTTTCGAATTTTTTTAGGTGGTGCAGAAGAATTTTTGTAAAAAATGTGAAAATTCATAAATTTTCAAGTTTGAATGGCAATGAAAATAGGAAATTTAACAAGGAGTTCAACAAGGTATATCATTCTTGATCCCAACTTTAATTTTCCTTATAGCAGCCGAAAAACTGAATATGAAGGTCAAGGAATGGGATTCCGATTTTGATTAAAAATACGATTTTTTCATCTGGTTTTTCAATCGTAATCAACAAAAGGTTAATGGCAATAATGTTCTGTTAAGTAAATGAATTGCATTCTAAATATAACCAAAATTTTAACCATTCCGAATTCATCTATTTTAGAATTCTTTAAACATTTAATGAGTTATTATTACTAAATATTTTAAATTGTGATATTTTGCTTAAAACTTATTAAAACATTTTATGTTTATTTCTATGACTTACGGTCTTATAGTGTTTATAGGTTTATTAATTCAGTATTAAAGTTAAAAGTTAAACAAAAGTATTAATTTCCCCCTATTTAATGTGGGTGGGTTATAATTAATAAAAAATACATTTTAATACATTGATTTCCATTACCCTTATCGAGTGATCACTGTATTCACTTCCCCTGCTCCCACTCCTCCCCTCTCTCTACCCCACCTCCATTCGATCGGTTTAAGTGTTTTTTGTTTTTGGACAGGGGGAACCGTTAGAAAGCCCAAGTCACTCACCTCTCGCTCGCACCTCTGGTGGCGCTCGCCTGCCGTCCCGCTCGCTCTCACTGCGCTGTGCCCGCTGGTCGGCTGCAACGGCAGCTACTGCAACAACAACAACAGCCACTGGGGCAACGGGAACTGCAACTGGCCGAGCAGCAACAACAACGGCGCGTGCTGCGAGAGCAACAAGGGGCGCGGGGAGAGTGGCCAGCGGAGGGCACGAAGATCCGTTGGCCGCCCATCTGCCGACCTTTGACTGCCGCCCCTCGCTGTCTGCTAAGCCGTTGTTTGCTTTGATTTTGTTTTTGTTTCCGATTTTATTCACTAGCTTTTGCTTCGCTCACTATTGTTTATGCTTTTTTGTGCGATTTGTTGTTCTCACTGCGGCCGATCGCTTTTCACTCGAAGTTTGTGCGGCGCCTGAAAGAGTGAATGGGCGTGAGTGTGGGGGTGTGCGTGTGCGTGGGGGCGGGGGAAAACATAAACATAAACATTTTATACACATTTCGTCACAAAACGGAGAGGCGCATACACACACACACTCACACACAGGCACACACTCGCACTCGCGGTGTATCAACAAAAGAAAAGCCTCGCTCTCTGGCGCGCTCTGCCTCTCTCTTTTGCACAGAAAATAAAGCACGTACACACACGCACACTCGCACAGGCAGAGGCCCAGGTGGATTTCTCTGGATTTTCATTTATGATTTTTGCGCTTTTGCCACCGCAGTTGTGTGCAGTTTTCGGGATAAGTTTTGGGGGAAAACGAGGAAAAACACTTTTACGAGCACGAGCCCTCCCCCTCTCACGCACACACTCGCACTGCACCTTACACCCCACACACACACAGGCACACACGCACGCACGCAGGCACATGCACGCACAGCGAGCGTTTGGCGTGCGAAAATGGGCTGCAAACACTTCCTATTGGAAGCCAATGGGGTTTTCCACACGAGATCGATGGCATGGCGCCCAAAATCAATGCAAACATCAAAACGCAGGGCTCACTCAATAAACAAATCACAGGAAAAAAATAAATAACCCCACCAGTGTGGCCGCCGATTTTTCGATCAGATATACCAAGCGGCGGAGGGAAATGTACCTTAAATACCAGTTTTGCTTCTGCGAGTATACCAAAAATATTCCAAACGGTCTCTCTAAATAAATCGGACTCGACCATACATTATCGATATTTTAGAACACTATCGATAGACGTGGTTGGCGTCCTCGCTAAGCAAAGTCTACACTAACGATATGGCAACGCTGTGGTGTTCCCACCGGAAATAAGTTACATTTTTGTTGGGTCGGGGATGCACTGGCTAAGTCAGGTTTGAGCACTCGCTTACTGAGAACAGTGTACTAATTATCGATAGCAAATGTGCCACGCTTCAAATTTGTTATCGAAAATAAAGTTAAACTTATTTTCTTATTTATTTTTGCCTTTTAATGTTTTTTACAGACATTTTGAACTGGACTTCCCTCAGAGTGTTTTGAATAACCTAAAGCTAAGCTAGGTGAAAAAATAATTTAATAATGTGCGTGCTTAAAATATAATTATTGTTGCTAAATTAATATTATTTATATAAGTATTAATGTCAACGCTAAAATTCAAATACTGTCAAACTGTCAACATATTAACACGCAAAATAAGCACAAAGTATCATAGTTATTAATTAATTTCCTTCATTAATAAACCATTTTTAAAAAGGGCGCCAATTCTCGTAGTTCTAAAAATTCCCCGACACTTGCTTACGTTACTCACGGCTGCTTACGTTTGATTACGTCTTACATTAAAATACTAAAAATACTGAAGATACTGAAAACTGAGCGCGAGCGAATGGTAAATTTATTTTTTATTTTTTATTGGCGCGACTTTTCCAACCTGACCGAAACATGAACGACTTGAACCTGCGCGTGGCCGCCCTGAAGCTGTGTGCGCACCCCAAGCGCTTTGCGGAGCTGCGCGACGCCCTCGTTCCGCTGCCCGAGCGCTGGAAGTCGGGTGAGTCGTGGCCTCCAGTCGGGGGACATGGGCACATGGTTTCATCGTGATCTCCTCCAGCTCCCCAGCAGTATGTGCGCCAGTTCGCAGTGGCCGGCAGCAGTGCGGAGCAGGTGCAGGTGGTCAAGGACATCTTCTTCGTGGATCCGCAGCAGGATCATGAGCAGGTGGCCCGCTTCCTGGCCGACCTCCTGCTGGCCAGTCCCCTCAAGCACGCCGTGCGCAACCAGCTGACCAAGTACGGTGGGCCCTCGATGCACCACACAGCCATCCATTTGAGTAACCGCCATTCCCTCCACCCAGACTCTTCTCGGACAATGCGCTGGCCAAGCAGGATGCCAAGCGACTACGCGGCCACTCCAAGGAGCAGCTGCTGGAGGCACTGCAGCAGTCGCTCGGCGAGATGGCCAGAAGTCTGGCAGAGATCACCCCGACGGCTCTGAGCCACGATCGCACCAACGACGTCTTCGTGTCCGCCAACGCCTGCCTGCAGAACTTCCCCTTTGGACGCGAGGCCCTGGGCCAGCAGGTGCACCTCTTCGCGCCGCTGCTGCCCAGCGCCCTGGAACGCTACTGGGCGGATATAAGGTGGGTTGCGCCGGCTGGAGGCTGCTCCAAGCCGATCCAATCAGAGCCATAACCTCTCTTCCTCGCCCAACACAGTGATCCCTCGCTGGAGCTCTCGCCCACGCGTCGCAACGAGCTCTACCTGTACGTGCAGAACGCCCTGCGCTTCCTGGTCAGCCTGCTCTCCGAGTGGAGCGACCAGTTGCGCCTGTGCGATGGCCACAGGTTGCTGGGCCCGGCGTGTGCGGTGGCCCAGAAGGTGGCTCGCCACATGGACACGCCGTGGGATGTGCGCTCCATTGCCGGCCTGCTGATCGGCCACCTGGCGCGCTTCTCGGGCACATTCCAGGAGTACATCGCCGAGTGCTCGAGGCCACAGGCGGAGCAGGATCTGCCTGTGCAGACGGCCGCCCTGCTCGTCCTGCGGCGCACTGACTACGAGGAGTACGCTCCGCAGGCTCTGGCCATTCTGAAGACGATCGTCAGCGTGGGCGAGCGCGAGAGCAGCGTGAGCAACCTGCTCGTCTTCCTATCCAAGCACCTGTTCATCTACTCCAAGTCGCTGGGCGAGTTTCAGGACCTTCTGCCTACCCCCGAGCAGGAGATCGTTTATCAGCAGATCCTTGCGGAGCTGCAAAGGTTTGCCCTGCAGAACATCTCCAATGCCACGGACTCGGTGCGCCACATGAGCAGCGCCCTGCTGCGCCAGGTGCTACAGCACGCCCAGCTGGCTGGTCGGGAGCAGCTCTTTCAGGCGGTCTATCGCCACTTTCATGCCGCCCCACTCAGTGCCAGCTGCCCGGCTCTGGAGCAGCTCGTGGCGGTGGCGGGAGTGAGTCGGTGCCTTGAGCACTGTCCCTCGCTGTTTGGCGCCATTTTCCCGCGCTTCCTGGGCTGCGAGGACAGCGTGGATGCCCTGTTCAGAGGTGGGTACTCAAAACTACCAAGTCGCAAGCCATTTAAGCAACTTTGCCATCCACTTCCTCTCCAGCCATGATGGTTTCGGCCCACAAGACGCAGCCCTTCGCCGAGTGGCACGGACTGTGGATCGGCCAGCTTCTGGCCGCGATTCAGGCGCCCGAGAAGCGGCGCTCGGTCATCGAACAACAGCTCACCCAGGCGGTGCAACTGGAGCCCCAGACCCTGGCCCACCTGCTGCTCCGCGACGCCCGGCTGCCACTCAGCAGCAAGCTGGCGGCGATTCTCAGTGTGCGGCAGCTGAGCGCGAGGCGACAGGAGCTGTTGCGAGATCTGAAGCAGGATGTGGACCAGGCCCTGCTCGGACTGGACGACCACACGCGCCTCCTGGCGCTGCGCTTCGTGGTGGAGACGCCGCGTCCCAGCGAACACCTGACCACGGCCGAGGCGGAGGCCATTAGATTGTATCTGCGCCACAATGCCAACAATCCGAGCGCCCATCTGCGCCAGCTGGGCTACGGCCTGCTGCAGAAGGCTTTGCGGCGGATCCACCTCGGCCTGGCCGAGCACCAGAAGCGTCCCACGCCGGCGGGCGAGGAGCTGCTCCGCCTGCTGACCCGCCTAACCGGCGATCTGTCGCGCAATCTGTTTCCCTCGGCGAACTACGGGCGACGCTGGCTGTCGCTGCACTTGCTCCGCGATTGCGTGGAGCTCGGCCGCAAGTTGCAGCTGCAGATCGGCGAGCAGCAGCTGCCCGCGGAGGCACTGCCCAATCTGGAGCACTGCCTGGCCGACAGCTACGAGCAGAACAAGGTGCTGGCCGCCCGGCTGCTGGAGACGCTTCAATCCCGTGCCCGCTTCCAGCCGGACGAGATAATCGGCCTGCTGCTCTCGCTGAGGCCGCCGGACTCGGCCACCGGAGCCTTCCAGCTGCAGGTATATTGCCGAGCCCAGGAGGTGAAGCATGCCCTGCCCCTGCCAGTGAAGGCGAACGAAACCATCCATGAGCCCAGGACATACAGGGCACTGCAGTGGTGCATGGAGCACTTGCGGGAGGGCCTGTGCCTCGCCCAGCGAGATCTCGCCGAGGCAGCCAAGTTGAATCCCTTGTACGGACTGCTCTTTGCCAGCCGGCATCTGCTCCAGCAACTGAATCTCCAGCAACTGGCCAAGGAGCACGCCTGGCGGCAGTACGTTGAGGAGCTGGTGACCACCTGCCTGGAGGTCAGCCGCGTGGTGCTGCCTGTGGTCAGCAGCGCCTCGCCCGAGGGCCACTTGCCCGCCACCCGCGACCAGGAGACCGATCAGCCGCTGACCAACGTGCTCAGCCGCCGGCTGCCCAGCGAGGCACTGCAGCAGGTGCGCACCACGCCCCAGATGGTGCTCCTGTGTGCCTGGCGCAGCATCAAGGAGGTGTGCCTGATCCTGGGCGAGCTGGTGCAGCGGGCGCCGCTGGAAGAGGAGCAGCAGTGGGAGCAGGCTGACTTCCTGCTCAGCAGTGGCCAGCTGGAGGCCATTGGGGAGCTGTTCCTGCTTCTGCTGGCCGAGACCAAGCATCGCGGCGCCTTCGAGCAGGCCTACGTGGGATTCACGATGCTGTGCCGGCGCTTCTGGCACAGCGACTCGGTGCGTCTCAACCAGCTGCCCGGCCAGTGGGTGAGCGAGGCCATGGCCATGGTCAGCGGCGAGGAGGTGCGCAAGGCCCGTCTGTGCTCCACGCGCCGCAGTGCCGGCATGCCCTTCATGCTGCAGGCGCTGATCTGCACGGAGCTCAAGCTGGGCACCCATGCCACGCTCCACCGCTGCATGCACCGGTTGCTGGAGGTGTGCGAGCGTAGGACAGGTGGGTCGGCCGGCATCACCGCGCGCAGCCACGCGCTCAACATCCTGCGCGCCCTCTTCCGCTGCAGCGAACTGGCCGAGCTGGTCACCGAGTTCATGGCCCGCGGCATCCAGTGCGCCCTGGAGGGCTTGCTCCTCGCCGAGGAGTGGGCGGAGCGCAACTGCGCCACCCTGCTGCTCGCCGCCCTCATCGTCCGCGTCTTCGGGGTGGAGCGCGCTCGCCTGGAGACCGGTGAGCTGCACGTGCGCAACCGGATGACGGGACGCATCTTCTTCACGCGGTATCCCCAGCTCTTCGACTACTTCCACGCCGCTCTGCAGCGGGAAGCGGAGCAAATGGACTCCATCCAGGCAGGCAGCGAGGCGGAGATCGGAGGCGGCAAGCGTCGGCAGGCTGTCCAGCTGGAGGCCATGCTGCTCATGCTCAGCCGCCTGTATCCATCCTCGCTGGAGGGCGCCGAGTCCACGTTGAATGTAGGTGGATTCAACTCTTTTTATTACCTTGTGTTATTACATAGACTTCGTATTCCCACAGCTGAGCGAGTTCGTGCCCTTCCTGATAAAGATCTGCCGCTCCCACGATCTGATGACACGCGAAAGAGCTGCCTTGGTGGTGGCCAACTTTGTGAGCCAAGAGCAGGCGCTCGCCGAGATCAGGCGCCTGGTGGTGGAACTCAAGGCGCTGCAGTTGAGATTGAAGGTAGGCTGAACATCCGCCACAATCTAGACGCTCCCTCACTATGTATCCTTGCAGAAGGAAAAGGAAGCCTTCATCCTGGACACGAATCTCCTGCACGGTCAGCTGTTGCTCCTGCTCCAACTGCACCGCTTGGTGCGCTGGACGCGGCCCTCGTTGACGCGCATGCAGCTGCACACGCTTGCCGCTCTGGCGGCTCCGATCCTCCAGCGCGACGCCTGTGCTTTCAGTGCGCTGGTGGAAGTGATGACGGCCTCCATGGAGGATGCCGTCGATCCTGAACAGCTGGATTACCAGCTGCTGGAGGAGATAGGCGCCGTGTATCTACTGGACCATAAGGAGGTGCGCAGACGCTGTCGGGAGCAGGGAATCTCCATGCGCTTCTACCAGATGTTTGGCCTCCATCTCCACCGATTGCGCGACATTTCCCAGGGCGTAGTGCTGCACATAGTCGAGGACCTGTCCGAGCCCATCTGGTCCCTGGACGAGCTGAAGGTGGAGCTGTGGCTGTACATCCTGCTGCAGAGATCCCTGGGCGAGGCACACTCGCTGGTGAGCGAGCTGGATATCGAGCACTTCCAGTTTGCAGCCGACATCCGTCGCTATTACCAGACACTCAGCCCCGAACTGCGGGCGGAGATCGCCCAGGAGCTGTATCGATCTCAGGCCGTCCGCTCGTGCGTCCTGCAGATGAGGAAAGCCTCGACCAGCGGCTGCTGGAGCCTCCAACTGGCCGGACGCCTGGCCGCTCTGCAGCCCCTGCTCCAGGACCCGGGCCTGGATTTGAGTGGGCTGGTCCAGCGCTGCTCGGAGGAGCACTCTAGTCACCAGGAGGCGGGACTGGTGCTGGGCCTGAAGCGTCTGATTGCGGAGAGGAAGACCCTGGAGCGGCAGCACTGGCCACCGCTGCTGAACTACGCCCTGCACCTCGTGGAGCCTGTCCAGCCGCTCTACCTTCGTCACCAGGCTGCGGAACTGTGCGATTTGCTGGCTCGCAAGCACTTAAAGGATCAATTGGGCTTGGGAGTTGCCAGCGTAGACGTGGAGGTGGTCGGTCGCTTTATCAGACTGGTGCTGCTCCTGCTGCTGGACGAGGCGGAGTGGGTGCGTCACAAGGCCGCTCAGCTGGTGTGCAGTGCGGGCTTCAGGAGCGAAGTCCAAGTAGCCAAGGACATATTGCCTAGTGCCCTGACTCCGGAGTTCCTAAAAGCGGTCCTGGCAAAGCTGGAGAAGCAAGCCAACGACTCCGACTTTCTCCTGCGTCTGTTCCATCTCATCGCTGAGCCTTTCCTGGCCGCCGAAGCCAAGGATTCCGAGCCGAACATTGACGAGGACGGGGATGTCGAGGTGTTCGACAAGCAGGTGATCAACCTGTACTGCGAACCGCTGCTGGTCCTCTGCGAGTTGTCCGCCGCCTTTCGTGGGCAGTTTGGAAAGAGCCAGGAGCTGATGGCTGCTATTAATGCCCTGGGTCTACCCGCGGATTTGGTTCCTAGTTAGTTCCCTGGCATAGGTCATCCCTGAGCATTTGATGTGTACAACCAGGACTGTCCGATTTTTTCGGCGGATTTTTAAGAGACAAGGTGATAGTTCATAAAAGGAACATGGTTTGACTTGTACATTAAGTGCATTTTTTTTAAACTTATGTTAAAAATTTAATTTTACATATTAACGAAGAACTGCTTTTAAATTGCATTTTTGAATTCAGTTTAAAAAAGTAAAATGCATTATTCCAACATAAAACATTAACCTTCAAACCCAACAAACAATATTAATGAAATGTAACCTTCCTCAAAAACAACAAAACACACCCATAAAATATTAAAACTGGACCACTGCTAGACCATAAGTAAAATTAGACATCATTGTTACCTCTGACAAGACCTAGAAGGCCTTTTTCGTAAGCTGTTCTTACCAATTAACTTTTAGTTTTAAACTTTAAATCAGCTTTATATATATTTACATTGAGCTATATAAAGCTAACTTACAGTGTAAAACTATAAGCTAACGTAAGCTTTATATTTATATTTATATTTAATAAAATAAAAAGGCAGCTAACATCGAAGTTGATATACCTTGATATAGCATTGCAGCCTAAACCAGATCGAAAAATTATCGAAGCTATACTTTTTTTTCGGATCATTTATATGTGTGATATTTGTCTATGATATGATATGGTTGTCCACTAAAAGGAAGACTTCTGGAATACTTTCATCCCAATAACTTTAAAACTAAGATACTAGTAGAGAGACGCGTAGAAACGGACGGACAAACGGACAGACAGACACGGCTAGACCGACTTTTTGAAGGATTACCAATACGAGTCCCGAACTAGAAAGAGACAGAATTTCCTGGCGATGGCCTCACTGCATTGCAATCCATTGACCACAGCGGCACTCCCCTCTCCACCGAGGCGCAGAAAACATCCTTTCGCTTAGGAAAATCAACACTCTTCTTTATTTGAATCATTAAACTAGAGTCGTGCTCGGCGCCTACGAGACGAAGATGGAACTGTCGCCGTTGGCAGTGACCGGGGCGAACTGGACGAGCGCCTTGATGCGGCGCAGCAGCGAGGCGTTGAAGCCCCTGCACTTGACCGTGTAGTCCTCGCTGGCCGTGATGAGCTGCGTGCAGAAGGTCTCGTTGAAGGTGGAGATGAGCAGCTGCTTGAGCTGCACGATCTCGTCCTGCGAGGCATTCAGCACGGACACGTTGTTGCCGCTGTCCAGCAGGCTCTCGTTGATAGCGTTGCGGTTCTCGTTGGCGTAGACGACGGCGTTGCGCAGGTAGAAGTCCAGGTGGATCCACAGCAGATACAGGTTCTGCTCGGCGATGAAGACGGCCTGCATCAGTTCGCTGCGCTTCTCGTTGTGCCGCTGGCTCAGGTCCACATAGCTTTGCTTGCCTGCGGGGAGTCAGCAAATTCATTACTCTCTCCAGGGATTAGATAGGAGCGTAGATAGGAGCACTCACCGTTGGGACCGAAGCTGATGTTGGGCAGGGAGGCGCGTTGCTGGAGCAGATTGTCGGCAATGGACTTCTGCGAGAGGTAGTAGCCAATGGAGCCCTTCAGCTGGTTGAGGATGGTGTGCATGATGGCCGTCAGCTTCTTGCTGTCCATCTTGCCAGTGCTGCGAGGCAAGATGCCAAATGAATATAAAGAATATCTACCAGTCCGATCATTACTCACAGTGGCGTCACATCGTTGATCATGGTGGTCAGCAGGTACTTGGAGGTCATGCTGTCCTTGACATGGCTGGTGACCGCGTTGCGGCAGTAGAGCGACAGGTTGGCGGCAATGTCCAGGAAGTATTTGACGCGCAGCGTTTTCGAGCCCTCGGCCTGGTCGCCGTGCTCCTGGTCCTGCTGCAGCATGCGCCGAATGGTGAGCTCGCTGACGGAGAAGCGCCCGAAGACGACGATCATCAGCTGCTGCAGCCGGCCCAGGCGGTTGCGCAGCTCCAGGTCGTTCTCCACGTCCAGGCTGTCCTCCAGCGTGGCCACCTCGTGCGTGGTGGTGCGCGCAAACAGATTGGTGATGATGGCCAGCTGCTGCAGGTGGCCCAGGTCCATGAAGGGCGTGGCCGTGCGCAGCATCGCCTCCACCATGTCGATGTGGGCGAACAGAAAGTTGAGCACCTGCAGGGCCGCCGAATTGTTGTGCGATCCCAGCGAGTTGACAATGGCATCGCAGAGCGCCAGGGCTGGCAGCAGGATGGCGCGGAAGCGCTCGTCGACGGCCGGAAGGAAGGACTGCGGCTCGTTGCGCTTCAGCTCGCTGCCCTTGAGGTCGGGCTGTAGGTCGTACACGCGCATATTGGACAGCACGCCCAGCGCTCGCTCGGCCAGCAGCAGGCGGGCTCCCACGCTGGTGTTTGCCATCCGCGTGAGGAAGGCCATGCGCGACTCGTAGACGTAGAGCGGCCGCAGGTGATCGGGCACCGGCTGCAGGATGGCGCACAGCGACTCACTGGACTTGCCCAGGCTGTCCAGCAAGTGCTTCAGGTAGCCGCGCGTGCCCACAAAGTCGCACAGCGTGCTCACCGCATGCAGCTCGGAGATCATGTCCAGGCAGGCCAGCGCCAGCATGCGGCACACATCGTGCCCGGTTACCGCGTCGTGGCAGATGGTGTCGATCAGCTTCTCGCCAAAGGTTCCGATCACGTCCGCAGCCATGGCCTTCAGCCGCTGGCGGTCGTCGCGCCGCAGCTCGATGTTGTTCAACCCTAAGCTCTCCTGGCGCGAGGTGACCCTGCAATTGGTTGTGAAACTAGTGATAAGGTCAAAGGAAGCCTGGCAAGCACTTACGATTCCTGGTACTCCAGCTGCTCGTCGGAGCGCAGTCGCTTGGCTATACGAAGGCAGTTGAGCAGGGCGCTGTACAAGTTGATGCGCAGCTTCTGCGACTTCCCCTCGCTGATCATAATCCACTCGACGAGGCTCTTGAGGATGAAGCGCAGATTGCTGCTGTTGGCGCCGGCCTCCCTTGCTGCCTCGCTCCTCTGGCCGAGACTCAGCTTAGCCGCCTGCGCATCGATGCCGTTGCCATTGGCCAGGGACTCGTCGTTGGCCTGGTCCTCGGTGCGCTGGTCCTCCACCTGGTAGCAGCAGTAGCGCAGATTGGCCAGCAGCAGCAGCACCGTTTCGCTGACCTGGATGGAGATCTCGATGATCGGCTGGATGGGCTGTACCTTGATCAGGATCTTCTCGATGATGTCGATGATGTGCTGGCGCCGCAGCGTCACCGGCAGCACGGCCTCGGGCATGCTGCTGAAGAGCACCTGCACCAGCTGGCCCCACGCCTCCATGAAGGCCAGTGTGGCGCAGCGCTGGGTGCGCACCCGGTTGAGGCTGACGGCGTGCTTCAGCAGCAGCGTAATCTCTGAGGAGATGGCCTTCCGCTGCCCGCTGACTATGGTGCTCTGCACCATGCGCAGCTCGTCGTGCAGGATGCCGTGCAGCTTGCGCACGTTGATCAAGCTTGCCGAGGAATGGCTTCCCGCATCGGCGGAGGACTCGCAGTCCCGCAGGAGTTGAGCCGTCAGCTGCGTGTCGAAGAACTCCAGTTGCGGGTGGGTCAAGGTGTCGACCTCCAGCACAAGGCAGTCGAGCAATCGGTTGGCATGCAGTCCCTGCGACGTCTCCTGCAGCAGTGCCGGCTTCAGGGCGGTGGATCCAGCTCCCGCGGCTCCGCCAGGTCCTGAACCCGATCCAGAACCAGAGCCATTTATCGATCCTCCGCCCGGCAGCAGGTCCATGGCGAAGAAGGGCGCCGACGGCGTCATCAGGCTGTGACCAATTTCCATGGGCAAGCCATGCGCCGAGCGCTGTGCCTCCGTGCCATTACCCATCAGCAGGATGTCGCACAGCAGGTTGTAGCGCGTGGTCTGGCCATGCGTGGCCGCCAGCTTGACATCGATGGACACGCAGTTGAGCAGGTGGCTCATGGCGTGCAGCACATGATCCTGGCGGTGCTGGCGGAAGGGCAGGGAGTTGAGGTGCCGCAGCAGGAAGTCGTTGCAGGTCAGGCGGAAGTAGCGCAGGATGGTCTCCGTGGTGCGGCGGTTGGCGCAGAGGCCGTGGAACAGGTGGTAGATGCGCTCTACGATGTTGGCCGAGTGCTCGCAGTACTCCTCGCTGTGGCGTTGTTGCTGTAAAATGAAAAGGGAAAAGGATTAATGAAGGAAATCTATGGCCAAATGAATTGAACCCACCTCCAGGTACTTTTCCAACAGCAGCACCAGGGAGTTCACGCAGGAGCAGTGCATCTCGATGCCCAGGTGCTGCTTCTCGTTGGCCATGAAGTCGCGCAGCACGTCCACGCCGAGCAGGAAGTACACAAAGTTGGGCAGCTGCTGGCTGAGATTCATCTCGAATAGCTGCACTATGGCCTCCTTCAGCTGCAGCTCGATGCGCGCCGGCTTGCGCTCCAGTGCGGCCTCCTCCAATTGCAGCTCGATTCGCGAATCCGCCGTGGGATCCTCCCGATCCCTAGTCCGCTCCCGGTCCCTGTCGCCATCGTCGCCGAAGCCCAGGAACGGCACATGATCGTTAAGGGCCAGTTGGTCGAGCAGCTCGTCACTCGGCCTGGCCACGCTCACATCCATCTCCAGGCACTCGACGAATCCCTGCCGGATCTCGAGCTTCTCGTTGCTGCCCTGGGCGTACATGCTGAGGATCTGGGCGGAGACGTTCGGCAGCTGGGTGACCGAGCTCAGGATCTTGACGGCGGCCAGCGAGTGGCGCGGCAGCCAGCTGTTGTAGGTCACGAACTTGACGATGTTCAGCACGTGGTCGGGCTTGCGGCTGCGCGGATTCAGGTCCAGGAGCATGCGATTCAGGCCGGACAGCATGATGGGGCAGTTGGCCGCCGAGTGGGTCTCGAAGAAAGCGTTCTGCTTGGCCAGCGCGGCCTCGAGCAGCAGCAAGGCGTACAGGGAGCACTCCTCGAGCAGCTCCTTGCCGTGGAAGCGGTTGTAGTCGTCCAGCCGCTCACGCGCCTCCTCCACGATGCGCAGCAGCAGTTGCAGCATATCGGACTTGACCTGCAGCTGCATCATGACATGGTAGCCGGGATAGGGATGCTCGTCGCGCCCCTCCTGGAAGTCGGAGGCCCGCGGCCGGTAGGTGGCCAGCAGATAGTACAGCAGTTTCAGGCACTGGGCGCCCACCTGCCACTTCTCCGCGGGATCCTTGTACGCCCGATTGTAGAACTTGAGCAGCACAGACTCAAGCACAAAGTTGAGGTAGGCATCGTAGCCGGGTTTGCGCGGTCCCACGCCCAGACTCTTGGGCATGTGCCCGGTCATCAGGGTGTAGAGCAGCTGCAGAATGCCGCGGGTCAGCTTGTACTGCTCCAGGCGACTCTCGTTCTGGTCGATTTCCTCCGTGAGGCTGCACTGGCCGTAGTTGCTGGACACCGGGACCGTGGGTATTATCTGCGAGTCCTCCAGGTGGAACCAGATGGCGCGCGCCGTCTCCTTGGACTTCGCCAGGGCGGCCAGCGTGAAGAGGATCTCCGCCTTGAGCAGCAGCGGCGTGGAGCAGGCCACCAGGCCCAGCAGCACCTGGGGCGGCTGCCAGTTGGCCTGCTCGCAGATCATGATGCGCGAGATCTCGTCGTGCTCGGCCACGGCCTGAATAATGCCCATGACGGCCACCAGGTGCTCCGCCTCCCTCTGGGTGATTATCCTGGGGGCGGAGCGACTGCGGTAGATGGTCTCGCCGCCGGTGGTGATGCTGGTGTTGAAGTCGTTGCGCATTAAACTAGGTAAATCAAACAGAATCGTTAGGGGAATATGGACAACCCTATAGTAACAGCACTCACTTGTAGTAGTTGGCCAGCGTGGTGAAGAAGTGATCCCAGCTGACGGCATAGGTGCCCGTGGTCACCTGGGGCAGCTTGAGCATGTTGAAGGCGCAGCGCGCGGCGAACTCGGTGCGCGTGAGGCCGGATATCATCTTGAGGTAGGCCTTGAACAGGGTCTGCGGCAGCAGCTCGCTGGCCAGGCTGATGAACTTGAACAGGGACACTGAGCGCGAGGTGTTCTTGAAGGCTGTGGGCAGTATGACTCCGAAGGTGGAGCCCGTGGGATCGCTCGGGCCCCAGTACTCGTTGCAGAGCTTGATGCTCACCCGCGGATCGCCGTACAGCTTGGCCACGCACAGCATCAGCAGCTCGAAGTTGGAGTCCAGGTTGGGCGGCGGCTCGAGGCCTTCGTTCAGGAAGCTGATCACCGTGCGCGCCGACTCGTCCGCCCGGCCGCGCAGCTCCGACACCTTGGCGTGCATGAAGTCGATGAAGTCCGTGATGAGCAGGTGCACGCGGCGGTAGATGAACTCGGTGCTGCGGGAAGGGAAGAGGAAGTGGTTAGTGAACAAATTCTTAATCTTAAAGAGATTCCCGGGGCTGAGACTTAGGGTGGCCCTACTCACCTGTAGACAAGATCCTTCTCGAGCAGCAGGCGGTAGAAGAAACCAAAGACCTGGGCTCCTAGAGCCTCGTCGATGAGGTTCTCATCGCGATTGATGGCCGACAGGGCGGCGGCCTGCAGTTGACCTGGGGCATGTCGCAAGCTGGCCAGTGTGAGTCCAAAGCTGTACGTGATGATGGCATCCAGGCGCGGGGTTTGCCAGCTGCTCTGCGCGTACAGAGCCTCCAGGAAGCCCTTGGCGAACTCCGGATCGCTGAGGATCGGCAGGCGGGCGGTGTGCGGATTGATGTACTCACTGACCAGCAGCACGGAGGTGTCGTACGCGTACAGCAGAGCCATCAGCATGATCAGGGTCACGTCGTCGATGTTGCCGTCCGGTTCGTTGGTCTTCCGGGTGGCCAGTTGCTGCAGCAGCCGGATGGCTATGGGTCGCGGCAGGCCGCGCTGGGCTGACCAGTGGAACAGGGCCATGGCCACTGCCCGCTGGATGTCCTCGTACAGGCCGAGCACCTGGTTCTGGTGCTTCTTGGAGCCGAAGGCGCGGTTTTTGGTCAGCAGTATGGACTAGAAGAGATGGCAAAGATTGGAGGAGCTTTAGATGTGGGATTATATGAAAATGGGGAACAAGATTTCATTTCTGATGAAATTCAGAGGTGGGACCAGCCAATGCCTTATGAAAAGTATAAAGGGATCTTATATAGAAGGCACAAACTCACCTCCTTGTCCACATCCATCTCTTCGAGCAGCTCTAGCAGGCGTCCCAGTATGTTGGAGTCCTCCACTAAACTCTGAGCATAGTTGGTAACCAGGCAGGTGACCTGTTTTGGGAGCGAGATGGAACCCGGGTTAGTTGATCCGCAAACGTGTACATCTCAAACTAAAAACCCACCTCCCTGGGCAGCTCAGTGCTCCAGGAGACGCCGCTGACTGTCTGGAACATGTCGCGCAGGGCGCAGCTGATGGCCTTCCGGCCGTCGTAGTAGAGGAGCACCGCCACCAGGCCCCTGGGCAGACCTGGATGGTGCACCTGCTGTCGCTGGGCGGTGCAGAGCAGCTCCACGGCGAACACCTCGTCCAGGTCGAACATGTCTGAGAGGATGAGGGCCTCGTCGACCAGGTCCTGTGAGAGCTTTATCTTCCGCGACTGCCCCGGCAGCGGGATGCCCTCGTTTAGGGCATTCCTCAGGTGGCCGCGGCTCTTCTCGCTCTTGGCCTGCCAGGAATAAGGGTTCCAAGGGTTGGTTAGTTAGTCCGAGCTTAAGGGAACTCATGGCACTCTACCCACCGGATTGCGCAGGAAGTTGGTGAAGCTGTGCTTGTACTTCTTGAGGCACAGCTCCAGGTCCGTGGTGACGCCACTGGGATTGGACACCGTCGCCTGGAAAACGCCGTACATATGCTTGTACGGCGTCCACATGTCCTCGGTTACACCTGGGGGCGGCGGAAGGCGGTTGTATTGGGTTCTATTAAAGGTTGCCCACGGTTTGAGGGGCTCGGGGGCCCTACTCACCATCCATTTCACTTAGTTTCGCAGATCTCGAACAGAATGGCAATAAAACGCGGCAAGTTTGCTTCGGTTGCGACAAGGCGCCGGCTGCCAGGGATGGGTGCTGCACACACTGTGGTTGTTCTGCCCTGCGGCAGCCCTGGCAGTTAGCGGGGACATGCACCTGGCACAGCGGATTTGGACGCTATCGATCATTTCGCTGTTATCGATTCGGGATCGGTAGAGATTTCTAGTTTTTGAAATTGAAAATATTTGAAATTTGCTAATTAATATACTTTTTACTTTTCTAATTTTTTGGCTAATAAATGTGACTAAAATAAGGTTATGTTGAGACAGAACGAGACAAAACTGAAATTGCGTTATCAAATAAAGCTACTTTACACAAGAATTCTAAGAATAAGATAGCAAAGCATTAAATATGCTGTTTGCTGTGGTTTTAGAAACTCAAATATGACTTCTACCTTTTTTTCCTAAAATGAATAAATATATCAATAAATGAAGATCTTTATTGAATTGAGAACATATCATATTTTAGGAACGCACAGGAAATTAGAGCATTCCCGCCTTGAAATTGGAACGTACATCTTTTTTAGTTTTCTCTGTGACCTTATTCTGGATAATTTTGATACGTGGCTTTTTGCAGACCGAGGGAGCGCCTTCAGCGCAAGTTGCACGCTTGGAAGGAGCGGCTGCAGTAAAAGGCTTCGAGGGAGCGTCTGCAGTGCAAGTGGCACGCCTGGAACGAGTGGCAGCAGCGGAAGTGGAAGGCCCAGAAGGAGCGTCTGCGGTGCAAGTGGCACGCCTGGAACGAGTGGCAGCAGCGGAAGTGGAAGGCCCAGAAGGAGCGTCTGCGGTGCAAGTGGCACGCCTGGAACGAGTGGCAGCAGCGGAAGTGGAAGGCCCAGAAGGAGCGTCTGCGGTGCAAGTGGCACGCCTGGAACGAGTGGCAGCAGCGGAAGTGGAAGGCCCAGAAGGAGCGTCTGCGGTGCAAGTGGCACGCCTGGAACGAGTGGCAGCAGCGGAAGTGGAAATCCTGGAAGGCCCAGAAGGTGCGTCTGCGGTGCAAGTGGCACGCCTGGAAGGAGTGGCAGCAGCGGAAAGCTTGGAAGGAGCGGCTGCAGTGCAAGTGGAACGCCTGGAGGGAGTGGCAGCAGCGGAAGTGGAAGTCCTGGTAGAAATGGCAGCAGGAGTAGGAGTGCCAGCAGCGGAAGTGGAAGGCGTGCAAGCATCGGAAGCAGGGCGAGAGACTGCCGTGGCCTCCGTCTTATCCGGCTTTGTCATGCTCCGCTTCGGCTTCGGCGGCTGAGCGCTCTTGTCCTTCAGAATGCCCTTCTCGCCCACCTGACAGTTGCGCCAGGTGGGCAGCATGCTTGCCTCGTCCGAGCGCGGCAGGGGCAGACCAGCATCCTCGCTGGTGTGCTTGGCCAGCAGCTTCATCGAGCGCTTGCTCGGCTCCTCGCTCTTCCTCAGCTTGCGGGTCTTCTCCAGCTTCGCCATCTCCAGGTCCTCGACACTCACGTTGGTACGGTTCGCTAGCTTGGCAAAGCGTTGGGCCTCCTCCAGTTTTTCGCGTGCCAAGGCTGAAGCGAGTCACTCACTAAATATTTGCCCCTTCTTTCGGGTTTCAACTCACTGTAAGCCAGGTTCAGGATAACACCACGCGTCTCCGGTTCCGCCTCCAACCGAAGGTTCCTGAGCAGGCCATCCACGAACTCCAGATCAGGACCGATATCCAAATCGCTCTCGCTAAGCTTGTTATCCGTCTTCTTCGCCATCGTTATTGGGAATGATTTTCAAGTGCCTTGAAAGGTCTCGACAGTTTGCCTAGGCCAACTTTGATTGGCTGAAATAATTTTACGGTGGCAGGTTAGTTAGTGGAAACCCTGGATTCGTAGTATCTATGGCGTATGGTATTTCTCAGGATTTTTTAGTGCGCAAAAATGGGACTCATATTAGAGTAAAAATTAGGATACCCACCAATTTAATGAAATTTTTTTTACGAACGAAAAACACGATACACCCCCTTACAGAAAATGCGAAAAATCGAACCACAATTTTCAGTTAAAAAAAAAACGATTTTTTGGATGCCAAAAAGAAAGTAGACGTCAGATCGAGGAGTGAACTCGTTATTTATTTCCAATCTATTGGAAAATAGATAAAAAATTTTTAGCTTTGAGTGCCAATCGGTTGGAAATTAAACGAGTTACGACTTCAACGAGGTATTACACAACTCGATATGACGGTTAGTTTTTTTATAGCATCCAAAAAACAGATTTTTTAGGGCGGGAAATCGGTGTTCAGATTTTTGTGAAAATGTGAGATTTAGATTTTAGTCAAAAATTCGATTTCACTTTCTCGTTTTTTACCCGTGCTCAAGGAAGTACCGAATATTTGAAGCGGAATATGGGATTAAAGTTTTCAATACTCCAAATCGTAATAAATCGGAAACGGATAACGGTCGATTACCCAACATCAATCTGCAGGTGTGTGGCCCCGCTATGCCCTGCCCCAAACGGTCCTATTAAAGTTAGCCCTGTCACACACCACACATTTTGGGAGACCTTAGGAACTTATCGCTATCGATGCCCCTAAAGCACCGAAAGCATCGATAACAGCGAGCTGGCATCGATAATTCTCCACCTCTATAAACAAATTGCTGCAGAATTTCGAGGATCCCCAAATCCCCGAGCCCGGTTTATAATCCAGATCCCAGCGAGCAGAGCACGATGGACGAGCCCTCGGACGATGAGAACTCGGAGCCCACGCCCAAGAAGATCAAGCGGGAGTGGGTGAAGAGCTACTCGAACAAGGCCATGGAGATGATGAAGAAGATGGGTTACGAGAACGACAAGGGTCTGGGCAAGAGCAACCAGGGTCGTCTGGAGCCCGTCATCGCCGTGCAGCAGGACGGCCGCCGCGGCTTCGGCCTCAAGCTGGACACCGTGCAGTTCTCGGCCGGCCAGTGGGATCCCGCCTGCGAGGAGCTCGAGATACCCGAGCCGGTGCTGTGGCTGCACAATCCCGGCGGCGGGGCCGACGCCTACAGCCTCGATCAGCTGATGGGGCACGTGGTCACCGGGCCGAAGAAACTGACCCTGGACGAGGAGACACGCTACTGCGATCCGGCCACCCTGCATCACATCCTCAATGCCAAAACCGTATTCGATGATCTCAACGACAGCGAGAAGCGGCGGGCGAGATCCCGCTGCAATCCGTTCGAGACCATCCGCAGCTCCATCTTCCTCAATCGCGCCGCCGTCAAAATGGCCAACATCGATTCCATGTGCGACTTCATGTTCACCAATCCCCGCGATCTCGATGGCCAGTCGCTGGTGGCGCCCGACGAGCTACTCTACTTCACGGACATGTGTGCAGGTGGGAACACTATCTAGGGGAATCCCCGGCTTCCGGGCTTTCACTTTTGCATGTCTTATCAGTGTTACCAGTCGAGAAGTAAACAAATGTTTTGCTATTATCTCGAATGTGCCCTAATCTCTCAAACCTTTTCTAACCAAACCAATTAAACTATCAAAATTCACTCACCTAGACTTCTTCTTTTCCAACAGGCCCTGGTGGTTTCTCCGAATACGTGCTGTACCGCAAATCCTGGGAGGCCAAGGGATTCGGCTTCACGCTGCGCGGCGCCAACGACTTCAAGCTGGAGAAGTTCTTTGCCGCCTCGCCGGAGTCCTTCGATACGTTCTACGGCGTGAAGGAAGACGGCAACATCTTCGACGAGGGCAATCAGGATTCGTTGAACGAGTACATCCGTCTGCATACGCCGCAGGGCGTGCACTTTGCCATGGCCGACGGCGGCTTCTCGGTGGAGGGCCAGGAGAACATCCAGGAGATCCTGTCCAAGCAGCTGTACCTCTGCCAGTTCCTCACCGCCCTGAAGATCCTGCGCCCCAACGGCAGCTTCGTCTGCAAGGTGTTCGATCTGTTCACACCGTTCAGCGTGGGCCTGGTCTATCTGATGTACAAGTGCTTCCACCAGATAGCCATCATCAAGCCGAACAGCAGCCGGCCAGCGAATTCGGAGCGCTACTTGATCTGCAAGTACAAACGATCGGATACGGAGACGGCGGCCATCATAGCCTACCTGAATGCGGTGAACCTCATGCTTGTGGAGGAGTCGCAGCTGGAGGACAGCCAAAACGATGTGCTGGAGATCTTCGATGCCAACGAGCTGGCCGAGGACGAGGACTTCCTGCGCTACATCATCGATTCGAACAATGCCATTGGCCGGAAGCAGATCGTGGGCCTGCGCAAGATAGCCGCCTTCGCCCAGAATCCGGAGCTGAAGGAGACCAAGCAGTCGGAGGTGCGGCAGGAGTGCCTCAAGCGCTGGGGACTGCCGGACAAACTGCGGCAGGCGCCGGAGATCAAGCCGACGGACAGGCTGCTGGAGGAGCTCCTGGGCGACTGGGCCACGGATCGCAGCTGGCTGAATTTGTCGGCCGCCGAGATGAACGGCGTGCCCAGTCTGAACATGGCCGTGAAGAACGTGGCGGACTGGTACTTTGTGCCCGTGGGCCGCGAGGAGACAAACATCAATGCCTGCACGCTGTTCCTGTGCAAGTCGCGGGGCAATCTGCTGCGCTACACGGAGCACAAGAAGTGGGAGCTGGTGGAGACGGCCTTCGAGGTGCAGCCGCGCTCCATCTTCTTCGGCCAGATTGTGTACGAGTTCTACGGCGAGGGCAGGACGATCCAGCGCGTGGCCGCCCTCCACATCATCGACGGCATCTGCCTGGGCGGCATTGACATTCGGCGTAGGCCGTTCCGCGAACGCGTCAGCATGTGCGACAAGTTCGCCCGGAGTCTGAACAAGCCGCATCGCAAGGAGCGAACGTTCGGCGCGCTGCGCAGCAAACCCTTCTTCCGGCTGCGGGATATGGGCAGCTTCTTTGCGGACATGCGGCACTATGTGCTCAAGGATAACTCGCAGCGTTTCGGCTATGCGCTGGACGACAACAAGTTCTTTGTGCCCGGCGGCATACTGATGTTCTGCGAGCTGACCACCAACTATGTGTCCGCGCACTCGCGATCGCGCGGCCAGCTGTACTACTTCAATGTTACGAACAAGGAGTCGTACTACAAGGAGCAGATACCCAGCAAGAAGGCCGCCGAGATCTTCGCCTCGTTCCGCTACAGCTACTCGCGCCGCCTGCTCTGGAAGTGGACGGACCTGCGCCAGGTGGAGGAGCTGGCCACCGAGGACAATCCAAAGATCCTTTTCCGCAGCGACTTCGTCAAGTTCATCGCGGACAAGCTGGGCCACAGCTAGGCCGGCCCCATCTAGCCCTAAGTCTAATTATACATACGCATACGCATACGTGTTTTTTAAAACCTACCCCGCATGCTTAGGATTTATCTGGAGGTTTTACAACGGATCCCTGCATTTTACTTATTCGACTTAAGTATTCGACGATAGTTTGTCCGCAGGGACTAAATCAAATTGTTTTTTTTTTTCTATTCTTCCTTCCTGACCATCCCCACTAACTATATTCATAACATGCCCTCTGTCTGGCGAAGTGTGCAACTGTTTTACTTCTAAAGATCTTACCAAAGCTCCAACGTCTTTCATTCGGACGGGGTTGTTTGGAGGTAGCTAAAAGAGTTTATTTACTAGCTAATAGGTGAACCCGAAATGCACTTTCAGAGCTCCGAACGTGGTCAATTGCATGTAAATTGCCAAAGGTATAATTCTGTAATGATTTCAATTTAAATTTAATAAAATTCCACCAAGGAACTACTTTTAGCCAAGCTTTAAAGTTTTAGTAATGGGCTTTTAATATTTTTAAGTTTTGTTTCTATGTAAAAAATGGTTATAGATTTAGATTTGGTTTTTTCTCTAGCATTTGGTTGAGCAATTTGTGAAAATCTTTAATGGCCCTTCATTGCCCACTGGCTCCCGCTCCAGGAGCGTTGTCAGCGGCAGAAAGTTGCATTCGCCGGCGCTTGCAGCTTAATTAATCACCCGATAAAAGGCCGGAGAGCGGACTTCTGGGGACCTGGCTGTGCGGATTCCGGACTGTTTGCAGTGGCACAAAAAGCAAATTGTTGCCACACAACTCAGTTACACATCGGCGAAAAGGAGGCTAGGTGCTCGGGGGCGGCCAGGGGTCAGGGGCCAGGCTTTGGGGCATGCCACTGACATGCGCCAGTAATTAACGTCCCATTTTGGGTTAGATTACCCATGAATAATTGCGAGTGGCGATGGTCGCGTCTGTCGCACAGCGAGAAAAACCAATATTCAATTGATTTCTGACAGTATAATCTTTAGGTTTGGGTTTTCGTTTCAGTTCAAGAAGCTTAATTTCCTTTACATTGTATGTTATATAATGTATCTTTTGTTTTATAGTATGGGGTATTTAATAGATCATAAATTAATGAATTAATAATACAAAAAATATTAATTAACAAGGGCTAGGGATATTGGTTATCTTGAGAAGGGTTAGAAATGGGTTTTGCTATACCAACAAATTTTTTATTTGATTTTCAATTTATATTATGAAATTTTAGCTTTTAATCAGTAAAAGAACATTAATTTTCATATTATTGAATTGAATATAATATATTTTATATTAATACATATAATAGTTATTTGAATGTCTTTCAAATCTTTGACTATTTCCATTTCCTCTCTTGAAATATTGATATTCATACTAATAATCTTAGCACTGAAACCCCATTTTCCCTACAAAACCAAATATCAGTGCAATTTTCTGGCCATGGCAGCTGATACTTACCAGGACTTAGGTGCAACTGTTCTGGTTGGAGGAGCGTCATCCGATCGCCTTGGACAGGGTGGCTGGGTCTTGAAGCTGGGACTTGGCCGTGGGACTGGGTTGCGTTGCGCAACTGCAGCAGATTGATGATGGCCGGCTAAGTGTGGCCACCTCCCATCCATCCGTTTCATCCGCCGGCCCACTCCTGGCGGCACTCCATCCCCCCCTGCCCGGGCGAGGAGTGAGTGTTTTGGAGACTGAAAACTTTGCTAATTGCTTTTTGGCCACGGCCACGATGACGATGGCCTCCGACTTACTATATATATATATATAAATCTGTTGACGACGAATCCTGCTACGGGCCACAGTTACAGCATCCGAAAAATAGTAGTTATCCATTTGCAGTTGGGCTGCCATGCACAGTGGTTTTTGAACCAAGAAAAATAAGGTTATTTTGAGGTATATCTTTGGGTTATTTTTATTTACAAACATTTGTTTTAAGAAATGTATATTTTTCACAAATTCAGGCTGTCATTAAATTTTAACTAAGAATAATTGGTACCTAAACTTAAAAAAATTTTTTTTTGTATAATATAAGGTACCTAAATACATCTAAAAAAAAATTCATTATAAGTTACAAACAGTGGTTTTCGAAAATGTGTACACTTATTTTACGATTTCCGATTTCCAAGACCTTACCATAACATCTTAAATACGTATTTTATGTATCAAAATTGTAAAAAACCAATGTTTTTGGAAAATATTTAAAATAATTGAAATAAAATCAGAAATTTGCATTATGTTAAGTAAAAGATTTGGTTCTAATTATTATGATTTTTATCGTCATTTACCTTAAAAAAATGTGCAATTCAAAATTTCACAATAACAATTTTTAAATTTTAGAAAAAATGTATACAGAAAAGTATTCCAAATTGAAAGCGGTTAAGATTTGATAAAGTTATATAGTTATTTCTGAGATGGTTGGGTTTAATGATTGTCTTAGGCTTTGTAATATGTTTGTAGATAGTTAATAGATATAGTTTAAAATACAATATTTGGCAGAACTGGCAACCAGTGTAGTGGGCCATGCCACGTCCAGAAAATCTGCTGTTTTTGTTGTGCATTTAATTGTGCTTTTTTGGCCGGGCCTACGTCTGCCGACTCAGCAGAGAATTAATTACACACACTCTCCTCTTGGAGGCACTCCAGTCCACCACAGCCCACTCCACTCCACTCCACTCGACTCCACTCCATTTCAATCCATTCCGCCTGGACATTTGATAGTTTCGCACTCTGGCGTTTTATAAATTTTGCACTTTGCCTGCTGCGAGCATCTTCGGATGTCAAAACAAATTTTTGCAACTGAGCCATTCATTTGTTACGAAGCCCCCGAGAGCCGTCCCCATCTCAAGCAGGAGGAACTCCCCCGAGGACGGCAGCACATGAGACCTGGGCTTGGGCACCGGGATTTGGGATTCGGGATTCGGGATCCTGGAGCTGAGAGATGGAAGCTGGGAGCTGGGAGCTGGGACTGACCGCTGCCCAAATGCAAATGTCATTTTGTGGTCGTTCGAATGAATAAACGAAATTAAATGCAAAGAATTGGGCAAGGGCAGCCGAAAAGAGTTTGACTGGCAGGCAAAAGTCCAAGTGGAAGTCCAAGTCCTCGGAGCGGAGTTTGGGGAGTTCAACCCCTGACCCCGCAGGCCATGTGGGACCGCTGCTGATTGACGGGCATTGGAATCGAACCGGAAGCCATCTATTGAATCGATATGAAAGATTACCACACACTCTCCTTCGGTCAACCATTGTCATTACTCGGACAAAATATAATCAAGCAAATGGAGCCGGCAATGTGATGTTATTTGTCCAAGAACCTGACACTCATTTCTGCCTCTTCAAAAAAATGAGGGAAAATACTTTTGTTTATATGCATATTCGAGAGGGAATCGATTTGTTTACTGGGTTATCAGCTCTTTTGTCAGCAACTGTATAGAAGGGGGAAAGCTAATTGGATATTAAGCGACATTTTTGAGATATAACATTTCCATTATTGATTTAGTCCGTGTAAATAATTATTATGGCAAATATTTCACATGCATGCAATGCAGTGATTTGTTATATGTTGGAATGAAGCGCTTTTAGTTATTATTCCTATAATATATGCAAGAAAACTTCCCTTATTGCATTGAGCAATATTTATATAAGAAATCTCCCTACAACCGGAAAATAATTAACGTAATCCCATAATTTTATAAATAAAATACATATCAGCTTTGTCAGAAACCTAAGCTCCAGGTTAAGTGTTCTTAGTTTGAGAATTTTTTCTTCTTACTAATTACTAAAAATGAAAGTACCCTAGAATATGTTTTTTTTTTAATGAGGTAATAATAGCTTTGTAGAAAAAGATTAATATGTTCTAAAATAAAGATTTTTTCCTCTTACTAACTTCTGATAAAAGTTCTTGAAATAAACACAAAGTTCTCTTGAGAACGTTTTTCTTAGTTAAAGCAATGAAACATTTTTTTTAAAGAATAATAGATTAAGTGTTCTTGTAGAGAATTTGCCCTCTTAATCATTTAAGAATAAATGTTCTTGAAATCAAGACGTAAGTACTCTTGAGTACCATTTTTTGAAGTTGAAACATTCAAAGCCATCTTGTTGAAAGAACTACAGGTCAGGTGAACTTAAATAGAGAATTTGTCTTCTTAAATCAAGAAGAAAATGCTCTTGATCATGTTTTCTTTTTTAAATTAAGTTATGAAGTAATAAAATAAGTATAGGTTTATTTTTTTTAAATGAAATACTTCATCTCTACACATAGAGTCGGAGATTAAAATGAACTTGGCTCAGTTTTGAGAGCAAAAGAATGCTTCCTTTTTCTGTTTGTATTGCTTTAGGAAATAAGTATTTTTAGGGTTTTGTACTTACCCATTTTCCCCTGCTTTGCTGATGGCCGCGTTGATTGAGGTCATTTGCCAGCGTAAACGTGTGAGTCGCTTCGAATTAAGATTCCTTTGCTGGCCCAGGACATCTTCCTGCTCTTCCTGCTCCTCACACTTGGCTTGCGAGTGGTTGGGGGTTGGGGCGATGGCCAAAGTGGTTGGGTGGTGCTGAGCTGAGCCGAGCACACACATTCGATTAGCAGAGGGCCCGAAACTCGATGAGTTTTATTAGTAAATAATGGCAAATCATTTGCCAGTTGACACTTGCTGAATGGCCAGGGGGGTGGGGGTGGTTTGGGTGCTCGGCCACGTAAGGGAATGTCATCGGCAGGGCAAAGTCAAGGAGCAGGAGCCGTGGTCCTGCTAATGAGCAACATTAATGAGCGCTATTTTTCATTGAAAGGACAATCAGCGTGTCCATGTGTGGGTGGGTATCTGTGTGAGGGCTGGCTGGGCGAGTTAGCCGAGTGTGTATCTGTGTGTGGGGGCTTTCTCGCAAGTCTCTTGGGTATTTAAGCGGCCAAAATGTTGCAAAGACGGCAATGACAGCAGGTGCCTGGCGCACACACACGCACACCCTCCACCACCACTACCACCACATGTGTACGAACGCACAAACTCGTATTTACCCACAGGAAGCTGATGTCAGGACCCCATGAAAATTTAATACGAATGCAAAAGAAAGCAAAGAATTTGTAATTAAATTAACCATTTGCTGGGCAATCCCCATCCCCTCCCCCCCCCCCCCCAATCCACCGGCACGGTCGTCTTTGTTTTTATGCTGCTTTAAATTAAATATTTTTGCCTTTTTGCGTGAGTCCCTTCCGGAGTGGTGCGGCTCCGGCGTTGAGTGGGTCAGCGGAAACCTCAACAATTTCCACAGACTCAATCAGTTCCTTGTCCAGCTCCTTTGCAGCACTAAAAAAAATAAAAAATTATAATGATTTCTATAGCTCTGTTCTATGATTAAATATTTTACAAAATCAGAATGGTTCTGTTTTTTGGTTATTTGTTATTTTATAAATAGCCCTTATAAGTTGTACTACCTAAGTTCTACTAACAAAAATGGAAATTCTCCTTGCTAACAGGGCTAGAAAGAAAGAAATAAAAATTTCCATATAAAGTTTCACTTTTTTAATGTAAATTGTACATATATTTAAGATCGTATATCATATCATATAGACCAAACAACAAGAGAATCTGTAATTTGATTTATGATCTATGATATATGTTAATAAATCAAACTACAGATTCTCTTCTTATTTTTAAATTGGTTTATAATGGTGTGTACTTATTTGATCTTATATGCAATTTCAGATCATGTTGTAAATCAAATTTAAAAAATATTCATAAGTAGTATACATGTATCCCTTTTCTTCCAGTTCCTCTAAAAAAAACCTCATCAATATTAATTAAACAAAGTTTACGATCATATCATGAATAATATTGTAATAATTTTCAAAGGTAAGATCTTTTAATATTTTGCTCTGTGTACTTTCTGGACCTCCGGTTCGGTTGGGGATTCGGGTTTGGCTTCAGGTTGAGGGCCCAGGTCCACTACGACACTCTGGAGAGAAATGCGAAATGAAAAATCGACTTGCAATTAGCAAACATGAAACATGACTACCCGTGGCCCACTCCACAAGGAATCCCCCCGCACACACCGGAGGTGGGCGAGAGTGTGCGTGTGTTCCACAGACACATCCCGGTGTCCTGGTATCCTGGTATCCTCACTCTGGCTGTGCGTCTGGAGCTCCAGGAGCTTCGTTGGCAGCGTTGTCAGCATGGTTAATAAGTTACTTTCGAGATACTTTATTACTTCCTTGGTGGTGAGCGACAGCTGGGCGAGGGGGAGGCCGGGGGATTGGCACAAAGGGTTGCCATTGCCGCCCACCCTCCGCCCCACCTCCCAGCCATCGCATGTCTGTGCGTGAGTGTGTGCAGTTTTTTAATTTATGCGATTTTTGACTGCCGCCGCCTCCAGCGTACGCATAGGTGGAAGGGGTTGGGAAAGGGTTCGGGAAAGGGTTCGGGAAGGGGTTGGGGAAGGGGTTGGGGCAGGGGTTGGGGAAGGGGTTTCGGTTCAAAAGTGGGGGAGTGACATTACGTGACACATTGGAAAAAAGGTATATACGAAATTCCATGTAGATTCAGAAGATACAAAAAAATTTACTTAAAAAACAAAAAAAAGTTATAAAAATTAAAAAAAATATATTTTAATTTATTTTCTTTTATATGGGTTATTCTCTTGATTATTTAAAAATACTTCCTTTAATATACACATATTTTTGACTTTACAATTTTTTGATATATTTGTATTTAATATTTGAATGCATTTTATAAAAGCAAAAAGTAGACAGAAGTACTATAATTGTCAACATTGTGGAACTATTGCTATTAATTAAGCAATAAGTACAATATCAACTTGAGTATTTTATCATATTCCCAGCCCTTTTGCCCCACAGTGCAAGTGCACGCCTGTTTTTGCCTGGCGCCCCGAAGTAGGCAATAGTTTCTTTTGGCTCACGTTATCAGTGGCTCAGAGAGGTCCTTCGTGCCCCCTTTTTAACCCCCTTCCGCCCACAGATCCCGCCCTCAGCCCCCTCCACTTCGGGGCCAGACTTTCCCCCGGCCATCCGAGTTTTTCCTTATTTATGCAAATGAAATCAATGCTCGCTGACGTATGTGTGGGTGTGTGGCTGTGCCTGTGATTGCGTCAAAAGAATAGAATTTTTCATTTTAAATTACATGCCAGCATGTTCGAGCTTCCATGTGTTTGTGCAAAGAAAACTTTTGTTCGTTTGTTTTTGAAGAACTTTGCATCGAGACTGCGAACTGCAAACGGTGAACTGTGAACTCTGAGCCGACCTGAACCGAACCACATTAAAGGTAACTATGCAAATATTTTTGCGGCTCACACGAGCAAACACAAAACACACCGAAGGCCGGACCCAGGGAACCCTTTTTTGATTTTCGTGCCCGTACTTTGAGGTGGCAATGGCAACCAAAAGTATTCCATGCTGGTCAATCGGAAAACTAGCAAAATTCCACGGCCCCCTCGCCACTCGCTTTCGGTTTCGGCCTCTAATTGCGTTTGGCCTTTAGTTTTTCGGCAATCACTTAACCCCCGGTTACTGGAGCCCTCCGCTGCCCCAGCTATGTGCGGAATGTCTAATGAAGCCACATAAATCAAGTGCCTGCTAGGCGGAGAGCATGGCCGGGCCATCCTGAACCCGCTTCTGCTCCTTGACCAGCGGCCGGAGGTCCTTGGTCAGTGGCTAGTGGCTAATTGAAATTAAAAACGTTGCCAAGAAATTGCTGCGCATTTTTCATTCGATTACCACTGTGCACCCCCCCCCCCCCCCCAAAAAAAAAAAGCGAACCATTTACCACTGATTTATGCTAATGCATGGGCCAGGAAATTAGTATTTGGGTAACATGGTGTAGGCAAAACAATTGAAAAAAATATAAAGAGATTAATCCTTCTTTAAAAATAAATCAAAAATTTTGTAGATAATATATAACAATTAAAAGACCAAATGAAAATAAATTTAATTTAAAGAGTGAATACCATTATCATTAAAAAACTCTTTCCATTATTGTGTATATCCTTTATTTGGTATTCGAATTATTTATTTCTTGTAATATTAAAAAAAAAGACAATGATCACATAAAATATTTTTCGCTTGTAAATTACAGAATTGTTTTCTTGTCATACAATACAATATTATATTATATATATATATTTTAGATTTATATTTAGTTTAGTGTAATTATTTTAATCATCGTTATGTATTACTTCATTTAGTACAATGATTTTGTTAAGCCTGCTATTTATTTTCATACTCTTTCGCCCTTGCCTCTTTGCCCTTCCTTTTTCCTTTGTTTTAAACTTTTTCGATTTGGTTTTTGTTTTTATCATTTAAAATTCGTCTAAATAACCTTGCGGTTTTGGGGTTTTCTTCTCCGTTCTACGATTTATTTTTTGTTTTGTATTATTGATTTATAGTTAAGTTTAAGTTTAGACGTATGACGATACAAAAAAAAACGTGACTTTCTGTTCAACTACTTTTTGTTTACTTAAGCTTACACAATTAGTTTATTACGATTTTGGTTTTTCGCCTTGCCTTCGAATGGGTCGAAGTATTGCACTGGTTTTTAGACTATCTTTACGATTTCTCATTTAATTCTCTTGGGTTCCGGTTAATGCCTCTTGCCCGATCTCGTGAGGGATAACATTAAAACTTACGATCCTACAGAAAAGCATATACATACTGATATCATCTGCATATGTGGGCGTGCTTCACTTCCCCGATTATATTTAACCCGAAGACGCCTCCTCCCTTACCCATTATAGTTTTAGATATTCGCTTGATATTACTATTACATTTTAATATTACAATTACACAAAAAAAAACAAAAAAAATATCGTACGATTACATCCGCTAAGTATAGTACTGATTATATTTGCATGTAATGTTGTATTTTCCTTCGTTTTTCCACTTTTGGTGTTCGACTTTGCCACTAAACTAAACTTAGCCTGCGGGGGACATGGGCTAGGGGATGCTACGTGGATCGGGGGAGGGGCTATTAAGTAGTTGCGAACATCTTGCGTTCCGTATGCAAAAAATTGACCAGACATTAACACCAAACAAATGCCCTACATTTAAACATATACTTGGGGTTTTCCTTTCCATATATATATATATATAAATATTCTATAACTTCTAGTTGTAGTATTTGATACAGACAAAAAAAAATTGAAATTCATAATCCAATTACACACTTATGTTTGGTTTTCCTTGCTTGTTTTTTATACAGAGTTGCTATCAACACACGACGAAAGCGTCTAGGATCTAGGATTTGGAACGTTTTCTAAATAATAAGCCTGGGACTTGCCTTGTCCCGACCAACTGGCTAGGTTTCTATGCCTAATAACTAGGTTTTCATGTCTATAAACTAACCGGGGCCATCGAGGATGCACCGCTGGGTGACCCCGACACTCTGACCCACTTGTAACTCGTATAGTCTGCCTTGAAGTCAGGCCTATGGATAACGCCAGTTTAACCTCTTGGCTCTTACAACTCACTTCTTTCGTTTAAATATTTACAATTCTTGTTTCTGAGCCCTGGACGGGATGTGGCTCTACAGTTGGGGTCACCAGTGTTGGGCTTTTGATTCTTAGCGTTCTTAGATGGGTGTGGGCATCAGTTTGCCATAGTCCTGGTGCATGGTGGGCTTCACCGAGTTGTAGACGGGTCGTTCCGTGTCCTCGGGCAGGGCATATACATCGGGGGGCACACACAGCGATTGCAGCTTAGAGATGTACGAGTCGAAGTGCTCGTGGGGATGCGGATGTGCGTGCGGATGGGCGTGCGGATGGGCATAGCTGACGGGATGATGCACCGTGTAGGGATGATGGTGGGGCGGCACTGGAGGCGGTCCCACGGCTCCGCCGGATCCCAGACCACCGCCGTTGCCTGAGCCCGTTCCCTGATGCAGGCCAGCGCCAGCGCCAGCACCACCTCCTCCATACATACCAGCACCGCCGCCACCACCACCGCCGGAGGAGGGAGCCCCTCCAGAGGATGGAAGAGGGGGCGGTGGCAGGAGCGTGGAATAGGCCGCCGCCGAGTGCTCGCCACCCACCAACTGACCACCGGCTCCGCCACACACATTCTCCAGTCCATGAACCACCGACGAGGCCGCCGAACCGGGCGTGGCCCCACCAGACGGCGGTGGTGGCGGCGGCAGACGCACATGCTCCAGCAGCGTGATCACATTGTTCCTCAGGCTCTCGTAGTAGTTATTCAGATTGGCATTGGGTGGTGCGCCCACGCCATCGATGGGCTGGTTGGGATTACTCCCCGAACTGGGTGCCAGACTGCTGATCGAGTGGTTCAGATCGTTGGCGCCGCTGGCAGAGCTGTTGATGTTGTTCCCATTCCCGCTGCCATTCGTGGTGGCTCCACTCGAAACGGCTCCGCTGGATGTGCCACTGGTGGAGCTGACACTGGCGAATGGCGATTGACCGCTGGGCGAGGCCAAAGCCCCCGAGGAGCGCTGCTGCTGTTGCTGCTGCTGCTGCTGATGACCGCTCAGTGGAGAAGCCTCCTAAGGAAACCATGCGAGGAAGAGGAATACACATACATGTGGTGGTTAGTGGCTGCAGTGGTTGGGGTGTTGAAATCCAGACGATGGTCACGAATTGCTATTCAATTTACTCGATTTGGGTGGGGTTTCCCCGGGTACATAAACCCCTGCTCATGTGCCACATATGTGTATGGGAATTCCAATAAGAACGCGCCATCACACACAGGCGGGGAGCGAAAAAAATGAGAGAAAGGGGGTTGGGTGAAAGTAGGAACAAAAAAAAAAGTAAAAAAGAGACGAATCCTGAACGAAGTCCACACGAACACCGCAGGCGGAAAGAGACGGCGACAGGCGAGAGCGAGCGAGAGAGAGGGAGTGGGATTTTTCGGAGTTTTTGGGGCTTTGGGGGCGCCCTCAGGCCCCCAAAAAACACAAAGGTTAATGCTGCGTCGACGTCGCTGCCGGCGCCTTTGTAGCACAGTTATTGCTGCCCCGCCGTGGACCTGTTTTCATTTCTTTACTTTCTTTTTTCTCGCCCCCTTTCCCCCAGCGTTTTAGGAGCAAATCGAATGGCGTCCTGCGATTTGTTGGCGCCTCGTTGCTGGGCTGCAGCACGGCCTGCGCATGTCCAGCGCACACACGCTCTTTAGGGAGTCCCGGGTGTGTGGGCGTGGGGTGTGGGGTGTGCGAGTGTGTACGGCTTAGGGGTGTGTGCCTCCTGCCCCTGACGCCGCCAATTCTGATTCGCCGCCCGATGCAGTGAGGATGCAACGTCACCGATTGGCTGACGTCAACAGGGGGTGGAGTGAAATGCACTGCCATACGGGTGGATTCTTTACACTAACAGAAACTTTGACGCGATAATGGCAGCTAATTGTTCAGAAAATCAAACAAAAAAAATGTGTATCACTAGAAGGTGTTGAACACTGTCCGGACAGATTCCTTACACAAACAGGAGCATCAGCTAGTTGTTTAGGGAAAATTACAAAAACAAATTGTATCACTAGTGGGTGTTGAACTTGGTCCATGTGGATAGAGAACACAGAGAACACTTTGGTAGGGGAAAAAATTGTTATCACTAATGGGTATTGAACTTGGTCCACGAGGATTCACTGCAATAGTAGCAGCTTATTGGTAAACAAAATCAAAAGAGAGGATCATTACCAGCGGGTGTTGAACTTTTTCCAGGTGGATTTAGTACACTACAAGAAACTTTGTTACCAAGGTATCAGCAAATTGCTTGGAAAACTTAAAAAAAAAATTGTTTATCGCTGCTGGGTCTTGAACTTGGTCCCATGTAACCTTGGAGATACTCTCCCTCGCCAAAAAATCATTTTCCATCTCTTCGCTTTCTTTTTCTGTGCATGCAAATATGAGTTCGTAGGCCTGGCAAACCCAAAAGATCCCAGGAAATTCAACGTCTGCGTCGGCGGCTGATAAAACTTTTCGCTCGCGCGCCCTCGTTTTCGATTCAACTTTAGCCTAAGTTTATTTCCCTTTACTTAACTTTACTTTACTTTGTTTCACTTGTTGTTCATTGTTTTTTCGCCGAGTTTTAGAGACGTCCTTGAAAAGTGCCAAGACAAAACTCGCTCAGGTGACGACAGACCGAAACTCAGAAACAACAAACGCCATATACTATGGGCAGAAAAGAACTCCACTCAAAGTCTCGTTTGAGTCGAAAGTTTTTAAGGGCGGTGGGTGCCTAATAGAGGGTGTGGGGGTTTGGGTGGTGCAAACTTTCAGTGTGACCATCGTCTGCAAAGTTCGTGCGCTTAGCCTAGTGGGAAATGGACTTGGTCTCATAATTTGTTGCCGTCAACGAACCTGAGCCTACATACCCGATCGCTGGTGCTCAGCTGCGACTCCATGGCATTGATATCGGACTTGAGCCTCATCATCTGCGACTCCACGCGTGCGTTCTCCCGCTGCAGCTCCGATATCTCGGCCTCCAGGGTGTTCAGGTCATCGCTGCCATTGGCCCCCGCAGAGGGTCCACCACCGCCAGATGGATTCTTTTCGGTGCCGCTGGTGTTGCCGCTGCCGCTGCTGTTGTTGGTGTTGTTATTGCCGCCGGTACTGCTGCTGCCGCTGCTACTGGTGACCCCGAGGCCGAGTGACCCCGTGAGACCCAGTCCCACGCCGACACTGCTTCCCACGCCGCCCATGACAATGTCCAAGCCGCTGCCGCCTGTCCCAAGTGAAGAGAAGGGCAATGCAGAGGCTCGTTAGTGGTACGCATGGTACGGTCCTACGATCTATGATCAATATGCTGTTATGGCTTTTCTCTTTCAGATCTGTGCGATCGTCTGGCATTCCACGGTTCGTCAATGTGCGCGTGTGCTAGCAACTCAATTGGCACTAGTGTGAGTGGTGTAGCGTGTGATTTATGATGTGTGATGTGTGTGTGTGTGGATTGTGTTTGAATCACTTATTCTGAAGGACATACATTGTACACAGGTGAGGCTCCTTAAAGCTAATCATAAACAATGCAGTGGAACAATCTCTTACTGAGTTGCTGCGTCGTTTCAACTTGCTTTAGTGATTGATCACAGTGATTAGTTGAACCACAGTTTTTTTGTGTTGTTGTTTGGAATCATATGTAATGAATCCCTAAAGCTAATCATAAACAATGCAGTGGTACAATCTCTTACGAAGTGGCTGCGACGTTTCAACTTGCTTTAGTGATTCATCACAGTGATTAGTTGAACCACAGTTTTTTGGTGTTGTTGTTTGGAATCATATGCAATGAATCCCTACAGCTAATCATAAACGATGTAGCGGTGCAATATCTTACAGATCTGCTGCATAGTTTACAACTTCCTATAGTGATTCACCACATTGATTAGTTGGATCACAGTGTTTTAGGGGTTGTGAATTGGAATCATTTGAAGGAACAAGTCAGTTGACTCAGTGTGGGTGTGTGTGTGTGTGCGTGAGTGTCTTGGTTTTGCTGTGTTTGTGAATGAGTGGGTATTGGGTATTAGTGGGTGGCTTAGTGGACGTTAATCATCTTATCTTCGGGCTTACCTTGATCGACAGACTCCCTGGCAATTTTTGTATGTACATTTTTTTGTATATTTGAATTCTCTGATTTGTGTGAGTTGTAGGTATGACAATTTGTGGTCTGTTCGCATTGCTGTTTTCGTTTTTTTTTTCTTTATACAGACGAGTAAAATTGTTTTTTTTTTTATTTTATTTTATTTTTTTTTGGGCTCTGTACTGTATTTGGTTGGTTTTCTGCTCAGCAGCATTTTGGATTTTTGCATTGCATTTATTTTTGGTTGCTGGTTGTGGTTTCAGTTATCAGTTTTCAGTTTCGATTCGGACTGTTTTGACTGCGGTTCAGTGGTTTTGTTTTCTATTTACAGTAGATACTCGGCACCGATACAAAACGTTGCGTAATCTAAAAGACAACGTCAACAAAAACGACATGAAACGAAACGAAAAGAAGAAACACAGAATTAAATTAGAATTAAAACTAGGAATTTAATTGTTTCTTTCTCTTTTGATCAGCTTCTTTGTTGCTTTTGCTTTTGCTTTGTTTCTCTTGTTCGTAGCGCACACACACACACACGCACACATGCCCAATACTGATGCATTTGTGGGTGTGCGTGTGTTAGTTGGATATTATCGGGTTCTTGTTATGTACCGGGTTTATCGGGAGGATTTTCAGAGGATATTTCGAGTGAGTGGTTGGTTTTCGGGGGAGTTTGGTGTTGTCGGCGGTTGGGGGATTTCGAAGGATTTTCGAAACTTAACAAAAGGATTTGCTAGACTTGTTTTTGAAATTCTTTTTTTTTTTGTGTTGCATTTTCCGAAACCAAAACCAAAAATAAAGTTATTTCTTGTTGAATATTTGTATTTTGTTTTTCATTTCTTTTGATGCTTTCTTTTTTTCGTTTGACTTTAGCACACGCACACAAAATTCCAACCGAAAATGTTCAAGACAAAAAAGCGAGCAACAACAGAGAAGAAGAATACGATGTTTGGGATTTATTTTTAAATTTTTAGTTTGGATAAAGGGAAATTATAATTTGGAAATTTAGAGGCCAATTTGTTGTGCAATCTAATACCATTGTTCTTCTTTGTGTGTTGCTAACTTTATGACAAGGCCACTATAACCCAATCCCGTTCTCGATCTACGAGGGATATGGTGTACACTAGCCTTGGGCCCAGTTCATAACAGAAAAGTACACGCAAGAGAGAGACAGCGAGAGAAAAGGAGAGCGAGATGAAGCGTCTGAGATCGGGGAACTCACCTGTATAACCCTTGGGATAGACCATGGTGACCTCATCGAACTTGGGCTTCTTGATGCCCTGGCTGCCCACCGTGGTGCAGGCTGTGGAAAGTTGTTAATGAAAGGTTGGAGAAAGGTGGAAATGAAGGTTAGTTTAACGTGTTTTAGGTAGAACATATAAAATCAATTTGATATCAACATTTTTCTCTCTTTAAAAGTTCCCCAAAATCAGAAGAGACAAAGGAGCGAAGTAGAAGTTACAACTACTCTGAGTAAGAACGAGGCAGCACTACACAAAAATCTCCAAAGCAAAATAAAAAGCATGATGGCGACCATATGAAAGTGATATGATCCATATTGTTGTATAAATGATACCAAATTGTATTAAAAAGATCATCCTAACCTAACTAACTTTTCTTGAAATCAATATAGGACTTGGTTTTTTCAACCGAATCCCAACTTACCATCAAACTTCATGGCCGTAGCGGCTGCCACAGCGGCCTTGTGCTGCTCCACAGTGCCGCCGGCTTCCAGGACGCGCATCTTGTTTCGATTGGCAATCGGACAGCCCGAAGCACTGAAGGTGGAACAAGGGAATATAATATTTTGAACTAAAATAATTAACCAAGACCGCAGGGTACTTACCTTCTGTGGGAGAGGAACTTGCCGGTGGAGTGGCCAGAGCCATCGCATCCCGGAATGGGACAGCGTAGGGGTTCCGAATCCTGGCCATCGCGTGGCTTGCTCTTCGGCTTGTTGGCCCTGGGACAGCCGGAGAGGCTGCGGTGCGAGGAGTAGTTGCCCGTCACGTGTCCGGAGCCATCGCATCCGGGCGTTGGGCACTTGAGCTCCTGCGAGTGCGATTGCAGATGATTGCGGTCCGAGCGCGAGCAGCCCGTCAATCTGGCAAGAGTAAAAAGTGAGGAAGGGTCGCCGGATTAGTGAGTGATCCGAAATCCACAACCTGCCTGTGAAAACAGGCCAACTGCTGGCCCTCAGATAAGGAAACCTCCATATGTCTTTGTGTCTGTTCGTGCGGCTAAGACTTTGGACTTGAAACTTTCGGTTTTAAAGTTTCATTTAATCATGGGATGGCCGGGGCGCTGGTTTTACGACCGCTCTGCGGCCACTTTCGGTCGTAATCATAAATATTAAAGTCTCTCGACCCTGGGCTTTAGTGTCCACCAAGGAGTCCACGAAGGACTCAAAGCGCAAGCCAAGTGCTGCACTTCGTTTGGCAACTATCACAGTGAATTCACAAAGACGAGGGGATTTAAAGAAGCTGACAATTCCAGAATTTAGCTTGCAATTTTAACTTTGTGCTTGATTTTTGAGCTTTAGAGTGATTAAGGACTAGGGAATAAAAACTGTCAAAAAAATAATAAATATAAATTATGACAAACCACTAAAATCTTTACTTAATAGTTAATTTTATGGTCTTTTTAAGCGAAATTTCGGATACTTTTGCTGCAAAAGTTTCAATAAAGGGTACACTGCATAAGCTCCAGGTGTTGCCGAGACACTCTTCTCATGACAGAGATGGATGGCGAGAAGGAAGCGATGGCCATAACATAGATGGATGGACAATATTCGACCAATTATTATATGAATCATTAACCACGCTGGGGATGGGAGTATATACCAATCGACTAAGGGAGCACTTACCCGTCTTTGGACTTGTCGTGCTGCGGAATGTGCTGTGGCGGTGGCATCGAGTAGCAGGTGGCCGGACTGGGCGAGTATCCGCCGGAAACGGGCGTTGGATAGCCACCGGGTCCGACGGCAGTGGCGTAGGGATTACTGCATTGGTATGCAGCAGGGCCGTAGCCATGGTATCCAGCTGGCGGATAGTCCGATTGGACCACCATCCCATAGCCGGGGTGCGGTGAGTAGCCTGCAAAGATAGAAAGTTCCAAATTGAGCTACTTCTGAAGCACTAGCATTCAAAAATATAACTAAACCCTTTAAATTCAGGATGATTTTAGAAAGTACCCAAAAGTATGCAAAGTTATCCTTAAAACGCATGTATGTATAGAGAAAGGCCTCATTATTTTTTTCGCAGCATACTTTTAAGCTTCATTTGTAAGTGATGGCGAATTATTAAGATATATGACTCTTAACTTACCGCTGGGATCCCGATACGTTTCGATATAGTGAGAGCCGCCGCTGTCTGGCGTTGATTCACGGCTGTAGGGTCGCGGCCCGCTGATGTGTCCCACAAGGCCGAAGCCCAGGGGCCTTGGAGGCCCGCTAAAGTCCACCGGTTCCATTTGCGGGGATCGTGGCGGTCCACCGTTGCCCGGACCCAGGGGTCCTGTCGCCCCGCTCACGAAACCCTGGGCATGACCCACCACCAGGCCATCGGCGCCATACTGCGGACTCGTAATAATGCTGGGTATAGACATGACAGGGAGTTATTTACCAATGGTTAATTATTAAAGTGTAATATTAGGTTCTAAAAATATGCAGTATTTATAAAAGAATCCCTTGTACTTAAAAATATATTGTTGCATATTTTCGGACACCTAAAATGGGATGATTTCAAAACTCCCTTTTTTTGACATTTAAGTGTATATCTAAGAGATTCAAGCTATGTTAAGGACCCACCTGTGTGGCAATCGGGTGACGCTGAGGTCCAGCGTCTGTCCCTGGGGACTGGGCACCTGGGGACTGGCTATGTTCGGACTGGCTCCTGGCTGCGGGCTGCCGTTGCCCATCCGCTGGGCGGTATACTGGTTGTGCGAGGCTGGCGAATTGAAACCGTGCGGACTGCTGCTCGTCACCGAGGTGGAACCACTCAGATCCACCGCCGGCACACCGCCCACATTCGGGGCGGGCGAGCTGCTCTGCTTGCCGTGCTGCTGCTGCTGCTGTTGCTGGTGGTGTTGCTGCTGTTGTTGCTGCTGCTGCTGTTGCTGCTGATTTTGGTAGGCAGCTGCTGCAGCTGCTGCCTGAGCGGCGGCCATTTTAACCGAGAGATTGATTGCCGAAAAGCCCGGCGGCAGTGGACCCATTGTGGGATCATAGTGATACATGGGCCGCGGATACAGGGGCTGACCCCCGTTGGCCAACTCCTCGTGCTCGGCCTTGGCCAGCATGAGTTGCTGCTCCTGCAGATACTTCTGCTGCTGGGCCTGCATCTCGTCGGTGGTTTGGGGCAGATAATGGTAGGCAGCCGCTGCCGCCGAGGCGCCCGCTGCCGTCGCCGCTGTGGCCGCCGTCGACCTCTGGCCGTTGCTGGGACAACAGCCGCTGGGATCGTAGCGCTCGAAGCCCGCTCCGCTGACCGCCGTCACGGCATCCACCGTGAAGGCTGGCGAGCTGAGGGAGCTCAGCGAGACGGGCGGATGTGGATGCGGGTGTCCGGGATGTGGATGCGGATGCCCGGGATGCGCCTCGTAGGCGCTTCTCGCCGTGCCAGGCGAAAGTTCGCCTCCGTTGGGCGCCATTAGCTCACCACCAGGACCTACGCTCACATGGCTCTGGGCATATCGCATCTGCTCATATTGCTGCTGTCGCTCGTCGGCCTGCTGCTGCTGCTGTTGCTGGTGTTCCGAGTGGTAGGTGGCTGAGGGATCGGGCACATCATTGCCCTCTATAAAGGGTCCCCGCTGCTGATGCAACGTGTGTTGCTGCTGCTGCTGCTGTTGTTGCTGCTGCTGCTGTTGCTGCTGCTGTTGCTGTTGTTGCTGCTGTTGCTGCTGTTGCTGTTGTTGCTGTTGCTGCTGCTGGTGGTGGCCATGGGGATTGAGATGTGGCTGATGGGGCGGACTCTGGAGACCCACAAAACGACTCAGATGCGGTGCATGCAGGTTGTTGTCACCGTTTGAGGCCGCTGTACCGGTCGCCGAGCCGGAACGCGGCGCTTGGGCGGCACTCGCCGAAGAGGGGGCGGCGGGAGCGGGCGTGGCCGCATCCCCCGAGAGATACGAGTGCATGGGGCTCTTATTATACTCCGATTTGATGCTGGCTACAGGACTGTACTCCGATTTGATAATCGGCATCGTTGGGGCGCCACTCAGAGATTTCGTGCTGTTGTTATTGTTGATGCAGTTGCTGTTGTTGTTGTTTAGATAGTGGTTGGAGGCCAGCTTCAGTTTGTCCAGCGGATGCAGTTCCTTTTCATGCTTATCCAAGTCGGCTGCAAGAGGTGAGAAAGACCAGAGCAAGACATGGAGCGATAGAACAGAAAAAAGGGCGTTATAGAGATGCGATTAGATCGTATAGGGAAGAAAGTAAAAGCTTCAAACGGGGGGGATGGGATATGCTCTTTCACACACAATCTGAGAGAAGCTCGAGTGGCCGGAGTGGCTGGAGTGGTTCACCTGCTGTTGATGCTAGTGGTGCTGCTCCCGGACGGCGGCTGGCTCCGCCGGAGCGCCTTACGGCCCGCGGACAGCCGGAGAGGCTGCGGTGCACGCTGCGATGCGGCTGCACGTGGCCACGACCATTGCACCCGGGCGTGGGGCATTTCAGGATCTGCTCGTGCAAAGCCAGCACTGCAAGTGCATTGGGAGTTATCAATTTCACAGGATCAGCGAGGTCACGACTACGACAACAAGGCATTCCACAGACAGGGACAGAGAAGGAGACAGACAGATAGCAGAAAGAGAGAGCGAGAGAGAGCCGGAAAAGAGTCCTCTATCAGGTCGAATCGGAAACACTCCCGAGTTAAAAGGAAAAATCTTGTGGGAACCTATCCACCTCAGTAGATTATGCTAAGCTACATGCAACACAACTCAGTTCTCTATCACTGTTGTTAAACTCTAGATCCTTCTAAGATCATGCAAAGAAGAAAGGCCACAAATAAAAGTATAGACTTTTATTATTTTCCATACTACTTAGACCATACCATTTAAAGAGATGTTTAAAATAAACTTAAAGTGATATAACTAATATATGAGAGGGATGTATGCCTTTGGAAGATTGCTATACCACTTGAAGCATCTTATTACATCACTTAAAAGAAATTAGGAAGTATCAAATATAATCAACAAAAAATGCAGTGTTGGAGAATCCATTATACAAATAAAGTGATATAAATATATATGAAAGGGATTTATGTCTCTGGAAGATTGTTAAACCACATGGAACATCGTATTACATCACTTAAAAGAAATCAGAAAATATTAAATATATTCAACTTAAAAAGCAGTGTTGAAAAACCCTTTATATAAATGTTGAGGTTATGTACGATTCTACAAAACAAGTGTAAGTGAATCTAAAGGAAAGTGTTGTGAACGGAGCTATAACTAAAGAAGATGATTCCAAAATATATTTTAGGGTACTTCTTTTAGACAGAGGTTAAAGAGAATCTGAAAGATAGACGCGCACAGACACATCGAACATTCACACTTTAGACTTCGCTAAGAGATACAATGGAGGAGACACGAAGAAAAGAACAGGAGACAGAGTGACAGTTAGAGAGACAAAGACAGAGAGTCGGAGAAAGAGTGACAGACAGAGATAGAGCGACTACGAGGCATACACGGGCATGCGAAACGGAAGTATTTCTTTTTTTGTTCTTGTATTCTTGGGGAAACTTACATTCTGTGGTGACTTTATCGCGCTTCGGACAACCCGACAAACTGTCAGGTTACCAATATTCGCCAGATCGAAACATACATGTAGATAAGAGGAAGAAATACAGTTTTTGTTTTGCATGAGAGAGGGACACACTTCAAGCAATCTTTATGGATGGGTACCTGCGATGGTGCGAGTACAATCCGGTGACATGTCCTTGGCCCAAACAATGCGGCGTGGGGCATTTGGCGCCATCTACAATTAACCAATTAACAGTAAAAACTTAAATTCAACGAAGAACAGCGGGCAAGAGAGAGATGCACATAGGGGTGTATGTCAGAATGAGACGGGTGGGATATTTTCTAATTAATTATATGGCAGGCGACAGCGAGAGACAAGTTGACGTAGAACCCCCCCACCCACACACGGGAAAAAAGTACCTTAAAACAGCAATGCGATAGAGGAAACAGCAGTAGCAGCAGCAGCACCATCATCAACAGCAGCAGGCAACACGAATTCTTTTACCCTAAATAATTAATTAAAATTTGATGGAAAACAGCTTTGCATTATTTACTTTAAAAAGCTCACGCACACATGTCTGTCAGCCGAGGGGGAATTTCGGGAAGGGGTTTTGAGACAGCTTCAAAAATCAAACCCAACCAAACCAGACCAGACCAGACCCAAAAAACTTGGTCGCTTTCTAAGCGCAACTCCTCGAAGATAAAATGCCTGGCCCCCTGCCATTCTGATGCATGTTCTGATGTATGTGGGGGGGTTGGTTAATGAAATATTTTTCGAAATATTTTACTCCTGTTCTTGTCTATTACGTGGCCGGGCGAAATGTCAAACTGCAGCTGCCGCGGCAGCAAGTAAAGGTAAAAGGACCGACTCTCGTCTCTAATTAGAATTTAATTAAAATAAAGCCAAGGGCCGGGGGTCTAAAAGTGTTTGTGCATTAGAAAATTTCCCCACATGCGTGTGTGTATAAGGCAACAAAAAAGTTCAGAGGGAAACTAAAGATTGAGAGGAGTCTAGAAACCGGAGGCTCACACACAAAGAGACACACACACACTCTAGGGTTAAGCCTAATAAGCCACATTAGCAAAGAGGCTAAAACAATAACAATAAGGCCTGCCGCACGCTAATGACTTATTACGCCAGTTTGGAGGAGTCTAAGGCTGCCGTCAACTATTTAAAAAGTCATTCAAATTATATGAATACCAAGGACATACACAGGCAGGATGAAGCCGGAGCTTCGGCTTCTTTGCTCCTGGCTAAGCATATTAATGCCAAAACATAATGACAAAATAAATATGCAAAAGTGGTTTTTGAAGGAAAACGTGCTCATAATGCTTTATATCTAATCATGCCACACCCACTTACCCCGCCCCGCCCGTCAGCGTCATAACGTCTGTGGAAATTGTACTGCGAAATTAGTAGATGGCAAAGCTCAAGGCTCAGGCACTCAACCAAAAGATGTCTGTCCATGTGCCTCAGAGTTGTGTGTGTGGCATAAAGGGTTTACAAGCCATTAGTTGTTGTGCGCTCGGAGCCCCAACTCCAGCCTCCGATTCCAAGCAAAAATACAAACCCCCCGCTCTACTCATACCAGCCTCAGCGATCCCATTTTCATAACGACAAAATCGCTTAATGTCTTTTTGGCTGCTGAATGAGCTGCAAAAAGGGTTTTATTTTTAGATATGTGGGGGTTAAGGAGCAGGGGTTCTGTGCAAATAATAATAATAATAGCAACAAAAGACAGCGCTATAATAATCGTCATAATGTTGCCTATTAAGCAGGCAAATTGAGTGTCTCTCTCGGTTATTTTTCTATTTTGTATTCAAAGAAAATGATCATACACACAAGATACAGACATTAGAAGAAGAATCATTTATTCACATACAATCTCTCTCTTTCTGTCTCTGTCTCTCTTAAATGGGGGAAGTGGTTAGTCGGTGGGTTTTGGGGGGCGGTAGGGACAGGGGACATTGTTCAGATTTTGCCAATTGAAGTGGTAAACTCAATGCAACAAGAAGTCTCGCACATCAGCCGATCGCTCAGTCGAACCGGAAACGGAAACCCACACGAAACACATCGAATCGCAGGTTAATTAGCTGCTCAACACTGCGCTGGACTGTACTGCATACATTAATTGGCTCACAAGTGATTCAAGAACATTCCGCTTACATTGCTGCTTACAGAACTGTTTACGGTAATTATTATAACTATGACATAATAATGTTTAGTGAACTATGCGTAATAGATATTGGTGATTTTTGCTTGCAGAACGACAGAGACGCTTACAACACTGTTTTTAGTTGAATCACGGATAAGTTTATAACACTATTTACAATCATACAAGTTTTAATACTTTTAGAAGCAAATCACTTATCAATGCATTTACAACACAACTTGTTTTTGAATCATTCTGCCATTTCCAACACTGCTTTAAGCCCTGTTCACACAAGCTGCATCGCACTATACACACCAAAGTACAGTTCTGTCACAGCAGTGATTGTTTGTTTTCCGGCTTGATCACAGCACTTGTATGGCCAAATCACGTCACAGTACAGTTTAGCAGGATTTCCAGCGAGTCACAGCGAAGCACAACCAACTCTGCACAGTCAACCACCGGGGGAAATCACTCTTTATCGCTTTGGACTTTTTCTGTTTTGTATGGCTTACTATTTTGGACCACTTACCGCGATTCTGGCTACCCGGCGAGTAACTGGGCGCCGGTGTCGAAGGAGTCGAAGGTCCTGCCGCTGGTACCGCTGCCGCCGGACTGCCCGCCGCTGTCGATGGGGGCGTTGCCACCAGCGGTACGCCCACAACGCCCTCACGCGATGCAATGTCCTGCATCACAGATGCCGCCCGACTTCCAATGCCCGCCGGCTGGAGGATCGTGTACTGTTTGCCATCGGCCATGGGTTCCTTGGGACGCGGCTTCTCGCCCAGCTGGCTGGCAATATCGAAGGCGGTACTGAGATGTTGCTGCTGCTGTTGTTGTTGCTGTTGACTGGCAGCGGCGGCAGCGGCATAACCGTAGTAGGCCAATCCCGCTGCTGATTCCGCTGCAGCGGCCGCATTATAGGCACTATAATGGGCATGAGCGGCGGCCACATAATTCCGCTTGATAATGTCAATCGGTGGCTTGAAGGCCGACGCCGCCTGGGCATAGACCCCCTGGCCGGAGGCCGATGACGAGGTATCCTCCAGTTCGGCATCGCCATCGGCATCCATATCCGCATCCTGGTCCTTGATCTTGCCACGTCCGTCCAAGCCACTGGCATTCAGGCGCGCCTGGTCGTTCTCCTTTTGTCTGTGGAAACGTGAGAAGAGCGTGGGATTTGGATTTGTAGAGCTGGCCTGGATGGCATGGCAAGGGTTGCTGATGGCCTCATACTTTTGCTTTTCCTCGAAGAGATTCTGGAAGGGCGGTGGATTCTCGTCCTGTTCCTGCAGGCGGTAGAGATTGCCGCGCGAGTCGGGCCAGCTGCCAGAGAGGCTTTTCAGTGCCGCCTGCGTCTCCCGGATGAGGGTCTCATCGTCCTGGTCCGCATCCGTGTTGCTCTTGGCCAGGGGAGCGGGCAGAGATGGGCAGGTGGGACTGTCCGGACTGTCGGCAATGTGACCGCCCTGTTTGCGCTTCTTCTGCGGCAAGTTGTTGTTATTGCTATTGTTATTGTTATTATTTGTATTATTATTATTGTTATTATTTATGTTGTTTAGGCTGGCGTCCTCGTCGCGACTGCAACGCTTGCGCCGCTTGATGGAGGTCTCGTGATCATTGCCATTGGTGTGGTTGCCATTGCTCTCGGACAGGGGCGTGTCCTTTGTGAGGGGCCGCTTGGAAAGCGCCATTTTCCCGCGGGCTTTGCAGCTTTTCGGACACTCCCAGCTTTGCCCACTTTTCCGGTTCTTTAGCTCCGCTGATCAGATGAGAATTCAAACGAAATGTAAGCTTATGTTTGTGGGTAGCGCAGTTGTTTATGTGGATATTGAACCTTTGCAACATCATCATTATCATTGGGCAGCTTCACCAGCTCAAATCCAAGCTAATCCAAGCCTCTGCTATCGCGATTGCCCTGCAGACTAAACAAAATCGAAACCATTCGCAGTAACCCAGCTACCTTATGGTGTATTCAAAGGAATGTTATCGGAGGTTTGTCTTGAAACCGAACTCAAAATACCTAAACACGGAAGTGTTTAGCAAACAAACAGCATTCAGTTCTGCAACTGAAGAAGCTTGACGAAATATTATGGGACACTACCAAATCGAAACAAAAACATTGCGTGACTATTTTATATAGCTTTAAGATTGTATAAATTGTAAAAAATTGTATGATATATGCTGTTTTCTAAGAAAATTAATTTAAAAGTGTCAAGTAGAAATGTCACACCAGTTAAAAAAAGTATTTAAATAGATTAAGAGTTTTTCCCTAAATTTTAGAAACATAAAACCAACTTTGCGACGATATTACCAAAAAATATTTCAATTGGGTGTTGTGTTAACATTTCTAAGTATTAATTTTTAAAGAGAAGATAAAAAAACCCTATTCATTTCTTTTAACTTTATAAATATTGTTTCAGAATAAAAAAAAACCTTTTTAGGTTGTTTACGTGGTGCCATAAACCATAAAACATGGTATTAAAGGACTGTAAAAAATTGTAAACGTGTTCAAAACCATAGAAACGATCCTTAGTCAATGGTTAAATACGAGCTCTGTACCATCTAAAAGTGGGGGATATTAGATTCACCATTTTAAGTAAACTCAATTTTTAATTTTGATTGTCAAATTCTCAATGTGATTATTCTTGTTGCATTGAATTTCTTTTACTTGTATACTATTGTTTTTTGTTTTCCTTTATTTTTGGTTTTTTAACTCATTTGCTCTTTTTCGCGTTCTTGTTGGTTTTTCTAAATGTAAATTTTTTATTTTTAAATTTTTGCCTTCACAGGGGCTGGGGGCGGGTCTGGGTGAGGATCAGCATGGTATATAGTATATACAATATATATATTCATATATATAGACTGTCAGTCTTCAGTTCGATACAAAAAATTGCAAGATCTATTGGGGATATTACAAGAGTCAAATACTTATATGTGAACTTTACCTATTTGGTGAATTCTGTTTTCTGTTTCGATTTTGGTTTTCGATTTTGTTGTCCTAGCGGTTTGGTTTAGGATTTGGTTTTCTTTTAACGATTTGTTGTTAATTAAGCACTCTGCACTTTTTTGTGAGCCATAATTTCAAGGCCTCGGCTTGTTTCTTTGTTTATTTAGCTGATAATGATGCTGGCTGCTGGCTGATTATGCTGATGTAGCGATTTATAAAACCACACAAACACTCTGGTTTAATAGGGGATTTTACATCACCAATAGAAAAAAATGAAGCCAAACTAAAACTTATAAAAAAAACAACAAACAAACAAACACTCAACTCACTTTTTGTCAACGCGACGGCTGAGATATCGTCGAATGTTTAGAGTTTCGGTTAAACTTAAGCCGGCTAACAGGGCGTATACTTGATTTCAGATAGATCACGCACTTTCTAGTATTTGTTTATTATATTTCTGCATTGCACTTGGTTTTGATTTTTTGTTTTGTTTTTGTTTTGTATTTTGTATTAGAGGGCTAATTTTTTTTTGCGCGGCGGCGAAGTTTTTCTTTTAGTTTGTGGGCGCTGCGAACAAAAACTTTTGCACTTTTATGCCGCACTCTGGAAAAAGTTTGTGTCCGTCTTCAGAAAGTTTGTTGTTTTGTGTGTTTTTTTTTGTTTTTTTTCTTTTGGGATCTCCGTTCCTGACCATGGAATATGGTACCCACTCTGTAGGGCAGCTGCAATAAAAGTCTGGCGTCGCAGCGAGGCGGCGGTGAAGTCCGGACGTCCAAAACCCGACTGCTCGATGCGTTTGGGGTAATAAAATTTTACATCGTCGCCGTTTCAGTCGCCGTTTTTCAGTCGCTGTCGACGTCGACGCACGTTTTCCGAACCCCACACAAAAAACCTTCGGCTTTTCCCTAATACAATATTGAGAGGGGGAGTTTTCGGGGAGTTGAGTGTGTGTTCCTTTCTAGCCTGTTCCGTTTTCTACCGATTTTCCAGGCGGAACGTGCGTCTCTACCTGTTCTAAGTTCGCTGCCAACTGACAGTTTTCCAAAGTTGTCGAACTTTCGAACGCACTGAAAATTGCAGTCGACGTCGCTGCCGTTGCCGCCGTCGTCGTTTTCCGTTTTTCGGAGTAAAAGCCGAAGTGAAATTATGGTATTCCCAACCCCCAAAGCGGGCCGTGTGTGTGTAGGACAGTATAACAGTCTGCGAGTCGGCGCACTGAAGGTCGCCACCACCCTTTCTCCTTTCTCCGAAAGTGGCCTGTGGAAAGTCGCAGGGCGGCTCTGTTTCGGAGGCGGTCATATCCTTCGCCGGGCAGCGACGTCGGCAGCAGCCCACAAATGACTTTATCCCGTCGACGACGACTCAAGTGCAGGGATTTCCTCCGCAACACTCAGCCAGGCCGTCGTCCAACGAAGATCGCTCGCAAGATTCGGATCCAGATGCCGAGATTCACCAGCTCACCGAGATCCACAACCAAATTCAAATCCAGATGCAGATCCAGTGCTGGGAAAGCAATTAGCGCACCTGACGCACTTCCCAGCCAGGTGATTCAGTCTGCCACCGCTCGCCGATCGAATGCAGAATCGCCTTAAATCAATCATCGTTTATCAATCACCGCCGCAAGTCGGAGTCCACAGCTGGCTGTTTGAGTGCGCGAATGTGTGTTTTTTTTGCAGTTCAGTGATTAAGATTCTTCAAAGTCCGCAAATAAGACTAATTAATATATAGGTTCTCTAAAGGAATTTGGAGGAAATTGTTTATATGCCATAATTTTTTAGATCTTTTATTTTTTGCTCCAAGAATTACATTTTTTCTTATATATTTTTGTAAACTGAAATGAATTGCCAAAACTTTTACCAATTAGATTTTTAAAATATTGGAAAATGGCTTCAATTGACAGTAATTTTAATGTACTACAATATTTTATACCTCCTAATGAATTATTTTACCTCTTTTTTAATTTTTAATCAACTGTTTACAATGCTGAAAATTGGCTTAGATTGACAGCAGGTTAAATGGTAATTTTTCTCTTTTCGGTTTTTTTATTTTTACTATTATATTTATAAATTAGTAAATTAATTTGCAAAAACTTGTTGAAATTAGAATTAGCAATTTTAAATTGGCTAAACTGATAATTTCTTAAACACTAACAAAGTTCTTTTTTAATACAGATATTATAAACATACAAAAAATGGTTTCAAAATGTTAAAGACTTATTTTAAAATGATAATGGTTGATATTGTAATTTTTATTTCAAGTAATGTTTGCAAAATTAAAATTATTTTCATAACAAACCAAATTGGATAAAATCATTTTTTTATAAATTTAATTTATATGTATTGACTTTAGAAAATGACATAAAATACATTGTTTTTAGAAACTATATGACAACACGAGTAATAGAAATAACAAACTAATTAGCTTTCGCAGCTTTAAAATTATTTAAACTCTATATTTATTTTTCCTTTCCATTGAGTTTACTAAAAATTTCGATTTTTTGTTTGTTTCTTTGTTTTTTACAGGTTTAATATTTTGTTCAAAATATTTTAATATTTTTAAACCGCAGATCACAGCAGTACAGCATCGAAATACAACATTAAGATGAGGATACAAGTCTAAAAAAAATGTAAACATTTAAAATCAGCATTTCTTAATCACTAGTTTCAGGTTTTAAGTTCTGCACACCTAATTCCTAGAGTCTCGACTTGAGCGAGGTAAGAAAAAAGGATGGATGGCACCGCCATACGGGAGCTTGGAACTAGTTCCTAGGGGGAAAAGGGGTTTCGGTGGCGGAGACGAGGCTGCGGAAGCTGCTTGTGTGCACTGGGCCGTAATTAAAATAATTAAATGTGGAAAAAAGTAATCACAAGATTGAAAAGTAATTTACACATGTAAGCAAACACCACCCACACACACGGCAGCGCACGCAGACATGTGCAGCTTAAGCAAATACAGGCGCAAACAAAGCCCGCAGGATATTCGCAGAAGACGCCAGAAGACGGGTTCAAAGAAGGCAAAAACAAAAAAATAAAATAAAAATAAATGTAAGAAAAAGAAAACCCGCTGAAGAAGCGGAAACGAGGAAAAAACAGTGCCAGAAATTGCCGAGGCAAATGGAAAAGTCAACATTGCCGGCAAGAGAACACAAAGCTGATGGGAATCTGCAGCTCGGGATCAGGAAGGATGGATTCTACCTATATATGCCCCCAAGAAGGGGTTTACGTTTGGCCTGGGAACCGGGGGATTAGCCCGCGTCTTACGTAAACGCAAAAACGCAAATGATTTCTCTTATTTCCAAGCGGTCGCGGTTTCTCAGGGGCGGGGGCGGCACGACTGTGGAGGGGGTTGCCAAAGCATGGGGCATCCATCAGCATTTGCGTGCCTCAGTGATACACTGTGCCAAAATTAATTTTAATAAATTATTTCGATAATATTAATCTTGTCAAGAATTATTTTAGTCCAATAAAGATTTAAGGTTTTTGGTTTTTCTTCGTTCATAGCCTGTATACTACCTTCTTTTATTACAAGTTATTTACATATTTCAATTAATTAAAGTATTATCTTTTTTATAAAGAACATATTTTTCAAAAATAGGTTTCATATACTACCTTTTTTTACTATTAGTTATCTAAGGACTAAATTAATTTAATTATTATATATTTTATATTTATTCAAAAATTTGCTATTATCAAAAAATGCATACTTCATTAGAAATCTAATTGAATTGAAATTGTTAAAAACTTTTATATAATTTACAATGAAAGGGAATGTTTAAAAAACACTTTCTAATGACTTAAGAATAGTCATTTAATTGATTTTTGACTTTTTTAAGACCTATTAGGCTAAACTTTAATAGATTCATATTTTTCTAATAAACCTAATCTTGATGTAAATAATATTTTTGTGGAAATAAAACTCTTACAATAATATAGGACCAAAAGACTTAAGCAGTTTAATTTTAGTGGATCTCATTTCCCATTATATTTTAAACTTCTTTCTCTGCAGTTTCCGCTGAGATGTGCCACAGGCAAAGGGTAAGAAAAATATATTCAGCGTAGTGGGGGGTTAAAATAGAAGAGCGGGCGGAGGGACGTGGCTGAGCGGCCACAGACGTTGACGCAAATCTAAGGACAACAAAAATTAAGTGGCAACAAGAAAATAAGTCACTTTTTGCCCAGACTGCTGGGCGTCGGCCGCGGGGGGTTAGGGGGGCGTCTCGGCGTGGGCGTGGCACCGGTAGGCAGACACAGTCACAGAGAATGTAAGTAAGTTCCTTGGCCAAGGCAACGAAATGATTGACAGCGCATAATTAAATTAATTGAGTAATCCACTGCCTGGCACACACAAAAAGCAGGGGTGGGGGCGGAAAAAGGGGTTAAGGGTGGGGGATTTTGGGGAGTAAAGGGTTAAATTCCCAGCGGCTGCGGCGGCAGCACTGCACACAAATGTGCCGCTGATGCGAGGACTCGCGGTTTCTGCAAGAGAAAGACATTTCCCATACAAAACCTAACCCCCTGATCCACTCCGCCCTCTTCTATATCCTCGAATTTTCCAGCTTTCCACCGACGAACACGAAAAATTCATTTGGGGCTAGTGGTGGCCTTGGCCAAAACGCAGATCGCTGATGGAAAATTCGTGTCCAATCAGAACTTATATATTTTTAGAGCCGTCAGCTAGAGCAGGCTTGAAAATAAGTCACTAATTTACCAGCTAAATTGCAGAACACAATCTCAGTTCAAAAATAAAATCAGCTCTTTAAAAAAAAAGCAATAACGTTTAAGCTAAAAAATAATCTCAGAAAGAAAATTCATTGTTGCTAGAACTTAAAATATGGCATAAAAAAAGGGAAAATATAATAAAATGTAGAAAAGAAAATTCATTTGAAAAATATTCTTAATTATTAAAACATGTTTAGAAAGAAAAACAAACGAAAGTTGAGCTGTAGAGTTATTTGTGATTTAATTACATCCTAGTAGTGGCCAGCATTTATGATTAATATTTTTTTTTAAAAAGTTACTATAATAAAAAAATTACCAACAAGTGAATTAATTTTATATATAATTAATAAACCGAAACAGAATCAAACTTTAAACTATTAAATTACTTTTTTTCCGAGAATTGACTGAACAATTGACTGAGCAATTACTTGTAATCTAAGCGGTTTTAACATGCGTTTTCCCAACTTTTCCAATTTCCATCTCTAGCGGCATTTTCCGGGCCGTGTCTGCATAATGAGAAACCGCGTCGCGAAATGAGTAAAAACCGAAATTGAAAGAAATAAGCCGGAATGCTATGTGGCAGCCCCCAGTCCCTTAGTCCCCCCAGCCCCTTAACCCCTTGTCGCACACACTTCAGGGGGTTAAGTGCGGCGGGGGGCAGGTGGCGGGTTAAGGCGTAGGTGTAGCCATAGCCTGTGGTTTCCTCTTGATGTGAGCCTTTGTCTTGTGATATCGAGTTGCGGCGTCTTCGTTGTTCATCCAACAACCCCCCCGAGAAAAAGTTCGGAGGCGACGCCTTTGTCTCGGGCGCTTTATTAAAATTAGTAAAAATTTTGGAAAGAGTGGTTGGGGGGTGGGGGGCACAGAACCACTCTCAAGCCACTCAATCCAGCAAACAGCACCCAGCACCCACCACCCACCACCCAGCTCGCGGGGCCAGTGACAAGTGCCACAATGAGAATGCCGCGGGCAATTGTTTACGAGTATATCGCAAATTAAGTAGGGCTTAAATTTTACAAGCATTTCGCCTTTAAGAGTTAAGTGCTTTTCTGTTTCGAGCATTCGGTGTTATCGCCGCAGTTTCCCCCCTTTTTCCTCTTACCACGTCCACGCTCCTGCCCCTTTCTTGCAGGCTTTGAGCGGATTTCGGATTTTGATTGCCAGCAATTCGCCCTGGCATCCGTCTTTGACACTCAACACTCTTAGTTGACATTCCGTCGAGGATTCCTGTTTCCTTCTCATCTTGCAGTCCATCTGTAGCCTAATGCCTTGAGTCCTTGCCACGCGGTGGGGTTATTTTTGCGAAGCTTAGGAAGGAAATCCAGAAAGCGTGTTAACTACAAATTAAAAAAAGAATTTCCATTTGTGAATTTGTTGTTTTTAATTTCAGTTAAAATAAAAAGCATTAAATAGGTATATTTTAAATTTTACAAAATTGCTAAAATAATAAATATCTATAAAGCATTACCCTTACCCTTTAACCTCAATCATTGTGGGAGCCCCTATCCGCTTAAGTGAAATTCCGACAGGATGTTTAAAAAATATTTTGTCGATTGTGGATAATCAGCTTTTATCTTTTAGGCATTCTTAATTGATATACGCAATCAAAAAGTGTAATAGTATAAAAATATCTAATAATACCTAATAAACTCCTTGAAAGTACAAATAACCTTTAACCTCAAGCATTATATTGGCCCCAAAAAGTATGCTATACAAATCCACACTCGCTTGAATAAAATCTATTTTCGCCTAATGAAGTGAATTTGGTTTTCTTGGTTTTCCCAAGAAGAAAGGGTCTGGGACTGGGGTTTCTGAATACGCCTGATTCGTGGTTAATAATATTTGTGGCTTTTGGCCAGCGCCACAGAAGTGACTGCAACCGCAGTGGTTTTCGGCTGTAGATGTAAAGAAGCACCCCATCTCCCCGGGGCTGCTGCTTTCAACTCCTTTGGCAAAAGTCTTTTTAATATTCCGTTGATGCTGCGCCTCGACTCTGCCCCATCCAACCACCTTTTTCCCATCGGATTTGTGCTCTTCTTCTGCCACGGACCACCACTTTCTCCCGCCACTTTCTTTTCCTCGCTGACTCTGTAATTACGCGTATAGGATGATGATTAACGCTCACGCAGCAGACAGATGGACTGGGACTCGGGCCTCCTTGGTGGCAACTTGATTTTGCATTAACTGAAGCAAAGCTAATGAGTCTCTGCATGTGAATCCGCATCCGAATCCGCATCTGAATCCGAATCCGCATCTGAATCCGAATCCGAGTCCGCATCCAACGGATTTTTGTGTATTTTCTTTGCAATTAGTTTGTCCTCGTCGGCCAAAAAGTACATTAAGAAAATAAGAATCGTTGATTACAAATATTTATACTATTTTTTAGAAAAAAAATTATTCATTAAAATAAAATTGGTTTGTCATTCTTAACAATCTGAACTTTTATATAAGCTACGGACAACTTAAATATTATTTTAATTTTTATTTTTGGCAAAGATAATAAATTCCTTACCCATAGGCATAAAGATTTTTAAGTTCGTTTTTTAACTATAAAAATATTTTAATTATATTTAAAAATCCTAGGAAAAAATTTCCAATTTAAAAGCAATTAAATATTGATATTATCTTAGATTTTTAATTGAAAACAAATGCAACTATTTAAAAACGTAATACTTGTTTAATTAAAATAGCAATTTTTCACACTCCTTACTTGAAAAAGTTAAGCATTAGTATTTAATAATTATTGTAATAAATGTTATACAAATTTAAAGGGATACAAAGACTTTATAAAAGAATATATATTAAGTTGGGGATATTAGCTTATAAATATAGATTCTTTTATAGAGCCTCGTTAAATCTGTACCAAATTGCCGCCACTTTCTTTGAGTGCAATCATTTTATCCCCGCACTTTCTGACTTAGTTATGAAATTAGCAAACGCATTTTTATGGAAATGAAAGCGGAAAGTTGTCGGTACATAAACACGGAGATTCCATAGGCCAGTGCTGCGTCCCGAGTCCGTGTCCTGCCCTCGTCCTGCGGGACTTTTTCAAGGACACCGGCTGTTTGGCTCCTGCCTCCGCTCTTGCTTTTTGCAATGTAGTTAAAGCCTTTTGCCGCTACCGCTGGCAGTGCCAAAAACTTTGCCACACCCCCGTTTTGCAAGTTGCCAACCTCTAACAACCTCCAACTCAACGCACTCGCTTTCATTTCCTTCGGCTTGGCTTTTCCTCGACTTTTCTTCGGCGGCGTTTTAATCAGGCAAAGTGTGAAAGTACGACAGAGGCGGCCAAAAGTTTGTGCTTTATACATATTTTTAATATGCCAAGCGTGGCCGAAAAGTGCCGGGAGTTTGGGATTGTGTCTGCATCTGTGTCTGGGAAGTCGTCGCAACTTTCTGGCGCATTTCTGGCGCTCTCCCACTTCGATTCCAGTTGCTCAGTTCCTCAGTTCCACAGTTCTCCAGTTCAAGGTTCTTCATCCTAGCCGGCTCTTTAATTAGTCTCTCGGCTGCGGGCTGGGGCGCCTCTCTTAAAGCCAAAAGCCGGTTAATTGGAATTTATAAGCGACTGCGGCAACACCTACGCGGGATTTTACCCATCAGTTTTGCAGCCGTTCTAACATCAGTGTCATAATCGCTAACGTTAATTGCCAGGAACTTTATATGTACATACCTATATATGTGCGTACATAAGGCGGCGTCCTTCCATCGAGTGCTTACATTTGCCTCGATCTCAATTGCTTTTCAATGCGATACAATGGCTGTAATTGCACTGCAAAAAATAGCTGCTTATTAATATGTATATCTAAAAAATTTATAAGTAGTTACCACAAAACGTTAGTAATAAAATATTTTTATTTAATATTCTACAAATTATAGTCTAAAGAAATTGCAAACAGTTTTGTATAATTACACAAAGAAAATTGTGACGTTCTCATCTGAGTTGAAAATGTTCTTAAAGATAGAACAATATTTTTTTAAGTTAAAATTGTTTTTATTGTGCTTGGATCAAGTTGAATTAGCAACATAACTATCAAAAATATGTTAAATATCTTAAGTTTAGAGTTTATCTTACCATATCGTTCTCATATTGAGAACATTGATAGCAAAATGTACTTAAACTGCTTTTAAGAACAATGGTTCTCAATTCGAAACTATGTAATTGAATATTTATGTGTTCTGTGTTAAAAAGTGTTATTAAAAACACGTGTTTCCTTATTTGAATTATGTTAGGAAATGTTATTACTAATTAAATAATATATATGAAATTAAAATGTCTACGATACACAATACTACTATTTAAGGACTAGAAAAAATTTATTTAACCTATATAAAATTTTATAATAATTAAATTAAATTACAGTAATGAAGTTAAATTTAATAAAATTGATTTAAAGGGTTTTATTAGTTTATTTTTAGAGCCGCAAACATAGTACAAGTACAACACACAATACATCTGAATACATTTTTTTTCGATACCTTTTTCTTCCAGTGCATGCACGCGTATTCATATCTGCATCTAGCACACATCCTCGTGCGTGCGTATGTGTGGGCGGCTGGGTGGGCGGTTCCAACTGTATCTATGTACTTTTAATTGCCGGCAATTAAAACTTAAATACACCTCAGCCGAGGGTGGCTGTTGTTGTTCTAGCACAAGTATTTGTTGGTGCGTGCCAAGCTTCATTTAGTGCGTTCGCCAGTGCGGTTAAGTCACCAAGGTGCTAAGTGCCCAGGGGGGGCACGGTGGGGTTAAGGTTCGGGCGGTAGGACCCTCAAAATAACAAGAAAATTGCGTGGCAAGCGCAAATACAATACGCACTTAAGCGATTTCGGGTGATTGAAAAGCGATAAGCTGCACTTTCAATGGTGCGATGCGAAAATTGGATGGGGCACTGAGAATAAAGCAGCCGGAACTGAAGGAGGGGTTGGGGCACATACTTACATAACACCAGGGTGGCTCGGACAACCGCAGACAGTTCCCACGAAAGTACACAAAAAACGTTCACTGCCAGCGAAGAAAAGAATCGCGGCTGTCAGCCACAACATACTCATAAAAGTTAAACTGCCATTAATAAGTTCCGAAAAGAGAAGAGAAGAGGAAAAAGGAGCAGGGGGTGGTGACCGCGTCCTTGCTGCGCCTCACGCTAATTAAATTCAATTAAACGACAATCAAACAATGTCAAGCGGAAGTCAAAAAAAGTTCAGCGATTACAAAAAAAACCGAGGAAAAAATGAAAATGAGAAACTCAACCTGTCCGGGGCAGAGAAATGCCCCCACCCAAGCCTCTGTCTCCTGAAAACGCGACCATGCCCCTTTTGGAAAAGTACGCCCACGCAATTGCCCACGCAATGCATGGAAATCGTGGAAAATGTGAAAAGTGAAAGCTGTAGCATAACATTCAAGTAATTATTTTTATTTCTGCGTCAGTACTGTGATGGGGTATTCCTACAGGAATATTTATAGGAAATTTTCCAAAAATATAATCAGAGGAGTTTGATTAAGTAGAAATATCTATAGACGGTAATTAAGGCCCCAATTCATATCTAGGACAGTTATAAATCAGTTTAAAACCATTTTTTTTATTTTCAACAACTAATGTGTCTTCTTTTTTTTATAAATATTTTAAAACTCATTTACTCCTTTTACTAAAATATTGAAATAGATTTTTTAAAGTAAAAATTTTTTTAGATATTGGTGTAATTTCTTAAATTAATGTTTTTCCCAAAGAACAACCTTTTTATCATACTTTTGAACAAAATTTTACACTTATTTTAAAGCTTAGTAACATGAAAATAAACATTTTCAAAAAATTGAAAAAGATATTTGTTTAACCAATGTAAATCCTTAAATCTAAGTTGTTGTTTTCAAACAAGCAATTTTTTATCAAATTTTTAATAAAATATTTTAAAAGACATTTTAAATTTATATTATACCTTTGGAACATAAAAAACGTTTCAAAAATATTGAAATAAATTTTTGGATTACACAATTTTTTTTAACCATTGTAACTCTTTAAATTAATGTTTTTTCACAACCAATCAATTTTTCAAACTAATTTTTTTAAATGTTTTGAAACTCAATTTAGACTTATATTGAAGTTTAGTAACATAAAAAAAAGATTAAAAAATACTGAAATAAATTTTTTCAAGTTAACATTATATTTTTAGCCAGTAAAACTGCTTAAAAGTTATAATTTTTTTTCCAAAATATTTTTGAATGTTCTTTATAATGTTTTTCCATTGAAGAGTATACAAATTCGTTCCTGAAGTCCTGTTCTCTTGGTGAGTTCCATTCTTTCGGCGCTTTTGGCTTTCATTTTTTCGTTTTCACTTTGACTGACGACTTTTGCTTTTCGGCAACAATTGACACGCGATATGGGCGACTGTCCACGCTCCGTGGGTTCCCAACCCCAAAAAAAAACCGAGAAACAGATTCAAATTCTGCTGTTTTTCGGTTCTTTTTTTTTTTGGTTGCCTGTATATTTTTATTTTGCTCCTTGCTGCCTTCAACGTTTGCGTGACTCGTCGTTTGAAATGTTAATGATAAGGAGTGGACTGGACGGGCTCCTTGATGCCAGCAGCTGGCTGGGAGGACCAAAACCATCAACCTGTTGACAGTTTGGACCAAGTTAAGCGAGCGTGTCACATGTCCAACAAAAACGGGGGTTCCACAAAATAAAATGGGCGTACTGGGCAAGGGGTCGCAGGGTTCAGCCAGTGGGCGACTCGAGTTGGCTTAACCCTTTCGGCGCATTTCATTAACGCTTGCCCCTGTCAAATGGTTACACCTTTTCCAGCCTTTCTTTTTATTCCCATTTTTGGGTTATTTTTCGGTTTTTATTACTTGGGGCTCATTTTGCATGCAGCCGGAGCAGTCAGCTCACATATATTTTTTAATGCGTCGGTTTACTTGCTGATGAAGTGAATCGAATTGAGGCCGGGCAGTGGGGGGTTAAGTGCGGGTTTGGGCTGTGTAATTGCATTTTTATTACTTGGCCAGGCCAGCCACTTCCATCTCAAGCCTCCGAAGCCTTGCGAACTCTCCTCATCGCAGTTGAGACCGCCACCGCGACAGTTCGTTAAGTGCCCCGGCCAGAAGGGAAAAATGGTTGGGTAAAAAATTAACTCAAAAGGGTTCGTTGCACAGTGGCAGCGGCCAAAAAAGGAAAATTCATCATCCAAGGTGTAAAAACTTTTAATATGTTTAATTTTCCACCCATTCTTATAGGCCAGGGAGAGGGTAGCAAGGCTATATAAGGCTACTTCAAAGGTTTGGGTTAGGAAAATACATCTTACAATCTTCCCTTGGTATTAGGGAATTTATATAGACCCCAGAATAGTATAGCTACAGCATTCAAGTTTTTGTGAAATATTTTTACTAAGGTGAAGATTAATGCCAAGAACTTAAAATACTGATACAATATTTTTAAAAAAAGTTTGAAAAAAATCCCTCTATATTATATCAATAACTTCAAAAGTAATATTAATATTGAAAAATTATAAAACTATCATAACAATGAACATTTTTAAAACTTCTGTACTTAAAATTCCTTTTATAATAGACAATTTGATTATAAATTAAAAATATATATTTTTTATTTTTAAGATCCTTATTAAAGTTAAAATTAAAAATTTTTAAAACTATGAATGTTTGTTATTTTAATAAAGCACAATCATATTATAAATTAATTAATAATTAATTATTTTTAGCATTGAAAATTTTTAAAACTATGGTAGTTTTTATTTCTTTTTGTAAAAAATATCTTATTGTATATGAAAAATATAAATTTTCTATTTTTTTTAAAATTAGAATATCATCATTTATGTGTCCATTCCTAGAGTGCTACACTCAGTTATTATTTTTTCCATAGCCGCCTAGTCCAGTTGAGTGAAATTCATTTGAGGAGCTCCTTTGATGGCCAGGGGCAAAAGGACTCCTGCTGCCGATGGGGTGATGGGTTGTTGGGTGGTTGGGTGGTTGGGTGGTTGGGTGGTTGGGTGGCTTGACTGTCTGAGAGGGTGGTTCGGTGGGTGGTTGCCCTGACCGCACGCAGATTTAGCTCCTCGGCTGGCCATAAAAGCCGCCTCGAAGATGGCCTGCGAGTGCGGCTCAGGGTCTTTGCCACTTTTGAATAATTTTAACCCAAATAAAAAATGATGTGAATTCCTAATTAGGCACAAGACAGCAACCAGCAGCAGCAGCAGCAGCAGGAGCAACCCACAAGGAAATCAGCGCCGTTTGTTCGTTGTATCCAGCCAGGATGGATATCCACTGGGATGGGATGGAGCACTCCTTGGGCGTTATGATGATGGCTAAATGCCAGGACTGACTGTCACGGCCACGTGGGAATTGAACGCTCCAGACTCTCGAATATTTCGCTCCTCTGACCACGCCTGACTAGTTAAAATGCAAGGATTTCGCTTTTCCTTCGACTTCGTACTTTTTTTCTGTTCAAACCCGCCCCACCGCGCCGCATTGACAAATTGATATTTGCATTTAAATTGAAAATTTACATTTGTGCCAACGATGACGATGATCGAGGGTCGGCGTCTCGCTTCTTGGCCAGTGCAATCGCCTTGTGGTCACAGTGGTGTAATTCACATTAAATACCGCATTTTTCTTATTTCTGCCCCATTTCCATATCCCCCTTGGCTTCAATTGGACGTCACTTCATTCGCTTGACATTCGACATTAATACCCTAGCCCCATCGTCTCATCTCCTTACAAAAAAGAATATAAAAGTGAAAAAAAAGCAGACACAATTTGCATTATGAAATAACATTTCTTTTCTTTCATTGCCGCGGACCCAAAGCACTACTTAGATTGTTCTCGGGCCCAAAAGCATCTGCTCCAACGTCCTGCGGAGCCAATCTGTGTTTATTACTTTATGCTCTTGTTTTTTGGGGGAAAACATCTGGGTTGGGCGATGTGGCAGGTAACTCCCCAATGGCGGGGTGAACCGTTTCTTGGAGGCGGATGGGAATCAATCAATCAAAGGGTCAGAGGTCAATCAGTGGGGGTCCAGGTGATAGGTTCTTAAAGCTTTCGGTTTTTGTATAAAATATATATTTTAAATATTTTGTTTAAAATATAAATCTATATTAAATATATATATTTAATTTAAAATATATACATTTAGTTAGTTAGTTTAAACATATATATAAAATATATTTAAATTTAAAAGTATTCAGTTTAAAATCTATATATTAAATAGATTTAGTTTAAAATAAATATACATATTTAGATTATTTGAAATATTTCTAAAGTTAAAAGAAAACACATATTCATTATAACTTTGACTGAATAAAAACTTGAAAACCTTATAATAAAATTAAACATTATTTATTAATAACTTGAAACTAACAATCTTTCTTATTTTAGCGCACGTTTTTGATAATATGACATGACAATTCTTAAAGAAATTGGTCTTAACAGCCAGGATATCCAATTTGTACCTTTTGTTCTAGAGCCTAGGTATCCCAGAGTCCGCCATTCATTTTGGAGCCCAAGGAACTTCAGCGTATTCATAAATTTTCCAGTTTGTTTAAACAAATTTCTCTCGTGCTCCTTGGCAGGCTGTCCAATATTATTTATTTGCCTAAGTGGCAGCAAGGACCCAGAAAATCCTGATTGGATGTGGATGCTGAGCATGGGAATGGTCCTAGGCATGGGGATGGGGATGCGGGTTGAGGCTGGCAAAAGGGTTGCCGGTTTACCAAACAAAGCCTCATATGCGGGTGCCAATATTGGGACTCCATGCGAGTGGGTGGCTGGGTGGCTTTGGGTTCCGCCCTCTGCCTGCGGGTCACGGCATTCGGTAATGGTGATAAAATATGCTCAAATTTGCCAAATATGAAAAGGTAGCGGGGGTCCAGGGGCTGGGGGATAGCCCGCAGGCCAAGGGTTCGGACAATCTGAGTGCGGAATCTGGAAATCAGGCTCTGAATCTGAATCTGATTCTGAATCAGATTCTATGCCACCGAGGCTGCGGAATACGTCCGAATCTGGGCGAAATGAAAATAAATGCGTTCGCTAAAACGAAGCGATTGATTTTAACCTACCCACCAGTCAACCACTCCATATTTTCTATTTCCATTTTTTTCTTGGTCCTTTGTCTAGCAAGGACCACAAGGACCTTTCGCTGCAGTTGCCAGGCGAATTTTTTATTCATGCGAGCATAAAGAAGCGACACAAAAAAAAATTGGTGTGCAAAAAAAATATGAGAGGAGGACATTGGAAATGGAATTTCGCACAAAAAAAAGAAGGAAGCGAATATATATAATAAAAGGAGCCCCGTCCACTCGCTGGTCATTCATGTGTGTCAAAATGGCAAACTGAATTTGTATTCAAACATTCACAGTCAAATACACCCACTCCCAGGCCCGTCGCCGATGTTTGCCGACGTCGCACATGCGTTAATATTTCCGGGCGTAATGTCGGCTGGCCATAAAAAATTGAATAAAATATATCTAAATAATAGAAGGGAAACATGAAATAATGCACTGCGAAAAATGGGTTGAAATGTAGGAGACAAGCTCGGGCTAAAAAAAGTATGACATATTTTTTAATTGTTATTTCATTATTCCTCTGACCATTTCTTTGACAGCTTTGTTATATTCGCCCGATTTTTATTTAAAGAAATAAGACTTTTGGAAAGTTTCAGACCAATTGCTTTAAAACTGAGTTACTAGAAACGGACGGACAGACGGACGGACGGATGGACGGACGGACAGACGGACGGACGCACGGACGGGCAGACAGAGGGACGGACGGACGAACAGACGAACGGACAGACAGACGGACGGACGGGCGTGGTGCTGATCAAGCAACTTCCCACTAAAATCAAAAATAGAAAAAAATAGTTTTTTGTACCTATTTTGTGGAAAAATAGATTTGAATATTAGTACTTTTAAATGTCTAAATAGTATAATTTATAAATTTGAAAATTGTAGTTCTTTCTCAAGCCTAGTTTTACTTGCTTATATTTCACCTTTTTTTCCAGTGCTTACACACACTTGCCATTTTTGTGACATTGCCAAATTGTCACGCGTAGAATTTTTTTGTTTGGTTTTCGAACAAACAAAATATGTATATATGGCGAAAAAATAAATAAAAATGAAAAATAAAATTTGCATTTTATTCAATTTGAGCAACATCCGCCCGGGCCTCCGTCACTCGATCGCCACTCGCATTGTTCTGGTTATTTACGAGTTTGTTAAGTGCGCAACCCGCTCTTCATGCCTTGACCCTATACGAACCCAATGAACCAGCAACCCATGACCGGACATGGCCGGCAATTTGTAGTTGCCATCCTATGGTTGGCACTCCAGAACTCAGACGGTTTTGGATTGAGAATTCCAGACGAGTCTCGCAGAAATATCCCTGACTTATATTATCTTAAGGCCACTAAATCTGCATTAAAAGTATTTAAAAACTCGTAGCATTTCAAATTTGTAATTATAATAAAATATTTTAACATATTATTTTATTATTCTATTAAAATTGAAAACAATATAATAAGAAATAATAAAATTTATATTGGAGAAAAATATATTTTTTTAGACAGAAAGAGAAATAAGAAAAAAAAATCTAATAAAATATATGGTAAAAATCAAAGACTTCTTTAAGGTGTCAACTATTTCGTCAAGAATCTATTAAATCCCTTTAAATTTCGGACCCCATAAGTATTTATCCCACGGAAACCCAGATTCGTTTAAGCTATTTTCGCGTTCCGGTTTATTTCCCCCCTCCCCAATTAACCGGGCTTTTTGCAATTATTTCATTAAGATTTGCTGCCAGCCAGATTTAATTGGATTTTCAAAATGCGTCGAAGGCAGAAAGGGAGGGGCATTCCCGTATGTTCGTCCTGGTGTTCCCTTGATGGCTTTTAGTTAGCGTGTCCTGGGCGACCTTGTTGCATGCCAATATTAATAATAGCAATGGCAATAAAGCCTATTAGAGCCGGCACACATTCGGGCCATTAATGAAATACATTGATTTCTGTGTCCCCGTCGAATTTATGGTAACAGCCGAGGAGTTAAGGGTAATGTGCAAGGGTTTAATTCCGGGCCCATCAAATTCGCGTCGGCAAAGGAGGCATTTTTTGGTGACATGTTCATGTCCTGTTCATGTTGGTCCGTGTCTCCTGCTCCCTGTGCTCCTCCTGCTCCAGCGTCTGAACCAGAGTCCCAAGCTTGCGTGTTGTCACGTTATAAAAACCGAAACGATCCCCGTGTCCCCGTCTCCAGGACATTTGTTGGTTCCGCTCGTTACCAGAAGCGCCAACTCAGCACGAAATGACTGTGACTCCGTTTCTGATGGGGACAACGTCAACGGGCTTGCACAGAAAGAAAACAAGTGTTTAAGATTTTTTCCAAGCAAAAACAATACAGAAAACATTTTCCTTATATTCTAACACGCATCTTATAAATATTTGTTATCCATTCTAAATTTCCTATTCCGTATTTTTGCCCACCATTCAAAGTTATGATACATTCCAGTTGCGTGTAACTTTTTAAAAGTGATAAATAGTTTATTGACAGGTATCCAAAATCCACATGAAGTGAATAACATTTCATACACAAACTCCAAACTGAACTTGTACGAAGTCTTAACGTTAAAGTAAATGTGGGAATTACAAAAAGTTTCGTTCAACTTTTTGTGGCAGTAGAATAAAATGAACTTAACGAATTGTGTGCTAGTTTTTCAAAGTTATTTGCTAAAGCATACTTAATATTTAAAGCGTAGGCCCTGAAAACAACATTATAATGTTAAGAAGTGAAAGAGAAAGGTAAAAATGGTCTAATGGTTGAGTAAAGTCGATTTTTACAAGGAATTATGTGTTTTAAGGAGGTTTTAAACAGTTCTTTGTAGTATAAATTTAAATTATTTGGTTTTTGGTTGCCTTTTCATTGAATCGAACTAAAGACAGATATTTTTTCCCCGGTGCTGTTGATCCCCCTTAAGGGGCTACGTAGTGGCAATCCCCACCCCTCGACGGCAGGTTATTAATAAATCTTTAACCCTTTGCCTTATGTTTCTGCCACTGTTTCTGTTATTGGTTGTGCTTCGGCTTCTGGTTTTAGCCTTAGTTTTTGGTGTGCGTGCCGGGGCTTCCTGTTGCGGAAACGGAAACGCAATGCCGACAGGGCTACATACGAGTATAATCGATTAATTCGATATTAGATTGAATTTATGAGCCGTCCTGGCCTGTGGCCCCTCGCATTTGTTTTTCGCTGGGCCATTGCACCTGTCGACCACCAAAAACGGCAATGAACTGAGCCCAACTTTCCAGCGCTGAAAGTAAAAGAACTTTAAGTTTAGGCACCCAAACACATTCAGACAGTGCGAAAGAGAAATTAAAGAAAAGTCGCGCGCCAAAGTTTGGCATACCAAAAATTTTGTTCCGAATAACTTTCGCCTTGGCCAGGCAACTTTTGAGGCCATAATTGAAAATTTGGCGCCCAACGTGGGGCCTTAAAGAGGGCCGGGCTTTAAGGATCGCTATTGGTTTATCTGAAAGGTTTGCGCTGCCCTGGCGGGTTATTAATTAATTGGAGCTGAACCACAACCGCCCGGGCAAATATCAATGATGACGGACTGCGACTGCAGGCGATTGCAGGTGATTATTTTTCCTATTTTTCTTTTTTTCATTTTTGCTAGTGAGTGGGGGGGAGTGCGAGGTTAAGGCCGCCTTGATGGATTGCAAAAAGGTATTTTATGTAATAGATGAATGCAGAAAGAGACGGAAGAGCGAGTAGAGTAGCGTGTGCCTTATGTACAGTGAACCCCCGGTTGTGGAATTGCAGGCGTGGCAATCGCCTCATAGGCGCAAGCGTTGGAGCTCCGAGCGCCAAAAAAACGGGGCCGCCTCCCAATGGAAAAGCGCGGAGGCGTCACCAAAGTCGGGAAATTCGCGCATGCGCCGGCTTTTCCTCCTCGGTATCCTTCGTTTCTTGGTCCTTGGAGCTGGCCCCCCTATCTGGATGTATTCCGAATCGCGGCCGTCCCAACTGTTCTACTTAACGCGCCGCTTTCGGAGAATCCAGCTCAGTGGCAGACGGACGGGCATTGAGCAGATGTCTGGGACTCCTCATTCTTTTCACGTGGGCTTCCCCGAAAGAAACTCAAAAGTAAACATCGTAAAATAAAAAAAAAAAATAGAAGAAAATGCCAAAACAAGGGGATGAATAATTAGATTTCTCAGTTCCAGAGTCCCCTGGCTCGGCCTAATTTCATTGTTTTTTCAGTTATTTTGAATGATTCCTGCCCCTCACTTTCGCGAGAACGTCAAATGAAATGAACAATTTTCCCGAATTTCTTTCCCCATTTTTCCCTCATTTTTCTTTTACTTATTTTCATTTTGATTTTATTTTTTTTAGTCTGGCTTTCTGCTTGTGTTTCTTATTAAGTTGAGCGACAGTTGTTTTTATTATTTTTATTGCCCAAGCCTCCCGACCGTTCATGTAAATCAAAACTGACTAATGGCATGCGAAAAACAATAAAAACCCTAAATGAAATAATGAGCCAGGGGACTCCTGATGGGCCAGGACCTCTGAGGTGGAGTGGTTGGGTGGTGGGGCAAAGTCTGTCGGATTTCTTGCAGTTGGAGCTGCCCACTTTGAAAGGGGGGAGGGATTTTGATCGAGTGGGTCTGGGCCCCCTTATCTATCGGGCATTGTTGGCCAGCAATTTGCCAATATTTTGCTGTCCAGATAAGGGACACAAAGGGGGCTCCACCCCAAGTCCACTTTTGGCCAGGCAGGCAGCATTAGTGCTGTCAAATACTGATCAAATCGGAATCGGAAAATAAATAAATCAAATATTATTTAAAACTAGGCATTGGATTTTTAGATAGAAATAGTTAGTGTATATAACACTAAAAAGTTAAGTTAAGTTTTTATTGTTTTGTTTCACAATTTACAAAGAAGTCAAGCCCATACATTTTTAAATTATTCCACACAGTACATTTAAAGTGACTAGAACTAATAACATTCAAATCTCAAAGAAGAATGTTAAGCAGTATAAAATATATAAATTAATATTATATTTTAAATGTTAGGATTTTATTAATTTGTTTTAAAAAGATATAATATATAATATTTTAGTTATAAGTTTATCATTCTATTTTCGATTAAAATTATTATATTAAGACTACGTTATCTTAGCTAGGAAATATAATATGTGTAAATAAATAGTAATATAAGATAAATAATAAGTGGTTTTATTAATATACGTTTTTCAGAAAATATATTATATTTCCCTTTAAAGTCAAAGTCATATTTCTTTAAACTAATTTTTTTTTATTCACATAATGCTTTTACTTTAAAAATTAATCTTAGACTTATATTATTTTAGCAAAATAAAATGAGTTAAAGATTTGTTTTTATTAAATTAAGTAATTTATATCGAAGTCAACGTAGTGATTGACTGTTTTTTTTCTTTCGAACATTTGTTGATTAGCGCAATAAAGAATTAAGAATTAAATAAATTACAAAGCAAAAGTTTTTACTTATTTTTTGTTGGGAATTGTTTAAAGTATTTTATGGTTTTTTCACGATTCAAGGAGGTACAAAAACTGCCTGATAAAGATGCCAATTCGGCATCCCTGGCTCGCACGGATGATGCATGGCGACAGGGACAAGCGCCCTTATCTGTCAACGATTCCCAGACTGGACACTCGGGTGCGGGCTCTGCGAAGCTCTCTTTTTAATGTGATTATCTTGTAGCGTGCATGTCCATGTCGCATGTCTGTTCCCCCTACCATCTATCCCCGGATTTTGGACTCTTGGACACTTGGTCTCTGGATTCGGGATTCCGGATTCTGGACATCTCTGCGCTGGCTTATCGAACAAATTGACAGGCAGCCAGGGAGGAGGAGGAGGTCGTCGAGGGGTAAACTGTTATTCCAGCATCAGGCGATGATTAAAATGATGATGTCAGAGGCGAAAGGAAAACAAAACAATACTCGGCTTGTGTACGGCTGATGGTCCATTCAATGGGGTACTTTGTCGGGGGTCCCGGGACCGGACAAGTGCCAAAACTCAACTTTTCACTTGACCACTTCAGACGTGGACCCTGTTCACTGTTCCCAGTTGCTGGCCAAAAAATCCCACATCCTGCCCTCGGGGGAATTTGGCAGGAACATGGCGACACAGACAATGGGGCAAATCACTGGCCAGCAATCCAATCGAATCGAAACGAAGCCAATCCCACGGCAGGCAGTCCAAATCGAGATTCAAGTCGAGAGCACTTGGCCATAAATTTATGACATTCATTAGAACGTCAGATTAAGAAATCTCCAGTCGAGCAGCTGACGCCAGCAAGTACAAAATAAAATTGGAAAAAAAACCAACAATCGTGGAAGAATGGAAAAACAGGGCTATTGCTCCATCCCCCTAAAACCCAAGGAGATTTTAGAGCCCCCCTTAGCCTGCGCCTCTGAAGTGGATGTTCTTGCTTTGTTAAGCAACAGGCCCAGTGGCGGGGACAGAGGGGTTTTGGAATAGCTCGAGAGGCGGCAAAAAGGGCAGTCCTTAAGATACAGGCCACAAAATATCACAAACAAAGATTCAATGGGAACTAATCCACTTTTCAATGTAATATAAAGTTAGTTTACTACAAACCATTTTAATAATTTTTTATTTATTAAAATTACAATATATTGTGTGAGTATTTTAATGTTCCATTTTCTTATTGTTTTTTTCGCTGTCAATTATATTTAGCATGTATTTTAATATTTTTTCTCATATATAATATATATAATTTTCTATTAAAATAAAATAAACCTAAAATAATAGAAATTAAACAAGAAGGAAGTGCGAGAGAGATGCATGCTGTTTTCAATATTGCAAACTTTAGTTGCTTATAACTTTTAAATAAATGTTCCGATTTGAGCAGTTTTTGAGTAAGGGGTTTTAATTTTATACCCATATTTTGTTATAATATGATATTGAATTGATAATTTCTTAGTGCTGATCACGCTTCTGCGGTGCTAAATCAATATCTTCGCCTAAAAGTTATTTTTTAACAATAATAAAAGGATAATCTGCCTAGGATCTGTTTTATATTTGAACAACAAATGGAATATCACAAACTTTTATGGTAGGACGAGAAGAAGCACCACAAAAAGATATTTTTCAACCTCAAAGACATGGCGATTTTCCCCCAGTGTCCTGGAGACCTCGCTAAACGTGCACAATTGGAGTTCGAGATATTGAAAATGACTTTAAAGTCAGCCACAGCTGCGTCCTCTGGGCGCGGACTGCCTGCTCCTTGGTCCTTTAGCCCTGCGCCGTCCAGGTGGCTTTTGGTCTATTCCCTGCCATTCCATTCCATTCCTTCGGGCTCGACTTCGACTGGGGCTTCATAATTAAGTATGCGGTTAGCACGCACACCGATGTGCAGCAGGATGAGGTGGGGATGTGGATGTAGATGAGGGTGGGGCGACGGCGGTCGGAGGAGCAGAAGGACGCAGGGCGCAGGACGCAGGACGAAGGCCAGGAGACGTACACAACTGTCACCGCTGCCAGTGGCAGTGCCTTTGGGACAGCTCGCGCCAGGATTTATGTGCACGACAAACAAACGACCACCGCAGGACAAGAAAGCGCTTAAGAAGTGCCCTTCCAGGCGGTGGTGGTGGGTGGCGCTGGGTGGTGCTGCGGTGGGTGGCTGGGTGCCTTTTCAGGGGGCCAGCGCAACAATCCAAACAGCTGCGAGAGACAACAACCGCACGACTATCGACCAGCGACCAAGGTTGTTTTGGAAAACCAAGTTATTTAGCCACGAATCGAATGAAATGTCGCGCAACCCCCACTCTCAAAAATAAAAACGAAGGGAAGTGATACTCCCCCCGGCTGTCCCGCATTTTGCGCAAATCGTTTGCGGTACCCGCCCGACATTTGGGACACATTTAGCAAAAACATTTTACGTATTCAGAGGCAAAGTTTGGTTGCTTCGCGTTGTTGCTGGCTGCCACCGCCAATGCGGTTGTTGTCGACTGGCTAGAGCTCCCTAGAACCCATGCCGCCATGCCCCAAGAACTGAGGCCCCAACCCTGAGAATTAGCAGCCCCCTAGCCCAAGCCCATGCCCCTGCCCATGCCCCATTGTGTTTGCATTTCGCATTTGGCTTTGCTGCTGCGGCAAGTGGCAAGTTGTTGTCTTCATAACGCGTTGTCGTCGTCTTAGTTGCCGCTGGCGGACTGCCACCACACCAGTTCATAGCGAAACTTTAACAACAACATAGCTCAGGGGAAAAAAACGGCAAAGAAGTGAGCTCTGGAGTCGGGGAACTCGACCAGGGGATATCCTGTACCAAAAAATATAAGCCTACTGCGAGAACGAGCCATAGAAGTCCTAGGAAGTGCACTTGTTTTTCCACATTTTTATATATTTACTTGCAATCTGTTACGATTTAATATTTAAGGATTACAGGTTTTGAAAATTTGGGAACTAAAAGAAAAAAAATCTTGACATTTTGTAAAACATTTTTCCAATTATTTTATGTTCAAGTGGTGTTTATTTATTAAATCAATAAAAAATCGTAAAGGATTGAAAGTCTCTTTATAACAAAAAAATGATCTTTTTTTATAAAAAAAATCCAATAAAAAATCGTTGAAGTTTGTAAAGGACGTTTAAAAAATATCTGTAGGGTATGGAAATAGCCTATCATAGAGCAGGAAACTGGGGGAAAAATCGGCCCAGGGAAATACCCACTGACGAGGGCCATTTAAAGGCGAGCTGGGCCAAAATTATGCTACTCGGAATTTAACAAATGACAGGCGAGCGTCTCAATTAGCCAGACAATTCGAAATGGAGGGAGTTGATGTGATGTAGCCGTTGTTGTTATGCTGATTTCGCTCATGATGATGTCTATATGGCAGGAAATACATGCGAGGATATGTAAAATACAGCACAAGCAGGCACTAAGCAAAATGGGAGGGTGTCTTTCACAAAGAACTCCATTGCATTTAGACTAGATTTTTAGGGATTTTCATAGAATATTAAACCATATAGAATGTTTTTTTTTATATAATAATAATATAATCTCTCTAATGATAACAATCTTTCTTTTCGAAGGTTGCCTATTTAATATTATAGGAATGTACAATTTAATATCAAGTGCCAAAGTAATTGTTTTTGCAAATGGCGTTTACATTTTTCAAAGTGTAACTTGGAGAAACTGGAGGAACACAGCTCACACGCGGGCACACACAATTCAAAATACATAAATAAAATATACACACAAATACGCGTAACGACCTCATTAGCATAATAACGGTAAGTAATGGAAGAAAAATACCATTAAACAACACTTTATGACTTTCTTTCGCTGCCTGGGCGCACACACGATTTGCCCAAGTGTTGGTGTGTGCTGCCAATGGGTGTGTGTAAATCTCAGCCTTGGAGGCCCAGCATGTGCGACGCCTAATCAACTGAACATTGAATTTAAAGAGGACTCGGGGGTGAGGGTACCATGAGGGCTATTAAGTCTTGAAGAAGGAACTTTTATTTAAGGAACTCTTATTCAAAGACATAAATAGAAATAAAACATTTAAGATGCCATACTGAAACATTTTTTAAAGTTTAACGGAATAACCTAAAACTTATGAAAGGCCAGGATTTCTTTTTATTACTACACTTTAATTAAAGCCTCTTCGGCACTCTCTTGCCAAATCCCTTTAAGCATTCAATTAAAAGCCCCACCGTTAATTACCCAAATTTCTGGGCAAATCTCATCTGTTGTCAAAAAGTGGAAATTGCTTAATTTCCAATGGAAATTTTACGCCGCTTTTCAAGCCTTCTTTTTATTTGCATTTCTCCCCATTGTATTATTCACTGTTTTCTTAGCAAATTTATGGGATTTGTGTCGTTTTTTCGGTGTTTTCCAGCTCTCAGGGCTGCAATAACATGTTTAAAGTATGTTAAATGAGGCTGCGACCTCGCAGGAACCCCCATTTAAGACCATCCCACAGGTCTTAACCCCATACCGCCGGTCCCTTTGGACAGATAAAAGTCGAGCGCGCGCGCGCCCCCCGAAACCCTGAAAGCCAAGAAAAAAGCAGCCACCCCCAACTTATTCCTTTCCTTGTTTATTTAGGTCTGAGCTAATAAAAAGGCTTATCATCTCAATAAAAGTATTTAACACAAGCGTTTTACTACACTTGAACATTATTTTTTCCTTCTCAGCTGTCCTTTTTCGAAGGGAACTCGAAAAAAAGGAGGGTTTCTTTGCCTTCGGTTTTGGTTTCAGTTGCTCATCTTTGGGCCCGGCTCTCCGGCTGGTGGTTCTTTGTCTTGGACCCCGTCTGGCATGGTATCGCTCACGAAAAGGGGAGCCGGGCGGCAGGCTGGCTAAATCCCTTAATCTATGGAAATGCTACGCAATTACCACGACAAGCCGCTCCATGTGACGCGCTCTGGATGCTGATTTTGCGACTCGAATACTTTCACACTGACTGACGGATCCTGACCCTTTCTTTCTACATTTTTGTGCTTTTTTTCCGTCCATCCTTTTACGGTCGCCTTTTTTTGGTACTTTATTTTTGGGAGTGTTTACACAACCAGTTACAAAGTGCAGAAGCCACCCGGCTGCGACCCTCACTTTTGGCTCTTTTCGGCTTCGGGAGACCCTCACGTACTGGGCGGCCAACAAATCAAATTTGCATACCAAGTATTATCGGTATCAGTAGCCGTCTGCCAAGGCGATTGGCGGCGATATGGCCCCGACCTATGGATCCCTTCATGAGTACGGGGACTGGCCGACCCTTGACCTGCCGCGATACGCTCGGTTTGCAAAGTGCGTAGTTCAGCCTATATTCATTGGTATAGCTTTCATATAATAAAATTGTCATATCCACATGCAACCTTTTATATCCCTATTGTCATATAAAATGATAGATTATCTTGAAATTACTTTTAAATGAAATTTTAGGTGTCTAAAGGTCAACTTTCTGCAAGAATAAATTAGTGCTTAGGGGTTTAAAATATATTGTTGCATACTTTTGGACACCTAACGTGAATTTTAAAATATGCGTTGGTCATGTAATAAAATGATCACCACACACTAGATCATTGAAATTACTAATGTTATAAAAATAAATGAAGAATTACGTTTATATGTAATTGTTGGTGTCCTGCCGCGATACGCTTGGTTTGCAAAGTGCGTAGTTCAACCTATATTCATTGGTATAGCTTTCATATAATAAAATTGCCTATGGATATGACAATCTTTTACATCACTATTGTCATATAAAAATATACATTATCTTGAAATTAATTTTAAATGACATTTTAGGTGTCTAAACGTATGCTGCGAATAAAATTTAGTCGTCTTTCTGCAAGAATAACTTAGTGCTTAGGGGTTTAAAATATATTGTTGCATACTTTTGGACACCTAACGTGAATTTTAAAATATGCGTTGGTAGTGTAATAAAATGATCACCCCACACTAGATCATTGAAATTACTTATGTTATAAAAGTAAATCAGGAATTACTTTTATATGTAATTGTTGGTGTCTCAAAGTATGCAGTGAATTCATTGTACTTTGGTGTTTTGAAATATATTGTTGCCTACTTTCTGACTTAATAAATAAAAGTTTCAAATTAAAAGCCGTCCAATTTTGTTGGCTTGTCTGTCGTTTCGAAATAACTCATTTTCCAACTCCAATAGTGTTACTGGAAACTTGTTTTTAATAAAGTTACTGCACTAATCACCTGAGGAAGTGGCCCGGGGTAATGGAGCTCCATCCATTAGCCGGGACACTCGTCAGTTGCAATTTGCTGTCAGGGGCACGAGAACTATGCAACAATAATTGCAATTCACTGTAATTATGATTGATTGATTCCGGGGGGTTTTTCGGTTGGTGCTGCTAATAATTGCGAAACTATGATGAGGCCGATGGCATCTTGGCCTCCCTTCCCCCGGCTGTCAATGTCCGGCGCTAATGATGAACTGGAAATGGGCCGCAAATGTGATTGAATCTCCTCCGCGCTTCTTTTCCCTTTTTATTTTCCTGAGGTTGGCAGGCAGCAACGCGAGGAAATTAAATTAGAAATAGGAATATAATTAGATGCGGGGGGCAGAGCGAGTGGAGGGGAAGTATACGCCCAGGAATTGCCATTGAGCAAATAATTAAATAATAAGCGAAAGCCGAATCATCCCATTGGCATTGGCAACCTGGCTCCAAACTGAATGCGTTTCGACAGAAAACCCCTCGCGGTTTTACCTGAAACGTGCTCCTTGTTATTGCCACTTCCACTCCCCATGGCACTTGTAATTATGGCCAGCAAAACGAATTCCATTCTAGCCAGTAGAAGCTGGATTCTGGATGCTGGGACTCTCGATGCTGGCTTCTGGTTGGGCTGGCAAGGGCACCTCAATAACAATAAATCGATTCAAGTGCGCGTAATCGGGCAAATGTTATCCAATAATAAAAATAACAGTGCCACTTCAGGTTACTTATTTCTGCTAAGGGCAATCGCATGACAATAAAACAGATCCAAGAAAAGGGCATATAACATTAGGGGATACCAAAATGTGCGGCCAACCAAGTAGTGCTCTATAATTACCCATTAAAATGGGGCGGTTAAATACGATTTTTTGGGTATTTGTTTAAGTTTAATCAAAAAATGTAATTCTTTGTAGTAAAAGGGTTTAAATATTCGATTGATTTCCACAAAACCGATTGTTAACTATTTACCTAACTTGAAAGAAACCATCTCAAAAGTATTTGCCATCACAGATAATAATCTCCTTGTATCCTTTGACTGCCAACAGAGATTTCTAAACTGGTTCTCAAATAAAAGAAACACGATCCAATGCCTAAACAACCCTTGGTATATCCTTCAAAGGAATGCACACAAGTAATCCCCAGATCGGTATGGCCAAATCGAAAGAATAGCTGGGCCATATTCAGGCCTATTTTGATTTCAATGAGTAGCAAATCAAGTGCAAGACCATTTAATAAGGGCACTCTGGGAGGGCTGGGAATCGCGTAATCCACGTCGCAGAATAACGAGCCCATTAAAGCCACTCACCTGTGTGCCGGAAAATTCGGAAACTCCAAGCGCGACGTCGTTTGGCAATTTCGGCAATTTTGCGACAGTTTGCCGCCGTCATCAACAAGAGATCAAGTTGCCATTGAACCGCTGACTATGACGATGACGACGGCGATGAGGATGATGATGGCGACGCACTCAAACGGAAATCGAATTGAGCAATTGTAAATGTGTGCTCCTACCCACCCACATATCAAATGATTTGCTTCCGAATGATTTGATTTGAATTGACTCCAAATCAAGGCGCGCCGCAGTCATTTCCCCTCGCTTCACCTCCTAATATCCTCTTGGTTTCTCTTTATTCTTTCATATGCTCAAGGCTGACTTCTGCGACATATTGTTGCCTATTGTGACGCTATTGTTTACTCACTCAAAAATATATCAATTTAAAGTCTGTGGAAGGTGGAATGCAGTTCTTGAATATGTTTTTTAAAATATCCGAAAACAGGATGCATGCAATAACGCCCACTGATTTGTATTTTTGACCAAAGCTACGAAGCTTTTACTAGCTGCTCCGAACAGTCGGTCTTTTAGCTGTACGCCTTGATTTGGTCAAGCTACGACCGAAAAACCACAAAATTTTCCTAAAAATGATTAGCATTGATAGCGGACGTAGCCACTGGCTGAGCTACAAACACAAACGAAACGACACATTGTAAGATTTGATGGTAATTAATGTTCCAACACTATTCTGACATTTATACTAAAAAAAGATACTTGGGGATATCCTCATAAAAATACCATGAATCCAGAGTTCCCAACCAACCCTAATATGATTTTACTTAATCAAGTTGGCCTAAGCAAACTGACAAGACAAATCAAAGCACTTGAAAATTATTCCCAATAACGATGGCGAAGAAAACGAACTACAAGCTGAGCGAGCGCAACTTGGACATCCGTGCGGACAAGGCGTTCGTGGACGGTCTGCTGAAGGACCTTAGCTTGGACGCTGGCCCACAGGCTCGCGGCGTTCTCCTGGACCTGGCTTACAGTGAGTAAAAGGCACAGAAAGTAGGGGCAAAGACTTAGTGAGTGACTTCCTTAGCCTTGGCAAGGGACAAGCTGGTGGAGGCCCACCGCTTCACCAAGATGGCGAGCCGCACCAACGTGAGTGCCGAGGATCTGAAGATGACGGGGCTGGAGAAGGACCGTCAGCAGAGTCAGAGCGAGGACCCGAGCAAGCGTCCCACGCAGCCCCTGGCCAAGCCCACCAGCCAGAATGCTGGCCTGTCCCTGCCGCGTTTGGGCGGGGGAGCAGTGCTGCCCACCTCGCGCAACTATCAGGTGGGCGTGAAGGCCGTTCTGAAGGACAACAACACTCAGGGGGCCAAGCCGAAGCAGAGGATCGGTGTGCCGGCTAAGCCGGTGGCTCCTGCTGCCAGTCCTTTGGTGAAGGCCGTTCTGAAGGACAATGGCACTCAAGGAGCCAAACCGAAGCAGCGGATCGTAAAGCCAGCGCAGCCGGGGACTCCTTCTGCCAGTCCTTCAGTGAAGGGCATTTTTATGGACAAAGGCAATCAAGGGGCCAAACCGATGCAGGGGATCGGTATGCCGGCCAAGGTGGTGGTACCTGCTGACGCTCCCTCTACTACCGGAGCTTCCGTGGAGAACACTCAAGGCGCCAAACCGAAGCGTAGGACCGGAAAGCCGGCCAAGTCGGTGGAATCAGGTGTCATTTCTTCCACTTTCGCTGCTTCCGTGGAGAACATTCCGAAAGACAATAGCACCCAACTGGCTAAGCCAAAGCGTAGGATCGGAAAGTCGGCTAAGGCGGTGGAGCCTACTGACACTCCTTCCACGTCTGCTGCTCCCAAGAAGGACATTCAAGGGGCCAAGCCGAAGCGTAAGACTGGGAAGACGGCTAAATCGGTGGCACTTGCCGACCCTCCTTCCAGTTTCTCGGCTGTCACTCCTTACACTTCCGATGCTTCCAGATCTTCCGCGAAGGACATTCAAGGGGCCAAGCCGAAGCGCAGGATCGGAAAGCAGGCTAAGTCGGTGACACCTGCTAATACTCCCAACCCTTCCAGTTCCGCTGCTTCCGTGAAGGACAATCCGAAGGAGAAGAGCACCCAAGGGGCCAAACCGAAGCGCAAGATCGGAAAGCAGGCTAAGTCGGTGGTACCTGACACTTCTTCCGCTTCCATTGCTGTCACCCCATCCACTTTCGCTGCTGGCAGTCCTCCCAGGCCTTTCACTTCCGCTGCCGCCTTTCCCTCCACTCCTTCCATTTCCGCTGCTGCTGCCTTCCCTTCCACTCCTTCCATTTCCGCTGCTGCCTTTCTTTCCACTCCTTGCACTCCCGTTGGCCGTCCTCCAATAAGCACTCCGCGGGTCTGCAAAACGCCACGCATCAGAATTATCCATAAGAAGTAGGCTATGAATGATATCACCTTATTATACGCCTAATGATACTTTCCCGATTTAATAAACATCTCAAGCTATTAAGTAGCTAATCGAAAGTCATATTTGTCATCTTATGGTTACTACTAAAGAAGGTATAAATGTCTGAAATATATATAGAGAAGCAGGATGTATTGTAATTTGAAAAAAATATATTGAGGGTAGAAGGAATCGTTTCCGATGCCAAAATTAGTTGATTGTCATGTACCTATGGTTATAGGGCATTTTCAATTCTGTTCCTGGCTCTTATTAAATATCTGCCTTTTTGTGCTGTGTATCGACAACCGCGACGTCGCCTAATGAATTTCATTTCAATTTAGCAAAACGCCAAACCAATTTGTAAGCCGTGCGGCACACACACCGTCTCACACCTAGTTGAGGTGTTGTTTATAGTGTTTGCGGTTAATTAATTCACATTTACACCTGTTGGCGGCATGCAGACGCTGGAAAACAGCCTCTTTTTCCACCCACCGCCGCCACACGTTTATTTTCATTTCGTGTTCAGTTCATATGCTGCAAATTAACTTCCCCGAGAATGAGACAATGAGGACAACAGCACTGCAGGATGCCAAGCTAGGTCTAAAAGTGCTCTTAACTGCAGAGACAGAGGATGCCGATAAATGGAAAGAGATGGCATTGAAGTGATTTTGCTTGAATTATTATGACGGCAATTGATATTAATTGATTTGTAATTTAAATGCTTTTCATTTTGTTGAAGCAGTAAAGTTGGAAAAATATTGTGGATTTTCTTATAAATTTATAATTTACTTAAATTTTTTAAGGTATGTGAATGTGCATTTTTATTTTTTTAAATATTTGAAAACTGAATTATAAATAATTTTGTAAAAGCAGTAAGATAACGTTTGAAAAAAAATGTAAGTACTTATTATTTATAAAGATTAAATATGATCAAAACTAAATGTATAATTTGAAAATATTTAATAAATTTATAATAATAATAATTTATTGAAATGTTTTTTACCTATATTAATATGCATTTATTTCTGTAGGAGCATATTATTAGATAATTAAAAAAGGATTTTAAATATTGAGAATATGTATTATGAATAATTTTGTTGAAGAACTAAGGTAAAGTATGCTTGAATCTATAATTTAGCTTTAATTTGATTTTATATAATTAAGTTGTAATTTGTTTATGTATTTTTAACCTATTTAAATATGCTCTTATATTTTTTCAAGCATGGTAAGAATATATAAATCATTTTGTATAATTTATTTATAAATTTTTAAGCTATTTAAATGTGCTCTTATGTGTTTCTAGTCTTTTAAGAGATAATAAATTTAAGAATTTAATATTTTATGAGACATCGTAATAGATATCGACATATGGTGTTGAGTGCATCCAATGTTTTAATCCGCCCCATGTCCGTCCACCTACTTCCAGTTTCACTTGCAATCCATTCCTCCAGCGCAACTGCCCTTCCCGGCTAATGACTTGAGGGCGGGGGCGTGGTCGTAGTGCCAAGGTGTTGACAGTTTTCGGTTGAAAGGACGCAGCGACAGCAAAGGGGCGTTGATTAAGAGCGGCGGCGGCGAGTGCAGAAAACACAAAAAGGGGGCAAAGTGGGTGTCCCTGTCAACGTCATCAACAAGGAAAAGAAGCAGAGCGAAGGCGAGAACAAAGCGTCGTCAGTCGCCCACATTAACCACCCACCCATCATGTGTGTGTTCCTGTGTGTGAGTGTGACCCCCATTGAGGATGACCCAACGCCCCGACCCCCCAAAAGGCCACCTTCTTCCTAGGGGCACAATGCGCAACAGGCGACGGCGGCAGGCGTTAATTACAAAATAAACTCCTGTGTGAATGTGACTCGGACATGGGCGGCGGTGGTGGGGGCTCAGGCGACGGCAGGGGGATGGGGATGTCATTATGGCTGCGAATGACCCGCCCAAAGCACACATTTGCGTCGCCTCGCTGGTCAGCAGGAAGTGCCGGGACAAAATGCAGACCAGGAGCGCTAGGAGCACCCAACTCGACTTTGAGATACCCCATACTCACTTTTTTACAATCCTTTACTGGTAAGAAATTTTTTGTATAACACCATAATTAAATTAATAAAACAACTTTTTATCAGATGCTGAAAATTCGCACAAAATCGAACGTCTGATAATATCTTAAAGCTATTATATGCTATGATATAAAATCACTCATAAAGCAGTCTAAAAGTATGCAACAATAAATATTAAACCCGAAAAACAGTTGTGTTTTCTTTTTACTGCATACTTTTAAACACCTTCACATTGTTGATATTAATGACACTTATTACATCCATTAAAGACTTGCATCTTTAGTAATAACCCAACCTTTTGTCAAATAAACCAGTATACCCTTGAACACTGGAAAAAGAGGGTATAAGGACCGGCAGCAGGACGTGCTTCAAAGCGTTCACATATGCCCAAGTGCGAGCCTTTGAAGGTGGGGCAGAAGTGGGAGCTATACTGCCCAGCGGTCGCCGTCATTTAACGGCGTGATTTACTGCGGTCAGCCAGAGCGCGCGCGACCTCCAGGCACCCTGCCACCCTGCCGCCCAACCACCCACCTGCCACCCCCTGCGGCTGCCCTCAAATGACCAGCCTCCCCTGGCATAATAATGTTTAATTTGAGGTAAATACGTTTTTTGTTTTCTTTCGCCAGTGGCGAAAAATCGCCCGCTGCGAGCGGAAAAGCCACTGCTGAGTAGTGCATTAAAATACGGCTGCTACTTTTTTTCCTGCTTCTACTTCCTGTTTTTATGGGTGTCCCAAATAATATTAAGCACTTGCCAAATAAACATAGGGCAAAAAAATAAGAAGAGGAATTCCAGGAAATTCCAGCCAAGAAGTAAAGCAGATGACTTGGTCAAGATGCGTCAGTTGGTCGCTAATTGAAATTTGTTAAGCTCCAATCCGAGCCAGAAACTCCAAAATAGCCCATTCCAATCGCCCCTGTGTTGGCAGACATTGTCAGCAATTCCCTTTGTTCAATGCTGTGAAAAGGCTTCAAAAGGCACAGAGTCTACAACAAAAATGAGAAAAAAAGCGAAGAAAACCCAATATAAATAGAAAGAATTCCCTGGGACAGCGGCTAGACCGTCAAGGATCGCAGCTATGCGGAAAAGGAAGCGGATGTCGCGTTGGCCAATGTTTCTGTTACTGTTTGTGCCACTGTTTTTCGGCTGCTGAATGGAATCCATCAGGGAATCTGGGGAAATCTGGACAGGGTGGACCGGTAGCATGGCTCTGAGCCGGGCGAACATGTTTATTGTGTGTCCATCGGGCTGGGCAACAAAGGATTCGCCGGGCGACTGGGGGATTTCATGGATATGGCTGGATATGGTCACCTGAATGCGGAACATTTGCATGGCATTCGAATGAGTCAGCGGAAAATATACGAATATTTAAAGATAAAAAAAGGAAAATATAAAAATATAATAAAAATGTTACTATAATAGATATGAAAATATAATAAATTTAAAATATAACAATTATAAAAATACAAAACATAAATACTACGTTTTGATCGTCCCTTTGCAGATCATAATTGTTTCAAATTGTCAAATATAATAGTTAAAAAAATAAAATAAATATAAAAATAGTTAACATATAAATTACAAAAATATAAATTCCTGAACATTACGTTTTCTACGGTTTTGGAGCCCTTTAAAAGTCTGCTACTCATAATTGTAGCTAAAGAAACTTGAGAGTTTGTTTTTTTTTGTATTTCAAGGAATCACTTGGCATATGTAAGGCAGTGAAGCCAATCAAAGCCAAAGACAACCAGGATGACAACGACAATGATGAGGATGACAGGTTTCCGACCGTTTCGTTTTAGTTTATTTTAATTTAATTATTTAACAAACGGAAAGCGGCAACAGCTGAGCAAACAAATCAAATCGCAAGCCTATCGCCCTAGCGCCTGCAGCCATATCCTTGCACACACACACACACTTAGATAAAGGAAAACACGTAAGGACAGACACCCACATGAGTTACAACTACAACTATGATTGGGCTAATGGAGCTAAGGTCGTCCTGTTGTTTTCCCGCCGCCTGCAATCGCAATGCCAAAATCGGAAAAGGGCAAACGGCAAACGGGAAAATCGCGACGATGTCTGGGTCTCGGTTTTTTTCGCTTTTAAGGGTAGCAAGAGCATGACCTGAAACGCGAAAGGTTAAAGCGATTTCCTGGCTTACGCAGCTCATAAGTAGGCAATGGTTTTTACCTTTAAGTGATCTGCACCGGAAACGAAAAAGTGTTGCCTGCTTTTCGGATGCGGTTTATATATCAATGAAAGGATAATTGTTTATTTGTAGTGTGCTTATGGGGATTGAAAAATGAGAAATAATTTCCTTAGTAAACATTTTATTAAAACCCTAATATAATTCGATAAATAAAGTGGAAATCAAGAAATATTAATTACTATTTATTTATCCCATGTTATCCCATATTATAGGCCAACAATATCATTTTGTATAATTTATTCAGGGGTATTCCCAATTCCGAAATACCCTCCTCGGACTACTGGCATTTCTTGGCCAATTTGGCAAAGTGTTTTGGCCCGAACCCGCCTCCTGTGCAGCCGTCATACCATCCGGTCCCCATCGACGACATGCAACAGCGGTGGAAACAACAAAACACAACAGAAAAATCGAAAACCAAAAAACAAAGAACCAGAATTATTCGCAATCGACAGGCGCAATAAAGTCAGTTTTGGCGCTGCCTGTCGGTGCCAGGCACTTGCGGCTGGACGGCCACAAAAATGCGCTGTGCGGCCCGAAAAAAGAAACAAAAACCACCAACCGCCCAGCAATATTGTTAATTTGCGGTGGGCGTGGCAATGATATGCAGGTAATTGGTTTCGCCTTTTTGTTTCCATTTAGCCGCTGCCCGGTTGCCCTGGACAACGAGGCGCTAAAAGGGGAGTAGTACGACAAATGCTTTAAGAAAAAGCCGGAGAGCTCTTGCCATAAATCTGACACGCACTCACCTGGCCAAAATCCCTGGCATTGCCCCTGCGCTCCGCCTGTCACCCGGCTGTGTGTTGCAGGCGAAAAATGCAAATGAGCGGCATAAAACTGAAGCACAAGCTGCGAAAGAAAGCGACACAGACAGCAAAGATCCTGGATCCCAAGTGCCTTAATGAAAAGCAACAGCGGCAGAAGGGCAAACACACGCAGGACCAGGACCAGGAAAGTCCTGGATCCATAGGTAGAGCCCGAGTGGGGGAAGGAGATGGAGCTGAAGCTGAAGCTGGAGCTTTGCGTTGTCGGCGCTAATCCTCATTTAATTTTAAAGTTCGAAGGTGTTGAAGATAATTTTTGCACCACCCACCGCACTAATACAGCTCCCCAACTCAGACGCACACACATTTATGCTGTTCATTACAGTGCAAGAAAATTCCAAATAATTAGTTCACTTTAATAGAAAAAATAAATCATGCTCAGAAATAATTATTTTAATAAATACTTGTATTTATAAAATGTTTCCATAAAAAATATATATTTCGTCTATATTACGGCAACAATCGGATTGGGATGCCACACAAATCACTTTGAATAAGGTAATTTAAGCTGTCAAAAATATGCAACAAAATATTTTAGGTTCACACATAGCTCATTTAAAAAGACTGCCTACATTTAGACACCTACAATTTTTTGGGTATTTTTTTTAAATAGGCTACTGGATTAGCCAATTTGGTTACTTTTTATACACTAGGTGGTTAAAAGTCAATAGACTTTTTATTTCTTTTCAATTTGGTTTGGTTCAATTGGAGAACAAAAAAAGTTATTTTTTTTATATAAAAAAAAACATTATATTTTGTAGTGCTTTTTATAGAAGTAGTAGTAGTAGTATGTAATATATTATAAAGTAACTTTTGTTATAATGAAACTTGATTTAATTATATTTTCACAAATTTAAGCAACTGGTTTTTCACAGTGCATTTTGCAGCTTGCTATCCTCTTTTTTCATCCCATTTTTTGCCGTGTGTATGGCAACCGCAAAGAGCAACGGTAGCCAAAAGGTTCCCGCTGCCAGTTTCCCAGCTTTTCCCGCATTTCCAGCTACCATTTCCCCACGCTTTTTCTCACCGGTGACTCCAACACATTTATAGAGTGTTCGCACATAAAAATATTTTATGGCGCTTTCCTCTCGAGAAAGGATTGCAGACGACGGCGTCGGGCTTCCTTGGGTGGTTCGCTGCTTCGGTGGGTGGTTGGGTGGCTCAGTGGGCGGTGGGTTGGGGTGGCTAAGTGGCGTTACCGTTACCGCACATCGCCAGATAAAATAACGGTGCCAGACATTGTCTTATGAATAAATTGTTATGGAAATCGAATTAATGAACGCTGTGGCGCACAATGGAGGCGACCTCCAAAAAGGGGGCGGAGGTGGGTGCACGGGCGGTGGGCGGTGGGCTGGAGGCTGCTCCTTCGGCTTCCGTCTGTCGGTTTTCAGTGTGTGTGTGCTAGCGTGCCAGAGGTTAATACCTGAGCTTATTTGTCTAACTCCTTCGCCTTGCCTGCTGCTCCTCTCGCTGCGTAATTTAATTATGCGTTCACTTTGCCGGGGAGTCCCCCTCGTCGTCCTTGCCCCTCCCACAATCGCCACCCCTCCTGCCCCTGCCACCTGTCCACCTGGCAGGAGTTCTTATCTCAAATGTCGAGTGTCTGCACCGCAGCCTTTCTCTCCCTCGATGCGTCTGTGTGTGCGGCATTAAATTGCAGCATTTAATCGAATTTTCAACTGATGCCTGACAGCCCCCGAAAAAGATAGTCACTCATAAAATTGAGCTTTAACCTAAGCACAAAATCTCACATTACAGCTCAACTTGATGTCCATTAAAGTCACACGAGCTGGGATTTTCGTTATTGAAAGTTTCACAATTTTATGTGACTTTCATATGGCATTAAAATGTAAAATGTTTATGGTAGTTAATAGATATAAATCCAATAAAAGAAAAAGAGGAAATATGGAAGTTTTCTACAAACATTATTAATAATTATTTTTAAAACAAAAACCTCTATAATAAATATTTTTGTGAATGTTACATTATATGTAATATTTTAATTATAATTTAATTTATATTTCCAAGAGAGTCACATGAGTTGAAATTTTCATTTTTATGTGTTATTAATATATCATTAAATATATAAATATATTTATTGTACTTTTCGTGTTTTTTGTTTTATAAATATTTATAATTATAATTCCTATAAATACCAAAGGATAAAAGCAGGAGTTTTAAAATGTTCTTGATAAAAAAATAAATATTTCTCCAGATAAAAAAATTCAATTTTATATATAATATATAATATTTTTTGCCACTTCCATTATTGAAATAATTATTTAAAAAATTGTAGTTTAAATTATATTTGTTGTTCTTAATAACAGACCTCCAATCATACTTCTAAGACCTGCAAAATCAAAAAAAAAACATCACAAAGAGACCGAATACACCTCTATCAACAACTCCCCTAATTTACCTGTGTTAATTACGTGCAGCCACTGCCCGATGTAAAGGGGATCAAAACAAACCGCCTGGTTGCATTTAACTAACCAAAGGACCTTCAGGTGTCATCGACAACAAGGGAGCATTTCTAAAGCAACAATATCCTCCGGGCTGAAGGATGGCCAACAAAAGGCATTGATATCTTGAGGACATCAAGCTTCCCCCCGGGCATTCCCCAATTTTTTGGCTCTCAAAGGCGAAAATGAGAGCTCCGGCTTTATAGAGACGATGCCCCCAACCCCCACATTAACCCCTTTACACCCCCAGTCCGTGGCGCTTGGCACTTGAGCAGATAAAGGACTTCCCAATGATACTTTGAAATCAAACACGACGATGCCGGGCGATGTTTAAGGCGATAAGGCGGCGGGATAAGACCAAAAACCGAAAACCAAAAGCCGGGGGAGTAAATGAGCAGCGGCGACCCATTTGACACACGGCTGGAAATTAAAAAGCCAGCGAGGAGGACGTCGCTTTTGAAGTTTCACGCCGTAATTGTCACGGCTGCGTTGCCACGGACAACTGAGACAGTTCCGGAGACCAACGGTCGCAGTTGGGGATCCCAGGGTCTAATGAGAAAACTAGGACGCGAACGCACTTTAATAGTTAATATGAAAGTAAATTTAATAGACACCATTTTTGATGAGGCTAACTAGAGCATGAACACCCTTTAAAGGACACCTTTTTCGGGTTCGCTTATATCATACAAAAACGTATCTTAACGAGGTAATAAACTAGTGACGATTGCTTTGAATGCTTTCAAATAGAAAAATTAGTGTGACCCTGGCACAAAAATGTTTTTAAAACCAATACCAATTTACGCATTTAAATATCATCCCAAAAAAGGTTTTTATTTTATATTTTTATAGTTTTATATCGAATAAAAACGGATTTAAAAAAGACTACGTATCACACAAGCCTTTTTTGTGAAACGGAGACTGTACCTACGCTAAGCATTAGCACTTTTGCTATTACTTAAACCTTCCAAAAAAGGTTTTTATTTTATATTTTTATAATTTTATATCGAATAAAACACGGATTTAAAAAAAAACTAGATAACACACAAGCCTTTTTTTGTGAACCGGAGACTGTACCTACTGGGAATTTCCACTTTTGCTATTACTTAAACCGTATTCTTCAAGAAACCCAATATACATAAAAACGACTTGAAATTACTTAAAATACGGTTTGATTTCCATATGTTCCAACACTTTTTCAACATATCTACTAAAAAAAAGATTTTTATCCCTATCTCCATGAAAATACCACGAATCCAGAGTTCCCAACCAACCCTGAAATGATTTTACTTAATTAGGTGGGCCTAAGCAAACTGACAAGACATATCAAAGCACTTGAAAATTATTCCCAATAACGATGGCGAAGAAAACGAACTACAAGCTGAGCGAGCGCAACTTGGACATCCGTGCGGACAAGGCGTTCGTGGACGGTCTGCTGAAGGACCTTAGCTTGGACGCTGGCCCACAGGCTCGCGGCGTTCTCCTGGACCTGACTTACAGTGAGTAAAAGGCACAGAAAGTAGGGGCAAAGACTTAGTGAGTGACTTCCTTAGCCTTGGCAAGGGACAAGCTGGTGGAGGCCCACCGCTTCACCAAGATGGCGAGCCGCACCAACGTGAGTGCCGAGGATCTGAAGATGACGGGGCTGGAGAAGGACCGTCAGCAGAGTCAGAGCGAGGACCCGAGCAAGCGTCCCACGCAGCCCCTGGCCAAGCCCACCAGCCAGAATGCTGGCCTGTCCCTGCCGCGTTTGGGCGGGGGAGCAGTGCTGCCCACCTCGCGCAACTATCAGGTGGGCGTGAAGGCCGTTCTGAAGGACAACAACACTCAGGGGGCCAAGCCGAAGCAGAGGATCGGTGTGCCGGCTAAGCCGGTGGCTCCTGCTGCCAGTCCTTTGGTGAAGGCCGTTCTGAAGGACAATGGCACTCAAGGAGCCAAACCGAAGCAGCGGATCGTAAAGCCAGCGCAGCCGGGGACTCCTTCTGCCAGTCCTTCAGTGAAGGGCATTTTGATGGACAAAGGCAATCAAGGGGCCAAACCGATGCAGGGGATCGGTATGCCGGCCAAGGTGGTGGTACCTGCTGACGCTCCCTCTACTACCGGAGCTTCCGTGGAGAACACTCAAGGCGCCAAACCGAAGCGTAGGACCGGAAAGCCGGCCAAGTCGGTGGAATCAGGTGTCATTTCTTCCACTTTCGCTGCTTCCGTGGAGAACATTCCGAAAGACAATAGCACCCAACTGGCTAAGCCAAAGCGTAGGATCGGAAAGTCGGCTAAGGCGGTGGAGCCTACTGACACTCCTTCCACGTCTGCTGCTCCCAAGAAGGACATTCAAGGGGCCAAGCCGAAGCGTAAGACTGGGAAGACGGCTAAATCGGTGGCATTTGCCGACCCTCCTTCCAGTTTCTCGGCTGTCACTCCTTACACTTCCGCTGCTTCCAGATCTTCCGCGAAGGACATTCAAGGGGCCAAGCCGAAGCGCAGGATCGGAAAGCAGGCTAAGTCGGTGACACCTGCTAATACTCCCAACCCTTCCAGTTCCGCTGCTTCCGTGAAGGACAATCCGAAGGAAAAGAGCACCCAAGGGGCCAAACCCAAGCGCAAGATCGGAAAGCAGGCTAAGTCGGTGGTACCTGACACTTCTTCCGCTTCCATTGCTTTTACCCCATCCACTTTCGCTGCTGGCAGTCCTTCCAGGCCTTCCACTTCCGCTGCCGCCTTTCCCTCCACTCCTTCCATTTCCGCTGCTGCTGCCTTTCCTTCCACTCCTTCTATTTCCGCTGCTGCCTTTCTTTCCACTCCTTGCACTCCCGTTGGCCGTCCTCCAATAAGCACTCCGCGGGTCTGCAAAACGCCACGCATCAGAATTATCCATAAGAAGTAGGCTATGAATGATATCACCTTATTATACGCCTAATGATACTTTCCCGATTTAATAAACATCTCAAGCTATTTGTTAGCTAATCCAAGATCGGTTTTCTCAACTTTCTCTTGGTTGGAAAAGTGCTTAGCCCAACGATTTGGGTTTCGAGTAGGTTAGTTAAGGAACACTAGGTGGAATAAACAAGTTTAAAGAATCTTTTATAAAAAAGCATTAAACGGGTGAACTAAGTTAGGGACTTCGAAGACACTGTCCCCAACTCCTCGCGAGTCGCATCTGCATATCAGCTGCGTGCACCACTCCAGGCCAGGATATATATCTCCCCCACTCCTTGCCAGCATATCGGATGCTGGATGCGAGTGCGTGTGCTCGGGTTAAAGCTAAATGGCCCGTGGAACACGGCAGACGATGGATGGATTGGGTTGCGTTGGGTTCGGCGTTCTCAGTTCTCGGATGGGTTCGCATCCTCTAATGCAATTGATGTTCGGCGGAAAAATGGGGGAGTGACTGAGGCATTGAGGCGGCAACCTAATAAAAGGAACGAAAACAACTTGTTTTCCAATTTTACAATTTAACAAGTTGCCATTAGACGACGTCGCCTGGCGCAAGTCGTTAGTCCTTGGCGCTTGGCGCTTGGTCCTTCGTCCCCAGTCCTCAGTGCTCCACCACCACCACGCAATCCTTTCGCCTGAGCCGCCAAAACCAAACCATCATCAACAACAACGAGGGCGAAAGAATCCCAAAGAAAATCGACTGCTATTGGATTCCAGGCTCCCAGGCTCAAAGGCTTACCGGAACAGAGAAATAAAATAAAATCAAGCCAAAAGGCAGCAGAAACACAACCAGAACGCCGAATAAAGAACCCCAAACAGAAAAAAAAGCTCCAGAGCCCGAACATTTTTCTCGGGCAGAGCGTACAAATTTTTCGAATTGTTCGCTGGAGACTAATAAAATCAACGACGTGGAACTTCAAGCCGTTCCCATGGACCAGCCCCGAAAAAGCGGGGGGACTGGGCTGAAGCCAGAGACAATGAGTCGTCGTTGGCGGGCACCGGCGACGTCTCACATGCAGCACCCACAGCCGGAACAAGTCACCAGGATATGGCCCACTTGCCGACCCAAATATACCCAGTAATGACAGTTCTAAATCATTTACAAAAGTACTGAAATTAAGAAAAATATCAGCACTATTTTAAAAAAATATTTGTAACAAAAATAAAATAAACTTTAAAATTTATTTTTCCCTACCTCCTTTTATAACTATTCAGTTATTGACCAAAAATATAAAATATAATTTGTATTTAAATATAATAAAACTGTAATATTTTAAACTTTACTATAAAGTACTATATAAAGGTGAAGTTAAAAATATTACAGTATTATTATATTTAAAACAGTTAAGTTAAAAATATTACAATATTACAAACAATACAAATACAAATGGGTATCAAAAATGTAAAACAGTAGAGTAATTGTTTAAAAATGTGTTCATACGAAATGTATAATAAAACAGTAAAAAATTAAAAAAGTAAAGGAACTATTATTAATTAAATGTTAAAATAGATATAACTTATAAAGGTTATGTTAGAGATATCACAGTATTATTTTCTTGTAGTACAAACAAGTTAAAGTAAAAAAAATTGTTTAGGAACAAATTAAATCAAATAAAATAAATATAAAATGTATTTATTTTTCTTTTAGCAATTGTATTAAAGTAGGGATTAGTCTCCAAAATAAAAACATATTTATTAAGGAAAATCCAGTTTAAAGATCAACCTAATTACCCCCTGTGCACTCCGAACACCAGGTATCAGGAGGACCAATCCCAGGACCATCGGCAGACGGGACGACCAGGAGCAGGACCAAGACCCGGACCAAGACCCGGGCCAAGAACGAGGGCCAGAAGAGTCCGTGAGCCAGCCAAAAGTTATTAAACAGTTAAGCGGCGTCGCACGTCGTCGCGTTTTGGTCGGCCAAGTCTGAGATTTACCAGCAAACCCACACACATCCCTATACCTATCCGGCCCATACATATAGTACAAATATATATGTATCTGGTTAAGGAGATCCACGTACCCAGGGCGGAAGAGTTAGGTCCTGGTCCGGGGCCTTTGTTTGTTGCCAGGTCGAAGACGCAGCCAACGTTGTCTAATTTATATTTAGCAAACGATGCCAGGAGAGCGAGCAGCGCTCAGTGGTTAGGGGCTTTAAAAGATTGGGGGTCTGGGGACCCAAAAAAAAAAAGCCAGGGGTCTGGGGGACCACTGGGCTTGTAGGCCTTAATCAGCCGGTCGCCATTAATAAATCAGAGTCATTAAAAATGCAGCTGCCAGTGAATGGTAAAAAGGCCAGCGAGCAAAGTAATAGAAAAAGGCACGAGGCGTTCGAGCAAAATAGCCGATTTAAAAATACTCTTTAAAGACTCTTTAAAAGCTAAAACGGTTATTGAGGTGTAGCATTGTTTCCAAATTTATATATATATTATTTTTTTTTATTTTTATCAATTCCATTTCATTTTACATTTTGCATAGGTTTAAATAAATAAAATAAAATTTAATGGAACAATCAATACTTGACCCTTATATTTAAAACAGATTCTTAAATATTTATTACAAATATTTCATAGTTGTTACCTACTGTAAATAGTTAACAATTACAATAAATATTTATTGAAAATATCAAATATTAAATTGGTAAAGAATATAATCAAAATATATTACAATTTTTAAACTATATTATGCCAAAAAGTTAAAAATTTAACGACATAAAATACCTTCCATTTAAAAACATAGATAGCCAGAGTGGAGGTAAAATACAAATTGGAAATCGAATGAAAGGACGACGGTCGCCTTAAGCTGTGGCCAGATTTCTTGGTAGCTGAAAGGCGTTCGCATCCGCATCCGCGGATCCGCGTATCCGCGGGATGCGCAGGACTCGTTCATTAAGCAGCCAGAGAGAATCACACAAAGGGACACTTTACAGCCGAATGAATCTAATTAAAATGTAATTATAAATGTAACCGTTAAGCGGAAGTATCCGCGGGATACCAGCCGGCCAAGGAGCCAAGGATATCTGGATCTCAATCCAAATCTGGGACCGAAAAAATAAAAAACGCGAATAATGAGAACGAAAATAAAAAATTAAAAGCGACAAGCAGCAAACCCCTTAATCATGACGCCCTAGCGCCCTCGATTTATGCCGAGACATTTTCCCTCCCCTTTTTTTTATACTTTTCCTATACATATATATTTATCGTGTTTTCTTTTATTTTTTCTTGATTTTTCTTAAAGCTATCTTCCAGATAAATTGATGGTCGAAAAGGCTTTAAGCGAGACGATGGTATGCAAACGAAGGGACACAGGATGGGACACAATTTGCTTTTGGCTTGTGTGCAATAAAACTAAACTTAATGAAATTTAAAACCATTCGAGACGCACACACGTCTTGGCTAAAAGTTTGGCAACAAATACCAGCAAGGCAGCCAGCCGAACCAGCTGGGCAGGAATCCTTACAGCCATGGGAGTCCCTTCTTAAGTCTTCGCTCCGTCTTGCAATTTCTGGGTGGCCCGAAAACGTTTGACCTCCTGCACACCCGACGATGCCCGACTATCCTGGATGTCCTGTCCTGGCCTGGCCTGGCCTGGCCTGTCCTGTCCTGGCTGTTTCTGTTTCTGTTGTCCTAAGCCGGCTCTAAGTGCGTGTCCTGGTCATGTAATCGCATTTCAATTTAAAGTCATTCATTCAGATGCTAGCCAAACAACAGGCGTCGGCCAAAACGGCCAAGAAGCACTCGCACACACATGTCTCGGGTAAGAAAATTGAAAATTCCTGGCCGCCCTGAAGATGGCCAAAGTCGGAAAGTCAGTCGGTAACTATCGGGACTAAGTCAAGTTCTTGCGGAGTTTTCAAAGTATTTATGGAGGTGAACTAGGCAAGAGTTAGATCTATATATAGAGCGCATACTGCAAGGCTAGATAGGAGTTTTTGGGGAACCCTTATTAAAGTTGTTTATCCTTAAACCAAGATTAAAACAAATGTTTTTTAACTCCCTCTGAATTTCTAAAAAAAAAATTGACTTATCGATACATGGACTTATCGAAATAAAAAAGTTTTTAGATCGTTAAATATGACAAATGTAATAAAAGTGTTGCAAATGCATATAACTTTATTTTTATTTTCGTGAAAAACATGTATTTACATAAGTATTAAATTTCTAAATAGTTATGCTTTTCCGTTTTAGACGATAATTGTTTATCGATAACATCCCATCTCTAGCTGAACACGCACAAACAAGCACACTCTGCACACTCGTTTGCATGTGCTTCTATTTGTGTGTGTAGAAATAGTTTGACACTTGCAATGCACATAAATTTTGGACACTGTCACTGCTGCTGACCGACCTCTTGACCCCCCAAACCACCCATAAGCACCCCCCACCTGAAAAGGCACCCCTTTTTGGGGAAACCCACATTCTCCGCCCACCTATTTTTCCACTTATTCTTTGGGGCGAAGTGCAGCAAAGTCGTAAAGCGCTTTTAAGCACACAAATTAACCACAGAACATGGCAGAGCACCACCCACTGGACCACCTTAAAAAACCCCACCACCCGCTCGATTTGCAACCACCCACCCCCCACGTTCGTACATTTTTCGGGGGCATCCATTCTGTTTGTCTATTTCGTTGTTTATTTGTTTTTGTGTGCACTCAAGGATTTCTAAGAACTTTAACTTGCCAAAATGTGCACACACGCATGTGTGCGAGAGAGTCCTTGGACGAGTGTGCCAGGGAGTGTGTGTGTGCTTTTGGGTGGACCCAAGATTCATTTGCACTGCCCCTGACTTGAAACTTCACATTGCGCAGTGACCATTAACGAATTTTCAACTATGTACATTCCGCCCACCACTACGTCCCTGCCACGCCCCCTTTCTGGTAACTGTCCAGGACACGAAAGGACACGCATGACTGACCACGGGATGAAGTGGGTGGTGGTGCTGAGACCAGGATTTTCCATCCTTAGCCTTCCTTGGCTTTGTGCTAAGATCGTTCGAGGAAATTAATATTCCACTTCTGGCACTTACTTACGCTCCGTAAACACTTGAGCACCCAAAAGCGGTAGAACCAACCAAATTATACATATATATATTAAATATATATTTTTATATATCTATAGCTGCATAATCACTTCATTAGCGAGGGGCAAAACCAGAAATGTGGAGAGCGAAATGTAAAAAAAAGAGCGCGCAAAGAAGGCAAGTAAATTACGCGTTTCCCACAGCGGCGCCACATCAAAGTGACCAATCTCCTGGAGCACCCATCCCCAAAAAGCCCCTCCTCCGCCGGCGACTGTGGTGCATTCCCCAAAGAACTCGACCATCTCACAATTAGACGCACAAAGTCAAACGTCAACAAATTATAGCCACATGGGCGGACAGCCCAAAAACCCTCCCCCCTTTTTATTTTTGACGGGCTGTGGGGGTGAGACTTTCGCAAATTAACAAACAACCATCAAGTGAAAAGGAAAAGCTGGCCAAAGGAAAGGCCCCGGCAAAGAAAATATGCGGATTTCACATTAAAAAATAAATATACACTGCGCATAATTAATATAATTGAAGATATATTAAGAGCAACTAAAACATTTACCAAAGTTAGGAAAAGTCAACTCTTAAGAACACAAACCTTTCTATGAAACTCTAAATAAAATAAAGTATTAATATATAATAATGAAAAAACTTCAAAAGAAAACTCAGCATTCATTAAGACTTTAAAAAATAGGAATTTAATGCAAATTTTATGGTTGAAAAAATATTGAGATCAGCAAAAAATATGTATTAAAATTATTTAAAAAAAAGACATAAATATCAGATGTATAATACTCAAAAACCTTAAAACATTTCCAAAACAAGAAAAAATAAACTTTCAAAAATATAAAAAATATGAATATAATATTCATAAATATTATTCAAATTAAATTACTACAAAAAAATTAAAAATTTATTCCGAATATATTCTGAAGAACAAAAAATGCATTAATAAATTATAAATTATTTTTTCAACTAAATCAACCATTTCTGCCTTTTTAAAAAACGAACAATAATCTTTATAACTTATTTAAGCCTGTTGTTGTTATAAATTTTAAATAATTTTTCTCAGTGCTTAGAGAAAGTGGAGAAATGCCAGGGGGGCGGAGATAGAGGGACTGACACAAGACATGGGCACTGATTTGCATTAATGAACGCCTGAGTGATTCCACCGCTTTTTGGGTCTCCGGTCCAGCAGCTGTCGACCGAGGGCCTTAATTAATTAAGTTCACATGACCAGAGGCAGGTGGGTTTGGACGGGTGGCTCGTGCAGAGTTGGGGCTTCCTCGCCATTTTTTTCACCCGTGATCGAAGTGCAGCCGATCGATGAAGGCCTTCATTTGTCCCTCATTACACGCAAATTACTTTGTTTTATTTCACTTTTCCCTTAACCACCCGAATGGCAATTTGGAGTCATCAAAAAAGAACTAGCAATAAAAAAGAGGAAAAGGTTTGTCTTTGGGGGGCGGGGAGTTGTAGAGGAAAAGGCGACCCGGCAAACCGAATGGCAACTAAATCAGTCCGGAGTCGAAAGACCCGGAGAGCAACCCCCGGCAAGCGTTATCCGGCGCTGACCAAATGCCGGACACGGCAACAGTTCTTTTTCGGGGCACCAAAAAATAGAAACGGACCTTCGGCTTGGCTTTTTATTATGCCCAGAAATCACATTAAAAGGCAAACTCAAATATTTTAATCAGATTTTCGCAAAAAGAACAAACACACCCACTGCCCATATATGCATTTAAAAAAGTTGCTTTGGCTTCTGTGTGTTCGGGGGCATTTTAATTTCGTTACCTTTTGAAATTTGCTCAAGTAACTATTTAAATTTAAAACTAAATACCCTTTACTTTTAATACAAAGAAATAAAAACAAAGTATTTAATTTTCAATGGCTCTTCAGACAATTTCTTGATTTATCTTTCGAATATATTGAAAAGGGGTATCCCTGTGTCGACAGAACTACATTTTCGAATCCTTTCTTTTTGAGCACAATGTGTGTTAATGTGCGTCAACCTCATGCATCGTTCATTGTCCTTCGTTTTGGGATGGATGATGTTGTTGAGACCAAAAGCCGAAAGCCGTCGAAAGGAAATGGCCACAGCTGTTCCATTCATGATTCGCTCGTTGTCTAGTTTTGCCCCTTTTTCACTAGAGAATATTCCCCCCCACCATCTCCACCAGTCCAGATGTCCGAAATAAGTAGCAAAAAATACCTCCCAGAAACCCTTACTCCCGACTCCATCCCTTAAACAAACGAGATGACAGTCACTTTAAAGCATAAGTTGCGGTTCCAGCGATTACTAAAAAATATCTTTAATCAAAGGATTGCCTAAAATACATTTTTAATCATGTTTATTTCTGAAAAAGATATTTTTTCGTTTTAAAAATCGAATCTTTAAAGAAAATATTCATAGAAGCTTCTAAGAAAAATACATCAAGCTACCTGGAAAATGTTATTTTAGTTTTTCTCTCTGCATTACTCACCCCTCACCACACATTTTTGACCAACAAACCCCGGCTCTTAGTTGGCCACAGACTTTGGGCTAGATTGATATTTACTTTGTTGTAGCATACTTTTTTGGGCCAGCCCCAAAACCGGACAATGTGTGTCTGTGTGCGGGGGGTGCTATTCCACCCCATCCCCACATCCTCCCCCTCCTTCTCCCCTGAGCCTACTTTAGTGTAAAAAAGTAGAGGGGGGGAGGCAATGCTGGCGGCGAAATGAAAATCATGCCAGAGCAAATTCTCCAGCGACATTTTCAACAAATTGACACAATTTTCAAGATGCTTAAACGTGAAAATTGCCAGGAACTCCGGGACCAGGGGCCGAATATAAATATATATGTATATATATTTTTTAGAACTTGGGGTATTTTTGGCATTTCTGTGCAGGGGCAGAGGGCGCGGCAAGTGTCGGCAAACTTAATGACGCTACACGACACTTGGCGCCTTTGTTTTCACGCGCCCCAAAAGGCACTAAAGTGCCATTTTAGGCAGCTCAAGTGGCGACCCATCCAGAATTCAGCAGCCAGCGCTCGAAGCACTTCAAAGTTGCAGTCGGCGACAAATTAGAATGTAGAATGTACACTTCAATAAATATTTTTGGGCGAAATCTGAGATGAATGAATATTTTGCATACATATTTTTTGTTTTAAAGTTTGGCTCTGATCCGTTTTCTCAATGTCACGTTAAAGTTCTAGTTTGTTATGGTTAAAAGGTAGCGCGAAGCATTTGCTTTCCCATGTTGAAGTTAATTTTAGTTATATGGAGTCTGCTATTTAACTAGAACATTTCTTTCGGTTAAGTGTTTTCAATTGACGTATTATTACTTTGACGCAAGGTTAAAAGTTGACGTAACATTGAGAAAGCAGCCGTTAGATACTTTTGCTTATACAATAGAAGTATTTTTAGTTCCACAAAAATTACGTTTAAATAATTTATAATGAATAATAATTCATTTTATTACATTTTTTTATACAAAAATATTTTTATAAGGTCTCACAAATTTAAATATTTATTGCTGGTTAAATTCGTGTCATTTTTTCTTAGTGCCGAAAGGACATTCTGCCCCCAATGTCCCCCACTTTTTTTCGACTGCAATCGCCCAGGGGGCGTGGCAGCTGTAGAGCAAACACTTGAGAACGAGCGCATCCCTAAACGATGCCAACGCCCTTCGTCCAGTGTTAATGCTGTTCCCATGACGGCCGTCGATTAGGTGGCGCTCTGTTCCATTCCCAAGCCCCCCTTAGCACGCCCATGGAACGCCCCCACACGCAAACCCCGCAAAGGCTAAAAACTCGCGGCTCTGGAGCAATTGAAGCGATCAAAGGGCATAAATTTATGCAAATTATTTTCACGCCTTTTTAGATATGCGATTTTTTTCCCTTCCATTTTTCCACCGGGCACGTTTCACTTGTTTTTATGCAGAGCAGTGGGCCATTGTGTGTGCTCATCGCAGGAATTAGCTGGATATGTAAAGTCGAGATTGGGAGTCGGGAACAGATGGAGATTAGCGGGCACTAAGCGGGGTAGCAAACGGCTATGGACCCACTGAGTGGGTGGGAACGAATAACAGTTCAACAAGTACGAAACGATAAGGTTCTGATTAAGATAGAGCCACATATCTAATTTATAAGCAGGAAAATATTTAAGACCTCTGGTTGATCGAATATTTTTTGTCCATATGGGCCGACTTCTCAATGTCAAGTTAAGGTTCCGGTTAGTTAGTAAATTATTTGAAAGTTAGTTAGTAAAATTATTTGGAAACACAGATTCGATTTCTCAATGTGATGTTAACTTAACGATGTCTCATTCTTTCACTATCTCAAGGTCATGTTAAGAAATCTAGTTAGTTATAAATTAAATTATTTGGAAAGACAAATTTGATTTCTCAATGTAATATTAATTTTACGAATGAGTGAGCGAACTTTTTGTTGTCAGTTTCGTTTTGTTAACCGGCAGGTTTAACTGGAACATTGACCTTTAGTTAAGAAATTTCAGTCAAATTAACGAGAGACCAACATTTTACCTTAACAGAAACTTAACTCGAGGACACAAGTTAACATGACATTGAAAAATCGGACCTAAGTAATCTGGAATCCTTTTTTTTTTTTTTTTTTTTTTTTTTTTTTTTTTTTTTTTTGTTAGTACGACATATAAATATTTAATACGTTGATCAACCAACTTAATGGTTATTAAACGTTGAGTTTAACAGTAAATAAACAAGGAAACAATTAACATGAATACAAAACAGATTGGTGATTAACAATATTTATAACAATTAGTCAAGCAATCCTATTAAAAGAATTAAAAATCTTTTTATTCAAAAATATTTAACATACTCGTTTTATTTAAAGAAAATAGCCCCCCATTTGGAACGCCTACCCCGCCTAATACCAACGATTTTCCCAGGGAAAAAATGCCAGATTATGCCGGCTCGCAGCCGTGAAATACCGCGATTTCTGGACCAGATGCTCGCGTCACCTGAGTCACGGACCAAAAAAGCTTGGCCAATTAGCCAAATTGTTTTTATGGCCAAAAACCAAAAAACGTAACTGAAACCGAAGCTGCTGCGGATGGGGGAGTGAGGGATGAGCACCGCTGAATGGGCTTAGGGATGAGGGCAGATGATTCCTGATAGTCGTGAAGTCGACCGCCTGCAATTTCCCGGAAAACCAGCTGCACCCACATCAAGTGGGTCGAACCACCCGGCCAACGTACCTCATTTCAAGGCGCAAACGTGTGAGAATTTTGCGTAATTGAGTTTCAACTTCAAAGTCCGCTAACCGCATGCACTCGTCGGGAAATGGAAATGGCCATGGAAATGGAAATGGGCCCTAACCGAGCTGATTTGCATATGCGGTCCCACCTTTTGTAGCTGGTTTTCTTTTTTTTATTTTTATTTTGTAGCCCCCAACACAGGAAAGGTCAACACGCTGTTGGCCAGGGACCGTGTTTTTGGGATCCTGGGGATCCTGGGCATATTTGAGCTGTCAACACCTCCCCCGGAAAGGGCAAAAAAGTAACCCAAGCTCCGTGGTGGGGGCCGAGTGTGTGCCAAGTGAGTCAAATTAGTGCGCCGGCATTCCCATCCAATCTCGAGCCAATCCAGTTCGGTTCGCTTCAGTTAGGATTAGCTTAGCTCAGCGAGAGTTCGGGCCATGGATAAACACTTAATTTATCAAAAACTTGAGCTTGTTATGCTAATGGAAGTAGCAGACAGCTGAAGGGTTGGATAGTTGACTCGGAATTCGCAATGTTGGTACAGGAAAGGCGCACAAGTTGAGCTATTTATTTAAAAATAAACCAAGAAAAAAAGAAATAGCATATAATAATGTTTTTTTTTATAAAAAATTGAATTTTTTAATATTTATAAATATTTATATTTTTTAACATGGGCTGTTATATGCCCAAGTCTTCATACACATATTAGAAGGCTTTCATTCTCATTCATTTGAAAACCCTATTAACGACTCCGCTACGGTTAAATAAAATTATCTATAATATTGTTGTTCATTAAAGATTTTTAATCCACTTTTAAATTTAATAAATCTATCATTCCAATTGTGTGTTCATGAACTGATTCCTACCGGTCTACCGCCAAATATTTGAATGCTTTTATTAGCTCACTTCTTAGCTGGCTTATTTTCAACTCACAGCTGCGGAAAACTATTGCTGGCTAGATGTTATAACCCTAACCCGCTCCCAAAACTCGTAACTCCCTACCCCCTCCGCACATAGTTCGCTTTTCTGGTGTGTTTTGTCTGGCGGGCAAAGTCATAACTTCACTTATCAACATTAGCTGTTGCCAGGGGCGTGGGGAAGGGGTTGCGTGGGCTCCTTTCCGAGAAGGGGAGTGGGGTTTTGTGGGGGTCAGGGGCAACGCTTGAGATATTCATACATTTTAATACGCTGTTTATATTTTATGAAGGCAAATGAATGCACAAGGAAATGAACGAACTGGGTGTGCTGTGCGAGTGTGTGTGGGTAGCCAAAAAATTCAACACCAAATGGCTGAGTGAGTGTGTGTGAGTTGGCCCAAACGCAGACGAGGGCAAAATCTTGGTATAACCGAGCAACCTCGCTTCGAGCTATAGACGAGTTTACAGTTATCAAGGGAAAATTATCATCTGCCATGAATCTCGATAAAATTCATATTCATATGCGAGCCAAAGGGGGAGGGGGCTGGCAAGATGGGCGGTGGGTGGTGGGTGGTGGGACAGTGTCCGGGGCCGCATTGTATCTAACTGGTAGCTAACCACACACACAGGCACACAAGCACACATTCATTACGTCGCCTGCGTCCCAAAATGGGATAGCTCCCCGAATAAACAGTCAGCGTCAAGTAATTAAAACTTAATTTTATTAAAAGAAAAATTCTATATGGATTGGTCAACGTAGTAAAAAAAATCTAAAGTGTCTAAAAGTATGCAAATAAAAACCAGTACTCTTTAAATTATAATGTAGCATACTTTTAGGCAGATTTAGACGTGATTTGAAACCTTCAGATATATATAATAGATAATCACGTGAAATTTAATATTTAAGTGTGATCTATAAAAGGTTGTCTAACAATCGGATATCAAGAAATGAATATTACAAATTTTTCCAGCACCAATCGTTTAAAAATTATGTAAATATTATAAAAACCGATGTCAAATCAAATCAAATCTGCTACAAATATCACCACTATATTTGTGACCACAACTGTTGCCCCGCGTGTGTGTGAGGGTCACAGGAAGCCCAGGGACGACGGGCCAGACACGTTTGCCAGCAAAAGCAACAACAGCTACAGCAACAAGAGCAACAGAAAAAGGCAACAACAAAGCAACAATTGCTTGTGATATGGAAAACGGGCTCACAACTAATTTTTGGAAACAAATGACTCTCGTCCTCTCGAAAGCCGAAAACACCCCAACCCCAAGCCCACTACCCATCCAAACGAACCCTAAAATGTTCTCCATTTTTCCCTCAGCACATTAAAGCCGCCTTAAAGTGGTTTTCTCGTGGAAATTGACTTTCAAATTTGTAACTTCATTCAATCTTTTGATAATCTCTGGGATAAGTGATTGGCAGTAACCAATTATTATGACAACGATACAAAAAGGAGTTGAGGAAAATAAGAAGAATTTGTACTATACTCTTTCATAAAGAGACTTTCTTTATGTGAAAGTACTTAGAAATGGATAATATAAACGGGATATACTAAAAAATAATTATATTTATATAAATTTATTTAAGAAGAGTATTTCATGTATATTTGACCTAAGTTAATTAACTTCATTAATATGTTGCTATTTAAAAAGCTTAGGAAATATCTATAGCCCAGATTTTTGCTAGCATACCTCCAACAAGTAGGAACATCTACCGTCAATGGAGTATTTTATTAAAGTAGGTTTACTACCGGTGAAAAAAATAATGAAAAAGTCTTCGCTAATGGTGGGATCAACTTTGTGTGCCCATTTCTGCTCAAAGGATGGCCAGGTAATTAAGTAATTCCAGGATGCCCCGAAACGTTCGTTCGGCGCACTTAAATATTTACATTTATATCTGCAGTTCGCAAGATAAAAGTGCGCGTGCTGCCCAGAAAAAGGCCAACCTCCTTTAGATTTTCCACCTGTCGAGGGGGTGGTGGGTGGTCTTAGGGGGCGGCGGTGGCCTCAAGTGAACAGCGAGTTCATTAGCTGGCAAAGGGTTTAATTACCTACTCTGTTCATTTAGCGCCACTTGGCTAACGCGCTGTTGAGCAATGCAAACCGAAAACCGAGTCAAACAACCTCGACTGGGCGGTGGGTGGTGGGCGGTCGAGTGGGCGGACCACCTGAGCTGCTGCAGCCGGGAAAATGCGTCGTTTTCCTGTTTCTTTTTTTTCTATCTTCATCTCTCTTTAGCAAACACAACTTTTCCATGTACACAGTTAATTAAAAAAAAAGAAAATAGGAAGAAAAAAAATCGTAAAGGAAGCAGCTCAAAAAGCAGCAGCCTCAGCTGGAAATGGAGTGCCTGCTTGAGTTCGCTTTTCCCGCTTTCCCACCGCCGCTCCCAATTCACAATTAATGTGAGAGATACACGACAAAGTGCGCTGCACTGGCAAAAAATAGTGATTAATTAGTAGAACATATTGAAAAAATATATATATAAATGTATACAGAAATATTATTTTTTTTTAAATATACTTACAAAAAAAGAAAATTCAGTTCTTGAACTAATTTAATAATAATTTATTGTGAATATTCAACTTTTTTAACAATATAAATACCAGTTATTTATATTTAACTTATCAAATGCAATGTAAATAAGAATAAAATATAGGTAAAATGTTTAAAAGTCACTTTAAAGATTCATTCCTTTTAACACTACCTGAATTTTTAAGTTATTGATTAAATTTATTTCAGGAAGTCTAATCAATTAATAGAAGATAGGAACAGGTAAATAGATAGATAAGATGTTATCTTTTTAAATAAAACCCATTTAGTAATTCAAAATCAAGCAAGTTTCATGAGGCCTTCAGCGAGATAGATGGTTTTCTCTCAGTGCACTGCGTCAACAGGGAGCCCAGGAAACGGTAAATCGAGGAAGCTGGCAAACTGCGAACATGAAAGAAATTAGCAGCGTGACCGAAACTCCACTCTCTGACCCAAAAAAACCCAAAAAGCCAGGCCCAGAATCCCAGAATGCCAGAATCCCGCCCCGAAAACCACTTGAAGGCGTACTTATTACACCTGAGCTGCAGCTAAGTATGTTTACAAGATGTTCCGGCTGGGTAGCGGAAACTCCGAACTTGACTCGACTTCCGGCCGCCGCCGAGCCGGGCGTTTATTTTTTAATAAATTTACAAAAACAGGATGGAGGCTGGCGGGGCTGTAACCCAGTTTGGTCTACTTATAAATCCTTTAACTGTCGCCCGGCGCCCCGCTATTCTCTTGTTTTCTCCTCTTGTTTTTGTTTTCTTTTTTTTTTGCACCAGTCGAAGCAAATAAATTTTACCCAAGGGGGTAATCGACAAAATATATTCGATAAGAAATTTGTATTACCGAAGACATGGCACAGCACACACAGCACACACAAGATGATGTAATCATCGATGGAGAGGCTGGGCATTAGGGTTCGGGGAGTTGGGAGCTGGGAGTTGGTAGTGTCCCACCTCGAGGCACTGATTGCCACTCCTCAGCCGGCACTTGCCATCCATCCAATATCCAATGGGCCACCTGCTGTTCCGTGCTGTTGTCACTCGGTGAATTGCTTCGGAGACCTCCAACGTGACTAACGGGCGCCACAAAGGTGTCGTCTGGCGGATTCGGGGATTCCGTGTAGGTATAGGCTTACATTTCGGTTCGGGATTTGGTCCTTCGAGCCGGATTTCAGACGGCATCCAGTGACAGGGGCAGCACCATGCACCGATTGCTTTTTAATCGATTCCATTTACAAATAAATTGCTTCGGCTGGAAGATTTATCTATTGCCAAGTGCAGTGCGTCGACAGGCGATATATGGCATAGGGGTAGTTGAGAACTTAGGAACTCTTTATATCGGAAGTTTCCATTGCTAGTTGGTGGCTGGTACAGCCTTTAGTACTAAATAGTCGCATAATCTTGAATGATTAAAATAAAATTGGTTTATGGAGTTTATACAAGCATTAAGTTTACTTTTGAAATGGTATAGGGATGGTAAATAACTTACGAACTCTGCATATAACAAGGTTCTACTTTTACTTGGTGGTTTCTTGAAGCTGTGCTTATAGGTCATAAAATTTTGAACGAGCTAATTTACATTTTTTATCTAATTTATAAAAAATTCAAATTTATTTAAATTATTTAAAGTAAACAGTAAAAAGATATTGGTTAGGTAGGTTTGTTTACACATAGAATTTCTTAATTGGTGGACCATTACCGCAAGCCACCTTCGGCAAATCCCATCTTTAAGCAGTGTTTTTTCTTAAATTCAGTGCTAACATTGTACCCTCATTAGGAGGGCCGTTTGATGGGTGCTTGGCTAAGTACTTCTCCTAAATCCGCGGCTAATGACGAGAGATCCACCTGCCTGCTTTATGGCGCATCGGACGTCATAAAATCCGCAGACAATGCAAACGCGGCTTAATGAACTTTCGCGGCCCGTTGGTTGGGGCATTAAATTCAGTAGGAAGAATAGAAACTGGCCGGGGGATTTCCTTTCATTTTTACGACTATGCAACATGTGCCTGAGATTGGGCTAAAATAAATGAAACGGAGTGGAGTGAAGGGCGACTTGGAGTGAGTGCCTCATTGATTTGGCTCCGTTTTTCTCATTTTTTTTTTTTTTGGTCACCGACGTTGCCTACTTGGGGGCTCATTTCGCCGGAAAACTGGGGAGTGGGTAATGGAGCCGAGCCGGCGTAGATGGGGTGCACGCACTTAGCTCTGATGATGGCGCGGCCGGAGAAAATAACAATAATAATTCGAAAATTATGAAAGCTATAAACGCATAAATTTTCTGACGAGGCGCAACCATCGCCATTATATACGACATTTTAATAATTTTCCACACGCCGCCGTCTCGCCGAAGTTTTGGAAGCTGTGATTGGGAAAGGGAAAAACATCACATATACACTGGGGAAAAGCTATGGTGAATTATTCAAATGTCGAAAATGTAATATTTCATCTAGCTCCAGGCAATTTCTGACGATAGTTTGAAAAAGGTGACCCAAAATATAATAAATAATAAATTTAACGTTCGACTTAAAATATCTAAACTAAACAAGTTTCTAAATTGAATCTTTTAGAAAACTCTTTATAAATTTCTGTTTAACGTTGATACATTTTTTAACTTTACTTAACAAAGTGACAGAATGGTGACCCAAAATTTTACTTCTTGAGCCTTTAACCTGACCAATTGAAGTCTGATTCAAAGTGCTTTATCTTTATGAGTTTGTAAATTGATTCTTTGAGAATGTCTAATGAAATAATTCTGTTCTTGTATCTTTTTTTTCAGTGCACACACGGTGAAGACGCAGACAGACACAGATATAGACATAGCCATAAAATGCCTACGAGGAGAGCGCGCAAGCAACACTATATAAAAATTCATAATGCAAACATAAATTTTCATTTGAATATTTCGCTGTCTCCTTCTTCTTGGCGAAAATCCCCTTTTCGCCAACGGAGTCCTTGCTCCTTTTGCGTTTCCAATATGCGGCGGGCGAGGAATAAATGGGCGCCGCTGCATTAGGCTGACGGTAAAAGGATGGCAAGGATGGCAAGGATATCAAGGATACCGCCTACCCCGCAAACGGTGGCAATCATATTTTTGGTGTTGTAAACATTTTCCAGTCGACATCATATGAATTATGGGGGTCGTACCGCTTTTATAATCGTGCGCAAATCGCGCAAGGAGCAGAAAAACAAAAAAAAATCCAAAATGATGTACATGCACCGCCCAAACCCCGCTGTGTGTAAATGTGTAAACTGCAAATGCCCGAAATATGTTTGCATTCCGCGGTTTGACAAGTTAATGCGAATCTCTGGCTGCGCGGGGTGAAGCCAGAGCTCCGGGAGAAACGTGTGCGGATGCGGACGGCGAGCCCAATCGATAGCACGTCCACGAATAGTTCAAGGAAATTCACTGGGGAACAGGAAGCCCCACTTGATCCCACTTTAAGGGAAGACCTTTTCTGGGGAATATATATAGAACAAGTAGTTTATAGAGAAACAGGACGAGGACTAAAGGATTTTAGGTGCTCCGTAAAATAGCTTGAGCTCAGTGGTTAAAATGAAAATATGTAAATTATGGTATTCAAAATATTAATTGACTTTAAAGATTTTTAAAAATATAGAAGAGAGAATAATAATTTTATAGAAAAAGTCAGTGCTAATAATATAAACAGAATACATATTAAATCCTTGACAGAGTTTAAGTATTTTTAAAATATTAAATATTTTTAAAATCATAGCTAAGATAGTTTTTAAGTAATATGTTTAAGTTCTGGATTCCGGATTATTGTTTAATCGGATTATAGTTTTTGCATAAAAAAGTATTATATATTTTAAATTCTAGATTGTAATTGAACTAATATTTAAATATTGAATATTTTCTAGACCGTAATTGGGGTAATAAGTATCAATTCTAGATTCTGGAATAGTATACAACTATTTAAAATGCATTTCACATTCTAAATCTCAGCTGAACTTTTATTTTAATAACTATCATAAATTCTATATACTAGATCACAGATGAACAATATATTTAATTATTATAAAACCTAAGTTTTAGGTCATAGTTCAACGAATATTTAAACAATTAGTTCACATTATATAATCTGGATCATTGTTATATTAAAAAAAATTTTAAAATTGTATAAAAAAGATCATAATAAGATTTGAATGTATTTTATAAAATCTAGTTCTTAATTTCTCTCTCAAAATATATGCAACACAAGTCAACTGGTCAGTGGCTGCGTGTCAACAAATCAATTCATTTGGCCGGGGATGAGCTGGGACTTAGCATTCATTGGGGAGCACCTCCACCTGCTGGCTGGCTTTAATTGAGTGCACACACCCACCGAGACACCGAGCCACCGAGCCACTGAACCCACTTGGAGCCACTGGGGAAGGCACTCCAGCGTTGACAAATGGTGGGCACGCCCTGCGAAATGAGGGAAACGGAGCTGGAGGTCGGCGAACAACAAGTGAAATTGATGACTGGCCATCAATTTGCCTGCGCGATAGCCCCGCCCACATGACCTTGCGACTCCTCCCCCACCGCCGGTCGGCTGCAAACATGCCAATAAATGGTCATCCTTGGTCCTTATCCAGCTGCTCCTGCTGCCGTCGCTGCTCCTACTCCTGGAATCCGGCCAGTTCCCCCTTTTTGCGATGGCCTGGCACGCGGTCAACAGTTGAAAGTCACGTTTGCATGCATGGAGAGTCCTTCGAAAGGATTCCTTCCCCATCCGCTCCATCCGACCATCGCTCGCCACAACAACAAAACACGCCACAGGAATTATTAATGGATCTCTGTCGCTATCCCAACTGGACTCCATCTCGATGGTTTTTGCGGTCGACACTCCGGGGAGGGAGCCAGCTGTGATTGATTTCGAATCGTTTTTCAATTGGCAGAGCCTGTGGTCTGGGTTTATTTGGCTATTTGCATTTGACAAATTGATTGCTTGTAAACTCGGCCATAACGTACGTATATAAATATCGTGGAAATCTGATGGGGTTGGGCTTTTGGACGGTTGATATCTGCCGCAATCGGGGTAATTACTCAAAGGGCTCAATTTTTGGCGGCGAAGTCAAGGCCTCGGGTTTTTTTTTTTGGCTTTTGCTATTCGGTTTTGGTAATGTTGTGCAAGTTAATATCCTGTTTGTTATTGCCGCGACCAACGCCATTTCACACACATATGCATACAGGTTGTGCCTGATGAATTGATTAAACAATTTCCTACCCTCGTTGTTGGTTTTTGTACGCGCGGCATGCCAAGGGTTCGGGGTATATTGGTAGAGATAATTGTTTAAGTGGGTGGAATCCAAAAGTACCCTTAAAAAATATTTTGATACATTTCTTATATGTAAGGAGGTTTTTTAAAATAGTTTTCTTAGTAAACCCTTGAAAATAACAATATTCTGATACATTTCCTATACGTAAGGCAGTTTTTTTTACAATAATTTCTTTAGTTTGCTCATAAAAATAACAACGTTTTGATTATTTTTTTATATGTAACACAGTTTCTTACGACAGTTTCTATAGTTTATCCAATAACAATATTTTGATACATTTCTTTTTTGTAAGGCAGATTTTTACAATAGTTTCTTACAACAATATTTTGATACATTTCTTATACATAAGGCAGATTTTTAAAAAAGTTTTAGTAACTTTATAAAAATAACAATCTGTTGATTCATTTCTTATATGTTAAGCAGATTTTACAATAGTTTCTTTTTACTAATAATAATATCATAATCAATATATTTTTCAATTTCAAGGATATTTATTTTAAATAAATATAGCTGAACTATACATGTTATTGGTAAACTGAAAATGTTGTATACATATAAGTAGGTCTATTATAATTTTTTAAGATATATATCATAAAGATATAATACCAAACCTGGGTATTTCATAGTCTTAAATTAAGGCTACATTTTTTCTGCACCGAAATTAAGGGGTAGTGGGCGGTCTGGGGGCTTTCGGGGCGGGGCAGGAGCATCGTTGGCATTGGCAACAAATCACTTTAGTTGTGCGTGATAAATTGAGTTGTTGTGTTTTGCGTTAATTGGGGCAATTTCCAGCGAATCCAGTAGCGCCGAAAAGGGGCAACTGCACCTCTGACCTCTGCCCCCTGTCCGCCCACCCAACCCCCTCACTTGCACATAGATATTTGCCACACTCACACACATATGTTATAGACGTGCCAGAGTCGAAAATTAATATTGTAACAGAAGCGGAATTCAGAGTTTTGGGGGGCGACTGTTGACCAACGTCAAAAGCTGACCGCCATACTAAGAAGGCCGGACCACACGGCGCGTGTCAAATGTCAGCCAAAAAAGTCACAGGCAAAAAAAGAACACACAAAAAAAACGGAGGGAGATGAGGAAAAAATCGAAACTGAAAGCACTGCTATGCCGGTCACGTCGCACGTTCCAAATGCCACAGATGTCAACGGTGGCGCAACAAGATGGTGCCACACTGTGGAAAAAAAGCCTTAACAAACTGCATATCGCTAAAGAAATATTACTAGCATGTGATAAATATAAAATACAACTTTTAAAAGATTTTACACAAATTTTAACATTATAAAAAAATGTTGTAGGTTCCACTTCTTCCCATAAATATTTCAAAGAGGTCTTTGGACTGTAAATTTATATTTTTAAATACAAATTTTAATTAAATATTTTATTAAGCTCGATCTTAAGCATCAAATATTTTGACGTTTATTTTAATAAACTTTAAAAAAGTACTAGTATATTTAACTAATACTAATACTAATAATACTAATATTTTTTCGCACTGCACTGAAGCGCTGAAATCTGTGATCTGTTGATGAGATTGTGTCAGAGCTGCGAGCCGACGACGAGCGACAGCTTAACTAAGGTTAAGCCCTGGGTTACCCAGGCCCCCTCCACACGCAGACGGCGAGAGGAAAAGCGAGGTTTGAGTGTCAATGACAAGAGTACTTAAGAGATTTTCACATCGTTACAAAGAGAATTGGGATAGAAATTAAAATTAATGCTTCCTCCTGCCTTATAAACACCCTCCATCTACTCCTGCCCCCGATTTTATTTATTCTCCACTGATTATGCTCTTGTCCGGACCACAAAGAGGTCAACGGAATGCGAGGAATGATGGCCCGGAATGTCTGTGGAAATGGGCAATGTGGCAAGGGCAAATGTACTGCAATGAAAACAAATGTAAATTGGTACAAAATCAAAGAAGACTTGGTCAAAAAAGGGAAGTCCTATGTGAAATACCAAAGGGGTTCCTCACATTGGTCTGTTTTCGGGGGTGGAAAATTATGGGACATAAAAACTGATGTTTAGAAAGCTTTAATTTTGAAATAGTAAGAGAGATTTTCAAGTAAATACGAGGCAATCAAAGAAAAAGTTTAAAAATAGCTGTGAAATAATTGTATTCAATTGGAAATATTCTAAATATTTGAAATCTACTGTGGTTCTTTGTTTGTTATATTCGAAACTTAACCAGATTTATTCTTCCTCCTGCAAAAATGCCAAATTAATGATCATAATTTGCTTAAAGGCGTAATTATCTGGAAGCCAAAACTCAGCCAATTGGCAAATTTCCTACAGACAAGCAAAACCAAACCGCAATTTGGCAGAAACGCTTCCTATTCCGCTGGTTGAGTGGAGCATTTTGGAAACGATCAGAACATAAGCCACAACCACATAATAGAGTTTCATTTATGTGCCACCGCTGAGGAGGTCCTTCCTTCCTTCCATATTTCATATATATATACATTTTTTTTTCATTAATGGCAGGGGAGCGCAGACAACAGGATTAAAAAGCGCTCGCAAAATTGGCAACATGTTTAATAATTATATTTCGTGAATGTGCTTTTGTTGTGCGGATGCGGATGTGGATGCGGCTGCCACAGGACAAAAAAAGGACGAAACCTGCGGAGACAAGGCAAATATGTTTTTTGACAAAACACAGCACGGCACACATGTTGACACCCCCGAAGCAGAGCCAGAGCCAGAGCCGGGAGCAGCAGCAGAAGCAAGACCATATCATTCCATGGTCTTTAAATCCCCCTCAAATGGCATAAAACAACCGCAGCACCGCAGCAACATTTGACGGCAACTCCCCGTCTCTTTCGCCACCCCCTACACCTGTCTCTTTCGGCCGCCGCCGCCGCCGCCTGAGTGACAAGCGCCTTATCATTAAGGTAAGCAGCGGCAGCAGTTGTCATCATCATCATTATCGTTGCCATCATCATCATCATATGGTAGTCACCGTCATCGTCGGCTCTTGACGTCAACAACCTCGAAAATTCGTTGTTGTCTGTGTTGCTGCTACCGCTTTTGTCGCAGACGTTGCCAGCAATATGTGAAAGGTACAAAAATATGCAAAACAAAAAAACTAAGGACCACAAGATATCCCTTATGGCAAAAAAAATCCTTTTTAAAATTTGGTACGACTCTAAGCAAACTTTTTCCTCAACCTACTAAACTGTCGGTTATAGAAGGAATTTTAATGTCCTTGAAAAACGTTTTTTGATGACTTTATAGTTTAATTTTCAGTTCATCATTTTAATAATAAAAATCTAAGGACAAGCTTTGCTTAGTAACATTTTCAGTAACGTAGGATCATAAAAATCTATTAAAATAAAGCTTAGAACTTAAGAAACTAACAAAGAGAGTAAAACAGTAAAGATATTGTATTATTTTATTATTTTTACAAAAGACTCGTACTGTAAAGTAATTCAAGAGGTTACAATTTTTGAGAAAACACTTAATGCATTAAAATGTAACATTAAGTTATAATTCATTCTCCCCTTACTTGAGCTGGTTTTATATTATTATGATTATTATCTGTAACGCTAGATTGTAAAAATACTTTCCTTAATTTTGAATAGTTGCTCGATTCTATTTTAAATTTAAACTTACTTAAATTAAAAGAAAGAAACATACCCTTTTAATCAACGTCTACTGGGTATGAGAAAGAACAAAAAGAAGAAGCAGCAGCACACACTCGCACACCTGACGAACGTGGCACACTCACACACACACACACTTGTAAACAACACACGTGAGGCACTTATGCAAAAAAGGCAGAAACAACAATCGACGTGCCGCATTGACAATGCCAGACGCTTTGCATCAGTGTGCCTGTGAGGCATGAGTGTGCGTTGACTGATGGGCGACATGTGTGTGTGTACGGTACACTGAGAAAAATGCATTTAAATAAATTTAGTTCGTGTACCCTTTACATACGTATTCATTTTGGAAAATAAGTTTAAGTATTTATTCTTCTCAATATTAAGAATAAATTGTCAATAACTAAAACTGAAACTTAAAAAACAGTATTATTAATACTTAAAAAAAAATTAACTTAAAAAGAAAGTGAGCTCATGTGTGTGTTTACATAATGAGAAAATGCTTTCAAATCATGCGTACATATGCATTCATTTGGGTTGTGTTTGAAGAGTTTATTCTTCTCAATCTTAAGAACAAATCGTATAAATGTTAATTGAAAGGTTACAAATTTAAAAAAACTAGAAATCCTCCCTTAAGTCAAGCTGAATTACCAGCCTTCTTTTAAGTTAGGACTCCTCTATAAAGTAAACAAAACACAGTGGCAACGTTAGTTAATGGATGTTACCACCCTGGAGAAACCGAAAAGTTTACTTTAAAGAGTGTGTGTGCCAAGGGAGTGGGAGGCTGAAGGCTGAAGCCGGGTGGACAGATAGCAACACTCAAAATTCCGCACATGTTTTCATTTGTCCAGTTTTTTCCTCTGCTTGCCCATTGACCATTCGGAGAAAGGAGAAGGGAAAGTGCGGGGGCAGCACTGCTGCCTGTTCAAACATATTGTTTGCTTCCATTTGGCCGGTTATTTGCACTGGCCGCCTGTCTATTTGGTGGCTTTATTGCCAATAAATCAGAATTTATTCGCAACAACAAACGAATTAAAATGTTCAATAAATATTTTCAAGAACCCTCTTTCCAGCCATTAAGTGTGCGATAGTGTGCGTGCCGCGTAGCCAATAAGTCTGGTCCTTATCACACACACACACACACACACACACACACATGTCCTTGTACACTGAACGGAATTCACTTTGAACGCCGCTACGTGAGGAGCATTTTTGTGACGCTCTTACGGGATAAAAAAGAAGGGAAAGGGGCGAAAATCTATTAAAAAATTATAGGTTAATGCGCTGCAATTTATGGAGCGACGAAAAGTTGTTGCCAACAAATTGTCCACACGTGAGACAATCAAAGTGGCATAAACCAGACTCGGCTAATAAAGAGCCCAGCATGGTGTATTGGTTTATAGAAGGCCCCCACACACACACACCGCTCCTTCAGATTGCCATCGATGATTTGTTGGCCAGGCATTTTTGGTCCTAACGTATGCGTCCCCAGGGTCCCATCGATAAAATCCAAATCCAAGTGGTTCGAGGCGGGCATCCTGGGGTGAATGACAAAAATTCGAAAATTCCATTTATGCAGAGGAATCAGCGAAACACACACGCACACCAGTCGGCGAAACAAATGCAAATTCACTACGAATATGTTGCAGACACATTTTCAGCATCCACCTCCTGCCCACCTCTGAGGAAAATCCAGAGTTCACATTATATTTGCAACTTTATTGTATCGACATTTGCCCTTAGCTGCAAAGCTGGCAGCGCCAGACGAGGGGGAAGACAGCCTCTGGAGTTGGAGAACTGGCTGAAAAATGGCCCAATCATAAGTCACAAGCGGGCGAAAAAATATTAGCTTATATCATACCCTGTACTTAAATAATGTTAATATTTTGTGCATACACAACTAAAAGTTTTTCCCTAAAATTCCATATTTTGAAAACATATTCCTCGCTTTACTTTATTGGATTTTTTTATTTAAGGATCTATCATACTTTATAAGAATTTACATAGTATCAGATTTATTATATGGTTTAAATAAAATAAAATTGTTAGTCTACTCCTTATGATATCTTGGTAATTTAAAAATGATTATAAATATCTAAAAACTTATCAATGGTTCACCATCCTTAAGACTCTCTTCCTATCAACCATATCTACTATCCAGAATCTAGCAATTGAAGTTATATATTTCTTATATTGAGGTGAAGTAAAATATAGGCAATACTACGCTATACCTTCTCTAAATAACTTCATAATACCTTTCGAAAACCATTTAAAAACTCCTTCTATAAGGCCATATAATATTTCCACTGACTTGACCTGAAGTTAGGGGAGTCCCACCAAACAAAACCGGTCGAATATACCCACCAAAGTGAGGGGGAAAAATCCGTGGACCCCGACTGACTGATGGCCACTAATTAACTAAGCCGGGACCTCGCTCCGCGTTGCCATTTCCCAGTTGCCGGTTGCCAAACAAATTGCTGACATTGAGCTGACCCCCAAGATCGGCGGCGTGGGAACCACTTGAAAATCAAATCAAGCGTTCAACTGTAAATCACAATAAATAATAAAAAGCACAAGCAAGGAGGGGAGGAATAGGAAGCACTCCCTTCCGTTCATCGATACACCGAATGGTTTACATGGACGCCCCATCATATTTTTCACTTCATTGTGTTTCCGGCAATGACGACGACGACTCAATTCTGGGCCCACCCACTCAGCCCCCTGGACTTTATTTGCCCGCCACTTTTGTCAAATGTCGAGTGTGTCCAGCGGCCAGGGAACAGGTCGAACGAGACGAAGAAATCGCAAAAAGGCAGCGTAATAAAAAAATATTTATAAAAAGCAGAGATATTTACAGGAAAAGCAGCTTCAGATACCCTTCGAAAGTAAGATAGAGAGCTTGGGATATAACGTTCAAAATCAAGTTGGAATAAGAAGAACACTTCCTTTATGAAACTAGACTTCGTAAGAGAACACTTTCTTTATGAAACTACTAATCCAAAAAGAACACTTCCTTTTACGAAACTGAAAATTATAGAAGAACACTTCCTTTAAGAAACTAGAAATCATAAAAAAACACTTCCTTTCTGAAACTAGAAATCATAAAAGAACATTTCCTTTACGAAACTAGAAGTCTAAAATAAAAAACATTTTCCTTTGTAAAACTAATGATCCTCAAAAGAACACTTCCTTTAAGAAACTAGAAATCATGAAAGAACACTTGCTTTATAATATTAGCAATCACGAAATAACACTTTCTTTATGAAACTGGATATCATAAAAGAAAAAGATAGAAAATGTTATTCAACTATATAGATCTTGGAATATACATATAAAAAAGCAATTTGGATTATTACCTTTGCTTCATTGGTTTTAAGATATCAATAGTTGGTTTTCTTTATTTATTTATTTCTTAATATTACTTATAAAATCCTTAATCGAATTGAAACAGATGGTTATTAGAAGAACGACCAACAAAGAGTCGAAACACCCTCAGTAAGGGTACCAAAACCTCGGCATTTCTCTCCGCAGATAAATATGCGAGTGGAAATGCCCATGGCAAGCGAACAATGCGAATCCATCGATACATGGGAGTTGGGGTGGTGCCATGGAATAGCATCGAATGGACTGAACAACGGTTTATGACGCGCCGCTTACGTAATCTCTGGACCCCACACGCCACTCCCTCACCCTCGATATTTATCCGCAAGGATTCAGAAAAACATCAGCGGGACATCAATTGCTGAATCGAAAGCGCAAACGGGAGGATGCGGACGACATTGACCACTTGGCTGTGAGTGTGTTTGGATCCATATCCATTCAATTGGTTCGGATTCCATAGACACTCGCGGCTATTTGGCTCCCCGAGAAGCCAGGGCCCAGATAACTCGTTCGTCGCCCCTCATCGAAGGGGAATTATTATTGTATTTTTGTTATTTTTACAGATTTCTCCACCGAATCGAATCCTCCACTCCCGATCCGGGTGACACACATATATGTGGCGAGAGCTGAATATGAAAGTTGAGGGGGGAAAACCCTCATGAGCTTGCTTATGGTTGGCTTATGCAATCGCTGCGTAATAAGACGGAAATAATTTGTATTGTTCTCCTTCGGCTTCTTCTGCTGCCGGGTAGTCCTTTTGTAGTCCCTCTGGTTTTGGGTGTGGGCCTTGGTTTCTGGCAATTCGCACAAATGGAGGGCATAATCCCCGGAAAATCGGACGCAGGAAAAGGGGAATGCAAACGGGAATTCCCCGCATATTTTCACACCCAATAAGTTGGATCGCTTGAAGACATATATATATGATTTATAAGGGGGGGACAAGTTTAGATTTCTTTTCCTGGATATTATTCTTACCGAAACCAAAAAAAAAGAGAATACAAATTCTTACAAGCATGTCTAGGGGATTTTAGAAGGGAACTTTAAAGGACTCTTCCGGTAAAACTTCTAGATTACGTCTTATAAACACTCCACTTTTTTATTTTTTATGACCTTAAATTGTTTGATTTAATTTTAAAATGACAGTATTATTATAAGACCTGGTCAGGTATACAAAGATGTTAAGTTATCATCTAGATTTGCTCTCTAACGTTTGTATTTTTGATAAACTTTCCATTTTAGAGATCATATGACTTTTATAAGGCTCAATCTTTGACATGTTCAAATAAATGTAAAACTGCGAAACACTTTCTATTACAATCCCACCACAAAGTAGTTCTTCAACGTCGCTTCGCTAACTCCGCAGATAACACCTTAAACACCAAAACATCTATCCTTTTTCCCCAGCTCGATCGCAAAACAAGAAACTAAGCAACTTCTGGCCGGGGCATAAAAAGTTTGCCGATTCATTTGTTTCGCACTAATTAAACGCTTATCAGAATGCACAGGCGGACTCAAATTTGGATTCGGGTTCGGATTTTTGTGGGGAGAGGTTCCCTATACGAGGGAGCGGCGCACAGGGCGCACCTAAAAACACCCACAGCCCCTAACCAACCAAAAAAAAAAAAGGAGAAATAAAAACCCGACCATACAAACAGATGGCTTGCGTACCCCCACATTCATTTCGGTGGAAATTGTTGCCAGGACCAGTGAATTTGATTTGCACTTTTTGGAAACTCACATGTGCGAGTGTGAAAATACAAATAGAAGTTGATTGCTTTGTTGATTTGTTTGCGGTTACAGCAAAACGCGGGAAAACCCGTATATTTTTGTGCGGCGGCAGGGGCTTTGGACGGAGGAGTGGTTTTTGGGGGCGTGACCGAGTGTTAGACGCTTAGTTAGCAGGCCCAAATGGCAATCAATGCGCACATTGATGGCCCAACCAAAGAGCGCGACCAGGGGAAACCTTTTCAGCCAGACATCGGGCCACATTTCGTAGCCGAAATCGAAAATCTGCCAGCTACAATTAGGGTAATACAAACACACAACAAGAGGAGAAACTAAATGTTAAATGATGATCGATAGCCTAGTATTTCACTAGGAAAAATTAATTATCAAATTCAAATTTAAAGGAGTTTAAGTAATTTTTAATAAAATCCCCAAGGAAATTAAGCTTTTTAAAACATACCATAATTTATTAAATTTTATGTTGAAATAAAGGTTTCACTAAGAAATAGAAGATCAAAGAATTTTAAAATATGGCCAAGGAAATTAAGCTGTTTAAATAATACCACAAGTCATTGAATTTTAACTAAGAATATGTAGGGTTTAACTAAGAAATATTAATGATCAAATACTAATTAAAATTTATACCATAATTCAATGAAATTTAAGTTCTTTTTTATTTAAATGTAATTCATTTTTGTGAATTTTTCCTTCTTCCTAAAAACTATTTTAAATAAATCTGACCTTTCCCGCTTCACTTTGAAAACTATACATTTAATGTAACCTCTAACAGCCTTGTTTTCCACGTGTAGCAACCCTTCTTTTTGGGGGCCACCCCGGCAACGAAAATATTTATTGAAATTTAATAAATAGTGGGATCAGACAACGAAAATTAGAGTCTGGAAGCCGAAAAAATACGGGCCATGTGCGACGGCGATGGGGTTTTTGTGTGTACACATCCACATGTGTGAGTGTGCTTGGAAAAGGGTAGCTAATTTCCAACGATAAGCCTTCGTGGCACGACACTAACCCCGGCGTTCCGGGTGCCCCGAAAACTAAACCCACGGAAGCGCTACAGTTTTTAGTTGGCCCCAAAATGTATGCTACACATTTGCACACATCCAAAATAGTAGAAAATAGTACGGGGGAAAATGGCGAGTGGAATGAAAATTGGGATGGGGTCTGGGGGCGGGGTTGGGTGGCTGGTACGTCGCCACTATTGTTGTTATCTGGCTGTGAGTCTGGCCCGCTGGAAGAGGGGGTAAAATGGGGAGGAGGGACGACAGGTTCGGCCGGTCTCGGTCTCGGATATTAATGCATCATGGGCATTGTAAAATGTTCGTTAAGCTCTGCCACGACTTGGGTTTTCACCAGGAGCCGGGGGCCTTTCGAGGCAGGATAGTGGGTGGCCATAAAATTACTACGACGATGAGGACATGGCGACGGTCGTCGCGCTCATGCGGTTTCTGTACAGTTGTGCCCAGACCAGCAGAACCATGAAAACCAGCAGAAGGAGCTCGGGATAAGCAGGGAGAGCAAGCAGGAGCGGTGCACTGGGAAAATAAAATATTCTTTTAATTTAATTCAGAAAAGGAATTATAATAAATATACTTGACCTATCCTCTTACCCATAACCAAAAAGCTTACAAAAATCGATGTATTATTATATTATAGGTAAAAATTATAGGTATAAAAATCACACTTCTTAGATCTCTTTTTACACCTTTAATTTGATTAATACAAATTATCAAGATAATATAATAAAGGTAATATAAAATCATATTACATAGATATCTGGTTGGATCTTAAATTTAAGGAATATAAATTATCTTTATTTATGGTTCTTAATGCCTAACATTTTAATTAAAATTCCCACGATTTCAATAAGAATTTTCCCGAGTGCCCTGGCACAGCAAAGAAAGCAGAGAAAGTAGCCAAACAGCGACCCAGAAGTGGGACCCAGACATTTATAAAAGCAGCACAAGCATCTCGGCGAGAGCGTTAGCCTGATTTAGCACCCGACCAGACTTGACTGCCCCAACCCCCCCAGAGCCCCGCCCCCTCCGATGGGGCAGTCTTATAGACCCGGACCTCAGACCTCTTGGCCGAAACTGCCATTACAACTACTTATGGCCGTCACTGTTTTAAAATCAAAAGTCGGAACGGACGGCAACGGCACGGGGCGGAACGAAACGGAACGGGTTGGCGGAATGGAACGGGCTGGCAGGACGAACCGAGTGTCCTTAGTTCGCTGAACGCACCCTATATTAGTATTGGAAGACGGGTATACCCGGTTTTAAGGTTGTAATGGAACTATGATTTCATATTATTATAATATATTCAGCTATTTAGAACCTTGATATGAAATAATATAAACATTTTTTAACAGCTCCTAACTTTAGTAATATAATAAAAAGCGGGTGTAAGATTATAATGGAACTATGAGAATATATTATTATAATATCAATTTAGGAAAAAGGAAAATACCCGGTTGTAAGGTAATAATGGAACTATGATATTATATTATTATATTTTCAATTATTTAGAATCTTAATATAAATTAATATTATAAAGTTTTAACAGTTCCTAACTTTAGTAATTGAAATGAAATGAAACCCGGTTGTATTTTTATAATAATATTAATATATTTAGCTACTTGGACTCTTAGTATAAATTAATATGAAAATGTTTTAACAGTTAGTAATTAAATGGTAAATAAATATCCATTCTTTTTGTCACTTTCCTTAGAATAGGCTATGCAACTAGTCGTTTCCCTAGAAATCCCACTGATTTCTGGAATGAGTGCAGTTTAGGGATTCGTTTTAGAAGTCGGTGGATGGGATGCCATGTAGATGGTCTGATCAGCACCCGGCTTACGGTCGCTGCTGCCGAGGTTTTATGAAAATAAATTGTGCTTTATGCTCGATTATTACCGTAGACTTATTGGGTCCTGTGAAGCGCTCTAAATGCCCAGCCCCTGCGTCGTCCTTTCTGGGATTTGGGCTCTAGGAAATCCGGCCAGTTCACCTTTTCCCCCATATGTGTGGGTTGGTCGACTGAGAACGGTTGAGTGTGTTTGACTTTAACCCGTCTTTGGATGCGCTTTTGTAATTGTTAAGATTTGGTTACTTAAATTTATTATCGTTCCCGGGATTTTCGCCGGCTGGAGTTCGGTTTATGACCTGGCCAAGGCAATTTGCATTCCAATCAAACGACTCGTGGGGATGGGGGAAAAGTTTTAAAACTGCTGTGCGGTTAGATAATGAGTGCTATCTAGTTTTGCCATCCATATTTAATGCCCACCTTTAAGAGCCCCAAACTCCAACAATTAAAGTCCTATTCCTGCCCACGGGGGCCAGGCACATTAACCCGAAAGAAAAACAACGAAATAATTAAGCCTTAACCCTTTTTTTCCACTCCCATGTGGGGGCCACGTTGAAAGTACAAAATTAACAACTTCATTGATAGGCGGCAGCCAAAGGGCTGCCAAATCAAGTGTTCCGGTCACTCAGGACCTGGGTTGTCCCAACTGCCCGTCCCCCAAGCTAAATATATATATGAGATTGAAGGAGGTGAGGTGAGGGTTCAGCGATAATGGTGCGTGACCACGCATCAGAAACGATTTTGTCAGGGATTCCCGGCGAGCGCAACCACCTGACTGACATTTAGGCGAGCTGACGAGTTAATAACCCTTTTTAGCGCCCCTGTGAGAAAGAAACTCCTGACCAGCGACCAGCGGACCTCCGCCTCTGTTCTGGTACAGTGGGGCAAATATATTTGGCACTAACAAATTTTAAAAATGTAAATAAATTGTCTTAAATGTACAAAAAATTAAGACAGGATTTGGTAAAAAAAAAACACAACAGCAATAAAATCACGTTATGACAAAATTGACCTTTTTCTCTCCTTAAAAATCCTCTGAAACCCAGAAAAAAAAAGCAAGATAGCGCCTAAAGTTTTGGGTAAGAGCGAGATATCAATATTCTAAGCTCTCTGGAATAAAAGAGACAAAAAACAAGATTTTTAGCACTTAAATTGACATTTTTATCTCCTTTATATCCTCACAAATTATAATAGAGATATAGCCACTAAAATCACTCTGAGTAAGAGCCAGACAGCAGTATTCTAAACTCTCCGGAATAGAAAGAGATAAAAAATCTATATGACGGACTTACAAAAGTCAGACTTTCATAAAAATGATCATAATTTCATATCAATATGTTTAAAATATCGTTCAAAATTTAAAAAAAATTTCTGTTTAGGTGAATTTCACTTTTTGCACCTTATTTAATACAACAATTGTTTCCCATGTTTTGCACTCCCTGAACCACAGTTCCCTGGTCCGGTTACCAATGGTCAGCGGCAGTAGTCGCGTGTCCCCTGGCTGCGAGTCCTTTGGCGATGGTCAAAAACCAGGGGCGGAGAACCAGGCCACGAGCTTAAGTGGCTCGAACGCCCTTTAGCATGTGAATTAGGGAAGGGTTCTTCGGACAACGGGGGCCGTTCGCTTCCAATTAAGTCGTCCAGCCACTCGGACTCCCGAACGGTCTAGGGGATATGGTATTACACTGGGTGCCGGGAATGGGGGACGACAACTCTTTTCGGCATCGGTTAATTGAATCAAGTCACGTGATCGGAATAGGAAAGCGATATATCGGCGCAGGCCGTTCTTCTTCTAATTGACAACCGGCGAATGGAGTTCTTTTGATGAGTATGTGTCTTGGTTTGTTTGTTTTTCGGGCAGGTTGTGTGTGTGTGGGGTTCCTTTTTCAGTTCCATTCACGTTTTTAATATTGCATGAAGGGCCAGTGGCAGGGAAACCGGACTTTCTCCGTATTTGCATTTGCTGCCCAGTTGGTGACCCACAGCAACCCACTTTACAGACCGTGTCTCGTCGTCAAAGCGACCGCAGTCGAAGATCTTAAAGAATTTTCTAGGAAGCCCTAGGTTGGGGGACCGAAACCATCCACAAAGCACTTCAAAAACTGCAACTTGCGGCCGCACCAATGCCAATCTGCCATCTCTCGGCTCCTCCTCCTCCTCCTCCTCCTCCTCCTCCTCCTCCTCCTCCTCCTCCTCCTCCTCCTCCTCCTCCTCATCAGGGCCAAAAAGCCTCAACTGGCTGGCAAGTTTTGAGCCAAGAAATCCAAAACCACACGAAAGACTCGAAAGATGCAAAGGACCCGAGGAATATGTATTTTGGCCATGGTTTTGGCTTTTCTTGGGTTTCGCCACTCATCTCTCGTTTCTCCAGATCTCCGGTTCTCCAACTCCTCTGCTCTCTACTTAGCATGCAGTCGCCTTTTGTTTTTTCTTCCTTGGTGCTTGGTCCTTGGTCCCTTTATAGCCCACCCCCTTTCTTGGAATTTCCCACCCATCTGCGGCCAAGCGGCCTTTCATCATCTATTACGACACCGACCACACGCACACCCACACACTGGACGACAGGGTGGGCAGTTTCCTTTCTGGGTTCTAAAGACATTTTTAAGGGCAATCTGGTGCGGTCTGAGATTTGCCGTGCAAATTGCAAGGATTAAATTTCATTTCAATTTAACAAATTGTTGCCAGCAGTCCAGTTGAGAGTTTTCCTTCTCCGGGAGATGGTCTTGGGTAGATATGGTGGGGCACACATAGTTGAGGATGATGGATTTATCCAGATATGACATAAGGTTTTTTGGAAATAAGTCTGCAAACTAATTGAATTAAGTTTGATTTTTTAAAGAACAAATGTACAAAATGTATATATAAAACAAATCAATTATTTTATATTCAAAGTTTCATATATTTTTTCCTAACTCTCCACTAGCCCACGTCTTCAATGAAGCAATTTATTATTAAAATCGATTTGCTCAATTTTTATTTGTGCTCATTTGGCTTATTGAGTTGAAATCCTTGGAAATCCCTTAACCGAATCAAAACCATAATTCCATTTCGCCACCCCCCTGACGCCCGGCTGTCAGTGGCAGGACTCCGCATTTGCATTCCTTCAAGGACCCCAGCCACACACAACTCAATAAAACTGATTATCGTGAAATTCGCAAATTAAAAAACATAGGGCGGGGGCAATGGGTGGGTCGATTTCACGCATATGTGGCCAGATTTGATTTGCACTCTCATAAGTCTCCGTCTCCCAGGACCGGCGAAGGGACTCCTTCATCGGCATTGTTTGTCGTTATTAAATTTGCCAATTTGCTTTTTTCGCTAAGCGAATTAAAATTCAAACACACCGAAAGGAAAACGCGGAGGCAAAAAAAACTGAATTACAAAACGAAAACAAAATCGCGGCTAACGATTGCGGGAGGATAAGGGCGAATCAGTCGAACAAATTTGGGAGAAGGTAAATACCGAAGGGCAAATACACTATATTCCAAAACGCTACACAAAAGAGAATGCATTAAATACATCAAAATTATTTCAAATGCCTTTTCTTAACGAAATATTTGTCATTTTACTCATAAATTAGGCAAAATGTCAATAAATCAATATCATATTCAGAAAAATACAGAATCAAGTTGGGTACTTTTTCTTATAACCTAAATATCATTTTCATAGTTTAAAATAATTTTTAAAAATTTTAGAAAGCTTTGATTATTTTTATTTTAGTGCTTATCAGTAAAACAAAATATCAGAAAGAAAGAAATAAAAATCCAATAAATCATAACCATATTTTGAAATGTATAGAATACAATTGGATAACTTTCCCTAAATCTTTAAGACAATTCCACATATTTAATCTTTAATACGATTTTCCTGTATTTCTCCATGGACCCCTCAAAGTCAACTGCTCGCGGAAGAGTATGGCTAAAAAGCCGCAACCTGCAGACCGCTTTCCCCAGGGGCTGGATGTGCCCTGTGCCTCTGCCTGTGTGCATGTCAAAATAAACAAGTTTGTGTCACTGCAGAAATGTTCATTTAATTTGCTCAGCGATGACGAGCACGATGAGGACAACGACAACACACGGCAGTCGACCTGGGCCCCCAAGGCAGGGACCACCTGCCCCCAAAAGGCCCAACAAAAAATATATAAGCACCCACTTCCCCCAAAATGTTAAAAAGCCGCCCGCCGCCCACCGCCAAACAAGGACACATCGCGGTCGCTGGAAAAAACGCGAAATTCCGATTTCGCCAGCGAAAAGGTACGCCTGCGAACCCGGAAGTTGCCCAGCGGAAGCGGAACAGCGATGGAAAGTGGCTACTGAACCTGAAAAGTGGTTAAATTACAAATTATCCACGCCAGCTGGGCACCCAAGGTGGCACCAGGATGAGGGTCAGGCCCGGGAATGGGACTGCGAATGGGGTACGGGGTTCAAGGGAATAGGAAATGCAGCCAGTTGAGAAGTTAAGCACTCGAATATGAAGAATTATGCTCGACGGGGGACGATGCCGCTGCCAGAAATAGGAGGAAAAAACTTAAAGTCAGCTAAAAATCTATGCTCCAGGACCAAACACCCACTCCCTTATGACCACCCATGGGCCATAAATCAAGCATAGACAGGCGAAGCAGCAGGCTGCTTACCGAAATTCCCGACAAAGGGGGCAAAAATTGGTGGAGAAATGGAAGATGTGGTTACACTAGGAAAAACTATTGAAAAAAATAAAAAATAAAAATCCATAAATATATATGGCGCCCAACCGGGAAATTTTCAGTGCCTAGACATTTTGTGCTTAACAAGTCTTCAAAATTACATAAATATATTTTGTTAAATTTATAAATCATGTAAATTAGTGAGTTTTCATAAAGAACTGCATAATTTAAACAAAAACTAAGAAGTTCAATGATGATCAATGAGGATAATGACCGCCATAAGAGGGTACATTACACTAAAATCACGTATGTTTTCAGTGCAACTATTTTCGCTTTCCTCATTTCTAGGTCCTGGCACAGGTGCACCTTTCAATTTACACATGTGAGTTTAGGTTTTAAAATGGCCTGACAAAAAGGATGTATGTTTTCAGTGCAACTATTTTCGCTTTCCTCATTTCTAGGTCCTGGCACAGGTGCACCTTTCAATTTACACATGTGAGTTTAGGTTTTAAAATGGCCTGACAAAAAGGAGCCAGTCCGAGGACCCACTCACCGGCATCCTCGTGCCCAGCCCCCATCTCCATCCCACCAGTCGTAAGTCATTGTCATAGCCATGTGGCAGCCATGGCTAAAAAAAAAAAACCAGAACCAAAAAGGGGGATCAGGAGAAAGGAATGCCCGTGGCAAAGATTAACCAGCTGAGCTGGCTCTTGGCCTCGCATTACACAACACAAGGAAGTCGCCCTAATACACTCCACCGACCTTCCACTGCCACCTTCGCCCACACTCCAACCATACGTGTCCCACGTAAGCGCTTGTAATCGATTTTTGATTGAATATTGCGCCTGGCACCCTTCTGTGCAGGGTCCTTCGCCGCCGCCCCTGCGTCCATCCATAAATATATCCATGCCATATAGCATATCCCATATTCCGTATCCCGTATCCCGAATTCCGTATCCAGAGGAAAGGTTGGATCGGCATGTTGTCACACACATGTCGCTCGTTATAAATTTTCCGCCTTTTCAAATATCAATAACTGTAAATATTATGAACACGTTCGCTTATGGGCTTAGCCATGGCTTTCTTTTCCATACTCCTGCCCCTTCACATTTTGCACGCTTCCTTCCCCTTTATTTTTATTTCTTTTTTGTTTTTTTTTCGGGTTTTGTTTGCCCCTTTGACATGCCAACTTCGTGTGCTTCTCCCGTTTCTACAGTGGGATAAATAGCTACTATCACAGATAAATTAGTCAGGATAAAGATAGCCGTTACTCAGCTTAAGGCAGTGCGACAGAGATGGGTATATGCATGCAGAAAATCAGCTGTTTTCGAGATTTCACCCTTTATTTGCTTATAACTTTTAAACGTGTGGTCGGATTTAAACCATTTTTGGCACGCCGGTGGGTATTGATAATCAAAACGAAATCCTATTTACACTTCTTAAAAATGTGAAGTATTCAGGATTAGTTACTTCTTTGAAAAACTTAAAAAAAACTTCATCTTCATTGAGATACATGGCATTTCGATTGCAGAACATCGATTCCAACCCACTGTGGCCACTTGGCGAGCGCTCTTTAAAGAGCTAATCCCATTGCCGGCTCGTATGTGGGACATCCGTGCGACAGGTTGGCTTATATCCTTAAAGCCAGACTCCTTCCCGCCTTGGGCTGTACTGTGGCCGCATAAATCCAAATATGATCACTTCATAATTTGACATTGATAGATGAGTGCTGGAGGTAAACAAAACAGGCATAAAATAAAAGCAGAAAATCCAGGACCTCAAAAGGGGTAGACGACGATGACGACGAGGACACTCAATCACTTTCAGCATGGCAAGTAGTGGGTTAAGCGGCAACGGGGAGGCTATGTATGTGCATTTACGGTTAACGTTTTGTCAGGGGGTTCCCTGGCATAACGCTGCTTTGATGGTTGTTTGATTTCTTGTTTTCCAACGATTGATATTTTATCGTTTTTATGGCCCTTTCCAACCCCCTTTAACCATCTCAGTGCCCGCGTGCTACCCATGTGGTTGCCTAATAGATTTTTTATGATCTGTTTTTCTTGCCCTCCCCTTCTGCCGCCGCACTGAGAAAGGGTTATTTCCTTGAGGCCAGATAGCTCCTTTATTGATATATTTCGCGTGCATGTAAACAAGCAAATAACATTAATAATCCAGTGTCCTGGCACTGTGTGTTTGTGTGTGCGTTTCGGTGACAAGTGTTGGTATCAATAATAAAAGCACATTATCATCGCAATCGTAATCATCATCTTTATGGTCGGGGCAAAGTTAAGTGTAACTGCAGGTCAAAACCCGTGCACCCGTTTAGCCCTTGGAGTTCGAAACTAAACCCTTACCCTTGCCCCTGCCCCTGCCCTCTCCCTTGAACCCCACCACGTGCATTGGCCTCCGGGCATCATCACACACGCACTCATGGGGAACATGCTCGTACAAATAGACCCCGCACGGGGCCAAGGGGTTAATGGCAGCATACGAGGCAGCCCCAAAAACAATGCAGGAGGCACAATTTCCGAAAAGGGGGCCGTCCTGGGGATGCCAGGGCGAGGGGCCACAGGTCGTGCCAGTAGCCCTTGAGCGCCATAAATTAACCCTTTTGTTAATTGATACAAATACAATTAATGTGCATGTGTGTGTGTGTGTGTGTGTCTGTGTGGCTACTTAACGGTAACGGTAACTAAGCAAACATAACAACAACAGCAGGGCCAGCAACCGTGACGTTGCACTCAAAAAAACATTGTATTTTATAAGAATAAGTGCTGTTAGAAGGTCAAGCTTTAAAATGCCTAAGGAGTCAACCAGAAAAGGTATTAATAAAATAAAAATTAACACCATTACTGGTCTTACATTGATAAGAACCTTTGTATAACCACTAATATTTCTATCCAAAAAATTATACTTCCTATTTAAAATATTTTCAATTATATATACAATTAAATTTAATTTATTATATCATATGATTCGATATGATTAAAAATATAGGTAACGACAGATGACGACAGACCTTGTATTTTTGTAATCTTAAAACCAAAAGTCTTCCCATTTTTCCACTGTGTAAAGGGGGCTGCAGCACCATTTGATTGCAATCCTAATTATTGCTTAAAACAATTAACATTTCAATGTGTAATACAACACAAAGAGCACACACGCATACGAGGTGGCCACAGGATATGCATAAATGCAACAATACGACGGGCCCTTTGGTCAGTCGGCGCGTGCAGCTGTTAATAGAGTGCGCCCCAACAAAACGGACGCAGGACGAAGGACACCGGTGCCTGAGAAGTTGGGGGCTTGTTTGCAGGACCTGCTTTTGGGCACAGCAGTTCCGCCGGACAGTGGTCAACGATTCAAAAAAACCTTAGAAGACATTAAAAATAAGTATTGCCACACGAAATTAAGTGAAAAGCTAGAGTATCTTGAATATTAAATAAATATTTTGAGAAATATCAATTCATATATAATGAAAAGTTCTAAGTGTATATGATAGAATCCATTCTTAATGCAAATTGGATAACTTGTGATAAATATGGTTGTATAATCAGAAATATTTGTAGCTAATAATATTTAAAAACTGTCTTAACTGTAAAAACATCATTATTAAATTCGACTCTACAAATAATTAAATATAATATTAAGTTACCCCCAAATATTCAGGCATTCTTTTATTGTAACACTTTGAAATCTTTAAATATTTAATAAGTAAATATAAGTTCAAAATTAAAAATAATGAACAATATCATTAAGTTATTATCCCCTAATATTCAAGTATTTTTTCTAATATATCTTTAAATATTTAATATATATTTCATCAAACAAACAATATTTATTTTAGGTCTAAACAGCTCTACAACCACAGTTCCTGACCGGGCCGAAACCGGACAGGAAGTGCCGTAACCCCCGCCCACTCAGCCGCAGTTCGATATCCCTGTCCGTGTATCATTACGCCGGCCACTTCGCTGCTCCTGGCGGAAGTCGTAATTACCCGTGGACGAGGACATCATGCGAGGATGTGCATGTACTCGTATGTAAATGCAAAGGGGAAGTGCATGTGCGGGTGTTTTGGGCCCGGGACTGGCCCATAGCCAAACGTTAACTGGCGCCGGCAGCCAATTTAATGAACAACACAAATTTACCTGCACACCAAATAAAATTTATAGAGTTCATAAATGCAATTGTAGCTGAAGTGGCTATTTTCATTTTAAGCCTGAACTTGTTCTCAATGAACTAAGTATGATGAACTTCTAAGCCTTTAAAAAAGAAAAAAATCATTTAAATTTTATTATAGATATTTTAAGAGCTATTTTAAATGAAGTTTAATTTAAGGGTAAAGATGTTGTTTTAAAAAATGAAATATATTTTTTTATTATGATATATTATGATAAATTTACACATTTTTTTATAAACCTATAATCTTTTTTCCCTGTGTAGATTCATACGTATATGAAGAGGAGGGGGCGTGGCATGTTGACCACTTTGTTTTAATGGGCGCTCGCTGAATGCTATCATTAAATGTGGCCCGCATCTGATTATTAACCGCTCATCGTTCGGGCCTCCGGTTTCTGACGCTTTTGTGGTCTGAGGAGCGTACTTCAGTAGGTTCTCCGCTCGGAAGGCAGGAACTGAGACCCCAACCCCCCCAAGCCTAATTACAGGCTGGTAAACCATTAATCTATTAATGCACAGCAACTTTGGCCAGAGGAAAGCCCTCGAGAAGCTGTCGCACTCTATCCATCTCCCTCCCCTCTCTCTCTCTTTCTAGGCCAACGCATTTCCGTTTCCGCTTCAATGGCAGGACCAACTCACACCGCCCACACCCCGAGAAAAAGCCACCCACCTCCTTATGGAACGAATGGCGGTAATGACTTTTCATTCTCGCCCAAGATAACGCCAACATTTTTGGCTCTCTCGCTTTTTCGGCATTCAGTTTTCAGTTTTCGAAAATAATCAAAGGCCCTTTTGTCAGGGGGAGGGGTGGGAGGATAGGATTGGTTTGGTCTGGTTGGGTGGACAGACAGTCAGTTAGCTATCGGCTGGAAGTCTTAAAACCCCCCGTTCCCCCAACCCCCCAGAGTTTAACCCCCGGGTAATGAACGGAATAAACGCAACCGAAAAATTTCAAACTCTCGCACGGCGAAACTACGAAACAGCAAGAAAAGCGCCCGAGGACGGGGTCGGGGGTTGGCGGAATTTCGCCCAGGAACGGGGTGTACGATAGTGTCCTGGTCTCCGAGACGGGGTCTCAGAGCGCAGGAGAAAGGAGAAAGGAGTAAGGGGTGGGGCGGGAGAGGCCGAAGAGGCAGGGACTATCTGCGCCATCAGCGAAAGCGCTCGACCGGAAAAAAAGGGGCACCACCAGCAGTACAGTGGGGCAAGGCTATGCATTACATGGTATTTGCAAGCCTTTACTTTTTATATATTTGTAAAAAATATTTAGTTACTTTTATATTGTTTTAGGTGCTTTATTATTATTATATATACTATTTTTCAATCTTTACCTTTTATATTTAAGATAAAATCAATTTCAAACTATTTACCAAGGAAATATTTTTTATTTTCTTTAACCAACCAGAATCAAGATTCTCTTGAACTTTTCACTGAATAAAGCTTTTATTTATAATTGTCTTAACTTATTTTAAAATACATTTTTTTAATGTCATGTTAGGAATTTATCAAAAAGTTAAAACAAAATTTCTTTTGAAACATAATACACGGAAATTAAAAAAAAAGTTTTTGATTCTTGTTTCTAAGTATCTTGAAGATAATATTTTTTTGAGCAATAAGCTAGGTCTAAATATTCTGGGATTATAGGAATTTTATAGATACTTTTTATAAAAAATAATATTCTAGTGTTGTAAAATTATGTTATCTTCATTTTTTATGTGGGTCCATTTTAGACCAATGTTGCCAAATGCAGTTAGTATTGTAAAAATATTTTAGTGTTGTACAAATATGAAGGTGTTGTAAAATTATGTTCTTTTTGTTTTTTATGTGGGTTCCCGTACATTTTAGACCACTGTTGCCAAATGCAGTTAGTATTGCAAACATTTTTTAGTGTTGTACAAATATTTTAGTGTTGTACAAATGTTTAAGTGTTGTAAAATAGTTTTTTTTTTTTAAATGGGTTTTTGTACATTTTAGACCACTGTTGCTGAATGCAGTTAGTCATAAGCAGGCGCAAGGCTACAGGAGTGCCACTAGCAGGACCCTCACACACACACACCCACACACTCTGAAAAGAAGCTAGAAAGAGATGGCCATAGACAGAGGCTGGCTGGCGTTTTGTAGTGCGTTTTGTTGCCATTTCCGGGCAATGGGCAGCATTCCGGACTCCGGCGCCGCTGTCTGTTCCAGCTGCCAGTCACCCATCTTCCCAGGACCACCCCCTACCACCCCCTACCAGCCCTCCCAGCCCCCCCTTTAAGTTGTTGTTGCTGTGTGTTTTGCATAGACAGCAAAGACCGTCGACAACGTCGACTAATTAACTGCGATTATTACGGTCATTACGTGGGATTTCCTCTGCGTAAACATCTTGAATTTTGGCGCTCTCCTCGCAGAGCACCCCCTGTGACCATTCTGCCAAGGAGTTATATGCGCACTAATGGCTGTTCCCCCCTATAACAGACATTAAAGCAAATTAACCCTCTCCCAAGGAGAAAGGCAGACACGCCACGCCCCCTTTTTTGGCAGCCGCAAAAGTCATTTGTTGTGCAATGTGTTCCATGTGGCTGGCCTGGCAGTTTAAAAACCAAAACAAAAATCAATACAAAAAGGATCAGGAATCGCAAAGAGAAGGGGGTGAGGGTGGGTGTTGTATTTTCGGTTCGGCAGACAACTTTCGCTGTCTGATTAGGAAGAGACACGCCAAGGCTAAAGGGCTAATGGTTATGACTGCGGTGGCCAAGATGACAGTGGCTTTGGATTTGACTTTGGCTTTGGCTTAAAGACTCGAATCTGTGGCAGCCACCACATCAGCCACTTTGGGCCAGGATGAGGTGGAGCACCAGGACCAGGACATTAGCCAGACACTCGACCCGGGCTAAAAGGTAAATGTCTACATTCAACCTTAAGATTACTCAATTAATGCACTTTAATTTGGCACAGCATGTGAGTGAGTGTGTTTTCAGGGGGGAGCCAAGAAAGTGTCCTTTGAGGTTCACAAAAGTTTAAGAACATATATTTCTATGCTTTATCTTGGCATATGTGTTTAGAGAAAAATGGTTTCATTTTGTATTTTAAAAGAATATTAATTATTTAATTTACTTGGGGAAAATGGTTTATTTTAATATTTTAACAAAATCAATTTAACTTTTAAAAAAATATGCGATTTCAAAACTTCTTCAATATTTATAATTTAATAACCCATGCTTCATTAATTTATCTATATATCCCTGATTAATTTTCTTTAAAACGTATTTTACTTTAAAAATAGAAAAATAAATAAATAAATTCAAAAAAATGTATATTTACTTATTCTCAGGTTGGAAGGCAATTGAAAAAGGTAAAAAAAAATATTATTATGAGAGGGATAACTTAAAAAGGGTTATTAACCAAGAAATTGTTTTTTAGTTGTTTAATTTTAACAACTTTAAAATAAAAGCTTAATTTTTTTTTAATTTTGATTATTTATTTTATTTAAAATTAAAATTTTGAGTATAGACTTCTAATATTTGGACTTTAATATTTAATTTAATCTAGTTCTATATAGACTTCTACTACTTAGACTTTAATATTTAATTTAGTCTAATTCTATACCCACAACAATATTATATGGTAAAAGATCACCAAAATATCCATACATGCGGTCTATAATTTTAAATTTCTTCAAAATGACATTAGGGTTTTAACATTGTCTTAAATAGTTCTTAGGACCCTCAGATCGCCTGCAATCAATCCGCAAAGACAAAGTAAATTTGCCAGTGGAGCAAGGGGGCCAGGGTGAAGTGGAACGTGCTCGTTGGCTCTCGGCAGGACTTTGTCTTTGCCGACTAGTTCTGAGCTGTAATCTAGTTTCGGGCTCCGACTTGCCAGGCAAACGGAATTCAATTAGCCCCGTCATCTTAAAGCCACGGTCTCAGAGACTCAGAACCTTCATGAAGGTGGGCCAGGGCTTCAAGGGCCCCAACCCCGGCGAAAAAACACCCAAACCCCGGGCATCCTGCAGTGCAACTGATATGAATTTCCATATTGACAGCCGGCGACGGCTGTCCCTTCATTGAAGTCAAAAGTCTGGCCAAAAACTGGGTAAATGTTCTGGGGGAGGGGTTTGGGGCGCGCACTTGTGGCTGTTCAATTTCGGCGGCCGTTGTTTTATGGCCCTCCGCCCCTCAGTTGTTGTAGCCACAAAAAATATAAATAAAAATGGTTTTTCGGCCAGCCCACACATTCAATTTTTTAATAAGCCTCGCCAAACGGGCCACGGAGAAGTACAGAGCAAATATTAATAACTTGCAAGGCCCTGACCATCGCCAAAAACGGAAACAACAAGAACTAATGATATAGTGAAGGGCTCGGACTGGGGAATACCCAGGGATACAGAAAAGCCTGAATACCTTATGATATAATGGGGTATACACAGGGATCCTGAGATTACAGTCTATTTCAGGGGGCATAAAAACTTATAGCATCCCTAAGATATTCGGTAGAGGGGCAATCTTGAAAAAATATATTACTCTTTTGCTTAACAACAACCTATAGAGATAGGTGAGAGATATGTGGAGTACTATGAGATCCCGAGGTTAAATAATATTTCAAGGGATTTTAAAAACATCACTAAGATCGTATAAGAATATCTTCAAAAAAATATATGGAGATCCATAGATTAATGTATATTCCAGGGTGACTTAAAAACGTATTGGATCATTAAAAAATTTGGTATGCGGGCATAAAATAATGCCTTTTATAAAAAAAATATGACTATTTAGACCAGAAAGGTAATAAAATAGTATATATACCTCCAAACTTCCAAAATACCGTGTATTCTAACGAGACTCGAACGTCTTTTTTTATTTTTTGGCAAAAGCCCCCGCCCCTCCTGCGATTTTTGGGGCGTCTGCGGCTTGGAGCACCAAGTAAATATCAATATTTTCAATGGGGTGGCTTTTTTTCTTTTCCCGAATGGTTTTGAGGGGGCGAGGGCGTATCTCCGGCCAGGACATGCATCATAAAGTGCAGGAGCTCTCGTTTCGGGCTTTCCACTCTCTTATGGTCAGTGGAAAAATCAAGTTAAGGCAATTAATTTCCACAAAACAACCAATTAGCCAGGAAAGTTTACCTTAAGTGTCCAAACAAGGGGTCCAACTACGGGATGGGGGATATACCCACATAGATATTTTGGAGGAGGACCTCAAACCGGTGGACAACAAAAGGTTACTTGATTTGACTACTTTGAATGTTTGACACTTTACGGTCGGGGGCGAAATGGTGAAAATGGGAAATGATGAAAATGGGAAATGGAAATGGCCGGATGCAGGGAGCGTGGCCGAGCAGCTTGTTTTCCTTGTAGTGTCACAACACATCCTGCCGAAATAATTTAGCCCTGGCAAAGGCTAGAGTGTAAAAACTCAAGTCGGTGGTGCGTCCATTTGGACAAGTGTGAACAAGATGTTTTAGGCCGGCGGGACAGGCTGGACGGACTGGACCTTTGTTGACACCACTGGCATCCTGGAGGCTGCCTGCAAAGCCGGCAAACTTCAAAGTCACAGACGATGACGACGACGACGACGACGACGACGACGGCGGAGGAGACGGAGGACAACAACAAGGACATTATGGTCCTGTTGCACCGGTTTAGTTTGTCGTTTTCATTCAGTCATTAAAAACCCTTGTCAAGTGCTGGCAGGACATCCTCTGGATATATCCCCTGGCCTATCCTCGGCTCTCCCCTCCTCTCCTGCCGCCTCCTGACCACAACAGACGGAGTCGGACACCTGCAAGAAACGATTTTCGTAGTCCACTTTCGGTCGGCATTTAAATTAGCTGCTCAGCCAGCCCCTGCCGGCCTTAGGGAAATTTGCATTCCCCTTTAAGTGTTCTGTCTTAAAATCTCTCCGTCTGCGGCTTTAACCCTTCGGGTTAATTGAATTGATGGATTTGTGCCAGGAACGTGGCCAAATAGGCTTTAAGATCGCTGGGCCTGGGGGCGATTAACATATACTAAAATCAAGGGGGGGGCTCTGAAAAACGTTTGGCACTCGCAGCCCATTCGAAATTATGAAAAGTAAGTCATAAAATCTTATTTTTACATGCGCCGCTCCAGAAACTCCTCACTCCCCCCGAATGGCTCTGCCAAAGGGGTGCTGCTCTTCGCATCGAAAGGGCTGAGGGGTTGGAAATTTCGGATACAATTTTAATTATGGCAACCGTAAGCTTTTGGTTGTAAATATTTGAGAATGCCCGATAACGTCGACGATTTTCATAAATAATACAACCCGTTCTCTGCGATTGCCCCCCATCCCCACGAGCCATCATCCCCCTGGCCCCGATTTTATATATTTATATATGTATATATAAACGTATTTGGGAGTGGGCATGGAGTGCCTGGTGCTCCGATAAGGGTTATGCGTGTGCCTCTCCAGAATTGCCAACATTTCCAGCTTCTGTTTGCTGTTTAAAGACAAAAGGATTGGCTCTTTGCGGCGCTCAGTTCATTGTGCGTGGGGACCCCCTACACTGCCAGAAATATTGAAAAAACAAGAACAACAGAATTATAAAAAATAGTTATTATCCGTATTTACTAGAAATCGCATGTGGAGAATTTCATTGTGAAAAATTTACTTAGAAATTGATTTCAAGTAGGTTCCTAGATATTTTAGCAATATTAAATATAATATTGTCTTCTTTTTAACTAACTAACTAACTGAATGATATACAATGAACAAAATGGTAGACTTAAATAATATAAACTATCTAGCAAATAAGATACAGAAGATTTATAAAGATTTCTAGGGCAAATAGGGAGATTATTAACTAAAAAAGCTATAAATCTTTGAAATATATATCTTTCAGCTAGCTTTAAGTAAATTGTAATTCTTGGGCATATGCATTTCGGCAAAGCTTTTCTTGCAGTGCATTCCTTCTGTTGCCTGTGACAGCGCCATGGCTGAGTATCCGAGTATCTTTATCTCGGGCTGCGGCTGTTTGCTTGCCTCCTGATTAGACCGCCAGACGAGGCCACTGCCCCCACCACCAGAGACAACACCACTCCTTCGCCCCCCCCCCCCCCCTAACTTTCACTCCTTTCTCTGCCCCCTGACCCCCTCCCCCGTGACCCCTTTTTTGCACCCGCACGAGTACCCGCAGCAACATTAGCGGCATCTCAGCGTTTGATAAGCGACAAGCGAGCATAAGGCAAACAGGAGGCCCCGTATTCAGATACCTCTGCCATCCTCCCCCCACTCCACACGGAAAAAATTTCATCCATAATTAACCCATCCATTTCGGATCGAAAATATGTCTTTTCTGCAAAAGAGGTACTGAATGATAATATTAAATAAAATAATATTTTGTTTCCAAAGAGCCTTAATTTAGTTATTAAAAAAAAAATTAATAAAGGTTATATCAATGTGTTTAAGTTATTACAGGATAATATTTTCAATATGTACATATAACATTTATTATGTCAAGAGCCTTAAGAGCATTTAATTAATTTGTTATATATTTTACAGTATTAAATTTTATTTTGTCTAGAATTGTTATAAAAAATATATTAAAGGTATTTTGGTAATTTTATAAATTTTTTTTTATAGCGTTGACCCCTGTTTTTTTCTTTGTGTAAGCCATCCCAATCCCTTTTAATGGCACGCGTGCCCTCAACCCTTTTCCCTCGAAGATACCGCGATTTGCCCCCCGTCCTCATCTTTTTGTCTGGAGAACCGGGCTCATCTTCATCTTGAGCTCCTGTGATCTGTGATTTGTGTGTGATTTTCTTTTCGCCCTGCTGTGTCTCTCTGGCCAACGCTCACTCAGACATTCATCATCAGAGCCTCGAGCCCGCATCTTAATTTTCCATCCAAAGCAAACAAACACGCACGCCTCATGCGTGGGGCGGACCACGCCCCCCGCCCCCTTTTTTTTTTTGGAAAATTTCCTCTGGGGAATCCTGGGCAGACAGTTTTTGACGAGCACTTCTTAATTTATGATAAGGGTTTTCAGAAAATTGGAAAATGTTAAAATGTGATGCGGCGGGGTCTGGGGTTGGGGTGGATTCAGGGGCTGGGGCCATGAATGGGTTAAGGCTAAGCGAACCTACGGGTCTGGGCGGAATTTTCGGGTTTTTGTTTTTTTGTATTCCGCCTCCAATCCCTCATCACTTCCTTTCGTAATGAGCTGCAAAAGCATTTGAATTATTTTTAACCCCGACGACATTATGCCCTTGAGATCAACACACATACACACACACACAGGGACACCCCCTTAACCCTTGTGCTTGGGAGAAATTTGATTTAGGATTTTTAATTTTGTGTGTGTGCTACTCATATTTTTTAATTATGCTGAGTAAAAAAGGATTTACAACGCACACTCGGGCTCCATGCCTTTCAAAAATTAATTAAATTTGCACACATTTGCAGCTGGCCCATATGCAAACCCCACTCTCAATTTCCTGGCAATTAAAAAGCTTTTACAGCAATCAAAAGTTGAAAATGTGCAAAGGTTGTGCACCGTTCTGCGTGGAATGACACTTTCGAAGGCATTCCGGTGGCGGCCGTAGTACCCCCACACCATTATGCCATTTAGCAACAACCTCCGCCCACCGGAGACCCCGATAAGAGCGTCAAGCTGTTTATAGTTTTAAACGCTTTGCCATTTGCATATGCCTCTGGAAAACAAAAAAAAAAATAGGGAGAGGAGCGGAGAAAGGAAAAGGAAACCCAGCCCACAAGCCAGAATTTCCTTCTTGCCCTAAGTAACACTCAAGCAGGCAAATTCCCATGATAAAGAACCGTCGATGGGAGTGGGGGCACCACCACTCCAGCGACCTCGCTCCAATCCACTCTGCATTTGACCGCCCGGCAGCGATTTAAGTGGAAAGAGCAAGGCACAAGTAAGCACAAGTCGGCTTGAGGCAGTTCAGGCACTGAAAAAAATTGTGTATGCTTTTTGTTGACTCCAAGAAAAATAAAGAAAAACTATAGTTTTTTGAAAATATGAAGTAAAAATGAACAAAATATTATAATTTTTCACTATTTTAACAATTTAAAAATAAAATTAAGTAAAATAGATTTTCTGGTTTGTTATTTTTTAACTTACAAGAAGAATACTGTTAAAAATATAAAGTACAAATATGTTTATACCTTATTATTTTAAACAATTTAAATGCTTATTTATATAACAATATATATTTAAATGAAGTTAAGTAGATTAAATAGATTTTTTCTTCATTATCAAATGGGTTTGTTTTGATTATCAACGGTATTGCTAATGAATAAAGCACTTTTTATCTATACCCAGAAAATATTAATTTTTCTTTATCACATAAAAGTCAGACATTTTTTCCCAGTGCCTCCATGACAAGACGGCCGAAAGGCAAAGCCCAAAACGAGAGGGCGACTTGGTCATGTGTCTTGCGCTTAAGCGAATTATGAAGTGACCCAGTGCGCATAAAAATTTATTGCCACGAAATAAAAATCAGCGTAAAAGTCCGTCCAGGACGAGGGACATTTTTGGGGGGTTCGGTTCGGTTTGCCTCTGAGATGGAATCAGCATGTGAAAAAAAGAAGATATGCTGGTCGCCCTTCTGGCAAGTCCATTGAATCCCTCATGCCCGCCAGCAGGCGGACGGGACAGGGACAAGAAAGTCCTTTTAATCTTAACACATATCATCATGATAACAATTTGGTCACTTTAAGTGAGGCAAATTTATTTATAAGCCTCATCCCTGGCCAGTGTACTCCATATCGCCGAGCCCCCGACCACCAGCATCTGTCCATCTTTATTGTTGTAGCTCTATCAAGGCGCCGCCGAGTGGATGCCTTTTTTATGCTACAGTGGAGACTCTGCATGAAAACTATTGGTAAAAATAAAAAACTTTTATGAAATATTATATAAATTTTTATTTTAGTACCACTACCTCATTTTAAATAAGGAATTTTAATTAAAATAGGCCTAAAAGAGTTCATTTTTAAAATGAAAGTGTATCCCAACTATTTCAGAACCATTATAATGGAATTTATTTTAATATTTCATAGAACTTTTATTGTTCTTCAGGATTCCTCACATGTGTCGGAATTCCCAAAGAAAATTCTTAAATCCTTTAGTCCGAAAACCCTTTTGATTGAATATCTAAAATTTTCCTTTAATATGCCTTGGGAACTGGTTTAAAAACCCAGTGATTTTTTATCAAAATTCCTATATATATTGACCAAGAAATTAAAATGTCTTCTATTATATCCTGCTTTTTGTGAAGCCTTTGCATAGTTAATAGAATCATTTAAAACCTTGGCTTTTAACGAGACTCCACTGTACTTGTATTTTTTATAAGCACACTTTTCCGTTTTCCCTTTCTTTCTGGCTGAGTTGTTGCTGTATCGGCGAGGCTCATGTTTTTATTGTTGTTGATATTGCCGTCGTATCTCCTGATTTCCCTCCTCGACTTTCCTGCCCCATTGTTGCTGTTGTTTGGTGTTTTAGTAAATTGAAGCAAAATGCGCTTTGATGTTCTTGTAACACGATGTCCACCCACTCGGCCACCGGCCCCTTTTTCTCCATGTGTAATCGTGCTTTATGTAGCGTTACGCACTCAACTTTCTTATCCACTCTTGTGGTTTTTTGTCCTTATTTTCTCCGCTTTTTTCTCGTTGGCCCGGAAACGAAATCATGTCCAGTGATTTTTTTATTAGTTCGTAATCTCTGGCCCTGCCAGGGAAAATGGTCTCTCATGTGTGCGGATTGCGTGTGCAAATATTTGTAATTTTATTACGCACTCAAGCACTCATAAATAAACAATTACATCGTTTTCGGTGAGGAAGGGCCGCATTCCAATCGCCAATTATTTGTAGTTATGTTTGCTATTAGTTGCAGCTAATGGCAACGGAGGAACCAAACCCACACCCTCGACATGCCACCCGACTTTGTTCTAATCTCAGGGCATTTTTTGGCGCAAAAATGGGTAAAAACGAATTCCGTGTTTTGCATTTCGCTGCTGTCAGGCGAATGGAAGTGGGTGGCTTGGGTTCGAGTTGATTTTCGAGTTTCAGGGGCGGGGGACATATATTTTTTGCACGGGGGTGCACGAGTTCTGTCTGCACTGATTCAAAGGGTTTTTAACATGTCTGAGCACGCAACGTAATTTTAGTTTAATTGGGTAATTATGCGCATACAGAGCGACGCTTTCTTAGGTGTGCTTGTGGGCTCCTCGGGAGTATATGAAATCGTGACTCGTGATTTAAGTCGATTTTGTTGTTTAGAGAGCATTAGATATGCACTAATCCCGAGGTGTTAACCACCTGGCTAGGAAAGTTCAACAATTCTAATCTGTTATTCACAAGAATAACTACGCACTCAGATACAAAAAAAGGAGTCTTTTTACAGAACCTTGAATACTTTTACAAACTTTTACTTAACTGAATTAAACAAGATATTCTTAATATCCTTAAAAAACGGTTTAAATAAATTTTACCATTTAAAATATTTTTCATAAGCATTACCATCTCTAGCATTAGTGATGGGATTATGTAAAATATTTGTAAAATCCTACCACAAAAAAATGATAACAGTTCTATCTAAATTTCTTAAAACACTGCTCCATTAGTTTGTAGTTCATTTTTAGTTTGGATTTATCCCAACTTGTGGTATACTTTCTATTAATATAACTTTTTCATATGGCTTACCATCTCTAGCACTAGTGATGGGATTCAATATTTTTATATTTCGATCACAAAAAGTAATCAAATTCAATCTTAATTTCTTAATAACTGCTCCGTTAGTTTGTTGTACATTTTTGGCTAGCATATGTAACAACTCTTGGTCTATAGGGAACTCCTTCCCATTAATCGCGTGACCCACTCACGGTGTCATCACTAGTGACAGAGGTGGCAAGCAGTAAGTAGCTAAAGCAGATACAAAATTTTAACAGTTTGTTTGCTCCGCATGCAAATGCAACTAAACCAGACGACCGGAGGGTGGGAGCGAGACGGTGGCAAGGCTGGTGCGAGGGAGATAGTTGTTGGCAGACGCCATAACTAACGGTAAGATGAATCCGCTAACGGTTCGCAGGTGGAATCGGTGAAATTAGGGATGGGAGGAACGGGCGGAGTCGGCCAAATAGGGATGGGGGTGGGCCACTTGTACAGGATCCTTCTTGTGCAGTCACAATGTCAGCGGAAACGGAAGTGCATGCAGTTTCGAACAGGAGGGGGCACACAAAAGCGGAAGTTGTCGTTTTGGTGCAGGAAGCCCACTCCAAAAAGGGGGATTTACCAGAGAACTTGGCGCTACGCTCGGCTGACTTTCGCTTTGGCTTCTTGTTAATTTATGTGTGCATATAAGGGGGTTCTCCGAAAGCCCTCTCCCCCTAACCACATTCATATGTATGCAAACTTTAATTATGGCACAAGAAGAGTTCCGCATAATATGGCGAAGAAGTCGAGTCACACACATCAAGGAAATCCCGGCCAAAAACTCTTTAAGGAAACTCAAATTTTTGACCCCGAAAATTGGGCCAACAAGTTGGCGAGACAAAGATGGCGCGAGAACACATCTAAACTTTGCCGCTTTCTCTTTCTCTCTCTTGCTCTCCGTAGTGCTGTCTCTTTTCATTGTTATTATTTGCCGGCGCGAAAGTTTTAATTTTTATTATTAACTACGAAACTTTTGTCGAAAAGGCGCAAAACTTAAAAAAGGCGACAGACAGAGGGAGACAGCGAGAGGGCCGTGAGAAAGAGACGGTTAGATAGACAGCGGACAGACGGGGTAAAAAGGGGTGACAGGGGGGGAGCGTCAAAGTTTTAAAGCAAAGTTTTTCGGCGCTTCCCCGAATTTCCCCGCCTCACTTTTGGCCGCTTTAAACGCCCGTAAAGTATAACTTTGTTTTAGGTTTTTGGGGTTTTTGCCATATGAAAGCCGCTTCTGCCGCTTCTGCTGCTTCTTCTTCTTGCCACTTTAACTTGTTCTTCTTGTACTTGTTCCCGGTTCTTATTCTTAGACTTTACCATAGCCCAAAATCGGGCAAGGTCAGGGACAAGGCCTCCGCTCTGGCCCACACCCCCCAAGTCAGTTTCAGTTTCGGTTCAGTTTTCGGTTTGCCTTCCTTTCGGCTCTCAAGTTTTCCACCGCTCCTTCCTTTTCTTTAAGCCAGACATTTGCATGACATTAAAGTGCGCCAAGCGATTATGATTAAAATCGATTATCCCCCAGATAATAATAATTAAAGTGTCTGGACCTCAGCGAGACGCCAAACGAAAGTTTTCCCGCAAAACTCTGGAGTTTCACAAATCATTTCTTCTTTCAGGGAAATTGTATGTTTAAGAAGGAAGCATAAAGGGAGAAATATTATTATGAACAAGAAACTCTTTTTTTCATTCTGTTAATAGATTTAGTTCTCTAATAAGTGTATAAGTACACTTCGAAAGACTTTTCTGTTTTTTTCTCTTAAAACTTCCAATATTATTTTAAATTTTAAAGGGAATTTCTTAAAAATAGTTTTATACATCATTTTTGGGTTTTTACTAGGTTGATTTTTAATCATGGAACTCCAAGCATATTACACATTATTTTAAAAAACTTCAGTTTAGATAAAATGTTGATTGCAACTTTCTGGCATCAAAAAATATGCTTAAAATTTATGTCAGCGTAGATTGTAGCTACAAAAAAATAGTCTGTGAATGAGCAACTTTAAAGGCAAGTTTTTGGCCACTTTTTGGGGCCTGACCTTTTGGCCGGGCGGGCACACGCACATTATTTATGCTGCATTTAACTTTGGTTTTGGCCAGAAGCCCCAACTCCTAAAAAGGCCAAAAGGGGTTGGGGTTTTTCGTGAGCGGGCGGAGGGCGCCACTGTTTTGCGGTCGAAATCCATGTTGGTCAGTCTTCTGGGCGTTGGAGGCACATAGACACAAATTAAGTAACACTTACAATGCAAGCGGAAAACGGAGAAAGGAGAGCCTTATTCAAATTCGCATTTCATTCCAGTTTGGGACGCACGCAGCGTGTGGTAAGGAGGTAGGGGGAGGGCAGAAAGGGGGCCTTTTTTCACTGACCGAAAATTGAAAAACCGCCTGCAGTTGTGAAATGTTCAGGCGTGAAAACCCCGATTGAGGTCTCTCCCCCGCCCCATTTCTACCCCCAATTTTTTGCTCCGTAAGCCGAACTCATTTATAAAAGCCAAAGTGTAAATCTGCCTTGCTGCCTCATGTGTCTGGCATTTGTTTTTCCAAGCTCAGGCACACACGCACTTGGCAATCCCCGCCCCCCGGTTTTCCCACCGAACTTCCGTCTCGTTTTCTGGGATTCATTAACATTTTTTCCATTTACGATTTTCACGCGTTTTTTGTTTTTTCCCCTGTTTTTAATGACATAAATCTCGTACATATGCACATACATTCGGTTGCCAATTTGAAATTATTACCGAAAGCCAGAGCAGCCAAAACAATCCTCAGACAGGTGGTGCCACATTCTAGTTGTTGTTCTGGATTTTTATTCATTTGCATCTGCTTTGTTTTTCCCCGGCTCTTTAAAAGGAAAAGCCAGGCGAAAGAAAAACCAAATTACCGCATTTGAAAAATAAATACTTAAGAAAAACGTGGATTAAGTACAGTGGCTTAGATAAGGAAAAACGGGCATAAAATGTTTGGGTACTTTAAACAATTCATTAAGGTTGAAAAGGTCCTTGAAGAAAAAAAAGTGCTTTTCGAGAACAAAAAAAAACTCAAAACTCAGTGATAAAGAAAAATATTGAAAATTGGTAACAGTACTATAAATCTTTTGGTTTACATTTAAATTTTGATCTACTTTAACAATTTATTAATATTATTTAAATTCCTTCAAAGAATAATATATATTTGTTAAAATATCATAACATTATTAAGAACTTTTAATCTTAAAAGTATGATTTTAATATTTTACCAACTAAAAATAAAAATAATACTTATTCATTTATTTAATTAAAAAATATATATACTTTATAGAAATATATACCATTGTGCCCGCCTGCATTGTGAATAAAAGCAAAGACCGCATAAGGAGAGGTTTTAAAATTCCTCCTCGAGGATGTGTTCTAGAGTCTCAATGTGTGGGTGCACAAGTGCCAAGGCAGTTACTTAAGGACCCCTTCCACTTTTTCCGAGGACTGCCACCGCTTATCCCGCTGCTAAATTAATTCAAATTAATTCACTCGCGTCGCAGATGTTTCGGCTCAAATTTTATGCGCGAATTTCGTTTTACACCAAAACCATTTGGTGGCCAAGGTGGAGTCAAGAAGTGTCGGTTCGGGGGTTAGCTTTTTATATAAAGATGGACCGGGGTGGCTGCCCCGGATTGAAATACCATTTATTTAAGATTTTTTCCTTCGTTCATACAATGATTTACAAACATTTTTTAGAAGATAAACTAGAGGAAATATGATAAACCTCGATATGTAACGATTTTAAATCAAAAAGATGATGTAATATCTAGATTTAAAGAAAAATGGGTTGGTTTCTAAAAAAAAAACCCAATGAGTTTTATATACTCTTATTTGAAGTCCAATTAGACCAATTACTTTTATTTGGATTTTAAGTGATTTTTCTTGGATATATTGCAACCGCAAAACCCGCCCTCTTGGGCTTTTCCCGCCCCCATTGGCCCACTATTGTTCCAAGGGGCCAACACGCCCCGCGTTAAAGCGAAAGTGAGAAAAACAATGGACTAAGAAAAGGAAATGCCGCGAAAAAGAAAAAAAACCAAAACAAAAGACGAGGCGCAAAAGAAAAAAAAAATAAAAGGAAATTCCGTTGTTCCGAAATTGAACTTCAATTTCAATGAATGACGCAACAGAGGGAAAATGGGAAAATGTGGAAGCGAGGGAAATTGGCGGGTGGCGGTGGAGTAGTGGCAAATGCGTTAATTCCATTTTCTTAATTAAATGCACAAACAAAATCACGGAAATGAAAAATAAAATCCAAGTCTTTTACACTCAATGATTTGTTTTCATTAAAACAAGAAATTCTCATTAACAATGGCAATGACAGCGAACAGAGAACGGACTGTGGGGGTGTGGCCTTGGGGGGGTGATGGGCGGTGGGGTGTCGAGGGGGTGGTTGGGTCGGTTGGTTGGGGGGTGTAACCGCGGATGGGCGACAGCGGAGGCAAAATTCACAAAGATTGCCTCGCTTCTTCTTGTCCATTGTCCTGCTTATCGCTGCTGCGTTTATTGTTTTTATTTTTTGGTACACTGAAAATTTAACAAGAGAAGACCCTATAGTCTAAAATGAGTGCGAGAGAGACGGAGATGTTCATGCTGAAAATAGGCTGTTTCCTAGATTTCATATAACTTTTGATTACATAACCAGATTTAAATTTTTTTAACTGTTATTTTAGCTTTTTCGTAAGCTACAAATACCCTTTAAACGTTTATTAGAAAGTATAAGTGTATTTAAACAAAAAAATATTTAGTTGTAACTTTTTTTCTTTTGTGTAATTTTTGTTGTTGCCCCAAAAGCGCGCCATATTTTAATTGCCAGAATTTGTCGTTGGCGCAGCTGCTTCTTCTGGCCTGGTCCTTTGGCTGGCCTTAGTTATTATCCTTATTGTTGTTGCCAGGACCCCGTCCCAAAAAAATAGCCCCCCTCGCCTTATTCGCATTTTAACCCCACCCTTGTTTTTGGCGAAAGCGTCAGAATTTATGACATACTTTTCAGCGCAATTGTTGGCGCGATTTACGCGCCTCTGCAACCCCCCGCCTTACTTTCTCCCGGCACCCCGCCCCCTTTCTTCCGTCACAGTTGGCTGTTCTGGTGGGAGGGTCACTGGGCTCTTCCACTTTTCCACCATAACAATTAGCTCTTTGGCAGCTGCCGAGTCAATCAATAAAATCACAGGAATTTTCACCATTTGCCATAGCCTTTATTTCGGGGCCTCCTTAATGGTAGTTGGCCGAATTCTAAACGTAAGAAGTCGAAGAATTACAAAAAAAAACTTGAAAAGTACTAATTACGTCCGTGCAAGAATAAAGAACCAAGGTTATATAGTTATACGAGTATGGCAATGATTTAACTTTTAACGGATTTAAGCCCTAGGATTTTCTTTAATTTGCAAACTTCAAGGATATTGGCGTATTTATTGTTTTTAGTTTTTCTTATAAGAATTAATTCAACACCTAACAGATTTCAATGTTAATTTTGAATAATAAATTTTTTATGGATTGAGCAATGCAGTTTTTTGTAATGTTTATAACAAGTATAAATATGGTTGAAGTATACTCAAAATAAACTAAAGAACTAAACAGAATTAAGTGGGTTATTGGAGAGAGCAAAAGCAAACCTACAACCAGTAATAGTTTACGTATTACTATAAGCAAAAAAGTATGCTATATATAGAAAAAATCTAAACTTTTAACTAAGTTAATGTACAGACTGGCCCCAAATATGTTTAAAAGTATTTTAACTATTTAGTATTAAAATCCATGGTACGAATTTTTTAAGTTTTGAATTCAAATAATGTTAAATGGATAGTTAGGTAGGTAATCCCCTCACTCAACGAGCGATCACGGCGATTGTTTTTCAATTGTCAAATTTTTAAGCTTTAATTCCATCACCCCAGCTGCATCTCCCTGTCGCACTCTCTCCTTCTCTTTCTAGCTTCCTTCTCCTTTTCTACTTTTTCCTCATTCCTTTTACCCTTTCCACAGTGCAATTTGCACTCAACCACTGCAGAAAAGAAATGGCAGGAAAAAAGTAAAAAAAAAAAAAGAAAGGAGGACTGTGGACGAACTGAAAAAGTACCGCTAATCGTACAAAATGGCGACCAACACGCCCGGCAAGAAAGGAGTGGGAAAAGAAGAGAGAGAGAGCGAAAGAGATGGAGTGAAGAAAGAGGGGCCGCCAGAGCGAGATGCCTAGCATCATTTTTTCGCATTCCATTTCCCTCGTTTTTGTAGCTTTCTTTTTTATGCCGCTACTTTGCTGCCGACGTCGCTGCCACTACGTTGGCTTTTCCTCTTTCCACTGATTTTTCCTCCTTTTTTTCCACTACAGCTTTTTGTGCATTTTCCGGTTCTCGCATTTTCCCGTTGCCCTGGCAATGGACCCGCCTTCTTTTTCTGGCCTCGCCTATCGAAATGCTGGAGCTTTTGGGCCATTCGCCTGCAGCCTGCAGTCCAGAAAGAGAGGGGTGCATGCCCGCAGAAAGAGACGGCAACTGCGTCTGCACTTCGCACTCTCTCTCGCACGATGCGCCTGCAGCTCTGCGTCTCTCGCTGGCTTTGGGGGCAGCTCTCTCTCCTTCTCTGTCTGTCTCCCTCTCTGCTCGGCTGCACTTCTCCATTTCTCCACCTCACACTTTCGTCCTCTTTCTCTTTTGCATTTTATTTTGCACTTGTGTATGTGTGTGTGTGTGGGCATGCCATTTTTTGTTGTTAGTTTATTTGATGCTTTTGTTGCGCTTTGCCTGGCTTTAAATTTGATTTCCTCTGCAGCATTTAGTGCCCCCCGCACCCTGCACCCTCCCACACTCACACGTGCACATGGAAAAACGCACCTATGTGTGGTGCATATGTATGTGAAAGTGCACTGCGAGAAAAGAATTTGCAATAATTATATTTTAAGTATTTTCGGAGCCTTCGATTTAGTTCGAGATTTCAGTACGTCATACATCCATTTCCACATTTAAAGCAAATATTTCTAAGTCCACACTGCGTATGCGTAATATTTTAACATTTAGAACATTACATTTATAAAATGTAATTTTAATTGGTCATTAAATATAACGGCATATGTATGTATTTATAATAAAATATCTAATTGATATATCAAATGTAATAGTTATGATAACATTGCGTATACGTAATATTCCTAATGATTTTAATTTTAGAACACTAAATTACATATCTTGGGATCGAATTACTACGTATGCGCAACATATCTAGTTTTTTTGTTGTGCTTATATTTATTTAAACGTTGATTAGCCACTTAATTTCTATAAATCGCATGGAAATAACAAAAAAACTAACATGAAACATAAAAGAAATAGGAAAGTTTGACAAATTTATAACAGAGACAGTTCTACATTATTGTCTCATATCTAGTATGGCTTTAAGAATTTGTAAGCCCCAAATTATTTCTTTTGAGATTGAACAATAAAATATTTCGAAATATCAGTAAAACATAAGATAACACAGAACAGAGCTTCAAAATATTATTATGAATTTTTTTTTTGTTTTTAACTACAACTTTTTAGAACTTCCTTAACTTTAATATTAATATTAATGTCTAGGTTTGATATGCTTATTTAATTTACATTTTAATTATTTATTAATTTACACACTTTTAGCCTAGGCCTCCCAATAATTTATGTAACATTTTCTTATATTTTCCCCAGACACTTTCCTCTCAGTGCCCCTTGTATCTATGCCAGTGCTCAATTAGGCCCTGCCTCTCGACCTCCTCCTGTGGCAGGATAAATAATTTGCAACTCATTTCGTAGATGGTTTTTATGAATTGCCGTGCAATTTTTAATGAAATTTATCGCGCTTATCTGGGCGCATTAATCAAAACCACTGGAATGGGCATTATCAGAGCCGCGACCTCCAACAATGCCCAACAATGGCAGAACAAGCGGCGCGGAGATGTGCTTGGCTATGGAGTACATCCGGAACAGACTGTTGCTCGCCCCTGACGGAGGTCGCTAATTTAAACCAAATGAATTGGCACATTTTTCACTTTTGCCACCGCCTCCCCTGCCCCCGTAACGGCGCGAAGAACCCAAATGAGCAGCGGGAATCTGTGGCCAAAAATCTGAACCCAAAATCCGAATCCAAAACTGAAATATAACCTCAACCTGAACCCCAACCTGAAGGAGCGTCAGACAATGCGCCGTAGTCACTTAATCCATACCAGGGGCGATAAAAATCTCGAAAATCCAACTTAAGTGTTTGGTAATTTATCTGGCCCCCCGAACTTGCTGTTTTCTTTCGGTGTAGCCTAGCATAAGCGACATTTTTTTTCTCGTATTTTTTCAACGTTTAAGCGCTCAGGGATCCCATTCCTTCAGTCGTCAGTCATCGCACATCGCACACCGCGGGTCGCCACATGCCCTGCCCTCCACCCTCCACCGCCAGAACCACAAATAAACCACCCGAAAGCACTTCCCCAACCACTTGGCACCACACAGCCACTTCCGGTGGCATCAGCTCGTTGTCAGTCATTTTGAGTTTGGCTTTCGATGAAATGATAAATGATGAAAAATGTTGCCAAAGATTTAAAATTATCCCAGAGAGCAGAGTCAACAGCAAATCAGGGGGTTCTGGTGCTACCCGGCTACGTTTTTGGTCCTTGAAAGTGAGCTTGCAAATACAGAAATGAGATAATGCCATCCCCTAGAAATCCCATTCCACATTCGCTGGTAAATTGCAAGCAGCTGAGACAGAATTGCCAAATTACCAGGGACAACGGCAGAGATTGAAAGGCTAAAGCTGGCCAGAAAGGTGTTAAGTTGGAGGTGAAATTACCCTCAAAGATTAAAAAAAAATGTAGAAAATTCGAAAAGAAATTAAAAAAAAAATAGTGGCACCAAAAATGGAACTTTGCACTTTTTCATTACCAAGTTTACATAAAAATGATAAAAAATATACACTACTTAATTTTAAAAATGTACCTTTTCATATAATATGTATATCATCTTAATTAAACAGCGATAGAGATACATCTTATAAGTAAGCCCTGTTATAGACGTGCCTCGGTCATGTTGTATAATCCCATTAATGCTCTTAATGACTTCTTTTCTCTGGAAATCTATTAAAATGTTAAAAAATGTTTGTGAAACTATTTGGCGCAGCTCCCCGTTTATATTTCATATTTCCAACACCCTCATCTCACCGGACTGCACTCGCTGAATGGAGTTTGGAGTCGCTCATTGTTTGCACGCATTTGCTGGACTGAAGTGAACGCAGAGTGGAGTGGAGTGGACAGAGGATCCTGATCCCTGTTGGTCCTGATGGCCAGCAACCCTTGCCTTCCCTGTGCAGCACAACATCCCCTAACCGAGCGCCCAGCCATGCCCCCAATATGATTTCAACAGTTTTTCAATTGAGCAAACTGAACGCAAATGAGAAAATTGCTTTCTTATAGTTTTTGCTCGCTGGATGGCTGGCGAGCAGCACTGAGAGAAATTTTATGTGATTTCATACCAAGAGTTAAACTTAATATTTGTTCCATTCCTGCAAATGTGATTTTTGTATAATTTTGATAAGATAATTTGTACTATATATTTTTTGAGGACTTATCTATCTTCTATTTAGAAATAATTATTTATAAAAAAAAAGTTGTAACGCTGTAATAAAAAGGTGAAGAGTTCAAATCAATTTTTTTCATTAGTTTTGATATGTCCTATGAAGGCCAATATGTGCTAAGGAAAGTTCCAGGGACTTCCAAATATATAATACCCATATAATAAAAGTAAATTCTTGATAGTTTATTTTAAAAATTCTCAACTATAAGTTTTTCTTTGTTTTCAATTTTTTTTTTAAATTCACGACCTATCCTAGACGTATGAAAAATATTTCATCATCAGTCTCCTGTTTGAATACCTTTTCTTCCTGTGTACCAAAAATGTTCAGCCAACTCGGGAACTAACTGTCGAATCAGTCGAATCCATCCAGCCACCCCCTCGGGCGGCCAACATTGTGTGTGTCTGTGTGGGGGGCAGAGTGTAGGGTTGGTGCAGGAGGGAATTCGAAGTTTTAAATAGCCATTAGCGAAAACGCTTATTAAAAATTTACATTTCATTCCACTTTACAGCTGAGCGAGCCAGAAGATGAGTTCAGTTCTCGGGAAAATTCAATTCCACACCAGGCAGCGTCTAAAATCCAGAAAGACCATCCTCATTCCACCCACCCTGCCCCCCGGTCCAGCCCCACTCTACCCCCAAGCCCGAATGTCCTTCGGCCTGCAGGTCCGCCCACTTCCTGCCGCTGATGGGGTTAAAATTTCTGTTGTTGGATCTTTAGGTGTTCATGCCAAGTTAATTTAATAATAAAACTGAAATTTAATTCATTTGCGGATAGGCCAAGCCAAGTCCGGTCCATTTTCGAGAGTTGAGTGGGCCGTGGAGCAGAGTAAAACTCCTGAGGGATAAACCCGACGAGCCCAACCCAGCCAAACTCGAACCCAATCTAAATTGGCGCCTCAGCTTCAGTCTCGGCGTCTTTTCACTCGTTTTTAATAATATTTTCCAGTTATCTGACCTTTTTCTTCTCGCTAACTGTTGGCCAGCGCTGAAAACTGGCTACATTTTCAATTGCCAGCGGCCAAATGGTGGAAAGAAAGGGCTAAATGAACGGTGGGATGGCAAAGTAAAGACTCCATTCAGGCACTTGGGGAAAGAATCTGATGAAATGATTAAATATTTCTCACAAACTGAGAAGAAGTGGCCTATAGAATGGTAATTTAAATGTTGCCTAAAAATAAAGCTGGTTTTCTTATAAATTTATTGAAAAATAAAGTAAAATCCCTTACAAAGGTGTCTAAAAGTAGGCAATAACATAATAAGGCAAAAATGATATTTAGTGCTTTTTATAGCCTACTTTTAGGCCTTTAAATCACCTTAGTTTCGAACCTTTAATATACTGCTTTTTAAGTTATCCTAAATACTTTGTACTATAAAATAATCATGTTGTATGGTTTTTCTCTGTGTATCTTGTTTAATTGGAAGCCGAATAAGCTCTTTAAAGGGCCAACAACTAACGGTGGGATACACTTAAGATCGCTTTAAGCGGACCTCAACGTAGCACGCCCCTTTTCGCCTGTCTCCCTGCATAAATTTCGGGGCTCGGAGCACTTGCAGCCAAATTGAATTGCGTAAAACTAACCGCCGAATGCGCGCCGCACAATTAAGGTTGAGGTTTTATAGCCGCGCTGCTGTCGATGGGCGAAATACCCATTCCAATTTGCCCGTAAAGTCTCCGAAATATCCCCGAACGCCCTGCCTTTCGGGGATCTGCGGGTGGCAGCTGTCAGTGCGTTAGTCAGTCGCTGTCAGCTCTCGGTTCCCCGGCTCCGTTTCGGTTTGCTTTGGTTTGGTTACGTTTGCTGGCGGGGACAACACAACATCCCATCCCACACCACGAGTAACTCTCGAATGGCAAAAAACATATATATAAGCATATTCACCTTGTGTGCATGCTAGCCCGATCGGTGAGCAGCCAAATAAGATTCCAAATGCAGGGGCATAAAACATATTCTGCCCCAAAATATTACACACACAACCGCATTGGGGGAAAGGGCAAAGGTGAGTTAGTTAGCTGAAGCACACGTATGCAAAATGCACACGAAAACAAATGCCATTTAGTTGGTGAGATGGGAACTCGAAGAATGAATACCTAGGAATTTTAAGGTCCCAAAATAACAGGGTATAATATTTTAATATATAAGAAATTCCCAGAAAGTATCTTTACTCGTAGAGGCACGCAGATTCTAGAAGTTCTTGCGCATATTTATTAGTACATAATTATTTATTATTATATAGTTATTAACATATTAAAAAAAGAAAATGATTTTTAGAAACGCTATTTCCTGAACTTTAAATTTTAAACCTACAAAACCCAAACTATTTTAATAAAATTATAGTTTTTTGCCAACCAAAAGTCGATCCGCGATACCCCAGGGAGTTGCCTGGATGGATTTTAAAAAGCCACAGCAACTAGCAGGAGCGCCAGGACAACGACCAGGACATCGAAAGCAGGTGGAGGGAGTGGCAGGAGGGCAGGCAGCGTTGCAAACGCTTTTTGGCCGCACAACAAAATTTGATTTGTATTTCTGTGGTTTACCTTTGCCCCCGCCTCGTCTCGCCGCATTTACCATTCACCATTTTCCATTTCCATTTTTCGTGAGGATTGCGGAATGGGGTTTCGGGCTGGGCATAGTGGTGTCAGTAGTGTCAGTGGCACCTGGACGCGGCTGCTGTCGTAGATGCTGAGGTTAAAATGTAAAATGCACAGAATGGATTGTGCGGCTAACCGGAACAATTAAGGAATTTTCCCCGGACCCGGGCCCCAAACCCATTCCCATTCCCAAAATCCAAACTGTCCTCACGGAGCTGCAGTTACCAAATTACAAATGCCACATGGAACTGTCTGCCCCATTTGTCCAACCCCCGTAGTACCCATTCTATCTAACATCTGGGGCTCCTCAAAAATGATTAAGTAGATTGCAATGACTAAATTCTGGCCAAGAAGACGACAGGCTGATGACACGGCAACAGGACAGCGAAGACGTTCAAGGCGATAAAGTGGAAAATACACAGAGAAGCATGCAATGTGTTTAAAATATTGAAAAGATCTTATGGCAATGACAAAAATCAAGATTTTAACTTTTTTGATATTGCGCGATTTGAAATCACTCATAAAAGTGTCGAAAAGTATGCAACGTTTTCTGTAAAAAACGATTTTTTGTTGCAAAGTTTTAGACACTCTTATAAGATATTTAATTTGTTCATTTTTGTTAAATTAATTTTTAATGCTAAACAAAAAAACTTTAACGATATTATTCAAATAGGATAAAGTATTTTACGATGGACAACGGTCAATATTAAAATGCATTTTTGATTTATGTAGGCCCCAAGTTATGATTTCGATTTTATAAAAACCTATTTGTCCCTATTTTTTACCGTGTAAGGGGCTGAATACATTGTCCTGTTGGCTTTTGTTTCTTGGCCAAATATGTCTTGCATACGAAATTTCCATAAGCCAGGCGATATGGCTTCTACACTTTCGCCTCGGCCATTTCATCGATATTAGTCAGTGGCTCCTGGAGAACCGAACTGCAACTACGGTAATTTTTGGGGGCGGGCGATGGGTGGAGTCCGTGGCCCGGACTTTTACGTGTCTACCTCAACGTTGACGTCGGCACGGAAATAATTGAAAATACGTGTTTGGGTTTTTGCGGACAGCGGCATTTGCTTGCCAACAAAAACAACAAGGAGTGGACCGAGCGACCTGGCTAAAAAGGACCGCCGCTCCCAACCGATTGCCATCCGCTTTGGGCCAGAAGCGACTTGGCCACATTTCTGTTTGACAAATTTCACTTCAGCCACGGCCCGGGCATAATAAATTTTGTAATTTCTTCAAATGAATTTTGAAAATCAACAAAATAGCATAAGGCTTTTGCGGACGGAAAAAGTGGAGGTTGAGGATGATGATGATGATGATGATGGTGGGTTAGTATCCCCATTATCAAAATGAGCCAACCATTTGTGACTGCCAGACTAAAAAAGGGGCAGCCCGCCACATTTTCTTTGGAAATTGAAACTTTTGATGAGAAATCCAAAACAATCGATGGAAAATTGAGCTGTAGAGGGATATTAATGGGTCTTACCCCATGAATCAAACGGCAAACAAAAGGTATTGTTAATGCAAATTATAGCCAAACAATACTTAGTTTATTGCATAGTACAGTTGAAATTAAGTGCCCAAAATTGCTAGTTAACTCTGTTGTTTATCCCTTAAGGTGAGTTGTGTTTCGAAAATAGTTGTCCGTTTATTGACATTCCATTAAAGATTTTTCAACAACTCTTTTGGATTTACATTTTTTTCTAACAACCAATAAGTTTTTGAACACAGTCCTAGACTTTCATACCATGCTTTAATAATATTACATTTTTTGTATTTTAATTGTTTAATTAATCACTGTGTTTTTCCTTAAAGTCATTGACTCATTTGGCTTAAAGACACGGCCCATCGAATTGCGGCAAAAAATGTAATTACCACAGAAGCGACGGAAAAAATCGAGAGACCAGAGCAGGGGAAAACTCTTTTTGGATGGAAATTAGCCGGCAGAGAAAATCAATTAGCTGCCTACGAAAAAATGCACATAGAAATAAAAATAGCAAGATAAACAAAGGGCCCTGGATTTCCAGCTGATGGGATGGGCTTTTCAATGTGGCCCGGGCTCTTAAATCAATAAATCATCTGCAAGCAAATTAGTTGGGTGACGGTTGTGGGTGGACGAATAAAAAAAGCAGAGAGGAGAAGGGAAAAAGGGGTGGTGGGTCAAAAGACCGACCATTAGTCTTGCTTGGACACGGCTCGACCCAAGTTGTCCTTGCCAGCTCTCTTACCCTCAAGACTTGTATTCTTTTGCCGGCCGAATCGCAGGCTAAAACCACGTGATTGGCTTTTAGAAAATAGATCCAATCGCCTCCCTCTTCTACCGGGAACGGCCAGGCCAAATGAAAACCATTATATTCATGCGCAACAAAAGCTGAGTTCCTTCGGCGAAGGACGAAGGACGAACATAAAAAATTCATTAAAAGTAATAAACTAATTCCATTCGATCCTATTAAAAATCATTTTCGAATTAAGGATATTTGCATATCCTTAATAAAGTTTTACCGGACACAAAAGCCGATTGCTGGACGGGGGGAGCGGCGGAAGGACGAGTGCCGGGTCCTTTGTGACATTTTGCTCAGACAAGTGGATGAGCCCAGTGCCTTTCGCCCCACCTGCCTGCCATCATCATCAGCGCCTTTGGTGGTTGATGCCCCTGCTGATGAGCCCAAGGACTCCCAGGACTCTAAGGGAAAATCCTGTTTTTATTTGTTTGTTTACCGTCCGCAAAATGAACGTCAGATGAGGGGGTTTTCTATATTTAAATTTTATCACAAGGACCCCTGATTGCCTTCGGATTTGCTGGCCGAGGACACTTTTTAGCTCACAGCTGCCAGGACTCATCAATCAGCTGCAGACTAATTACATAATCTCCTCTTGATTATGTGGATGCTGCTGCTGTTGTTGTCCTTTGGTGGGGCAAATGGAACTTGTTGAGTGAAGCATGGCGCAAAACGTCGCAGGACATCAGTAGCAGCCACAAAAGCTGAAAGGAAAAACCTTTGCTTTTCCAGCTAATCTTTGCTGCTGCTTAGCATGTGGAAAGCGAATGAAAATGGGGTGCAAATAAAATCAGGCTTGCTTCTGCGAAGGGATTTAAGGTTTGTCATTCATTAGTGACCTAATTTGGGGTTCAGCAATTATATTAAAAAATAAAGTAGGTATATTAAAATATGGATCTTAAAAGTCGTTAGTGGCTCAAAAACATTTCCAAAAGAAATATAAGTTTCGGCTTAAGAATAAATGCTTGCATACTTTTAGACACCCGTTTAAAGGGTTCCAAAATATTTTATATTAGATTTATATTTATGATAAGCCGTTAATTTTTACAAGTTGTGTGGTTTTAATGTAAAATCTCTATCTCACCTACAAAGATGTTTTAGAAAAATAAATGTCAGTTGGCAATTAATGGTGGCATACTTTTAGGCACATTTTTAAAAGATTTCAAAAAATTAAACAAGTTTTTTTTTTTTTTTTTTTTTATACATAATCAAACGGGTAAGTTTACAAATCATGTGCGGTTTTAAGGTTTATAAGTTCGAAATATATTTTTGCATACTTTTAGACACTTTAACGAGATTTTCAAATTCAATTTTTAATTTTTCCTGGCGACTGGAGCACCAACATACTATCCAAGCGCAGTAAATCGAAGACCATCCTGTTTAGACTTTGCAATTTATCGCAACATTCCACACGACAAGCTAAGCATCAGAGACAGCTGGGACCTTGAATCGGACCACCTATCTCTCATCACTACATTAAAAACAGAAGCCATACAATGCACTCAACGTAGACAACTTCTTAGCAAACACACAAATGTAGCTGTTTTCAAGGAAGAACTATGTAGATCGATACGCCTTAACATTGAGCTCAACTCTGCTGCTGAGATTGACGACGCTGTAGACCTCTTCACTACCAACGTGACAAATGCGGCGAGGAGTGCAAACGTGTACACTGCAAACAATCATGGCAGAGCCCTCATACGCCACTCGAATAGAATTGACCCAAACATTGCAGAGATTCTAGTCCGTAAGAGAGCACTGAGAAGACGTTATATTCGAACGCACAGTCCTGAGGATAAAGCTCAATGGCATAGATGCGCCAGAGAGCTTCACGTTGCCATGGCTGAATTGAAAAATGCGCAATTCGAACATATGCTGACCAATATGGACTATTCTAATGATTCCATTTTTAATATGTGGTCCTTTACCAAAAAAGTAAAAAGAATGCCACAGAAAGTTACGCCTCTGAAGAACAGCAATGGTAACTGGTGTCGCTCCTTAGAAGAGCAAGTACAAACATTTGCGGAACACCTTGGCGACAGATTCACTGCGTTTAATTTCGCATCCGAGGAGGATATCAACAGAATAAACGAAATACTACAGCGCCCTTTCCAGATGCCACCTCCAATAAGACATATCCGTCTGGAAGAAGTCTCAAACATGATACGTACCCTCAAAAGTCGAAAGGCGCCAGGTCATGACCTAATAAGCAACGCAGTACTTAAAATCCTTCCCAAGAGAGCACTATTACTTATCACATTGATATTCAATGCGATACTTAGAGTGCAATACTTTCCCAAAAAATGGAAGAGTGCTAGAATCAGTATGATTCTAAAGCCAGGGAAACCGGAACAGGATCCATGCTCCTACCGGCCTATCAGCCTCCTGCCCTCTTTATCGAAGGTAATGGAAAGGCTGATAGCTTCCCGACTTATAATACACCTAGAAGACAATGATACTATCCCAATGCACCAATTCGGATTCAGAGCCGGCCACAGTACGATTGAGCAATTGCACCGTGTAGTCAATCACATCCTGAAGGCCTACGACAATAAAGAATACTGCAACGGCATCTTTCTTGACATACAACAGGCATTTGATAGAGTTTGGATCCCGGGACTACTAGCCAAAGTCAAAACAGCGCTGCCAGCCAACCTGTTTGAGCTCATCAGATCGTTTCTCACAAACAGAGATTTTTGCGTCCAGTCCAGAGACGCAATCTCTGCAAATGTTGCCATTACAGCTGGCGTTCCCCAAGGAAGCGTCTTAGGACCGCTACTGTACTCCATCTTTACAGCAGACATCCCCAAGCCAAGCTATGAAGAAATGACCTACGACAACAGCAAAATGCTGCTGGCCAGCTTCGCTGACGACGTCTGCTTTCTCAGCTCCTCGAACAGTGAGACCGAGTCTTCACAAACGCTGCAAACCTACCTCAACGAATTCGAGAAATGGGCCACGGCGAACAATATCAAAATCAACGAAAGCAAATGCGTAAACGTTTGCTTTACGTTACGCCGAAAAACAACTCCGGTGGTCCACATTAATAATGTGGACATAGAGCAAGCGACTAAGGCGAAATACCTAGGCCTCACACTGGACAAACGCCTAACCTTCCGAGAACATATTGCCAGAGTCGTCAAAATGTGCAACCTAAAGCGGAACCAATTATTCTGGATGCTAAACAAGAAAAGCAAACTATCTCTAAGATGCAAGCGGCACATTTATCAACAAATCATCGCACCAACTTGGAGATATGGAATCCAAATTTGGGGAGTGGCGGCTGCGTCCCACCGAAAACGTTTCCAAACCGTCCAGAACAAAACATTAAGACAAATCACTGGCTGTGAGTGGTTCGTTAGCGGCCAAACGCTTCACAATGACCTAAACCTGAGTCTTGTTGAAGACCAAATATCGTTCTTCTCAAGCAGGTACAACGACCGTCTAACTGCCCACCGTAATCGTCTAGCCCGGAGATTACAGGGGGCTATCCCAATTCGCAGGCTCAAAAGAAGACATTTTGGGCTGCTCCTAAGAGACTAATATGAATATATTATTTACTTGAAACTAGTCGTAATTTGATCTACTCCTATATACCAAGTTGAAAACTAATTATAATTTATAATTAAGAGATTATTTACTTAAGAAAACATTTAGGTTAAAGGCTTTAATTAGATCTGTTCCTGGATTATATTAAATAAAGATGTTAATTAAAAAAAAAAAAAAAAAAATTTTTAATTTGATTTCCAGTAAGGTCTTAGTTCTTACTAAAGCATTAATTAAATTTATTACATTCCTTTATTATTTAGTTGTTTTTATCAACATTTTCCCCCTAAAATATATGCATTTAAAAACTAACATTACCATTTCTATATCTCCAGCCCAGTAGAAAACTTTAATACTCTGAAATATCCGAGCCGTTTCGGATGAAAGTTGCCGATGGTGAAAGTTGGATGGGTTCGGTGGCTATAATGCCTCTGGTGGCCTTGATCCGTGTACCAAAGCAAAGTTTCCGCCTTTCCCATGGATTTGTTTTTGCTACGCATTTAATGAGCTGCTGCAACAACAACAACAGCGATAACAACAAGTCGAAGAAGAACAACAACAAAACTTCGAAATGACCTTGACACTGGGAAAAGTAACTGTAAAAGAAAAATCCCAAAGAACTTTGCGTATGGCGGCCAGCAACTAAACTTTAAGGCGTGCCAAAAACCCCTGCCATACCGCCCGCCGTCCGCCGCCACGCCCCCTCCGTCGTAACTTCTGAGTGACTCACTCGTTTGGTGGGAAAGAAAGAGAGAGAGAGACTGCGAAAGTGCGAGCGAGATGGCGGACCGGGCGGAAACTTTGTTCTAAAGTTGGGCAAGAAAAAATTAAACTTACGCCAGTTTTAAGCAAAATTTTATACAATATAACTAAAAGTGCCGACGAAGTCGCGTAGAGCATTGAACTTTGACCCAAAACTTTTGCTAGCCGCAAAAAAAGTTCCGAAAAACTTCCCTAAACAGGACTTTCTCGATATAACTTATCCATACCATGTAAAGATTCGTCTTACAAATGGAATAAATTAAAGATTTCGTTAGAATAGGTTTGGTTTTAAAGATTTTAGGATAATTTAAAAATAATCTTAAGAACGGTTTGGTAATGGAAAAAGAGCTTTGAAAACAAATTATAATTCCAATACCGTTTTTTGGAATGAATCCATCGGTCTCTTAAGTTTTAAACAAATATTGTTGTAAACTCTTGGACACCTGTTAAAGACCATTTTTTTTTTGCATGCAATTACATCATTTGATCGCAGTTTAGCTAAATCAAAGCGTAACCAAGACGTAAAAATTTCGATTTTTTGCCTAAAATTATCATTTTTTGGTGGTTTTTCGGTCGTAGCTTGGCCAAGTCAAGGCGCACACCGATTGTCTCAAGCTGCTGGCGACTTCCGCTATTAATCCTAATAATTTTAAGAAAAATTTATTTATTGAGAAAATTTTTGATTTTTTGTAAGAATTTTTTAAAATTTGATTTTTTCCAAAAATGCTCTTTTTTTGGTGGTTTTCGTAGATTGTTCGTAGATTGGTCAAATCAAGGCGTACACCTAAAGGACCGACTGTTTCAAGCTTCTGGCGACTTCCTTATCGATAATAATAATTTTTAGAAAAATTATTTTTTGAGAAAATTTTGGATATTTTGCAAGGGGGTGCATCAGGATTTTTTGGGATTAAGATTCAGATGGCCTGAATAAATTGGGACAGAAATTCTAGCTTTGACTAATTTTTCAGAGGGAAAAGAGCTTACAGTTACATGGGCCTTTTTTTAAGAATATAGTATTGCCTACTTTTAGACACCTTTAAAAATACTTTCTAAGGACAGCCATGTTATAAGTTTTAATAAATACTTAGCTATTTAGTTGATTTAAAGCAATACCGCCTGCCTCCGGTTAAGACATTTCATTAACCCCAAAACCACTGCCATAGTGGTAAAAGTGAAAGGCTTAAATTGTTCTCGGCTCTTCCTCCTCCCTCCCGCTTGCCGGCCATCTTTTTCTTATCCCAGTTTCGCTTCCCCGTCGACTGCAAACTTTGTGCTGAGACAAAAGTTTCGTCTGGGACTCCCCGGTATACTTACTATAAACTTTTCCCCCGCCATTCCATTCCAATCCGTATCGCAGCGTTCCATTTCCCAGGGTTCCCACTCGCCTGGCACCGAATTCGAGTTCAAAACCGAACCTAACCCAAGCCAACAGCTGTTCGGCGATAAGGAAAACCGCCGATCAGCTGATTTCCATTCTGTTCGCTTTAAAAACTTAAGCACACTCCGTTGGTTTCCCCATATTATTATTAGGCCGAACCGTCGCCAAAGTTCCCAACAACAAGAACAAACTTTTGACAATACCTAATTGCAAACTTTTTGATATCGCAGGGGTTTGGGGGAGTGCTCTCAGGGGCTGTGGCGCTTTAAAGAGTTGCGTGGCCCATTTTTTTGTTTTTGTCCTTATTTTGATTCTATGCTTGGCTTAGACGCCGCCGCCGCCGCGAACGAAACAAGAACAGCAACAAAAATGATAACATTTAGTGCGTCGCAAAAGTTTCGCCACACTTTTTGTTTCTTGTTTTTTTTTTCTATATATACTTTTTTTAAAACTTCTTCAACGGCGGCGGCGACGGCGGTGGCAATGGTTTTATAGACCTCAGAAGTTTTGTGTTTGTGTTTTTGAAAAGTTGCTCAATGTGCCTCAAACTCAGCGCGGGCCAAAAACTCCTGAAAGTGGGCGCCTAAAGATAAGGAGGCGTGGGCCAGGGAAAGGGGTTTCCCCGGGTGGAAAACCTAAAAAATCAATAAAAGTCGTCGACTTTTCGGAAAGTGCGTAAACGGAGGGCCTTGAGAAGTGTAGCCTGAAATTAAAGCGTTATTTTAATTTGATGTTGGCCAGAGTTAATGAATCGACAATTTGCGGAATATTAGGGTAATAATTCACAGCACTTTTGTATACCGATAAAAATGTATGGGCTTTTTATCAATTTTTTTTTGTTTTGTTAGTTTAGATGGACTTAGTAAATTTAAATATTACTTGCAGAGCCAAAATGTATCATAAAATGTCCATAAATTACACTTACAATTATTTTTCATTTCTGTTTCCACAATATAAATATTTAAGAATATTATTCCTACAAATGTAGAAAAAAAATACTGAAGAATAAATGACAAGTGTCTGGGGATTTCAAGAGCTCCATATAGAAGTATACAATGTCAAGCACCATTTTTCCCATTGGAAACGGTTGTCCGAACTTCTTTCGACCACTGTTCCAGGTAATATTTGAACCCGCTAGCCACCATGCATTATTGAACACGTTGGTAAAGTGAATTCCCGGAAACTTCGCAGTGAAATGATATTTCGTGTATTCCCAGACTACAGATTCCGTTTCCATTTCCCGGCTGATCAATCACTTGATTGCAATTTCCCCATACACACTCCCGAGAAAAATCGTACATGTGTGCCTTGTGCACCCTCGAAGAACAAAAAAAAAAACGAAAAATACCCCAAAAACCATTGTCACATACATACATGGATTGGAAGTCCCAGGGAAACGACAAGGACTCGCCACTTAGCGACTAAAGCCGCTATGACAGCCTGTGGCTTGGCTTATATTTCATTCATGATGCCACCGCCGAATCGCCAAAACTCCCAGCCCAACCGACAATTTTCAATAATTTACAAGGCTCCAAGGGGAGCTGCTCGGGATAAAAATCCGGTGCCATGTCAGCAGTAGCTGACTGAGACTGTAAAAAAGAATGACAAATGATCGTGCAAGCATTTGGCAAATCCACGATTTCCATAATGAGGGGCACACGCGCACGCAGATAAATATTATGGCATAAAACACTTTGGCGGCGAAGGAAAACAAAAGCGAGGACGCCACTTGGCGCATTATTTCATGAGGTCGTTACAGTCAACGCGTTCCGGTTTCCACCCGCCCCCAGAAAAAACACCTCCACGAAATGGACTTACTCCAAACGTATAAATAACAACAGACGACCGACTCCAGACGAGGGCACTTGGAAAAAATTGTAATAATAATATATTACAAAATAGGTCGAGACCTGAGAACTAGGAAAGTTAAGAAAGACATGTAAAATTAAGAACCAATTTTTAAGCATACTTTTATGCACATTTCCTAAAAATTACTTATAAAAACAATAGATTTAGGGTCATTTTCAATTGCCTGAGAATAAATAAATAAAACTTTGTAAAACAAAAGTTTAAATACAATGAAATATATAAAGAAACAAAATTACCAACAAGTGTCTGAAAGTATGCTACAATATACCTATATGACGAAAGGGTAGGTGGCGCAAGATGACCGCTGTTTTAAGAAAGAGATTTTAGTTCACCGACGATTATTGAAGGGTAGTATATCCTAATAAAATACATTTTACATATATTATATGAAAGTGTTTAAAAGTATGCAATGAAAACTTGCAGTTTTCTAAGGATAAATGCAGAAAGAAAATATCAATATACACCCCCTAAAATGATAATTTTACCCTATGTTATAGTTTTTTTATAATATTTATACCCACTGTCTTTTTCAGTGTAAAGTCAAAGGAAGCGAACTGCGTAAATAATGCCACCTGTGCTGTGCCTTCGATGTGGATCCGAATGTGAGGCTGGCTGGAGTGGGTTCGGGATGGCAGGGCGAAACTGGGTGGAGTGACGGAGTGGAGCTCTCGTTTGGCACAACCGCTTGACAAAATTATGACTTCACTTACAAGAAAACATTAAAGTTTAACATTAAATGGCATGTCATTTGGGACGAAGCACGGCGAAACAGGACGAAACTCCGCCGGCACACATGACTAACGGCATGTCAGGACCACATGCGAATTCATGCGGTTATGTCCTTCCCCCTTGTACCTGTGTGCTTGTGTGTGTCTCTTAAATGGTTTTCCTTCACATCATCAAATTCGACTAAATTGCATTTCCAGCTGGCTGTTCGAACTACGATTGGCAACTACAAACTACAGCGCGGGTCTGAGAAATTGGCTTTATAGGTGCCATTGACAGGTGGGGACACACATGTGTTCTCAAAGGATCTTTGCATAGAGAAGAGTGCACCACAAGAAAATGGGATATATAACTAATAATCAAAAGACAGTGCAATGCAATGCAATTTTTCAAAAGCAAAATAAACTATATTGTTAAATGTGCTTCGAATAGGAAATTTCAACTTTAGATCTTCACAATTTATTTAAATAGAAGACACTCCCCAGTTTAACCCTCAGATTTTGCACAACTATTGATTGATTTTAGTTCAATCAGAAGGCCATTCAACGAAAACTTATCTAATTATGAGCAATGTGCGTATGAATGAGGAAACTACACAGAAAGAATCTGAATAGTTTTGACTATTTGATAATTGGGCTCTTATTATTTAATAACATAGGATATGGTCTGGGAATAGAAGTATTCATTAGAACAGAAAACCAACATAATCTACGCTTCTTTTAACACCTTCCCAAAATGTTATATGAATATTCCCAAGTTCCAATGCAGATAATCTTAACTTCTTAGATATAGTATGATATCGATCTTATTCAACACTCACTAACATTTTCCGTGTAGCAGAGCCGTTGTTGTTGCACTAATTGTTTTATGCATGGCAAAACGCCATAAGGTCATAAATACAATAAGTCAGTTTTGGGAAAGATATACGACTTATGGGGGGCGACGGAGGAGCAGGGGATTCCAGGGAGGCGGGACGGGGCGGCTGGCAGCGACATCGGCTAAAGGCAAGGCGCTCATTAGGATAATTGCAGGCAATTAACTAAATTGCCGCCGCATTTGTCGCTCCTCGCTACTCGCGCATCCAAAACGTAGCTCGGATCGGGGATTTGGATTGGGCTTCCTTCCTCCGGCTGGCGAGGATGGGCGACACTTGGCGCTAACACAAATTATGGCTCATAATTCGCGACAGGGTAGTGTGACAAGCCACCCAAAAATCCACCACCACCACCACCCCGTTCGAAATTTGAAACAGTTTTTGGCCTTTGTATGCCACAACACGTCGATGTCGATGTCGCTGTCCTCCATCTCTCTCAACAAGACATTTTGCAGCCGCTTTAGTGCGTTTTAATTAGCTGCCATCATCCAAGGTAACGGTGAGGATATACTCGTATACTGTGGCGCTCGAGAGGCGGCACGTTCCGGTGGCGACCGCCGTTCCGTCCGTGATTAGATGACCGCTGAATTGGTAATCAATGCCGCTACGCTCGACGGGCTTAATAAAAGCGTACGTGACGCCTGGAACTAAGACTTTTCGCACACACTTTGCCCAGGCAGCGAGTGCACTGGGAAAAAACACCATAGAAACATTTAAGAGTTTCAAAAAAATATCAGGCAGAATTTTGGTATTTCTATCTAGCTATCTATCTACTTTTTAAACATTTTACAATAATTTAACAAAAAACCAAAACACGATATAAATTATTCTCGTCTTCAAACAAAAAATATGCAAAGACATTCTGAAATCTATTAAAAAGTGTCAAAAAGTATGCAACTATAAATTCAATATTATTGGATATTTTTAGACTCTGCAATATAATTCAGTTCTCTAGTTTCCATAATTTCTCGAAGTGCAACTGGACGTGTCTGGTAATGAAATCATTTCCTTTTGCTCTTTTCAAGTTTTCACCAGGATTATCAGCGGCGAACGAGGGGCCAGGCAATCCGAATCCCAATCCCAGATACCAGCCGCCAGTCAGTAGTTCCTGGAGTCCAGTATCGCACCTTGGGCTTCTTGGGTGCATGATCGCATTAAGTTCGGTTCGTGCCGAATGCTCCGTGTGTTTTTGTGTGTTCGTGCTCCACTTGGCAACGATTGCCAGCGGAATGCCAAATTAGTCCTAGTGCTCCCCCACTACTATATATATCTATCGCACAACATCCCTCTAAGACAAAAGAAGGAAATGTTAGCCATAAGGCAATAAGGCCAACTATTGGCACTACCAGTAATTTCAATACTTTATTTGATTCTTGAAATCTATCATTAAATTTACCGCAAAAGAATAAGAAACTTCTTTCTAAAGGTTTTTGAAATAAAATATTTCATTGCCTATTTTTAGGCGACATTAATAGAAATTTCTAGAACCGCATAAGTGACAAAATAAATACAAATTTGATGATAAAAAACGTTTTTATTATGTTATAGTTTTCTTAATTACAACTTTGGGAATCTTCTCATTAATTAAAAAAGAAACCGTTGCCAAAATAAAAAACCTTTGCTTATGAGTTCAACTCTAGAAATCTTCATGCTCTCCCCCAACATAAAGCCTTTTGTGACAAACAGGAAAACTTTGCAACTTTGATTAAAATAAAATGCATGCGATTGGGGTATGTTTTATGTTTAATTTCATTATACGGCTTATATTATTTTTGTTGGCTACAAATCAACTAAATGGATATGAAAACAGGAGTGGGTGGTGGTATGTGGTGTGATGATGACAGGCTAAGCCCGAAAACGGCATCGATTTATCTGTTCTATTGGGTTCGGGGATTCGCAGGAGGAGGCCGAGGGAGGAGAGCCCCCTATGAGTTCACACACACGTCAGAGCGGAAGGACACCCCTTAACCCCTGACTTCCCGGGGGGTGTAGATCCTATGTACCACACGCGTGAGTTGTATATAAGAGCGAGACCATACAGATGTGGGTGGAGCCTCCGAATGGCCAGGATAATTGTGTGTGTGTGTGCGTGGGTGGGTGGGTGTCGCATGTGTGTGGGTGTCGCACTGATGTGTCCAATCAGAATCGAGGCACACACACCCAAAGTCGGGACTTTGGAGATCCCTCTTTCTCTCACTTCGTCCTTTTCTCTCGCTCTCTCTCTCTCTCTTTCTCTGCCGCAGGATATGTTTGTGTGAATGACAAAAAAAAAACACACACACCCACACACACAAAATAAAAAATAGAGGATGGCAGCCGAGGGGTTCCAAAAAAAAAAAAGGAGAAACGAACAGAGAAACGAACTGGGGACCCAGTCAGCTAGAAATCAACAAAAGCCTGTCAGGATAATGGGTAGAAAGCGGGGGGTTCGGCGTGGGAAAAAAGCTGGAAAAGAAACGAAAAATTGTTAAGCAGCTGGAAAAACCAACAAGCGAATGTGGATAACACTGATGGCGCTGCAGCTCGAGTGGCAGAAATGGAAATGCAGAGGGAAATGAGAAATGCAGTCGGCAGATGGAACCCACTGCTATAGGGATAAAAGTACAGCACATATATGCACACACAGCTGGAGGTGGAATGGATCCTACTTGTCTGGCAACTTGAAATGCAGGGGAAAAATAAGAAAGAAAAAAACTGATATGATTGGCCTCTCCACCGAAGTCACTCAACTGAATATTTGCATATCCATCGCCCAATCAATTGATTTAGCTGTCCTAATAAACACTATGTCGAAGTCCTGGGAATAAATATCCATACTACGGATTTCATACTTATAAAAAAAGTATAAGCCCAAAAATATATTAGGTATATTTATGTATAGCCAAATAAATTTTAAAGTTAAGTCAGATACACTAATTTCCTAAAATGACATGTTAAACCTTTCCTTGTTTACCAATAGTTAGGGTTATGGCTCTCCCATCATCAGCTTTATAAACTTGTGCCTAATTTTCTTCATTCTACTGTCTTTATTCTGTTCTATACTTAGACATAATTTGGCGCAGGACATCGTTTAGCGACCGCCCACTTTGAAAAGTGTCTCACCTTCGAGCGGTGCAAATGGCGCATCAAGGAATCCCAAGAATTCAAGCTTTGGTTATGACCTCCTCAAAAATCTTTTTGGGAGGGGACTGGCACACTCACCATGCGATAACAAGAGCGTGGCTGCGTTTTTACAGCTTTCCACAGAATGTGCTAGCCGCGGGTACATTAACTAGTATATGCAATATGCCTTTAAAAAATATACCCAAAGAAGTTCCAGTTTATTATAAAATAATAAAGATAATAAACGATTTAAGAGATATAACACTATAGATTTGGTATACAAATGGTCAAGTTTTGGGTCCACTTTGTGGTCACCTTTTTAAAAATCATCGAAAAATTAAAACAATAAAACGGGTCCGCAATTTTACAAACTAACAGTATACTGTTTTGGAAAACTGAATCAAAAAGTTTTTAGGGAATAGAAAACATAAAAATCGGGATTAAATTTGTTATATTATGAGTTATTTAGGTCCACCTCATAAGTTTTTAAGATATAACAGTTCGATATATTCTTATTATATATGATGGTAATGACCTCCTTTCAATTTTTTAATATTTAAAAAAAATAATCTTTTTTATACATCGATAAAAACCAACAAAGTAAAAATATTACATAAGAGTATTCAGCATTCGCTATAATTGGCAATGCGCCACACTTTTTCTCCGCTGCTTTCGCACTTCCATCTGCAGTGAAGGGTGCGAACTTTGTCACTCCGTTAACGTCAAGGCCATGAATACATCAACGCGCCATTCACCACCCACCCAGTGGCCCCCAACCACTGGCGCTGCGATTCCAATTGGAGCCTTTCGTTCGCGCTGGAGTCTGCAATTGGGAGTTGCCTTTGTCCGGAGTATGGGATTTTTTTAGGGGTTTTGTGCGGATTGCACAAATGCCATGTCCCCGTGTTTACCATCACCTGAACCCGAAAAATATTTCACACCTTTGCACACACGTACAGGAAAGGATGTGTATGTGGGAACATACCTCCGAGATTCACGGTAGCGTCTAAGATAATAGCACTTCGGGTTTTGATATAAAATCATATTATACAGTATATATATATAATTGTAATATATTTTACTTATTCATTCTAGGGCAATAGACAAAATATAATTTTCTTTAAATGATTATCAATAAAAAATTGTTATGTTGTTTTGGTATTTAATTAAGCACTCTTCTGCTTCCTAAAAAAGAAGATAATGATCTGTTTTGATAAGTTATTTTTCGAGCACTATTATTTTGACCTCTGCTGTGTATGTGTGCTTCAGTGGATTGCTCGTTTGGCTGTCACTTTGCGCTGGCACTTTGCAGTTCGCAGCGCTTGTTGAAATTCATTATGGCAAGGCAAAGCGAAGCGGTTGTCATCGAGCGGAAGAGGCCGGAGTGGGCGGACAAAAGGCGGCGTGACAAACGTAACGTAACGGAAGACAACAGACGGACCCGTGCGACTGGAGCAGACATGCGGATGGAAAGGAAAGGAACGGAAAGGAAACGGACCGCTGTTACCCATCACTGCTGCCCTACACTCATTATAGCCATATGACACTGGGCCAAAAATTGACCAGAATGCACTGCTTGCCGACTGCTTGCTACTTATGACTTTTACAAAGTTTTACCAAAAAAAAAATCGGAAAATATCCGTAAAATTAAAAAAAAGGCGAAGATATACTATAACTTAGAATTTTTGTTAATACAAAAAAATTCCTACGTTGCCCATGCGTAACTGCCTCAATTTAAAACAATTAGCACTGCTTTTTACTGATCACTGATCAGTTTTGTGAACACTGCTTGCTTTTTTTTAAAACTCAACATCAGTTTATAGACCTTAAAGTTCCTGTTTTACTTTAGCTTTCTTAACCAGAAATATGTAAAATATTATTTCTAAAAAATATATTTAGCATCCGTGCCATACAGGCATGCTCGAACGACAATGCTGCTTCTTTTTGGAGCGGCTCCATGTCTAAATGTCGACGACAGGCCATTTTCTATAACTTATCTGATTTTAATTGCTTCAAACATGTGCGTGCCACATCATTGTCCTTTTCCCCACGCACACACACTCACCTGCACATCTGTCTCTCCATCGTATGTGTTTTATATATATATATATATATATTTGGTGTATCTGTGTGTGCGTCTAACATCCTTTTTGGCGCTGTCAACATTATTTCACGTTGGGAAAATCGGAGAACAGGAGCTGGGAAATAGTCGCCAAACGCTCACGTCGTCACTCCAGACAAGTTGATGACCTCCACTACCCAACTTATACCCAGCTCCAGCTCCAGCGCCAGATCCGCTTTTGTCCTTCGTCCTCCGCCAGCGAAGTCTCTCATGTGAGCTTGTTTATCTCGCCAGCTCTCTAGCTGCTGGCTTCTTTTTATGAGCTTTGTCGGGCTTTGATGTTAATTACCCTGTAACAACGACGACGTCTTCCTCTGTCCACCCACCCCGACCCACAAAAAATACCCCTCCCCCCAGCCGGCTCTTCAGTTTTGGTAAACAAAACAGCAGCCATTCCGCACTCCACTCCCCCAAAGATTTTTCTATCTATCTGTATATATATATTTGGAAGTGTGTGTGTGGGCCACCGAGCTGCCCGAGATTATCTCCAAGGACCTATAAATCCAGTCATTAAAGTCAAAGTCACAAGACGCTGCTGCCTTATCAGCTGCGGGGGGAATTTCGAGCGAAAACCCCCACCCCCGGCTTTGGTTTCATAATAAAATTAAGTAAAATTCTCAAACACACGAGCCAGCTGAGGGAATTTCCTTTGTGGCGGTCCTTGAGCGTCGCATTACCTCCCCCCGAAAAAAAAAAACAAAAAGTCTTTATGGCATATGGTTGCACCTGGCCCTCTGCTTAAAGTCAAATATTGAACTTGCGAATGTACTGGCGTTGCCATAGATGAACCCGGCAAATGGCTTTATTAACCAATCATTTTGGCGAGACTTTCAAATTGCAGCAGTGAGGACGATAAGTCCTGGAACTCAGGCTGATGCCTGAGATATAGCCAATATAGAGGGTTCGTAGTAGTAGGAGACGGAGTTCAACACCAGGCGTTAATTAAAATTTTTTGTTTTAAATATTTGCCAGGGGTTTTTTTTCGTTTAATATTCATTTTAAGATTTTTTAATTGATGTAATGACTATGCTTAATTGTTTTACAAAGTTTTCTGGATCCCATCAGTATGGACATTTTTTTTACAGGTTAAAAGAACTTATATACTTCTCAAATAACACTTTGGAATCGTTAAAAAAACTACTGAAGTTCACATTCCCAGTGGTTTCTTCTGCTTCGAACCCACTCCCATATTTTTTTGGCCATGTGAGTGGCGTCAGCTGCCATTGACCAAATAAAATCAGGGACCCGAAGGCCTCGCAATTCTCTCGCGATAGCCATCGACAGCAGTCGAAATGAGTAACGGGCATGAGTTATTTATGGCTTTTAAGTGACAGCCAGATCTGCTCCAAATCGGAATTGGCTAGAAGAAAGCCCCCAGTGCACAGAGTCCCAGTGCCAACGGCAATGCCCATTCCCATCCCGAGCTGTCATCTTACATATGGAGATTTATTTCAGCTGCTAAGCGCATTTGTAAGCATTTTTAATAGAGTCCGAGTTCCAGATAGCCGGGATTCGAGCGAGACGGTGGGGTGGTTCAACTACAGTGGGTTAAAGTGGCCAAGTGGAGTGAAGTGGGTGCGTTAGGCCTCCGGCAGTCAACAAATTTGGCTCAGATTTAACGCCGAGATTGTCGCACTACAAGATTTTTGCGGACGGCAAGTTTTGGGTGCTCTTGAGAAGTGCTACAATTTCTTGAAACAGCTTGAAGGGAACCCTTGAAGGTGCTTACATATAAATCATTCATGAAGATTTACAATTATTTCTGCCCTTCGACCTTTTCTTACATCAAATATTGTTTAAAACCTTTTGGCTGATTAAAAATTACTAAATATTTGTATTGACCTTAGAAATTTCTCCTTAAATATATGAAATTTGTAAATATTTAACCATAATTCTGGTTAGCCCTAACAAACTAGTGAAGTTCGAAAGAAATCACTTAAAACTGTGCCCAAAAGTATGCAGTAAAAAGGGAAGATGCCTTTTATAGTGAAATCCTACAAAAGAAAAGCATTTGTTGCATACTTTTAGACGCCATTAGGAGTGATTTCAAAACCCTAGGCATTTTAGTGTTTCTTTATTTTTTTTCCTTATGTTTCCTTGGTTCGACAAATATCCCTCTATGGAAAAACTGGGCTAAAGCGTTTTAAGTGGTTTTTTAGCTTCTGCGTGACTTTAATGCAGGATGGGCGTAAGAAATTAACTTGGTTAGTGAGTGGAATGGAATCGAATGGAACGGTGTGGACGGGGGACGCTCTAGTGGCAGTTGTGATTTCACTAATTTGTCGTCGTGTTGACTGTCAAATTGGATGCCATGTGTGGGTGTCATTAATGCCAACCCCCGAGAAGGAAACGCAGAGACACGGAGACACAGAGACGACTCATTAATGCCACTCATCAAAACTATAACGAATGTTGAAGGGTCCATCCCTTCCGCCCAACCCCCGGCCATCCCAAATCGGTCTGCGGCCCCACATCACCCCCTTTCTGGGAGTGCGTGAGAGACACATGAATATATCCTGGCTGGCACTATAAATTTGGGTTAGGTTTACCCCACAAAAAGCGACACAGACGTAGACACAGACGGCGGGAAAATGTGTGTTTTTGTGCTGATGACGCTGCTGATGGCATTTGTCGCCGTTCTCTGGCCATTTCCATTCCAATTCCACTCCTTCGTGCTTCGTCCTTCGTCCTTTTGCGCCCCGTCAAATAGGCATTCAGCTATTTTCGCGTAAATTGCTGCTAATTTTGTTTATCGCAGGACAATTATCCAAGCGAACGAACTGACAAATGAGCCACACACTTGCCGCCCCCAAAGAAACCCACACACACGAACTCACACAACCTCTCGAAGGACATGTGTGTGTGTGTATGGAGAGTCCTTTGTTTAGGTATTCCAGCCATTCCAGCCCACGGAGTATCAATACTTTGGATAACCGAGGATCCCAAGCATCACTATTTTTTCTTAGTTTATTACAAATATTTTTAAACAAAATTATATTTTTAAAGATCCCAAGTTCAGTTTTAGAATCTAAATATTTCACTCTCATATATTTTTAATGAAATGTTGAGATATCTTAAAACCAGCAGTTAAGCAGGCATATAAAAAGGCTCTACTCAGCCTCTGTCGGCACTCGCACAGCGTACAAAAGCAGTCATCAGTCCAAGTCGACCGATGCTTTAAAATAATCATTCTTAGGCAATTTTAAAGGTAATTTTTAACCTAGAAGGGGTTTTCATCATACTTCAGAAACTTAACCATTTTCACACTTAAAATTCCCCAAAAAAAAATATTGCAATTGTCTAAATATTAAGTAGCATTGCAACAATAAGTAGAACGTCCCCACCTTTTTCCCCCACCCCCCCAAGAATTTCTACCAGCCGTTTAACACTAACTAAGCCGCTTACCTTCCCGGCGACTTTCTAATACAACAAAAGAAAGGCAGTCCGAAAAAAGAAAGAAAAATAATGCCCTGTGTCCCTGGGAGCACAAAATACAAAAAAAAAAAGAAGAGGAGAAGGTGGTGGTTGCAGGGGCGACCAAGTTAAGAAATCAAACAGCTGACATAAATAACATTTTAATTTAAATACGGCAGGACACAACAATATTTTTTTGCCGTTAAGGTAAGCAGAAGGTACAACAATAACAACGACGGGGACAACAAGGACAGCGGGCGAAAAAATACATATTTAAACAGGATCTCGCCCGAGAAGCAAACAAAATTAAACAGCACAATGGGGAGGCGGGGGCGTGTGGGGGGAGCGCAGTCAGCAGTGGGGAAGTAAATTTTATTTTAAAATAAATTTATCGCCTTATCCGTTGTCCACGGCAGCCGCGGCAGGAATATCAGGAACAGAGAACTGAAACAGGAGCAGCGCCAGAGTCAAGTTCCGCCATGTCCTTACAGAGGGTATTACGCTGTGCTCACTGCCCTGCAGTCTAAGTATATTCCTTAAGTTTAGGTTGCAAAAAAAATGTTTAGCTTTATAATAATCTTAATACTGTATGATAAAATACTGAAAGTAAACTATAAAAATAATGAAGCTAATAATAATTTTTAAAGCAAAATTTAGATTGAATGTAGGAACTAAAGATTAAAGATGAGAAAGAATGATATTATTATATTACATTATCATCATTTTTGGATTAAAAATAGGTTTTATGATTTTATGAGGTATCTTAGAAACATACCTTTAAGTTATTTTTTATATACAATGTTTGTTTTGTGTAGTACAATAGGATGTTCAATTTAAAGTTTAAGTATTTTCTCACGAAAGATATTATAACTTTACATAAACATAAACTTACATTACAAAAAAGAGCATACGGCTAAACGTTTCTTACTATGAATATTTTTTTTGGATCAGCGTAAAAACGTAAAAAGTAGGGCATTCGATCCTCGATTTTTATGATGCATTTTGAATCAGCTTTATTAAAAACTTAAAAATTAGAGCAAACGGTTAGGGTTCCTTGATTTTTATGATATTTTATGAATCTGCTTTATGAAAAACGTGATAAGTAGAGTATATGGTTGAACTTTTTTATAATAGAATTAATAAAAACTTTAAAAGTATTGCATACCATAAATTGTGTTCCGATCGTTCAAAAGTATGTTTCTTGGTATTGATAATATTTTTAGGATCATCTCTGTCAAAAATACGAAAAGTAGAGCATACAACTAAGCGTTTCCTGATTTTTCGAATATTTTTGTTTTGCTTCCTTTGGTTCTGGCTGCAGTGCCCCATAGCGGCTATTGCCGGACAGCCAAGGAACACATGAGACCGGGAGGTGGGATGTAAAGGCGGAGGCGGGGACTGCCACCCGCTGGCAGCTGGACAAGAACGAGGACGGGGACGAGGACGAGGACACCGACACGGATGTGGACTGTGGATGCGGATGCCAGAGCGGAGTCCCAGCACGAGAGCTTCATTTGAACGAAATGAAATCATAATGAGATTTTTGCGTTCGTTTTTTGTCGCCGCAGAGGGAGAAACGAAGGAGAACAGGGGAATGGGAATGGGAATGGGATTGGGGATTGGAAATGGTAATGGGATGGTTTGCTTTGGTTTGCTCTGGTTTGGGGGTAGTGCCAACCGACGGAAGCAGCAATTGCCATTGCCATTGCCATGACCATGGATGGCATCGCGTAATGACAAAAATTCATAATTGGATAAAGAAGCGGACGTGTGCTGCTGTGCCGTCCATAAAACACAAGACCAGATTGAAATTCAAGAGCTTTTAAAGCGAAGCAGCTTAGCATTAGCCCCAACAAATGGCCAATAAAGTGTGCAAACATTTGTCAAGCGAAGATAAAAAATGTATTCAAAAGGACTTTAAATAAGGGAAACCCCACAGCATAGATAATATGCTAATAATATAATATTTGATTTAATATCCCCACTAATTAACATTAAACACTGCCTGATAAATCAGTTTGAGGTGCCCTATTGTGCCCATTAATGGCTTCTCGGCTGCTCATTAACATCAATTAAAGCCCAATCAAATATGTGGCCCTCGCAACTGTTGATTCCCTGACATGCCAGCGAATATTTGATGGTAAATCAAACCGAATTGCCGCTCATAAACCACAATTTAATGGGACACCCAGTCTCCTGCGACTGCGTAGCCCCCTTTTTCGGCCTTATGGCAATTGTGCACTTGATTGTTAGCGGCTTGTTGGGCAGCCAACAGGGCGGATCATCCCAGACCGCAGTCCCCATGCCGCCAGCCATGTGGCTATATGGCCAACAATATGGTTGTTGCTTGTTCGCCGCTGCTCGTTGGCCAATTGTTGTGATTGTTGGCAATGCAAAATGCCAGGCATTCGGATGCACTGGCGCGTAATCCGCAGCCGGCAATCGAGAGAACGACTTGAGAATTCACTTGACTCGAAATGAAAGAATCTGAAAAGAGCACAGCGAAACAAATGAAAATAATATAAAGGTGGAAGCCCCATGGTAAAGAAAAAGGAAAACGGAAGTAGAACGGCAGGAAAAAAATAATAATCGCTTACAACACAAAAGCAACAATATATGTTGGCTTTTATTGTAGAACCCAGAGATGAGCTCATTTCAATTTAAGATTGCCTATGTTTTTTTTCAAAATAAAAATTTTCAATTTGGAAATGACAATAAATATATTTAATGATCTATTTACTTTAATTTCAAATCTTGGCTTCCTGATGGACTTACTTTAAAGCCTTCAAAGTATTTAAGTATTAAAAAAATAAATAGATTTTTCAATTCAGCAGCAAAAACTTAAAAATATACTGTTCAATGCATAATATTTATATTAAAAATACATACATACACATACCAAATATATGAAAGTATTTCAAAATACAAATACATTAAATAATTTAAAATTTTTTTAAAATTGTAGAAACTTTTAAGAAATAGATTTTGAAATACTTTGAAAAGCTATAACCAAAAATATGCAATGCAAAGCCAACTTTTAGACACATTAGCTATTGAATCTTTATTTTTTTTTTTTTTTTTTTTTTTAATTAACATCTTTATTTAATATAATCCAGGAACAGATCTAATTAAAGCCTTTAACCTAAATGTTTTCTTAAGTAAATAATCTCTTAATTATAAATTATAATTAGTTTTCAACTTGGTATATAGGAGTAGATCAAATTACGACTAGTTTCAAGTAAATAATATATTCATATTAGTCTCTTAGAAGCAGCCCAAAATGTCTTCTTTTGAGCTTGCGAATTGGGATAGCCCCCTGTAATCTCCGGGCTTGATTATGTATAAAAAAAAAAAAAAAAAAAAAAATACATAATCAAACGGGTAAGTTTACAAATCATGTGCGGTTTTAAGGTTTATAAGTTCGAAATATATTTTTGCATACTTTTAGAGACTTTAACGAGATTTTCAAATTCAATTTTTGATTATGTATAAAAAAAAACTTGTTTAATTTTTTGAAATCTTTTAAAAATGTGCCTAAAAGTATGCCACCATTAATTGCCAACTGACATTTATTTTTCTAAAACATCTTTGTAGGTGAGATAGAGATTTTACATTAAAACCACACAACTTGTAAAAATTAACGGCTTATCATAAATATAAATTTAATATAAAATATTTTGGAACCCTTTAAACGGGTGTCTAAAAGTATGCAAGCATTTATTCTTAAGCCGAAACTTATATTTCTTTTGGAAATGTTTTTGAGCCACGACTTTTAAGATCCATATTTTAATATACCTACTTTATTTTTTAATATAATTGCTGAACCCCAAATTAGGTCACTAATGAATGACAAACCTTAAATCCCTTCGCAGAAGCAAGCCTGATTTTATTTGCACCCCATTTTCATTCGCTTTCCACATGCTAAGCAGCAGCAAAGATTAGCTGGAAAAGCAAAGGTTTTTCCTTTCAGCTTTTGTGGCTGCTACTGATGTCCTGCGACGTTTTGCGCCATGCTTCACTCAACAAGTTCCATTTGCCCCACCAAAGGACAACAGCAGCAGCATCCACATAATCAAGAGGAGATTATGTAATTAGTCTGCAGCTGATTGATGAGTCCTGGCAGCTGTGAGCTAAAAAGTGTCCTCGGCCAGCAAATCCGAAGGCAATCAGGGGTCCTTGTGATAAAATTTAAATATAGAAAACCCCCTCTTTATTATATTCAAAAAAAATAAATAAATTGCCTTTAATATACAGCAATAAAAATAATATATCAAACAAATTACGTTAGTATTTGAATTGAAACTAAAAATAGAAATGTATTTAAATAATTCCAAAGATTGAGCTTTTCAAAAATAGAAAATAGAATACATAAAGCAAAGCATACTTTTAGATAGCTTTATCATTGCCTTTGTTTTAATTTAGAGATTTTCGTCTGAAAAATGAAACATTAACCCACATAGGCCGCGCTTTGTGATGCATTCGATTTGTACTTAACCAAGCTGAATAACTAAATTTGCGAGTGGCATTTCGCCTGTCTGCCGTTGGTAATTGTATTAACTACACATGTGCTGGAATATCGGGAGTGTGGAGCATCAGCTGCCACAACTAATTAGCCGGGGCCCACATGCATAGGCAAACTGCGTTAATGGAGTGCGTAATGGGTTAATTTTGGCCTGGCAATTCCGCAACACCCACTCTTTTTGCGAAACCCCCACACTCCCTTTCACTCGCTAGCCGTCTGTCAATGTTTGCACTTTTGTTTAGCAAGGACAGCGGGTTTGGGTGGTGGGTGGTGGGTGCTAGTTGTGGGTGGTGGTGGGTGATGGGCTGATGGGTGGTGCCTTCTCCGGTGAAACGTGGAACGTGTCGACGTCACAGTCGGCGGGGAAAACCAAAAGTCGGATTCAGATTCTCATTCAGCGGCGAAGTCACCGCGTTGACGACAAGTTAATCACATCGTGTCCAATCAGGCGAGCTAATCCCTCTGACAGGCTTCGACATCCACATCCTCTGACTATGACGCTTACTTTGACTCTGAGAATCTGACTCCGAATACAAGGCTGCTCTTTATTTTGATATTTTCCCAAACATTAATACCCTTTCCATCGAGAGGGTAAAGTGGATTCACATATCTTCTTGTGGTAAAAATATTCAATATCTTTTTAAACTAACCCCTTTCAAATATTTCCTAAACCTAAGACATTAATAATAATGGTTGATAGTTGAGACTGTTTAAAGTGGAAAAATATTATAAAAATTAAATTTAAGATTATTTTAAAGAGTGAAATACAACAAATAATCGAGTATCCCACACAAATCACTAGAAGTCACTTTAGAATGTTTTTGCACACCTAAAAGTATGCAACAAAATATTTTAACAGCTGAAATACGATAAATTCCTTTAGTATCGTTTTCACGGCATACTTTTAGGCACCTAAAAATTTGTATATTAAAGTGATTTCAAAACTCTAGCGATTTCTTCAACCCAACATTAAAAATCCTCATTTTTCTCCCTAGGAAAGCGTATTCAAACTTCTTGACGCCCCGCCATGAACTCTCCCCGGCCCCTGATTATTATTACTATTATGGATGTAAACCTGGCAACATCTGCTGCATATCAATTTGTTGTCTCCGACTGCGAACGCTTAAACTGATCCATGTCAGGTCGCCAGGACCTAAGCCCACAGGAAAAGTTTTTTTATTTTTGGGTTATTGGACTTAGGCAGCTAAGCCCGTTCCGGACATTGGCAATTTGCATTTCCCGATTCAACATCATCGACATTTCCTAGTGGCCAATTATCGCTTAAGCTCTCTGTTCTGCTTCTACTTCGGTTTTTTTTTCTTGGATTTCGGGTGGCTTTAAAGTTGAGATGGGCATGGAAAATCGGAAGGAGAGACGGGGCTGGCGACTTGGCCTGTTTAAAAATTCGTTTAAATTCCATTGCCGAAAGTGGCTTGTCCCTTGTTGGCAAAGTCAAAAGCAAAGTGGAGAGAAGTAAAGGCTGGGAAAATATGCAGCAACCGCGAAATTGAAATTTTGGCTTCGCCTGCCGCGGCGGCTTCTTGGCATTGTTTGGGAAAAATCGGCGCAGGGATGGGTGCTCACCACCTGATCCTAAGTAAATACCAGGACAAGCCGGGCGGCAGCCAAAAAGGACACCCAGATATCCATGCATGTGACTGGATATTTATATTCCCTTTTCCTGCTTCTCTCTTTTTTTTTTGAATATTATGCCTCGCGAGTTGGCTTTTCTTTTTAATTAAATGAAACCAGAGGAATTGACCCAAAACGCAGAATAAATAAATATTTACGGAAGGGATGAGGGTTTCGCTCGCCTCGTCCTCCTCCGGAGCATCTGTTGTTCCATGTTCGCCGCTTGTTTTTGTTAATAATTATTTTACTTTTTTCGACCGAAGGAGGTGAAAAGAATTCAAAAGATGCCGCATAGCCATTGTTTACTGTGGAAGCAAAACCGAAACACAGCAGCACAACAATCATGTACGCAAAAAAAAATGAAAACAACAATAAATATTTCACCTTCAATAAATCATTTTCCATTTCGCTGTTGGGCAGCAAATCCCCTTTACACCTTTGCCCCTTTCCACAGCGCAAAAAAAGGGTTTCTTGTCAACCCCAAGAGTTTTCCCCTTTTTGTAGCCCAAATTCAGCAAATTTAAATCGAAAATATGTTTAAATTAAATGAAAGGGTCTTAAAATCATAAAGCTTTTTGGGTAAAATGTAAAAAGCTGATTCAAGGTTTAGAGAATAGAATGCATATTGCATTCCCTGAACAATTTTTAAATATTTTTTATTTTACAATCAGAGAACCCAGATCGTAATGTGATTATATATTATACTAATAATATCATATGTTTACAAGGTTTTGAAACCCATCCCCCGAATTCAATAAATTTAAATAAGAACAACAACTTTCTAAGATTTTAAGACGATTTTGATGACTGGTTTTAAATCTACTAAATAAATAGTATGGTTCAGCACATATTTTTTAAAATCTATGCCTATTGCATTTCCTTGCAATATTAAAAAATATATTTTAAACTTCATAAAATCAAGGAACTTGTAAAACGAGAAACGTGTTTACTATAAATAGAACTAGACCTGCCGGTAAATATAAACATTATGTATAAGGTTTTAAATGAGGTGCTTTATGGACCGGTTTAGGGTATTTTTTGAAGAAAACCTAGTCGACCAACCGGTCAGCTACCAGTTTTGTTGTGGGTCAAAAAGCGAGCATTTATGATTTATATTCTGGGCTGGGCAAGGGAAATGAATTAAGTCCTTGAGTCAACGGCGGTCACCACTGCCCATCTCCATATGCAGGCAGATATATAGTTACTTGGTAACACATATCAATTTGGTTTGACTTGTTTGTCGGTCTGTTTGTTTGCCGGCTGATAAATTGGCACTCAAGTGGATTAAAATTGTTTGCAGCTAAATAAATCTGTGTGCCCGGTCTGGACATTTGTCAGGATGGAAAAATAAAAGGTGGTTATGGGGGGTGATGCAGCAGCATATCATGTCTGCTTCGCATATTAGTTTCAAAAAAAGAGAACGACAAAAAGGTAAGTTCAAGTCAGGTTATGAATTAAAAAAGGGCCTCCTTTCGAACGGAAAGTTGTGGGCCATGCTGTGCTCTATTAGAAATTCCAGTTCCCAGTTCTGTAATTTTTTACCTCATCAGCAGCTCGCTCTCTCTGCGAGGTAACTTCAAAGGGTCCTATTAGCTCGACAGCATTTTTCGGCATGCAAAGGCATTTTTTCAGTGCGCTTCTTCATCTCACATCGCATTTCATCGCGGGTCAGTTCATCTCCCCGCCGCATTTTTACTTTGTTTTAACAACTTTCAAGTTTTGGGCTTTTAATTTTTTCTTTTTTTTTATATATACATTTGGTGGGCTCGACCCACCGTCACATATTTCTGATGCTCATAAATATGCTCAGATGAATTCGTAAAAATTTAAATTAGCAGATTACTTAATCGGCGATGCTCTAGCTCTATAGGGTTTTTACTACACTCAGCAAATATCAGATTACGAGTTCAAAAATAAAAAATATAATATTCAAAAAATATTATACACTAATAGAAACGGGACATAAATTAGAATATAATAAAAAGAATAATATACCTTCGTTGTTTTTGATCATATACTATTCTACTCTGAGGTATAGTATTTTTTAAGAATTTATATTTTTCATCAATATTTAAACTAATATAACATATTGCACTTAAAGGAACTAAAAGTATTTTCATATTCAAATCTTTAGAATTCAGTTTTCGTAATAAACGTATGATTTTTAAAAAACTATATAATTCAAGCTAAAGAGTATATAAACTTCGACCTGCCTTTCTTGTTTATTGTAGATACAACCCAGTTTTGTGATAAGAAACTCTCTAACTCACTATAAATTCTAAAACATTTTCCCAGAAAATTATTTTTAATTTTTCAGAGTGCTTACAAATTCTTTTGGTTGCTTAGAACATATAGACCGCTCCAAGGCCAAAGCTAGGATCGGTATAACACCTTTTCAAACTGGGGAATGTTATCTGCAACTGGTCAAAAATACCATTAATACGAGTATATTATACTTGTAGTATCGTTCGCGTGTTTCCCACTTAATATGCCATGTCATTGACAGGCCAACGTTGACCATATTAAGTCATTAAGACGCAAACAGTGGGATCAAATGATAAATTTATAAAAAGTATTTAATCATTAATCACCAAAATTTGACAAGGTAGTAGAAAAAACCCCTTCATTGTAAATACCCCAGAAAAAAAGATAAACACAAATGTTATATACTAAAATTGTAGATGGGAATTCACAATAATTGTATAAAAATGTATATATAAATATGCACTTACCTGTTCCATTAATTTTAAATAAGGGGAACTATTTTCATCAAATTTCGAAGCAATATAATACATCTTAACATCCATCGCTGGGTGACACACGTCCAACCACTGTTTTCGGCTTGAATTGACCAAATTTGCGCAGTGTTCCAAAACGAAACTTAAACATCAGAAATTGATGTCGATGCTTGATATTGCGCTGATGCCGATGTTGATGCTGATTACGCTGCTAAGTGGCAAAAAACATTTCAATTCGTGCACTTTGCCATTTGCATACCCTGCCACATGTAATATTGTTACCTATTAATAAAAAGAATATGTCATTACTAAAGTTATACAAACAAAATTTTAAAGATTTAAGATTCTGCAAATGTTTATCTAAAAAAAAAACATCAAAGAAACTGATTTTTGTTCTAAGAAATCATTACCTTTGATTTAGGAGCAAAAATATTTAAACGAAAACCTGCAAGACAGTACCTAGAGCTTTCGAACTGCTTACCACATTTAAATCACTCCGAAGAGGGTATTAAAAATAAGCAGAATTAATGAGCTAAGAGACGGGCCGCCAAAAAAATTCGGTAAACAAGTTCGCTTCGGAAGCTGGCCAGCTGAGATTGCTGGCTCTGTGATGATGTTGTAATCTTAAAACTAGGCGTACGGTGCAGCAGCGAAATCAGTCTGAAGTCGGACTTCGAGCGCGGGGATACGATGACAAGAAACGCTGGCCTGGTGATTCTGCTGTGCATTTGGGTCCAGTGGAGCGATGGACGCAACTCGCAGAGTCTGCATGTGCGTTTGTCCCACGGCGGCTGGTTGATCGGACGCCACTTGACCACTCACAATGGCCGGCACATGCGGGCATTCATGGGTGTCCCCTATGCAGAGCCACCACTGGGGGATCTGCGCTTCCGGGCGCCCGTCGCAAAGGCCTCCTGGGAGGGCGAGCGGTTGGCCATCAAGGATGCTCCCATCTGCCTGCAGCGGGATCCCTTCCGCCGCGACATGATTCTCGAGGGTTCCGAGGATTGCCTCTACCTCAATGTTTACACGCCGGAGCGGCCCAGGATTAATGGCTCCCTGCCTGTGATGGTGTGGTTCCATGGCGGCGGCTGGCAGTGTGGCTCTGGCATTAGCAGCTTCTATGGTCCGGACTTTCTGCTGGATCACGACATCGTCTTGATTGCGGCCAACTTCCGGTTGGGACCCTTGGGCTTCCTCAGCACGGAGACGCTCGATTGTCCCGGCAACAATGGCCTGAAGGATCAACTGGAGGTTTTGCGTTGGGTTCGTGCGAACATCGCCTCCTTTGGCGGTGATCCTAACAGTGTGACGGTCTTTGGCGAGAGCGCTGGAGGCGCCAGTGTCACCTATCACATGCTGTCGGAGAAGTCACGTGGCCTGCTCCATCGCGGCATCGCCCAATCAGGCACCTATTTCAATCCCTGGGCACAGCCTGCCCATAAAGGAGTGGCCGCTGGCCGGGCCACCAAGTTGGCCGAGCTGGTGGGCTGCGGATCCGCCGGGGAATGGCCGGAAAAACTGGAGTGCCTAAGACAGAGGCCAGCCGATGACATTGTGGCCTCACTGTACGACATGTTTGTAAGTTGACCTTCTTTTTTAATGATTGGTTTTTAGCTGCAAATGGGATTTGTCAATATTAGAAGCTAGTAAAATCAAAAGATTTCTGCTAGAATACAGGAGAAATAAGGTGAAAAGTGTTTAAAAATCTAAAAGATTATGCTAAAAAAATAAGTAGTAAAAAAACAAATAGTTTTGTCAACAGAAAGTAAATTTAAAGGATTTGTAAAAGTTAAACTTATCAAGAACTAAGTTAAAAACTATTTAAGGTTTAAAAAGTAATACTTATGATCATAAAAATAGGTAGCGTTTTCTATTTTTTTTTCGAATACTTAGTTTGTCTTAAACGTATCTTATTTAAAAAAGGTGATGCATCACATTTTGACTTAGTGATTTTTACCCATGTGCATAAGACTTTCATAACCAACAGAAGCCACCATAATTCCACTATTATTTACAATACTTTTGTTGTATCTCACAACAAATGTGTGCCAAAAGCTGGACTTTTGTGCGCTTTGTGCTGAAACTCAAAGTGCTATTGATTAAAAGAGAGTACAATGGAATTATTAAACAAATTAGGTGAAGGGAAGCCCAAGGCATGACATTGAACTTTGCTTCTTTTGCAGGTCTGGGACTTTGACCCAATGATACCTTTTCCGCCAGTGATTGAACCGGAGCACGAGGATGCCTTCCTCACCGTGCCACCTCGCCAGGCTCTGAGACCCCACGGCTTGGCACTGCCCCTCCTGGTGGGCGCCACCGCCGAAGAGGGCCTGTTGAAGACGGCCGCCCTGATAAATCTTCCCCAGCTGTTGGACGAGTTCAAGTCCCAGTTCGACCAGGTTCTGCCCGTCGTTCTGAACTACGATCACCACGAGGATTCGGTTCGGCGGAGCATAACGCAACGGATCGAGAACTTCTACTTCAAGGCGGGCCATGATTACGACAAGGTCAATCACCAGAATCTGACCGATGTGAGTGGGATAAAACAGATCTAGATAATATTATAAAAATACATACATTAATACAACCTCAATTTTAGCTGATTTCGGATGGCTGGTTTGTGGCCGGCATTGATGAGTACTTACGCCTGCGGGTGTCCCAAGAGGACGTGGCGCCCACATATGTCTACCTGTTCGATCACAAGGGCGCCGCCAGCTTTACGGAGATCTTCAAGGGCGGCCGGAACGAGTTCTACGGCACCTGCCATGCGGAGGAGCTCCAGTACTTGTTCCCCATTGGAAGGGAGCTCTTTGTGAGTGCTGTACCCACCCAGAAAGATCTGGAGCTCCGCGAGCTGATGCTCCACCTGTGGGTTAGCTTTGCGCAAACCGGGTAGGCCCGCATACCACTTACCTGTTTTTAGGACCCCAACTAATGGTAGTTCCTCATTATAGCGATCCAAATCCCAGGAACGCCAGCTTCCATTTGCCAAAATGGAGTCCCGCTTCCAGTTATCCAGTGGAATACGCCCGCTTGGGCACCAAAGCCGAGGATTCCACGTCCATTTTCCAACTGGAAAACGAGCTGATGCAACAGCGCGCCGATTTTTGGCGCGATTTGCAGCCCCATTTGCCCGCCAGCCATGCCCACAACGAGCTGTAGGCCTTAACGAGTCTCTATCCAAATGTATTCCACAATCCATTTCATTAAATTGATGTTTAGTTAACTTTTCACCACAATATACGCACAAGCCAAAAGTTCTTTCTCGTTGGCGTCACTTTTTTGGCTTTGGAATTTTACCGCCAAACATAACGGGTCTGGGAAGCTGCCAGACCTTTAAAGCCACTGTGGCTGCCAGACTAATTGAAGCTATTATTTTAGCTTTTGTTGGGAAGTATTTTTTGTAGGGAATATGTAAATTTTAGGTTTAATAAAAAAGCGTGGAGATGATTATATAATTTTATGGAATATTTTAAATGTTTAAAAAAAAAATTTTATAAATATTGTCAATAGAAAGTAAGTAAGGTCAAAATGCGTTTAAAAATATTTTTCCAGCATTAGTAGCTAATGTTGATTTACACTGGTCGGCCTAAGTATTTTGACGAAACAGAAAGAAGTTTCTTCAAACAGAAATAAGTAACTGCAAAAAGAATTTTTCAAAAATCATGCCTATATTTTTTGTGATTTTTTAAAGGAAAATATTTTTAGGAACGAGAATATATAAGTTTTATTATTTGTATTATTTTTCAGAGCTTTCAGCTATTTTTTAGCTTTTTCTTTTTATCGGCATCGGTTGATCTGGCAACGCCCCACCCGGCACTACCAAATCGTTAGAAAAACCTTAGAAAAGTCCAAACAAATCAATACAGAAAACAGCGAGATTAGTTCTAAATATAGAAAAGTGTCGAGGGGCAAAAAATAGAGGATTAATGTGCTAAAATAAAAAGTGAAAAGTATAGCAAACACTCATAAATTCAAACAAAAATAACCGTGAACATTTGAAGCAAAACGCGTACGAACACGTCTATCGATAGGCGCCCAGCTGATTGCGTCTTATTTATGGTCAAAATACGGCTATCAGCGGAATTTCGTTTGAATTTCATTAGATTAGTCATGCACGTCGTGGGCCAAAGTCTCGTGTGGCTATCTCCATAAGCGATTCGGACTCTCCGCTTCAATTTCCTTTCCTTCCCGAAAGAACCCGGACACCACGTGCCGCAACGTCGCTCCCCCGCGAACTATTGCCGCAGCATTGGGATTCCGAATCCGGATTAACCGAGCGATAACGAGCTGGCCAAATAAAAATCACGGGCACGGGTGGTTAATCTATTAATCTATTTACGCCCCGAAACGAAGCCAACTAGAGAGCCAGTGATAAGGCGGTGCTCCCCGGTCGCCACACCAAGTGCCGTATTCTGCTAATACCAAGTGCGCCATGGCCGCGAACGGAGTGGCGATTCCCAGCCTGAAGACCAACGGCCTTCCCAGCCTGGACAAGAGCATGCCCCCGGCATCGCCCACGCTGCCGAGTCCCACCATCCGGCGGAACAAGAGCGACGGCAAGCTGATGGCCCAGGACGTGAAGGAGGCGCGGGTGAAGGTCATCTATACGGGCGGAACCATCGGCATGGTGCGCAACGAGCGGAATGGTAAGCAGTCCACTCCAGAAGTATCCCAACTATTCAGATCCCATAACATTAAAGTAGCTTTAGGTGGATTTTTAAAAATATATTTTGATAGTTGTTGAAGTGGAAACCATTGGTAAATCATTTAAGAATCTTTATACTAAACAGAAGGTTTTTTAAAAATATATTTTGTAGATATAGAAATCTTTATATTAAATTGATGGTTTTTTAAAACATATTTTGTTAGATGTATCTATAGAAATCATTAGTAAATCATTTAAGTATCTTCATATTAAAAAGAAGTTTTTTTTAAAATATATTTTGATAGATGTATATATAGAAATCATTAGTAAGTACTTATTTTAAAAACATTAAGATTAATAGTATTGTGTATATACCAAACACCACCCCAAAAATATCCTAACTATTGGGATTTTATAACATTCAAGTATCTTTTTATAAAATAGAATATTTGAAGCTATAGAAATAATAAGTACTTAGTACATCTATGTATATCCTAAATATTGGGATTTTATAACATTCAAATATCTTTATAATAAATATAATATTTTTTTACAAAATATTTTAATAGATATATCTATAATATAGAGAATACAATTTTTTTTTTAAATGTTTCGTTACTCTAAAACTTCATTTATCATTATATCACTTGTATGCCCCGTATTATTCTCATTTGTATGCCTTAATTTTGTATTGTTTAATATTATTCATTTCAAACCTATGTATATTCAAAAAGTTAAAACCAAAGGCACAGCAAATCCGGAAACCACAATCTAACTAGATACCATATCTTATGATATATGGTATTTTTATAGCCGAAAGACAGGAGCGTACCCGAAATATAGCCAGATAAGATAAATGAAACAACACTTTTGCGATGCACCTGAAGAATAGTCTGATTGAATACCGAATGGCAGTCTATATTAGTTAACAGATAAGTTCAATAATATAGATAGTTGTTATACGCAATCAGGTGTGCTTGCACTCAAGTATTACCTAGATATTCGTTGTGATACTACAGGTTGTACATATGTGCAAGTAGGCACTCACTGAAAGCAATTGTAATCAACAGATTGCCGCCTGTTGATGTTGACAAATATTGGTTTATAGTATTTAATTGTTGGGTATTACGTATTCTAATCAGGGTTTCGAAAAACAAACATTCAATGCACGAAGCGTGAAAGTTAATCATCTTAACACTGACTAACTAATGGACTCATTTGAGATTAAGTCTTGTTTTAATAATATTGAGTGGCATGTAAAGCGTGCTTCTTTATAATGCGTTTGATAAGGTATTTCTTAAATGAAATGGTAAAAGGTTTCTTTTTTTATATCATACAGAAAAAGATAAGTCATGTGAAAGCAGAAAAAATTATCAAAAAGTCACGTATATGTAGAAAGTAAATATTTGTTAAGCTAAGATTATATTTTCTACGAAATCCTCTAATTTTTTAGATAAAAATTCGAAGCCATTTAGCACTTTAATATAAATTCCTTGGTAGTGATGTCAGAAAGTCATAAGAATGTTAAAATTTAATTAAAGTTGCTGAAGGACGCACGTTCCTAACAAAGTTCTTAAGCATGGCACGTACCACGTTCAAAAGACAAGACAAAAATGTATGAAAGTGCTGACATTAAAGAGAATGTCTTATAAGGATTGTATAGGTCTTTAAAGGCTTTAAATGGCATATAAGATTTCTTTAACAATATTTTCATTACCATTTTAGTGCTGGCTCCCATTCCCAATGCCCTGGTGCGAAGCATTCGCAAGTATCCCAACATTCACGACGAGGAGTACGCGTTGCGGCGCTTCGGAGCATCTGCGTCGATGGCTCCACTGGTGCTGCCCTTCGTCCAGGGCGTGGATCGCCGGATTATCTACCAGATCACGGAGTACACACCGCTGCTGGACAGCAGTAATATGACGATGAACGACTGGGCCAGGATAGCCAGCGATATTCAGGTATAGTAATATATATTTTAATCCTTTTCCTAAAACTAATCATTCTTTCAATTATTTTTCAGCAATCCTACGAGTTCTTCGATGGCTTTGTGGTGCTCCACGGCACCGACACACTCTCCTACACAGCCTCCGCCTTGTCCTTCATGCTGGAGAACCTGGGCAAGACGGTGATCATCACGGGCTCCCAAATCCCCATCTTCGAGACGCGAACCGATGGCAAGGACAACTTCACCTCGGCTTTGATAATAGCTGGGAACTATATCATCCCAGAGGTGTGCATCTTCTTCGGGCACAAGCTAATGCGCGGCAATCGCACGGTGAAGGTCAGTTCCAATGCCCTGGATGCGTTCGATTCGCCGAATGTGCCACCGCTGGCCAGGATCGGCATCGATGTGAATGTGGACTACCGGCTGATCTTCCGGCCGTGCAGCATAGAAAGGTTCTCCGTCCACCTAAATCTCGATGAGAATGTGGGTCTGTTGCGCATCTTCCCCAGCATTTCGCACTCCACATTCCGGGCATTCCTGGCGCCACCCATTCGAGGTGTTGTCCTGCAGTCCTTTGGATCTGGTAACATACCATCGAACCGAACGGATCTGATCGATGAGCTAAGGGCGGCTGCCGAAAGGGGCGTCATCATCATCAACTGTACACAGTGTCCCAATGGCACCGTGGCGGAGATCTATGACACGGGCAAGGTGCTCTGCGATGTGGGCGTGATTCCCGGCTACGATATGACGCCCGAGGCGGCGCTGTCCAAGCTGGCCTATGTCATTGGCAAGGAGGAGTGGTCTCTGGAGGTCAAAAAGCAGGTAAGTCTAAGTTACTTTTACATTTTATATGATTATTCATACATAATTTCCCTTCGCAGATGATGGAGTCCAACTTGAGGGGCGAACTTACCTCACTGAAGGCTCCGAAGATGGAGGACTACGACCTGGTAGATGCGGTGGCCAGATCTCTGCATTTGTCCTCGCCGCAGGAACTGGACCAGCTGGGCGAAACCCTCTTTCCGGCAATGATCAATGCCGCCGTGGCCGAGGGCGATCCCAAGAAGATCAACAATCTGAAGGCCTATGGCGCTGACCTGTCGGGAACGAATCATGACCAGCGCACGGCCTTGCACTTGGCCTGTCAGCTGGGCAACGTGGAGATCGTGAAGTACCTGCTGCAGAACGGGGTGTCCGTGCATGTGAGGGATCGCTACGATCGCACTCCGCTCCTGGAGGCCGTGTCCACCGATAGCCACGAGATCATCCAGCTGCTGATCAACTGTGGCGCCCACTTGACCGGCTCTTCGCGAGCGGTGGGCGAGCAACTGTGCGCGGCAGCGGCCAGAGGATCGATGGTCAGGCTGAAGTCGTATCAGTATGCCGGCGCCGATCTCTCCCAGACGGATCCTTCGGGCCGGACGGCCTTGCACGTGGCTGCGCTGCATGGCTTCTTGGAGGTGGTGCAGTATGTGCTGCCCTACTTCGAGAATCCCAACGAGAAGGACATGCTGGGTCTGACCGCCTTGGATTACGCTGAGCGTGGAGGACATGCGGCGGTTATAGAGGCTCTCAAAAAGACCGAATAACTCAGGAATTTCTCACAGAAATCTCTTCCGAACCATAACTCAAATTGTTCCTTAGCGCTTAAATAACTTCTTAAACTAATGGATTTTTTTGTCCCAGATTTTACAACTAAAATCTCTAGAGGCTCTTGTGACACCCCAAGTCTCGATATGCTGTACTTAAGTGTTGCATCTAGTCTTGTTATCTACTTTGTATAGCTCACATATTGTATTTTATATTTAACATAACGTAGTTAAAATGTTATTTTGTATGTCAAAATGTTATCCCTCACTAAACCCTGTTTTGAGTAGTCTTAATTTATGTTTGAATTCACTAAATGCAAAGTTATTAATTATAAATCCTATTTTTATTCCTAATAACGTCACTTTAAAGAATAATTTAGAAAGTCCATGAATAACATCGAAAAATTGTATATAATAAACAAGTATATATTTAAAATGTTGAGTATTTATTACAAGCGGTGTGTATTGGTATAATGAATAATACCTTAAATAAAATCAATGTGTACTGGGATTATATATTGAACTATTACAACTAAGGGTGCTGCACACTACATTTTAAAAACTATATAAATATTTTCTAAATTGATATTATTTTGTACATTCAATTTTAACAAATTTAATGATAACAATTTTAAAGTAAGTAAAAATAACAATGCAACTCGCAATAATACCATTTTTTAATTTTAATTTGTTTTTGATTTCTTTACTCTACATTTTTAAATGGATTTTTTAATACAAATTTTGTATTGCATTTTACCGAGTTTAGTGTACCTTAATCAAAACAAGTAAAAGTTTGATTAAATCAAAAAATAATGTTACATTTCATATTTTTGTCTTATTGAAACTCTTCAAAATACAATTTTTCAAGATTAATTTCTTTTACTACATTTGTTAGTGCATTTGTATTCCTATAAATATAAATAAGTAATGGTAAGTAAATACTAACAAATAATGTTAAATCTAATATTTTGAGCTTACTAAAACTAGCTATAATACCGTTCTTTAAGTTTAATTTCCCAATTTAAAAACAATTTATTTTTAATCGATAGCCGGAGCTGCCAATGTTATCGAGCCACCTGGCACTCGATAACTCGCCAGGGCAGAGTGACCCCATTCAGTTGTTGCGCAGCCCTGGTTTTGCATTGTTTTTACGCTGGCATTAATTAGAATTGGTAAATATACGAGTGCCACCGCAGCCACATAGGAGTTCCTCGGCTGCAATTGAGTTGTCGGTGAACTAATACTCAGAACCAGCCGGAAAATCGCCGAGAAACGCCAGGGAAAACAGCAAACAAACACGCACGCACACACACACGGGGCACACACGCACCGCACGCACACACACACCGAAGGAGGTGCACACGTCAGTGCCACGAATTCCATAAAAAATAAAACAAGAAACCTAAAGTTTGGGTTAAAGTCAACCCGACACGATCTTGGGCGGAAGATACATGCCAACTACATGGTGCACCATCTCTCGTTGCAGTCAATGTCGATAGCTAGCGCTGCGCAGCCACCGTGGATATATAATCGGTCCCCCAGATAGCCAGTCCGCGTATATATTCCCGATTCCCCGACTTGTTTTTTGTTTTCCCCTATTTTTTGTTTTGTTTTTCGGTTTGTTTTCTTTACGATCCCCGGTAACTAGGATAGTTAGTGTTATTTTGTAATTGAAACGACCATGGCGGAGGATTCGGCTGCCCTGGAGAGCTCCTACGACTTCTCCATCGTTCAGGTGGGTTGCACTTCGTATTCCTTATAGAGGAAGAGTATCATGAGCACTTTACCCCTTTGCAGCCCGAGGATCACGAATATGGCGAGGTGGATGCACGCTTGACGGGCAGCTCCAACGATCTGTCCTTGTCACAGGTGAGTAAATCCGGTTACTGTCCAGGTTATCTACAAGAAATAGCCAAATGTTATGGTTAGGATCAGTCAGGCACTACTTGTTCTCAAGTTCAGAGGTGGAGGTGATCTTATATCGGTGTTTAAACCTAATATTATCCTAGTTTACTAGAGAAACTATTTGGTTTTCATAGTTAGGATCGTTTTATGGTCCTAACTTTAAAGACTATCGAGAATAGAACCAATACTTTTTTGACAGAATCTTATAAAATACCTAATATTATTGATAGGATCTATTAGGGATTAGTTGCTTTCAACTGGGGAGGTTATATCATATTTTATCTTGGTTTAATAGATAAACTATCCTAGTTTTATAGTTAGGATCGTTATAAAGCCTTAACTCGAAAAACTATCACAAAAATAACCCAAAAAACAAGATATAATTTACAGGACCTAATGCAAAAACTATATTTTATGGATAGAATTGGTCAAGGATTATTATTTTCAACTTAAAAGGTTAAACAGGTCTTATATCAGCATTTAAACTTAAAAGTAATTGGATTCCTGGATAAATTATTTCAGTTTCATAGTTAACAACTGTTTAAAGTTACAGGATTTTATGAACTAGCTCTATTAAACTGATACGATCGGTCAAGGACGACTGTTTTTAACATAAAAATTTGAATAATTCTTATATTATTGTTTAAATATAAATGTATTTCGAATTCATAGGCAAACCATTTAGGTTTTATAGTTAGGACCGGTTAATGGACAAAACTTAAAAGCCTACCAATGAAATTTTAAAAGGAAGACGTTATATACAGAATCTTATTGAGATGCGAATATATAATAAAAGTATCCAGATTCTGTAATGACACAGTAGATACTCGCAATGAATTTGTACTTTTCCAGATGCTAAGGGCTAGTGTTTCAGGTGTAAGAACCTTAAGCAGTCAAGAGTGACCTGTATAATTCACATTATCCATCACCTTTCAGAATGTATCCGCCAGCACAACGAGAGGCACCGAGGGCAAGGGCCGTTTGGACAGCCTTAAAGAGAATCTGTACAAGCAGCAGGTGAGCTGGGTAGACCCAAGCACCACCATCTGAAACCCCTACTTTACCCAAAATCCCTCCCTTCAGGAACGCCTAACTGCCTTAAAAGAGCGCGCCTTGAGGAAGTCGCAGGATGGGCGACGCAAGTCCAGCATGAGTGACTCCATGGAGTCGCTGAAGACGCTGGGACAGAAGCTCACCGTGCTGAAGACGCGCTCCGGCGACACCTCCACGCCCCTTGTCTCGCCCACGAAGGACAGCGCCCCTGGGGATGTGTCCCTACTGCAGACCAGCGGCAGCGAGAAGCTACTGATGCTCACCCAGCGCACGGAACAGAATCGCGCCCTGTTGGAGCAGCGTAAGAGGGATCTGGCGAAGTCCTTGCTCTCCGTAAAGTCGAATATTGGCATTGGCCACCAAACCACCGCCGAGCTGGGCTCTTCCATGACGGATCTGCGGCAGGCGGCGTCTACCTCCAATCCGCCAGTTTCCCGCCACCGTTCGGCCTTGGACTTGGAGGCCCAGGGTCAGGAGCCGCTGGACGAGAGCCGGGTGAAGCTGCTCAGGAATCGCATGAAAATCACGGAGCTGAAGCAGGGCCGTCAGGAGCAGGAGCTGCAGGAATTGCGCACGGAACTGGCCAAGCGCGCCAATCTCATCGAGCAACTGGAGCTCTCCGGTGCGGAGCTGCAGCGCACGCTGACCCAGCGAAATGAGGAGTTGGAGCAGCTGCGACTGGGCCAAGCGAGAGAGGAAGTGGAAAAGAAGGCGGCGACGGAGGGGGAGAACCTGCAGGAGCAGGAGCATACCCGCCTCCAGGGAGAGGTTTTAGTACTAAGAGAACGACTGGCAGAGCTCGAAAACGTCAACGATCTGCTAGAGACGACCCGCTGTGAACTGCAGGAAGAACTTACGACGGCGCGCGAACGGGAGAGGCAGCGGGATCAGGAGCTGGAGCAAGAACACGAGAAGTCTTCCAGCAGTCCACAATCGGATACAGCGTCCACGGACGCACAGGTGAGCGTGGAGCTGGCCAAACAGCTCCAGGAGCTCACCAATCAGCTGACGGACCTGCAGGCCACCAACGAGGAGCTGCGTCAGCAGTTAGCCGCCCAAACGAAGCTCCAGGTGAGCGATGAGCTTGTTTCCCAGCGCCTCGAGGAACTGGAAGCCACCATAGCAGCACAGTCCACACAGCTGGAGGAGCAGAAGTCGGCTATGGCTGCCCAAAGTGAAGAGATCGCGGAGAAGACTACGGAACTTAATGTGCTTAATGTGAATCTGCGCCTGCTGGAGGAGAAACTGGCCCAGAGCAGCCGCAGTAAACCTCTGTTCCTGGACGACCGTGTGGAAGACAGTGCGGCCAGCAAGGAGCTGCAGGAGGAGTTGCAGCAGCTCAAGCAGAAGCTGGACGAATCCAACAAGGCCAACATCAAGCTGAAGCTCAAGTGCAAGCAGGCGGAGAAGCAGCTGCAGAAGCTCCGGTCCCAGGATGGCCAACAGCAATTGGCTTCGCTGACAGCGGAGAACGAGGAGTTGCAGCAGAGGATCACGGTCCTAGAGGACGAGAAGGGCCAATGGCAGTTGGCCAACATGCAGGAGGAGGAGGAGGAAAAGAAGAAGGAGGCGAAGGCGGAGGTGGAGGTTCACCAGCCACCCCAATCGCCGGAGTCCAATCCTAAGCAGTTGGAGGCCATTCGCCTGCTGGAGGAGCAGAAACTGGAGCTGCAGCAGGCCCTGGAGGCACTGCAGCAGGGTCACGAGTCTGCCCGCGTCGAGTCCGAGCTGAGCGAGGCCCAAATGGAGGAGCAGCTCACGCAACGCGTTCAGCAACTCGAGCAGGAGGCCCACGAGCAGCGCCAACAGCTGGACACCCTGCAGACGGAGAAGGAGACGCTGGACAAGAAGCTGACGCACTACATCAACGAGAACATGGAGCTGCTGGACAAACTGGAGAAGCTCAGCTCGTCCAGCTCAGCGGAATCCATTGAAATAGTGGAGCGCCAGCAGCTGGAGTGCTTTGGCCAAAGGCGTCCGGCCAGCGAGGGTGATGCCCAGGAGCAGAAGCAGGTGGATCCACCAGGGCCCAGTCTCGTTAGCGAGCTCACCCAAACGGAGGAGGAGGATGCCTCCAGTGAGACTCTTGCCCAGCTGAGAGAACGCCTGGAACTCTTCACCCAGGAACGCGGAGAGGTCTTGGACAAGCTGGAGCAACTGTCGGCGGAGAATGTGCAGCTCCAAGCCAGATTGGAGGAGAGTTCCAGCTCTCTGCAGTTGCTGCAACGGGAACGCGAGAAAGATCTGCTCTCCTCCACGTCCACCTCTTCCAATCTCTCCCAAGAACTCAGTTCTATGCAGCGATCCTCGGAGGTGGTGGCCACCTTGGATGCGGGCGAGGGAGGACCCGAGCTCTTCGAGAAATGCGAGAAATCTCTGAGCAAGCTCAACTCCGAATTGGAGGCCTATCGCAAGGCCAACGACAGGCAGGCCAAGTTCAATGTGTCCAAAAAACTGGCCAAGGAGGCAAAGAACTGTCACACCCAGTTGAGCGAGCTGCTCCACAAGGTGAAAGAGGCCAGCACGGCGGTGGAGACTGTGACGGTCGTTGAGACTGTGGTGGCCGTCACCGCTCCCAATGGCAAAGCTCTGGCGGAGTACGAGCAGCTGAACGCCCAGAATGCCGAGCTCAAGGCGGTGATCTCTCGCTTGCGCCAGGAATTGGATGAGCTGCGGGATAGCTATCCCGAAGCAGAGCCGCGATTGGCCATAGTTGGTGACGACTCGCAGAGAGAAGAGGAGTTCCTGCAACTGCAATCGCTGCTGGAGGACGCACGCTCCGCCCAGGCGGAGCAACGTCAGCAGATCGAGGAGCAACTGGAGCAAATCAGGGAACTGCGTCAAATCGAGGCCGATCAGTTGCAATTGGTTGCCAGGCAGAGTGCCGAGATCACGCAGCTCCAACTGCAGGCGGAGCAGTTCGATCAGCTGCTGAACGCCAAGGAAATGAGCCATGAGAAGCAGCTGGAGCAGCAGACGAGGATTCGGCGCGAGTTGGAAGCACGTGGCGAATCCCTGGAGGGCGAACTGAGCATCCTACAGGCTCTCGTTGCCGAGCAGAAGCAGCAACTCATCGAGAACCTGAGCGAAAACGAGCATAATCTTAACCTCAAGATGCTGGAACTGCAGTCCGCGCAAGAGGAGCTGCAGGAACTGCGGGCCAAGGAGGATCCGGATCAGCTGCGCGAGGCTCTGCGCATCAGCAAGAGCCTGGCAGCCCAGCAGGTCAGCGAACTGGCCTCCAGCCAGGAGACCATCGATGCCCTGAACCAGCAAATCCAGGAGTTGTACCAGGGCGTGGAGCAGGCCCGCCAGGAGGAGCAGCTCAAGAGCCGCGAACTGCGCGAGAAGCTCAAGAAATACGCCCTTAACCTCAAGAAGCGAACGCAGGACAATGCCGAGCTCGAGCAGAAGGTCCAAGAGCTGACCACCCAGCTGCAGGAGCTGCAGGAGGAGGTCAAGCAAAAGGAGCAGCTGGAACCGGCGAAGTCTGAGCCCATTGTGGATACCCAGCAAGTGGAGCAGCTGCAGCAACAGATCAGCAAGCTCAACGAGGATCTGAAGGCCAAGATCCATGTCAATCTGGAGAACCGCGATGCCCTGCGCCAGCTGAAGCAGCAAATCCAGGAGCAGGAGGAGCTGATCCAGCAGCGCGATGCTGAGCTCCAAGATGCCAATCTGGTGAACAAGGAATTGCGACGCGAGCGCCAAGAGGCCGAGCAAGAAGTCTTCCAGCAGGGCCAGGAGAACTCCAGGCTGAAGCAAGAACTCTCCCAGCGGCAGCAGGAGATCCACAGTCTCGAACAGAAGCTGAGGGAGCAGCCAACCGCCATCGAAGATTTGCGGCTTCAATTGGAGGCGAAGTCCAAGAAGTTCGAAAAGTCCAAGGAGCTGATAAAGCATCGCAATGCCACCATTCAAGCGCTGCAGCGAGAACTTCAGCAGCTGCAGCAGGATCAGGACAGCCCGGTGGAGCATGTGCGAGCCAAGCGGGCCACGCAGGAGCAACTGCAGCTGGAGAAGGACGAGGAGGTGGGCAGTCACTTTTTCCCTATATTTCATTTCATTATCAAGTCTTTTGTAACCCAAAACAGATTGCTGCCCTTCGCCAGCAGATTGCCCAGCTGGAGAGCCAAAGGATCAGTGCTGCCGAGGGCGAAGGCGATGGCGCCATTACCAAGATCACACAGCAGCAATTGGAATCCCAATCGGTTAGTATGATCAGTTGACTGTCAGCCGCCTGCCTGTAACGAAATGTTTCTGTTTCCCAACTTTTTTAAGCTGCAGCAAGCGGAATCCCTTCGAGAGGCCGAGCGGGAGCAACACCACCTGCGTGTCCAGCTGACGGCGGCCCAGCAGCAGCACTCTCTGCTGGCGCAGCAGTATGCCAAGGACAAGGCCAACTTTGAGCTGACCATCGAGCGGCTGGAGACGATCCACGAGGGCATCAAGGCCAAGCTGCAGGAGGATGCCTCGTACATTGAGTCGCTGGAGTCGCAGGTGTCGGAGCTGCAGGCCAGGTGCGCTGCTCTCGAGGAGCAGGCCGCCAGCCAGGCCAATCAACAGGCGCAAGCCGAGGATCACACGCAAGAGCTGGAGCAACAGTTGCAGGCGCAGCGCGAGCAGGAGCAGCAGCAGCGTCAGCATGATCAGCAGCTGCAGGAGCGACTACATGAGCTGGGCCAGCGGGAGCAGGCTCAGCAGCGCCAGCTCCAGTTGGCTGCCAGCGAGGCGGAGGAATCCAGGCAACAGCTGGCCCAGCTGCGAGCGGACTACGAATCCCTGCAGGCCAAATATGCTCAGCTGACGGCCAACGCGCAGGCAGAGCGGGAACAGCTGAGCAGCCAGAGTCAGGAGGAGCTGGCCGATCTGCGCCAGCAATTGGCCGCCAAGGAGGCGGATCTGCAGCGCCAGCGGCAGGTCTATGATGCCAAGCTGGCCGCCAAGGCCACGGAACTCGATGAACTGGAGTGCGACCTCAATGGCCATGTGGAACGAGCCGCTACCGAGACACGAGATCTGCTCCAGCAAGTGGAGCGCTCTCAGGAGCTGGTGAAGCAGCGCACGGAGGAGCTGCAGCGACTCAACGAAGAGTTCCAGCAGGTGGAGCTGGAGCGGTCCAACTTGAGCCGCGAGGTGACCCTGCTGCGTCTGCAGCAGGACTGCGCCGAGCAGGACGTGCTGGAGCTCCAGGAGCTGCGCATGCAGGTCATGCAGGACAAGACCGAAATGGACAACCTGCGCACCCAGATCGACGCCCTCTGTGCCAACCACAGCCAGGAGCTGCAGGCCCTGCAGCAGCAGATCGCCGAGCTGGACACGCTGGGCCAGAATCAAACGGACGACCAGGTGTACATCGAAACGGAGAACAAGCGGTTGGCCGAGCAGCTGAGCGAATTGCAGGCCCAGCTGGCCAGACAACAGCAGAACCAGCAGCAGCAGATCCATCATCCTGTGGCCCCATCTCAGCAGCATCCGCCTCCAGCTTCCCTTTTCTTTGGCGGCGATGCCTTGGCCGCTCCCTCGCCCTTCGATGAAATAGCCCAGCCCATAAGGGTTTCCTCGCTGGCAGCCAGTGCTCCGCCGCACATTCCTCCGCCACCCACCATCGAGGATCTGCAGCGGAATGTCTCGGATCTGGAGAAGCATGCCCAGGATCTGGAAACGAAGCTGCTGGCGCGCAACCAGAGCTTGGCGGAACAGGAAGAGCGACGCCTGCAATTGGAGCAGCGCCTCAGGGAGCTGGAGAACTTGCTTAGGGAACGCGATCAGCAGCTGGCCGAGATCAAGACGGCCAACGAGGAACGTGAGCGCTTGGCGGCGCTGGAGAAGCTCATCCAGCCGGCGGCAGCGCCCACGCTGGACATGTTCTTTGGCGGGGAAACAGTGCCCGACGCAGTGAGTCACCACTTGGACCTGGGCCTGCCGCAAACGGAGCCAGTGGAGGAGCCTCTCATTCAGCCCAAAAAGGCGTATCTCTGCCAGCCAAAGCAGGAACATCAGGAGCCGACTACTCAATCCATCGATTGGGGTGTGGACGAGGATCCCTGGGCGAGTGCCGCCACCGAGGCGCCGCAAACGGATGTGGAACCCCTGCACGCGCGAATCGCCCAATTGGAGCTGCAGCTGGCCAGTGCCGAGCAGCAGAAAACCGAATTGCAGGCCAAGGCGGCCAAGCTAATGAGGCGCCTGAAGGAATACAAAACGAAGGCAACGACCACGGCGACAGCCACGCCCACAGTCACAGTGGACAATGACCTGGACTCTGCCATTATCGATGAGCTTAAGCACCAGCTTCAGTTGCACGAATCCCGTCAAGCCAAGGCAGAGGAGCTATTGCAGCAGCACGCCCTGGAAAAGGAGAAGCTAACGAAGAGGATTGATGTCCTGACCGCAGGCAACGATCGCATGGCGGAGCTGAAGGAGCGCCAGGACATGGACGTGCAGATGTATCAGGCGCGCATCCGGGAGCTCCAGGAGAAGCTCAACCATCTGGACCAGTGGGATGTGCCCGCTGCTGCAGCTACTCCCAGTGCTCCTGCCGCCTCTTCATCCTTAAGCGGCGATGAAGCGGCAAGGATTGAAAACCTGCAGGCGGAGAACCAGGATCTGAATGCCGAGTGCCAGGAGCTGCAAGAGAAGCTGAAAGAGGAGCGACGTTTGGGCCAAGTGGCCCAGGAAATCGCCGCTCAGGTCCAGTCGCAAAAGGAGACCCTGCAGGAGCAACTCAGGGAAAGATTGCAGGAGGTGGAGGAGCTGAGGCAGGCTCAGAGCAATGTGGAGGAACTACAGGGTCTGAAGGCAGAGGTACAGTCCCTCCGACAGCTCCAGGCGGAGGTGACTCAGTTGAGAAGCCTCCAGCCCGAGGTCGAGTACCTAAGAAGCCTCCAAGCCGAACTGGAGCACCTGCGTGGCCTTCAATCCGAACTGGAGCAACTGCGCAGCTTCAAAGTGCAGCAGGAGCAACTGGGCAGTCAGAAAATCCAAGAGGATCATCTGGAGTTCCAAAAATTGGAACAGGAACACCTGAGGAACCTCCAGAGCGAGGTGGAGCAGCTGAGGAACCTGCAAACGGAGGTGGAGCAGCTGAGGAACCTTCAGCCGGAAGTGGAGCACCTAAGAGCACTCAAACAGCAGCAGGACCATCATCTCCAGGAGCTTCAGCAACTGCGCCACCATCTAGCCGAAGTGGAGGCTCAGCGCACACGCGACCAAGCCGAATTGGAGGCACTGCGTCAGAGTGGCCAAAGGCAAGAGGCCCAGCTTGACGTCGACGCCAGGAGCGATGAGCAGGTGGCGCAACTGCAGGAAAAGGAAGCCGAGATTGTGCACTTGAAACAACGCATCGAGGAGCTGATGCGCGAGGACCAAACAGAGAAGCTGGTCTTCGAGATCCTGACCAAAAACCAGGAGCTGCAACTGCTGCGCATGCAGGTCAAGCAACTGGAGGAGGACAGAGAGGATAACCAGGTGTCCGCGGCGCCTCCGCCAGCGGGCGATGGGGAAGCAGTGGAACAGCTGCGCGTCCAGTGCCAACAGCTTCAGCAGGAGAAGGCCGACATGGAGGAGGAGCTGCGCGTGCTGAACAACCATGTTCTCAGCAGCCTGGAGCTGGAGGACAGGATGAAGCAGACGCTGCTCCAGCTGGACACCAAAAACATCGAGATCACCGAACTGCGACGCTCCCTGGAGGTACTGCAAACGCAAAATCCTGTCCAGAATCCCGAGCCACAGCAAATTCCCGATCTGGCGGCCATCAATCAGCAGTGGGAGCAGCTGGTGAAGCAGAAGTGCGGCGAGGTGGAGAGCGTTTGGCAGGAGCACCTGGGTCGGCGCGAGGCTGCCTTCAAGGCGCAGCTGGAGCAGATTACCCAACAGCTGCAGCAGGCGGAGCAGAAGGAACAGCCCCAGGTTCAGGGTCAGCAATCCACGCAGGAGGAAGCCTCCGGCGACATGATGCTGAAGATGCAAAAGGCTCTGGAAACGCAGGAAATGGAGATAGTGACGCTCAAGGAGCAGCTGGCCATTCGATCGGCGGAGTATGCTCTCCTGGCCGCCCAGTACGATCCCTTCCGGCTGCAGAATCGCGGCGGATCTGCTGGCAATCCGGCTGCCATCTCAGCGGGCGGACCACCACCCTTGAATGCCAACGAACCACTGCCCGAGTATGTGCTCAAAGCGGATCTGGACTACGCCCTGATGATGCTCCACCAGCGGGACATGCGCGTCGAGGAGATGATCGTGGAGCTGGTGCAGCTGCTCGAGGAGCGCGACCACCTGCAGCTGAAGCTATCGGACACCCTGCGCCAGCTGGAAACGGAGCGCAGTCGCGTCAGCGATGAACGTGAGTGGCTTGGCCTTATTTAGACAGCTGATTCCAACCTATTTTGATCTCCAATCATATAGCACCCGGTGCCACGGCCTCCTCCTCGGCCGCCTCGGGCAGCAGTCCCAGCAAAGCCAGCAGCAGCAGCGAGCTCCTGGGCTCCACGACCAGTGCAGCGGGCAGTGACCTCAAGCAGAAGTGGGTGATAGTCTAGCAAGGATTAGGGATTAAGAACTCAAGATTGTTGTCCTACTTTCCAGGCTTGCAGAGCTGCAGACGGTGAAGCATTCCAAGGACAAGGTCATCGTGGACGAGCGTGAGCAGCGCCTCCAGCAGATGCTGCAGCTGCAGAAGGACATGGCCAAGCAGGGAGCCGGATCTGCAGGGGCAACAGCCACTACAACTACACCGGCACCAGCACCAGCACCGGCACCCATCGGCGTGGATCTCTGTGAGTTGAAGCCACCGGAGTATCAGCATTTCACCATGACCTAACCCAAATGCCCATCCACAGCTCAGTCCGGCTTTCGCTCGCCCTCGATGATGCTCATGGACTGGATCATGGGCAGCAGCAACAAGGAGGAGGAGGCGGCGGCGGCGGCGGCGGCGTCGTCATCATCGGCTCACCAGGCCTCCGGCTAGCCCCTTCCGCAATCCCGGCGAGAACCCAATGCCCGGAAGCCCCCTGCGCCTAGCACTTTAACTACGAATCACTACTGTAACTTAAGCTCTGGCCCTCCTGGCGCGGACAAGGGCGTTGCGGCGATGGCGTTAGAGCTCTTTATACGATATTATGTACCTTGGCTAGCTGCGAAACAGCCCTCCTGCCCCCCAAGCCGTTTTATGTTGTAGATATGTAAAAATTGTATAAAACAAAACGAAATGAAACGAAGCAGAAGATGGAGAAGAGAGAAACCAGAAAATCTAACTAAAGAGAATTTAGCAATTAAACCAAAATCCAGATATAAAACAAATATGCTTTGAATGTTTTATTCGCAAATACTAATGATCTTCGTGGGTTAATTTACATACATGTATATCATCCTGCCAGCTGGGACATAGAAAACCATCAGCCCACCAACCGTCTTTCGTTTTATTTAAATTTATTTCAAATGATATTTGATGTTTAATTAACAATGTTTCATTTTATTTTTCCTTTGAGAAAAAAACACTTAGTTTTTAAGATTCATGCTGTAATTATTATAATTGTTTTTCTCGTGTGTGTGTGTGTGTATGTATGTGTGTTGTGATCATCTTTTCCCATCGCTTTCACCGGCGACTTCTATGCCATCCTTTGATTTTGCGGCCCTTTGCGAGGAGACTCCTTTGGGTGTGAGTGTAGAGTGTGTTGAATTGATTTCAATTAAATAATGCCACTGAATGTTGAACGTATCGAAACAATTGTCGAATGTTAGGTTCCGTTTCCACATTTTATTATTATTGTAAGTGTAATTGTATTATTATGCTCATATATATTGTGTTTTGTTTTTGCTACAGCTGACATCAAGTACATTTTGCTTATGATTTGCCTGTCTTTATCATTTGCTTTTATTTTCACTTCTCCTTTCTTCTCTTTAATTTAATTTTAGGTTTTCCCTTTTGTTTTCTGTATTTCTAGTTAAACATTTAAATACGAGTTGTTGTCCACATGCCCATGAAAATACAGATACAGCGATCATGCATGTCGGCGAATATATATTTTCTTGTATAAATCTATATACCCCTTGTCAATGCTTTGCAAACTATGGCTTAAAAAAAAGGTCGTAACCACAAACAAGGTCAGTAAAATATGTGGAGGGGCGGGAAAACGAAGGGATGGTCTAAAACAAGTTGCAACGCCAGTTAGTACCCGGTTATTACAAGTCCAAAGCGAGTAGTTTTTGGGGGGCGGTAGGTGAGGATCTAATATGTCTAGGGATGTGTGTGTTGCCTGTGTCAAATGTGTGTGTTGTGGTTCTCATAAGCTGATTGATTTCTCTCTCTTATATATATCGTTTCAGATATAGTTTATGCATTTTTCTCTAGGCCCGGGAACTTCTCAATTCCTGCCTGGGCAAACAACACAAATTACATAAAGGTTTGCTTATAGAAATTCATTATATTCGTATAATATTTATATATAGCGTTCAGTGAGTGGTGTGTGTAGTGTGTGGCTGTGGCTGTGGCAATGCTACCACCGAAATGACTAAAACGAAACTTAGTAAATGCAAATGCCAACCAAAAACAATAATGATTCTATATAAATATTTATATATATATGCATAGTTCCCGCGCGGACTTAGAGGGGGACAGACAGACGGTGAGAAAGAGAGATGGGACGAGGAGGGGTGAAGCAACTTTCCCTTAGAGAGCGCGTCGGCCTTGCAGAGCATTTTATGTTTTCTTGGTTTTTGAAGCTTTTCATTGATTGGTTTTCCACACAAGTGCTCCTCTTTTTCGCTTTTTTGCTTGTTTTGCATTTTGCTCATGTTTTTTCTTTTTTTTTTCGATTCAAATTTTACATCACCAAGACCGGTGGTTGAACAACAAAAAAAAAAAGTTGGGATTCAAACAAAAAAATATTAAAACTGAATTTTATTCTCACACTTAAGTAACAGGTTTGTGTTTTCTCTTTTTTATATATTTTGTATGCTCGTCGAAAAGGTATGATAGGTTCTATTTAATTGTAATTTTGGTAAGATCTTTGAAGAACTTCACTTTAGCCGCTTAAAATGCCATCGAAAACGAATAAAAAAAAATCGTAGGGTTCCGAACATTAAAAACTATAATGCTTACAAATTAATCATAGCGAAAGGAAATGCAATCGAAAATCTGAGCAATATACGTATGGGATCTATATAGAAGTGAACATTAAATATTTTCCTTGTGAGATTTTCTCTCAAGCACTTTTTACGTCTTCGCCTATAGAGTTTTTCCACTTCTCTGCTGTTCTTGACTTTCTCTTTTTTTGTTTTGGATTTTGTCAGCTTTACACTTTCTCCTCCAAGGTTCGCTTCCTTTGCCGATGGTGGTTTCAATGCTACTGCTTCTGATTCTGCTTCTGCTGCGGCTGCTGATGTTGTTGTTCTAGTTGTTCTTTCGTTGTGGTTGATGTTGTTGTTAGTTGCTGTTTGATGGTGTTTGCCGCTGTGGTTGCTGTTGCTGATGTTGTTGCTTCTGCTGCTGCTGCTGCTGCTGCACGTTGCATATCGCATGCTTGCTGGCGTTCGTTTATGGCATTCAGAGAAAAAATTTGCCCAGCAGGAGGCTGAAGATGGCCGCAGCAATGGCAATTGCAATGTAAAAGACCGGAATCTGCTTCTCAGCCAGAACTGGGGCATAGGGCTCGTTCACCTGCTTGACGGCCGGCGAGCTGCGGTAGCGTGTGATTTGATCCTGCAAAACGAGGAGTGGAAGCGGGTTAATAGGGGTCTTATGCAAAGGCCATTTAGTTATGGCTGTATTTAATTGTAATTATCTAATATTTAAGCTCATTTTCAACCGAATCTGATAGTTGCGAATGAGCTAAATAAAGTTTTCAGTTGAATTCCTTACTTTATTTTTATAGACTTCTTATTTCTGATATGTTTAATATTCTGAAGATCAAAATCAACATATCAGATGTACAGAACAACTTATAGAAATTTAAAAATATATATGTTTTTATCAAAACTAGTCACATTAAAGCTAATTTCTCGTATATATATATATAATTATAGATATAATAGTTATTAAAAGCTTTGAAAAAATTGTTTCATAAGAACAATAATCTATATATGTACATTGTGCCACACCTAAACAATTTTTAAATACTTTACAATATTAAATACACTTTAAACTTTGTAAATATAGACAAAATAATAAATATGAAATCAAAGAATCTTAAATTAAAAAAAAATATATGTATTCATTAATCCCACTATTGTTTCAGCTTCAGTTTCTTAACATTTCTGAAGATTTACACAAAGAATATCAGAATTAAGACTTAAAAAAAAAACAAAAACAATACATATAAAGGGTATTTCCCATTTTGAAATCTACTTAATTTCTAAATTTTAACTCCTCATGTTCATAGCTATAATAATCCCAAAATCAGAGTCATTTTTCGACCTAATATGACCATCAACAACTTTTAATAATCAAACAGCTCAGCTGCTTACCTTCAACTGCAGAACTTCTTTGCGCAGTTCTCTGTTTGTCTCACGCAGTGAGTTGATCTCTCCGGTCAGCGACTCCACGTACTCTGCTGTATCGGCCGGAATTGGGGGCTGCATTTGGGGAACCACCAACTTATCCTCGCCGGAGAGCTGCGGCTTGTTCTCGAGCGCCTCGGCACTGGCTGAGCTAGTGTTGGCGCCCACACTTCCGCCGCCGGCACTTCCGCTTCCGACGCCGCTGGCCCCGCCGCCGCTGGTGCTCTCCGCGTTCGCCTCGGAGCTGGGCATCTCGAACACGCACTTCAGCTTGGCGTCCATCAGCTGCTCCGGCTCCAGCTCCTTCCACTGCGGGCGAAGAGTTCAAGATTTGCGTTTAGGAATATGCTTTTCAATTTTTTAAATGATCCTAAGTCACAGAAAAATACATCTATATTTTGAACGTCATAAAAAGCTTTAAAAACATATAATACGCTTTTAAATTTTACACTAAGGGAGAAAAAAAAGAGCTCCTATGTATTCACAAAATGATCTTATCAACTTAATGATTAGAAGACAACAAAAAATTGCTTATATTTTGACAACTATTAAAGTTCGAGAGGTAATTGTGATGATAGAGTAGAAAATCATGTATAATTCCATGAGTTATAATTAAGTCTCCACAGGTTTTAGGGGTTTAGTGTGAGTTCAACAAACGGCGCTTAAGTATGTTCCTATTTGTAGTTCATTATAATATGGCTAGTATGGCTATATTATTACTGTTTCCACCCACCAACTTATTCAAATCGTTCAGATCAGCATCCACGGGTGCCAGGACGCTCTGCACCATGAACTTGTGCTTGTTCTTCTCCTGCTGATCATAGATGAATGGCTGCAGGCAGACTAAAGAAGTGTAGGGAACCCGATTAATAACTCTGCAAATGGGCCTTGGAGTCCAAGGATACTCACTCTCCACCTGAGTCGTTCGAAAGGGCATAATCTTGCCGATGTTTGGACGTACGCAGTAGCGCTTCGGGGCGGTTGTCTTGATCTTGAAGACCAGGGGCAGAGATGAGTTGTTGCGCAGAGTCATGATTGTGACGACGGGGCGGTTGAAGGGACCTGAAAAAATGTAAAGAAATAATTAAAAATAAGTTTGGATATTTATGATTATATGGATTTTAATGATTATATATTGATTATATTATGATTATATGGAATTTAATGATTACTCATGTCAGGATATGTATTACCAGTATTAAAGTTATTCCCTTCATGATCTTGTTTATACACATAATTGGCATTATCGCGCTTTTAGAACTGAATGCAGGCGTTATCGCGCTTCTTATTGGATGCACCCGATTAGTCACACGCTATTGATGATGGCCCCACCCAGCCAGCCACCCCACTTTCGCACTTTCCCTGCTTTCCCTCTTTCCCGCTTTTCCTCACTCTCCCTGATTTTTGTGTCACGTCACGCTCATTGCGTCACTGCACACTGGGCCAGAAAGCTCACTTTTCATTAGGCCTAAAAAGCACCTAAAAAAAGTTCTTTTATTTCATTTAAATGGAGCTGATTTTAAATGTATGCAGTATATTTTCAAGATATTTCTTATAGGGCAGACCCAAGAATTTAACCTTACTTAAATGACCTAAAAAAAATACAGGAAAATGTACTTTTTCTTAAATAAATTTTTGAGAAATAAGTGCGCTATATTGAATTTATGGTATTATAAATATTTTTACAAGTTTTAAGCTACTATTAAAAAAAACCATTTTTGGTCAAAATTCGTCTTGCATGGCCCACTGTGCATTGGCCAAAGCAAGTTCAAATTAATTGAATTAAAAGCAAAACAAAATCGAAAAGCGGCACAAAAGCCAAAAAACAGACTAAAATACCGGGTAGTCGTACCTTGAGTACCCTACAAAATGAAGTAACCTTATCATTGATAAGTATTTTGTACTATCAAATGGGTTATAAGGTGAAAATGATTGATAATGAATTACCTATAGAAAACAAATTAATTGTTTAAAGTAAACACAACCATTTGTATGTGATTAGGAATAGATTTTTTTAATCTGCAGGGTAACAATTAAAAATCGATCGTAATTTTTTTATCAATTCGGACAGCGGTGGAAAGCAAAGCCAAAAAATAAAGGCAAAAACAACAAATGGAATAGTAACACGGACTTTGTTGTTCTCTTAGCATGGCATGTGCGTGTGCTGTTTGCGGTGCGAGTGTGAGAGTGTGTTGCTCCAAGGAAATTTCATTAGACAAAGTCGCGTCATGCATGTGTTTGCCACCCTGCGCCCTCCGCCGCCCACACCCTTGGCGATCTAACGGGAACCGGGGGGAGGGGGCGGAGCACAAGAATGGGGCTAAGGCTCACACACACACACGCGCGCACACACAAATATTAAAATATTTGCGCACAGTGGGAGGAAAGGCATGGTTTTTGTTTACTTTAAAGGAACGTTAAGTTTAATTATATTTTCATGTTTTTAATATGCATTAATGCATTATGCATTTGTTTAATATGCATTAGACTTAATATGAACTTCTATGATTAGGCATTTGATAACCTTTTTTTGAAAATTACGCGTAAGGTTTAAAATGATTAAAAACCTGATTAATTACCTGCAATTATTTACAAAATATTAATCAAAATACGTTTGTTCTAGCACAAAACAAAAATTAAATTATTTAGTTTACTTAAAAAAATCGTAATATATTAGAGGTATGGTTTTCAGCCTGCCCTGCCCCACTGTGCCAGCTTGGTGCTGTCATATGCATTGTTGTTGCCCCTACTGCTGTTGCTTTTTAGCCAAAATTCAAAGAGTAAAAGACAAGAAAAAATGAAAATGGCCCATGACAAGTTTTTGCGTGTAAAAATAAAATGCTAGCCAAAAACGCAGGACGACCCTGTGCGAGAGAGGGAGAGAAGCGGCGAGTGCAAGTGAGAAAGAGAGCGACGCCAGCTGCCGGCATCAAGAATAAAATAAAAAGAAATTAATAAAAGAGCAAGACTAAGAGGAAAGAGGAAGAGCAGGCGAAACACGTAGACCCAACAAAAACACAAAAATGTGTCCAAAAATCGTACGTGAAAGAACAACAAAAACAACGGAAATTATTGATAAGCCAGGGAGAGAGCAGGAGAGCGAGATGGGCATATTTCGGCGAGAGAGGGAGTACGCCGCCGCGGTGTGCGTAAGAGCGAGAGGGACGGGGCGAACTTTGCAGTTTGCTCTTTGCAACAAATTGGAGGTGAATTGGCTTTTTTGGTCGATATGCAGCGACCTTTCCACCCGCCCGCCACCCGAACTATTCACCGATTCATAAAATATATTAAGTAAATTGCGTGAACTTACCCACGAAACGCAACTCATGCTCTGGGTCAATGGTCAACGGAAGATCAAAGTGTTTGCTCATTGTGGCGGCTGCTGCTGTTGTTGTTGTCGTCGTAGTAGCTGTTGTTGTTGCTGTTGTGGATTTCGCTCTCTGCTTTGCGCCTCTCTTTCGTTTTTAGTTTTCGGTTGTGCGTCCTGTTTTCGCCCAGCTATTTTGTTGTTCTTGCTTGCTGTTAGGGAAATGCACACGAAATTTTATAAAAATGCACACAAACACAAGGAGATGGGACAAGCGAACGCACACAGACACACACACACACCGCCCACCCACATACGCAACGCACAAAAACACAGTTGTACTGGTGTAAAAAACAGGGACTTGCTCTTGATTTTTCGCTTACGTTTGCGTTTTTTGCCCAATATTTCAACGAAAGTGCTGCTGTTTTTCGCTTCTTCTTCGCCTCTTCTTTTTTCTTTCACCCGTTTCGCTCTCACAGGCGAAATATCGGTAAATTTATGCGACCACACACACACGCATGGACAAAAAAAATAAGGAAGAGCGAGCGAGCGAGAGAGAGAGAGAGAGACAGTCACACTCACACGCACTCACGGGCTTTTCTTGCAGAAAATTTCGGGAAAAAGGTAACTACGATCAACGTGCGTTCTCTTCACCGACTTTCAGTTGATTTTCCTCTCGATTAGTTCGCTTTTCGTGGGTTTTCACGCTTCGGTTTCTGCAAAAACTTCAGTTGCAAATGCAACATGCAAAAAAGCCAGATATTCTGCCAGAAAAAAACCGCTTGAAACGCATGCGTCACTAGAGCAGTGTGACCAGGCTGGGCGCGGTGTTATCGATTAAAGCCAGAACCAGGGCTGTCCAATGTTTGAAACAATTTAAAATATCGATATATCGCAATTTTGATATATTTTCGACATGCCCACCAAAAGTAAAGTAAAATAAGGCAAAGCAGAGGGCAAAAAGTGGCGTCGGTTCGAGCGAAACTGGGTTGAAACCATGCCCATTCTGTAGCCCGGATACACCATAATCTGCGGGCGAACCTTTGTCACCGTCGAGTGGCAGGAGAGGCGGAGCAGGAGCGCCGCCAGACGGGCTTATAAATTATGGAGCTTCGCGAATTGCGCGGCGGCAATGGTGGAAGCGGCGGGGGCGGCGGCGGCGGCGGCGGAGGAGGAGCACCTGCGCCGGGAACATCTGGAGCGGCGGGAAGCGTAAGTGGAAGCGGCAACGGAGCCACCGCGAGTCCCGAGCTCGGTGGCATTTGCATTGGCGGCGCCGCCGGAGGACAGCGAATGCCCACCAAGGCGGACATATTCATGGAGCAACTGAACGCCACCAATGCCAAGAAGGTGGCCCTGCTCCTGGTGCTCGGATTCATCGTCTACCACGGCCTGCTCAACTGGAACTACGGTGGGTGCAGGGATTCCAACACATAAATAGGTTTACTATGCATATCCCGCGAGGTTTAGATACCAGATCTATAGTTTCCCATTACAAACCATATATAAGAACCATGACAATTCGGAAATCAAACCATGTAATATATAGGACTTACCATTTTGGCCTAGTTAGCTAAATAATAACTTTCCTTGTTAGCTCTTTCATAAAGCATAGTATATTTTATTGTTATCCTAAGATAATGAGTCAGTTTCATCCCATCTCTGACTTGTTGTTGTGCTTATAACACAACTAACTTAAAGCAATGACTAATTGAGGGTCATTAAAAATAATTCCACTTTATGGATAAAACTCAATCTCATATATATGAAATCGTAAAGAAAATCTTATACTTATCTTGTTGGTTTGTACAAATAATAATATCTTACTTGTAAGAAAGCCTTGTTTTGCCACACCAAACACCGTTTACCACTACCAATCCAGCTTAGATAGCATTTCTAGGAACTAAAGCCTCCCCAGGTGCTTATAAAGGCGCTTTTCCGGCCCCTGTCACTCTCCTATTGATATTGATTTGTCCTGTTTCTCCGCAGGCAGCGACTCCTGCCAGTGGCTGCTGTCCAAGGGCCGCTTCAAGGGCGACAACGAGTGGCAGCCGTACGGCTGCATGGTGCACAAGTACTCCCTCACGTGAGTAATCAACCCACATTCCCGCCCAGATAACCCCATCCACCTCGTTAATGACTCACCCCAGCCGAAATTCTCATTATGTATGGTGTTTGTTGTGCTTACAGTGACACAAGGCGCTGTTTGCGCTACCTCGCCTTCTTCGACAACAAGAACAACTTTGTGTTCATCGGCGATGAGAGTGTGCGGCTGCTCTACGAGCGGTTTGTGGAGCAACTGCGTCTGCCGCTGGCCGCCGATGAGGTGGCCGACGAGGAGGACAACAACGGCTCGGTGACCGATGGCTCGGCCCGCTTCGAGGACAAGAAGCTGCACATGCTGGCCCAGTACATACGGGCGGAGGAGGTGAGTCCGGCGCTGGTGGAGCAGCTGTACCGCCTCGAGGCCGAGAAGCAGCTGTCCTCCGTCTATGTGGTGGGCTTCACCTATGCCGGCCTGCTCGCTGGCAACACCACAGACGATGTGCTGCGGCAATATGCCGCCAATCTCACCCTGCTGGTGGCCCCATTTCATCGCCTGGTGGCGCAAACATCCAGAGTCCTCTGGAAGCTGGCCGACCGCGTGGACGAGGAGAAATTGCCGCCGAGTTGGAAGCTGCTGCAGAACGAGCACATCGATCGCCTGAACTACGTGGCCAGAGGCGTGTTCCGCTACACGGAGGCCAGCGTCTGGGAGTCCGCCTGGCACATAGCCAACGGCCTGCTGGACAACGCCATCGATGGCCACCAGCTGTGCGCCCATGGCCAGCGCCTGGAGGTCCAGCTGCTGTGGAACATGTACTGCAATGACTATATGAACTACAACGATGGCACCTGCTGCAGCAGCTCCGAGCCGCACACCACGCTTCAGATTGTGGCCTACGCCCTGTTCGGCGTCTGCATGACCCTCGTGTGCGGCATGTGCCTGCGCAGATGGCTGCTCCACCTGCGTGGTCAGACCTTGTATGTGCCCTTGCAGCAGCATCAGCAGCAAGCGCACGAAGGAGGACGAGCCGGAGCACCTAGTAATGCCTTATCCGCGCTGATAACCGACTATGGCACTCCCATGGTGGCTCTGTCACTGCTGGGCCTGATTCTGGCCTATTTCTACCTCTGCGATCGCACCAACTTCTTCATGAAGGAGAACAAATACTACTCGGAGTTTAGCTTTTGGATACCCGTGGGCTATGTCTTCGCCCTGGGGCTGTTCTTCACGGAGGATTCGCGGTTCACCAAGGTGCTGAATCGCGATCAAACCGATGAGCTGCGTGGCTGGATACTGCTGGTGGTGCTGATATACTATATGACGGGGGCACAGCGCGTGCTGCCCATTCACATGCACATCAAGCTGCTGATCTCCGGCTACTTCTTCCTCACCGGCTACACACACTTCACGCACCTGTGGCAGACCGGCGGCAGTGGCTCGCTGTTCGTGCGCTTCTTTCAGGCCATGTTCCGTGCCAACTTTCTCAGCGTGCTGCTGTGCTTCTGCATGAACCGGCCGTATCAGTTCTACTACTTTGTGCCGCTGCTCTCCTTCTGGCTGTGCGTTGTCTACTTTGTGCTCGCCCTGCCGCCACGGATTTCATCCGCCTCGGTGGACGCCAATCCGCTGCACTACCTCTATTTGGTGTGCAAATGCATTGGCTGTCTGGGCGGCATCACGGTGCTCTTCATGTCGGAGGTGTTCTTCGAACGGATCTTCGTGACGCGACCGTGGAAGGCGCTGTTCGTAACCACGGACGATGACCTGCACGAGTGGTGGCACCAGTGGAAGCTGGACCGGTACACGGTGGCCTTTGGCATGATCTACGCGGCCTGCTTTCACATTGCACAGAAGTACAATGTGTTCGATGACAACAACCACGGGAATCTGTTCTCGCGACGCACCTCCATATCGGTCACATTGCTAGCCCTGCTGGGTGTCGGGGTGTACACCTCGTTCTCGTTCCTCTGCCGCAACGTGCAGAACTGCGAGGAGATCCACTCGTACATCCTATTCATCCCCATTGTGGGCTATGTGGTCCTGCGCAACATCTCGGGCATCCTGCGCACCCGCTACTCGGCCTTCTTCGCCTGGTTTGGCCGCATCTCGCTGGAGCTGTTCGTCTGCCAGTATCACATTTGGCTGGCCGCCGACCGACATGGTGTGCTGGTGCTGCTGCCCGGCTTTCCCACGCTCAACATGATCATCACGTCGTTCATCTTTGTGTGCGCCTCGCACGAGGTGCATCGGCTCACCCAGATCCTGCTGCCGTATGCGGTGCCCAGCGACTGGCGGCTGGTCATGCGCAACTTCGTCATCTTTCTCATCGTGCTCATACCCGTCGCCCGGTCGGACGGCATGTTCTGATCCTGAGCGATATGCAATCCAATTGCCGCCCAGTTAGTGACCCCAAAGTATTCGATAGTTAGACAAGCCCCTTCGGCAAAAAGAAAGCAATAAGAGCAAATACAAGTGTTTAACGCCAGGGTGGATCGGTTCAATATGCAAGCTTTAAATCTACAAAATCCCTTTGCCATATCTCAACTCTTTCTAAAAGATACGCGTTTATTCTTGGGACCTTAGGTCCAATATTTCATGCCAATTTTGTTGAAATTCAGACAAGACAATAATTCAATTTGTTAATGCTAGTTCGTGTTCTAGAAAACATTACATTCAAATTATTTTTCGCTACACTCCTATTTATTCATATATCTTTACAGATCGAACCACCCTAGTTTATATAGTGCGTGTCATAGCTATAAGAAGTAAATGATAGCCAAGTCTCGAAACGGGAACTTAAACTTTACTTAAATGTTTGCGCGATTTGCGATTTTTGTTAATACTTTCTACATCTTTAGATAACTCGATATTCGACATCTAATTTAATGCAATATTTTTTTGTAGCAATATTTTTTTGAAAAGCAATATATTTTGTTTCAACCTAAGTACCTTAATTCGTTATAATTTTAAGATGAAAAGCTCCCAAATATTCTGTATATTTTTGTTTAAGAACTAACCTTATCAGCAGGGTTATGCAAATAACTGCCTTGAATGGAGATTTGTTTCTATGCCATAGATGCAAATTTCGGAAAGTATGGCTTTAACTTAACTAGGCAATATTCTTATGGTTCTGAAACGCACTGTAGGCACACACACTAAACTGCAAAGATATATATGTATATATACATATTTTACTTATGTGTATACAACCTAGGGTTAACATAGAATTAATTAAATTTTGCACAAATTACTTAACAACTCACCCGGCCATACACACTCACTCAGTAAGAAAGAACACAAGCAGCGGCAAACCAAATGTATGTATAAAGCAAGTGAATAAAGCAATGGATATATACTTATTTGACACACTGTGAGCCGCCGGGCGGAAGCCATCGACCGGAAAATTTATCACACTTTTCGCAAAAAAACCCACTGTGTGGACGGACTGGCGGCCACTGAACTGGGCATCCTTTAAAGCGGATCCACACGGATGTCGGAATGCCGGAATGGCGGAATGCTGAAAAGTCGGAGTCGCACGGGGCAGGGATTGCGCTAATTGACACGCTGCAAACTAAGTCTAAGCTGCACTGAGAGAAAGCCTTGTCTATAGGCTAAAATCGTAAATATTTCTTAAACCCACAGAGCCTAGTTTTTTATATATTAACCAATTATTAGACATCGAAATTTAAGCAAAAACCAACTCTTAAATCTCGATTATAGGCAAATTAAAAAAAAATTCCCTCTTTATTATATTTGTTTTATATTCGCAAATTATTATTTTTTGAAGAATAATTAACCGCTTAGATTAAAATATTAGGAATACAATTTTTTATATAAACCGCTGTAGAGTAACTAATCACTTAACGAAAGTATAAAACCAAAATGTTTAACATTTAAAAAATATGAATACCTAATGTATTCGATGCGATAATACACTTTGTAATAACTTATTGCTAAAGGTTTCCTTACCAACAATACAAAGTTAATTTTTGCAAAATAAACCCACTTGAAATCTAGAATGGGAAAAGTGTTTGCATAAACTTTGGAATCTATTATTTATTTTTATTTTCGTTATTTTAATTTTTAACTTATATAAAATATATTAATTTTTGGTTTCCTCGCTAACAATACAAAGTTAATTTCTGCAATATAAACCCATTTGAAATCCATAATGGGGCAAGTGTTTAAATAAACTTTGGATTTTAAATCTTATTTTACTTTATACTTAATTTTATTATTTTCCTCAGTGTAAAACGCAGGTGGCAGTGCCGGTCTCCATTCACAAAAAGCATTCATTCAACTCGCGCAAGTAAAAAGAGTTTGTGGCCCCCCGGAGGCGGGGCTGTGGAGATGTGGATGTGGATAAGGATGCGAATGTGGATGAGGATGTGGGTGTGGATGGAGACGAGGATGTGGATAAGGATGCGGGGCAGTTGCGATTCAAATGTCTACAAAGGTACGTGTTTGCATACATAAGTAGACACATTCTATGTTAATGAAGAACTTAATTCGCTTCACAAACAGAAATTTGTCTCTTCTAATTGGAAAATGTTTCGGGTTTTAAGGTTTTAAGACTTGCGGCAAGCGAACCGCAGCACGACACACTTTTCCGGTTTTGTCTGGAAATCGTGTCATGGATATAGCTACTATAAAGTTTCTAAAATACTTTGGTATTACGTTTGCTTTAAGGGTATATTTATGTATATTTGTTGAAAAGAAAATATTTTCATCAGGGTTTTTAATTTTAATTAATCAATACTAATTGTTTTTAAAAGCTATTGTTGTTTCAAAAATTTAAAATTTATAACTTCAGCAAATTTTTAGCATTTAAATAGTTTTATGTACATTTAAAAATTAGCTTTTAAACTCCAAATTCGCTTAGGTTTTCTAGGTTTGAAACCTACTTTAAGTGTGGTAAAAGCTGACTTTGCGATCAGCTTTGGCCTTCGGTTGGCAACTGGAAAGCTCCCTGTTGGCTTCAACAAGTGGCTTTTGCGTCGCTTTTCCGCCCCCAACATCCGGATTTACGGAAGCTGCTGCTTTTTTAAGTGGGAGCTATACAGATAACAAAAATTTGTATTTATTTCTCATATATTTCACTCATTATTTCCAAGATAAAGAGGATTTTGGTCCCCTAGGATAGTGTTTTCATTCTAAGCTTTCTTTATTTTTTGCTTTCTTTGTTCGGTTTTAATCATTTTTCGAGTACGAAGGCAGCGAAAGAAATTCCCGCACGGATCCTATGACTTAACCCTACTATTTATTGAACTTTAATACTAGAGAAGGCTCTGATTTTTCAAAGGATTCTAAACTTTTGGACCTTGTTTTCTAAAGGAAATGGTGCTCCTCACACTGGAACATAAAAATGGTTGAAAACAAACAAATTTTTGGCCAAGTATAAAAGGCTTGTTTAATATTAGTATTGGTAAAAATAATTTTCTTTGTAATTTGTTGTTGTATGATGATCAATTATATACACTTTACTTCAACATATTCTTAGTTTAAGCTTATTTTATGAAAAAAAAAACATTTCAAAATCTTCAGTAATTTATCAGAACTTAAAAAAAAAGTCTCAAAAACTTTCCATAATTGCAGTTGTATTCCCTTATCTTTAATATCCTCTTAGTTTTCGCTTATTTTATAAAAATACATTTCAAAATCATCAGTAATTTATCAGAACTTTTTTAAAAAAAATATAAAAAAATTAATCGAGAAAAGTATAAACATATATCATACATTTTCTATACACAAAACCATAAGTTCTCTAAATTAAAGATTTACTTCTAACTATTTTTTTTGTAAACTTTAAATTTTTATTTAATATAAAAAATATGCATTGTATTGGTTTGGATTACATAAATATTTTTAATTTACAACACTGATTTTTGATTTACCAATTTTGTTTTACACTGATAGTGGAAGTGAATATGTGGAAACTGAGGAGACACTATGAAAAGGGTACAGTTGCGATTTTTCTCCGTGTGCCAAAGCTTTTCCGAGCCGCCTGGACTCGCTCGGCTTTTCCGAGCGGGAGCTCGTCGAGCCGAGGGCAAAAGGTTTAAATTCAGGCGCTCGTCGGCGGCGGCACCCAGTCATCGGACGAAAGTGTTTGGAAACGGTTCGTTGGCACTCCCACAGGACCACAGAGAGCCACAGCAGATCCACCACCCAATCGGTTGGGCGCCAAAACATCAGTCCTCCTTCGGCAGTTGCCCCAAATTGAAATTCAAAATGCAAAATGGCGCGCAAATTGCGACTGCTGTGGCTTCTGAAGAGTATTCTGTATTCTTTGTTTTTTGACGTGTTTGAAGTGCCAAGGAAGCGTTTTCAGCGCCAAAGCCGAGTATTTTGTTCAAGTGTACTACCCATTTTTGTCTTGTTTTTTCCTGTGCCTGTAGATAACATATCTGTTGAAACATATGTACTTACAAAAATATCAAGTGAAAACCATCAAAATTGTGAGAAAGTCTTGGACATCGACGTCGAAATTAAATCCAGTGCTTAACTTCGTAAGAGGAGATCAGGGGATCGAAGAATTGGCAGATCAAAGTCAACGGAAATCAAATCGAAAACCCAAATTTGAGCTTACCCTCATCTGAATTGAACTTTAAAGCAACTAGCAAGTATTAATATATTACAGTTAATCACTTTAACTAATCAAATTATTGGTGTGACTATCATATTTAATCTCAAAGCTATATACTGTAAGTTAAGCCGATCTCTGTGATCGGGATCATTATATACAAATACTTTTAAAATTTTATGCAAACTTATTCAAAAAAAAAAACAAAAAACATTCTTTATATAAAATAACGTATTGTAGAATTAAATCAACGTAATTAAAAGTATTGAGCCTATCACGATCGCTGTCTATACAAATCAAAATTTTAAACAATTGAACAAGAGATCATCTGTTTCTAAACTCACAATCATAACAACATAATCTTAACAAATCCAGTTGAGAAAAGCTATTGAAAGTACGCTGATTACAAAAAAAACATAATATTTAAGAAAAAGACAACTATTTAAATGTAATTATCAATTCACATTTACCCTACAAAACTGTTGATATCAATGAGAAATCCGAGAAGAACTTAAAATGCATCCCATACTTGATCGCTACTACGGCGAAAAATTTCGAATCAAGTTCATAACCAGATATTTGATAGAGCTCATTCGATTGAGAAAGATAAACAAGAAAAATTCGAAAATATCGGAGAAGGAATAAAAAGTTTGAAGCGATCTTTTATCACAAGGAATCACAAAACGAGATCTTAAAGATCTGAAGATATATTGAACCTGAAAATATAAAATTGAGGAAAGAAACCCCTCTTGGCGCAACTAGAAAATACCGGCTAAAAGGAACTTCATAAGAGATCTTTGATCTCTATAAAATCAAACTGAAAATTAAATTGAGTTAAGAACTCTCAAGCCAAAAACTTAATCGTTACTCCATATTTTAAATCGAGTTCGGGTTTTTAAATCGCGATCGCGTATTGAAGTTGAACCTTGAATTTGAGGCCAAATACAGCCATTATGAGGGCCCAGAAAGGCGAAGGACATGTGATCTAAGGACCTCGCAACTCACAGGTGAGACGCTTTGGGACCAGTGTGTGGCTTAAATTCAATTTCGTTGTCATTAAGTTGTTGGCACTGCCATTGCTGTGTTGTTGCTTTCGTTGTTTCCGTTGTTATCGCTGTTATCATTATCATTATCATCGCTCTGTAGCTCTTACTTATGTCATTTGCAATTACAAATGCTATTGCGATTACAATTAATGTTGAGTACATGAATGTGTACATGAGCGAGGAATATAAAGATACGAAGGTGCAGACAGCCATTTGAGCGAGGCGAACAAAAAGCAGGACACTTGAAGTAGACGTGCCTCTTAATGCCTTTTACTGGAAAACTTGGCAAAATGGGATTCGGAACCCTTCGCCTATGCTTAGCGTCGCTAGTAGTTGGGCTTTATGTTTCCACGATATTTGCAGGTTTCGATTTAATTTGTGGATTAAAAACGCAGACCTTCCCAGGCATCCGCGCTCGCTTGTTTTATATGGGCGAGTGTCTTTGTGTATCTGGCAGTTAATTAGAATTGCGTTGGCCCGGTTGACGGCTCCTTGTTTTGATTGTGCTAGACAGACGCTTAGACAACTCACGTCTTTGCCTACAATTTGGCCTTTTATCCCCACACACACTCGCTCCATTCAGCTGGCTTGTTTACACTGGGCAAATAAACCATTTGAATTTATTCTGGTTGATTTTGGAGATCCTGAAGATGCACAAAGGGGTCAGTAGCCTTGATTAGGTCATATTAGCGTATTTTATTGGCTTAAAATCCCCATATATGGTTAGCAATCGATATAATCGATTATATATATATCATATATCATATTTGTGTGGTAATCAATAATAAAAAGATAATTATAAAAAATAATGAAATAGTGGGTCCTTGATTGGCCCACTTTTTTAAAAAAATCATAATGTTTGCTTCTCAACGATGAAAATCGATATAATCGATAGTATTTCGCCTATCTATATAACGTTGTTAGTATATGAATGATATAATATCAAAAATATGAAAATGTTAATGATCGACTAGAGCTTTTAATATCGATACGATATTTAGATATGAATTTCGAATTAGAATTAATTCTGAAGGCAGCAATTAGTTTAGTTTATTTTCCGAACTATGTCTCTGTAGTTTCTTTCCAATAAGCATAATCTCCACATATCGTTCTCGACTATGAAAATCGATATTATCGATTATATATCGGACCAATTAAATTTTTTTTTAAAATATTATTTTAGGATTTCTTGTTAATATCAATTTATTATCAAAATATATGACAATTTTATTTAATATCGTTAAGATCTGTTAGTATCGATTCGATAGTCTATAATTTAATTTAAATTCATTCTTTTTAAGGACAAAAATTTGATTCCGAACTACGGTTTTGTAGTTTCTTTCGGTGCCGAGACACATACACAGTTTGGTGAGGCTCGAGGACATCGGTGTCCTTGCGTTTGCTATGAGGGTAACATCTGCCTGGTGGCCTTCCTTTATGCCCATCCTCCTGCCCATTTTCCTTGGCGCCCTTTTCGCTTTCTTCTTGTTTGTCACGAGGGTATTTTTCATGGTCTCAAAATCGTTGTTTTCGTCTTGGTTTTTTGTTGGCAGAATCATATGAATTTGATTGTTGCTCTTCGCCTGGGAATTGGTTTGTAACATTCAAGTTTCCCCGAAGCTCAGGCTTAACTTCGGCTCTTCTCAGCTTGAAGTTTCCTTTTTTTATAATCATTTTTATTGACAAAGATGCGCCTAAGTGAAAAGTTTGTCTGGAAAATGAATATGTCTGTAGTATAGGTTCTTGTTATATCTTTCATGCCTACACTTAACTTCCAATTGTACATGTATATACAATTTAAATATGCCAATTTCGACATACATTAGTTGAATACCTACACTGCCTCAGAGGTGTTTAGATGTTTGGTCTCAAATAACAGCCCACGTTTGGGTTCTCGGACCCCCTAATGTATGCTACACTTTTCTTTTCTCGTCCCTTGTCACTTGCCCCGGGAAAACTTGGAGGCGAAAAGGGAAGGAAAAATATGAAAAATGCCAAATGTAAACAAAATCAAAAATGCCGGCCATGTCCTTTGGCGTTTTGCTCCACATATTTCCTTTGTTGCTCCCCCTAATATATACAAATATTTTGATGGCAGTTGGGGGGTGCAAAAACGAGATCCTGGCTGGGAGACACGAAAGTGGGTCTGTTAATTTCATTTTCCTCCAGTCCGCTTTCACTGCCGATTTCGTTGTCAGTTGCCCTGGACAATGTGAAATGGACATTGCGAATGTAAAAGTAAACCACAAAGGAAGCTAACTTGGGACAGCAGGAGCTTCTATACCCTATACCCTAGCACGTCATTTTTATGGATTTTGTTTTTAGAAAATTTATAAATAATCACAGAACTATTAAGATAATGCTGCATTTCAAATCACTATACGTATACGTTTTTTGTATTATTTTCACTTTGGTTAAGTGATCCTAGCCAGCTATATGATATAGTTCTTCGATTTTTATCACATTTTATTTGAATTTCTTATTTACCAGAGTAGAAAAAATAAATATAATAAATAAAGAGGAAGCTATATTTATTTTCCCATTAATTATCCGAATGTGTCTATGACATCTATATACCAAAGTGTCCGATTTAAAAAAGATTGTATTTAAAAATATGAAATAATATTTTTTAAATTGGAAGATAAAGTTTTAATGGGATTTTTATGCTTTAGTGGTGAAAAAGAAAGAATATCTTTGGAAAATTTCATTCCGAAATCTTTAAAACTGGAAGTCTAGTTCACTTACAAATGGACAGACGGTCAGACAAACGGACATACGGACAAACGGACATGAACAGATCGACTCTGCTGACGCTGTCAAGAATATCTACACCTTATAAGATCGGAAACCTCTTTTTCACTGCGTTGCAAACTTCCGACCCTAGGCAAGGTATACAAATAAGAGAAACGAGGCGTTTATGGCCCTTTTATACAAATCAAAGTTGACACCTCTGAACTGGCTTTTAGACGGACCAAAAAATTTATGATTCCAACATCTCTATATTTTTTTAAAGATGACTTCATAGAAGATCATATGATCTTATAACTCTAAAATTTGTTATGCAAATCCTTTTAATAAAAATAAGAATTTAGAGAGCTATAAAAAAATCTCAACTTCATTCCCTCACTACATACTACCCCCTATATGTAGTAGATTCTAATAGAAAAAAACGTTGGTTCACCTTTGCTAACACAAAAAATGTTTTCGATTGACATTGTTTGTTTCTTTGGTATTTTTCGTTTGACATCAAAGCATTAGCCCTATGTGATAACGTTTAATCTGGCGATTGTTACTCTTGTTGGAGTTATTTCAATACACTTTCCATTTACCATTTACCACTTTTCAATTCGATTTCGATATTCACTTGAGCTGCATGCAGTTCATTTTATGTGTTTCCTGTTTCATTTTTTGTCGCCCCACCAGCTTGGCGGTTGAATTTCGCCAACCATTTTGCTTGTTTGCTGGTTGTTTGTTGGTTTTCCATTATTTTTAACTGAAATTTAAAAAGCTGTTGTTGATGCCGACGGCGCGGCCCCTTGTTGTAGTCGTCGTCGTCGTCGTCGTCGTCGCCCTGTTCTATTGTTTTTATACATCTATCAATATGTATGTACCTATAAATGTACATCTACGCTGTTTTTTGGTTGATTTCCCTCTGCAGTTTCCATTGTTGTTGGCCAGTTTGGGCCATATATTTGTTTGGCTTTTTTGGTGTCCAGCTAAGCTAACGCTTTCACTTTTCGCCCCGATTGCCCCACAGAATGCCATTATCCTTTCCCTTTTTTTTAAAGTTTTTTTTCACTACCTATCGTTATGTAATTTAGGTGAAATTTAATTTCTTTATTTCTGAGTGAATTCGATTATAGGTTTTCAGCAAAAAAAACCAGCTTGAAATTCTTCCTGTGAGTTATGGGGTTCTGAATTACATATATTATTTTGGTTAAAAATAAGAGCCAGCTAAAGGGATTCTTAGCCCCCACACCATTCCTCGAAATGAAGATGTTCGATAATCTCCGCCGGAATTTGCCTACCGCCTACCATGGAATCTGCTTCCGCCGATTGACCGACCCATAAAGGGGGGCTTAACTTTTCGGCCCCAAAAATAAAAAACAATAAGTGTGCAAAAATGGCTGGAAAAATGGGGATTCATGGTATACATATACGGTCGTAAAGCATGAAGGCCTCTTTGTTTGTCTGCTTTTTTGGGGCGGTGCGTGGTGCAGATAAAACGATCAAGTTGATTGAAGTTTATTAAGAGACTATCGACAGCGATAAGGATTCTAATTGAATGGCTGAACTGATTACGGAAATATTTATATTAAGTGAGTCATTCACTCCAATATTGCCCGGGATCGGAATCAGTCGATAATGCCTTTATCTCTAGTTATTGGGGGTTCACCTATGATTTCATCACTGTCAAAATGCCTCAAATCAAGAGTTTTTCCCTTTCCTCTTCAATAAGCAAGGGGAGAAATCAACAAAATGGAGGCACTCAAATTTCATTAGTCAAGTGAATCAATAACCTAGCATCTAGCATTTGCAGTCTTCAAGGAGTCGAAAACGGAGTAGTACGAAAAAGGCAAGGATATACCTTTTCTTTTTGGTTTTTTGGCAGCTGTGCAATCGCATTAAGAGCTTTGCCCACTGGCAGAATGAAAAATTGCTCACATTCGCATATGAAAAAGCACGGAAGACTTGCAGAATTCCCACACAAGGAATATGAAAGCCGATGTGCCTTCGTTTTTATTCGCAAAATTAATTAAAAATGAAAAAATTAATCAAAAAAGAACTTTATTGTTGCACTGGGGCGATGAGAAATAATTCATATTTATATCGAAGGAATACAACAATAATTTTGGGGTTTCAACTTTATAATTTCCTATCTTTAGCCTTGGTTTTTATATAAATATATATTTATAAAGTTAAAATTGTTGCACTGGGCGTTACAAAAATATTAAAAATTTATTTCATAATAATAAAACCATTTTTCATGAGTTCTTAGAAAAGAAAATTCCCAAAAAGTCCCATTTCTTCCCGTGTGTTTTCCTATAAACATATTGTTTCAGCCGACACCCAAGACTTTATCTGTCTGCCAGAATGTTTACGTTGAGCATGGCTGTCGGAAAACTCATTCCGCCTCACGCCTTTCTCCCTGGCCCTGTGAAAAGTCGAAAAGTTGCCGGGCCTGCGAGTAAGAGCGGCTGCCAGGCGGAGGAACATATGTATTTTATATGCTAATGCCTTTAAAATCATTCAAATCGTGTCTATATCATATACACCACACACGAATGTCATTCGCGAACTTTTTCCAAACTGTCGCTCTGTCTCTTGGCAAAATGTGCAAATGGCAGTCGAATCTGGTCAGAGTCATTGTCTCCGTCTGAGCGTATAAATATTTATGCCTCGCACTGTATTACTTTTATAAGCGAGTGTGCGATTCTCGAGTCAAACGCAAACTTTCAACGCAAATGGGCGAACAAATAAAACAAACATCGTCAAATAAATCTCGGCGTATGAATTTCAAACCAAGAATGTACGGAAAACAAAGGAAAATTTTAAGATTATTATTAAATCGAACCATTTTACGATCCGCAAGGAAAACTGTACTTGGTTTTTATTTTAAAGGTACTTTTTGGCAACTATATGTGCTACTACTATGAGCATTTGCTTGTAAAATGGAAAAATGTTGTTTATTTTTCTAAAACAATTATATTATAATTTTTTCTAAGCCTCGAAACATGCCAAATAGTCTCTGTATTTTTTTATATCGATAAGAATTATATTTACAATATTTTTCCATATTTTTTATAAAATTTATTTTTCTAAATCTCGTTTTTTAAAAATTTTTTTTCTTTAACAAATATTTAGGCGATATCAGCAGCTTGAAAAAGTTAGTGCAATCTCTAGTTATATTATAGTAACATTTTTTCTATCGATTAAAACAAATTTTTAAAGATAGATCGCCTAAAATCTCGGATGTTTTTTCCGCATGTTGTCCTTAAAGCAACATTTAAATCCTATCCCCGGTCGGAAAAAGTTGGTACACTCTCGGCAAGGTCATTAGAACCAACGACCAGCACATGCACCTCCCCAAACCGCTTGCTTAAAAACATTTCCCTCGAATAACTGAGCAAAGTGAAATAAGATAAATGAGCCAATTTGACTTGGCGTGCGTGTCCTGGCCACAATAACAAATAACCAAATACCAAATGCCAGAGCCACCCACAAAGGCCAAGAGGACACAGGGAGCCCGGGGAACCCAGGGAACCCTGGAGAACCCACACCTGGGCCACACCTGCCGCCTCTTCCTCCCGCTTGGGCCGCCTAATAGGCCAATCCATATGCAGTCAAGTCAAGCGTCGAAAAAGGCGGATTCAGTTTGTCAATCACAGCGTGTGAAGCGAATTTTTGAGCGAGATTTATTTATTATATTTGCGCCCTGGAATCTTCGAATTGGCATGTATTTTCGCGTAATAATTGATTTTTGTGAAATGATCGAAGGATTTTCTGTATCTATGCCTGCTCGGGGAAAAAGTGGGGTGGTCGGGGTTGTATTTAATTCTTGATATACCGACTTTAGGTCCCGCATCTTGCGGGAAATATTTGAAATAAACTACGGTTGGGGCGTTGAAATCAAGAAATAAAGGGGAAATAAGCTGAGGAACGTCGACTTTAATTCGACTCATTTTATGGAGTTTTAACATTTAAAAAATTTAAATATTTATTTAAATTTTAATTTCGAATAATTTCGAAAAAAGGTTAAAAAGATTCACGAAGAAAAGGTAAAATAAATAAAGATGAAAGAAAGAAATCCCTTAAATAAAAGTTGTTAAATGTTTGTAGTACATTTTTAATTAATTTATTACTTATAGCTTGAAATTCAGATCAATAAAGATAAAATAAGTTAGGGAGCCTCTCAAAGTATGATTATAAAACCTTTCAATCTTTAAATTAATGAAAAGCTAGATCAAAACCAAGAAAGAAAGAAAAATGTTTTCAAATGTTTCTTGAGATGATTTTACTGTACTAAAGATGTTATTTCTCAAAATTCTTATACCTACCATTTTTTTTTAGTATTCAATATTATTTTAAGGCTATTTTTATAAGTCTAGTAACTTTTCCTGCACTGTGCCTTTGCGTTTTCATTTTTTTTGGGGGGGCTTGGTGTCCCATTTTTTCGGCACACAATTTTGTGATGTGTGTATTTCGTTTGTTGTTGCTCGCCTGTCTGTCGAACAAGCGCGTTCATGTGTGCTGTTGTTTGCCACCGTTTCCACCGCTTTCCACCGCTTTTCCACGGCCATTTTCCACCTAGCGCCGTCTGCAGAAAAGCGGAGAAAAAAGAGAAGCGAGTGCGAAAAAAATGCAACTCAACCCGACTCGAGTCGACTCAAAAAGCCATTAAGGCGTCAAAGTCAATGCACTCGAGCGATGGGGCCAGCCTTTCCCTCGGAGGCCAAGTGGCCAGGATGGTTTTCCCGGCGACGGGAGCCGGGAGCCGAGTCCTCGGATATTTATTGACATTTAAATGGACTCACGACAAGGTACAAGTCCGGTTGTAAAATTGAAAGATTTCCAGCTATTATTGTGCGCTTCCCGCCGCTGCCTCCTGTTATTGATCTAATATTTATGGATTAATCAATCATCGAATTAAGACCCTGCCCAGCTGAAGGTACTTACCCGCTGTGCCAGTTGGCAACTTGGCAACTTGGCCACTTCGCCGGCCATGTCGTCCATAATTAATCGGGCAGCCAGCGGAGAGGAGCGCCTGTTCGAAGGGCTCAATCAACACGCATTTCGATTTAGCCGCCCGCTGATACAATTGAGCATGCCGCCGCCGATCGGCGATAAGAGCGCCCGGCGAGCGGCGCTTAAATTGAACCCACTTAAATCCAACACCCCCGCATTGTCAAACTAATTATGAAGGTTCTGGTCCACGGCCTCCGGAGCAGCATCGTCCCTGCCCCTGGCCGGGCAGAATCCTTGAACCCCGCGGGGCCAAGAGCCTTGAGAGCATGGCTTCCAGGGACACCTCTTCACTGCGGGAAAAACCCCGTCTTAATTGGCGAATTGTGTAATTTCGGTGTTGGCTCCCATGCTGGAGGCGGCCCAAAATAACACCACCATAAGGGCAAGGGACAAGGTAACTCTTTGAGAATCTATGGTACCTTTAAATGGCTAGAATAGTTTAGAGATCTTATCAACACCTTCACATTTTATTGGAAATGTCAAACATCAAAATGAATGTTACCCGAAAATCCATTTAAAATATATGGCATCTTTATAGCGTCAGGAATGTTCATAGATCTTATCAACACCTTTAAATATTATTATAATCAGACATCACTACCCAGCAATAACCACCGTAGGATTAAGCTATGTGAAAATATCTTTGGAAACCTTTGGCTATTTTAAATCTCTACAAAAAATAAGTCTAGTTACTAAACATCTTACAATGATTTAAGAAATGTTATATGGGGATCAAAAAATGTTAGCCATACAGAATTTATCTCTATAAGATAAAGGAATGGGGAATTGCTTTAAAAAATCGTTGCTTTTCAAAATCCAAAGTAACTTTGATTAAACTTATTTGATTTGAAAGAATTTAAATACTTTCAAAAATTTATTTAAAGGGATATGGAAACATATCAACAACATCTTTGGTAAAATCGCTAGAGGAATGCCATAGTGCTCTTCGGTAACTTGAAGTATTGTAAATCTTCTAAGTCAAGCATACGAAGTACATTAAAATAGCTTCCTATATTTTACTCAATTTTAAGCAATTAAATTACACTGATTGGTAATTAAAATTGTAAAATTTGCTAATTATCCCTAGAAAAGCTGGCTTGAAATAACTTTAGAACAATTAACAAAACTACTTAAACTCGAAAAAAGGTAGAACAGCTTTCTACTTCAGTGTCGTTTACTTTACATTAATTACATTTATAAGAATTTGAGGCAGTGTAGCGCTTTGAACAGCGAGTGTTTGGGCATAGTGTGTATATCTTATCTTTTGGCGACCAGGCTGGCATTTTATCTAAACCAGAAACTCGAGTGCTCAATGGCAGTGGGAGTGGGAGTGGGAGTGGGGGTGGGGGTGGGGGTGGTGGTGGTGGTGGTAGTTCGGGGACCACGGAGCCATGGCGATGTGGGTGACACATGTAACCTCTTCTGCGACTGGAACTCCAGGTTTTAGTTGCCGGAAACAAAACAAAACTCGCGCCACTCGAGAGGAAAATGGAGTGCTGGGCACGCGGAAGGGGTTTTCGGTTAACCCCCGAGTAAAGTGGCTTCCAGCTGGGGGATAAAGTGGTTGTAAGGCCAATATTTGCTCCAGGCAAATATGAATACAGAGTTCGACTAATTACGCGCTCGTGACTCCCGTATAAAAAAAAAGAGCTAACAAAAGTTCAGACAGAGAAAAGCCCCGAAAATATGTGAATGACTCAGGGAAACCAATGAGGTTTGAGTAAAAATAACAAGCTGTACGGTTTTGCTTGATTTTTAAATCGCATTTTAAGGCGAAATTTGATTATTAACATACTTCTCAATACAACCTTAATTAGACTAAGACTAAATCTAATATTATAGCCAAACCAAAGTGACTGGAATTGTAGGTAAAACTGCAGATTCAACATAAAATCCCAGCACTTATTTCGCAAAAACCCCATAAATAAAACACGACTCTAGCTAAATGCTGTCGTTCCGCGTTCCGCGAACCTCGAATCCATTGAAAAATCATCAGCCAATGCGATTGGCACACCTGTAATTAAATCTGTTCGCATTGTCCGCTTGAATAGCCATTATCTGCGCATCCAGTTGATAAATGCCATTTTTCACCGAAATTAAAATCATTTTTGCACTGTTACTCAGATTGGCGACGACATTTTGGCGGGTCTTTGCTGCGAATTGAAATGTGAATGTGACAGAAATTGAAAATGAGTTTTCTGTGACAGTTAACTGCAGCGATGCGGAAAATAAGTTTGTACACAGAAATAGAAATTGAAATCCAAATCTCTAATGAAGCGCCAAATCGTAGGTGGTTGCAAGAGCATGTGTGCGTAGTTTGGCAATTCTTGAGAGAACGAGTAATTATTACATGTCATTGGCAGTGCAGCAAACATGTTGCCAGTATTCTGAAATGTGGTGGCAGTGGAAAACGCATTCGCTTTCAGGGATTTTAAAAACGAAACTCAATATGGGCCTAATAAGCAACACACGTGCGCTCTATTCGGCGGCTCCATCAAGGAATCACTTTCAGATAGGCGCACACCGAAAATTCCATTAAAATCTCTATCCTTCTGTGATTCCACCGAATTCCGGGTATTATTCACGGACTTTTGTTTGTACTAATTACGCGATATCCGCCTCACAGTCTTCTATTGGCAGGCATCACATTTTGGATTGGCAGGTCTCGCCGAATTTTAATTGAGCCCCATTCAAATTCGGCTGGCCAACTTTATGGTATTTACACTTCTGCCCACCGAAGTGGATGTTTTTGATGGGCCGCTGGGTGGGTGGCTGTTTTACAAAAGCGTTTGAACTAATCAACAAGAGCATTTTGGTTGGTGGCCTGCCATCTGAATTATATATGAGTGTGCGACCATGAATTGCGCACGGCAAATAAGGCATCCCCATGGAGGAGACAGGTATTTTTGCTTGTATTTTTCCCACTTTTACATTGTCTTCTCCTGGCGGCTTAGCTCTTCACTGGGGACTCCGTTTGCAGCTTCACTTGCCCAAACCCCTGGCTGCCTCAGACACACACGGGCAATATCGATTTAATGTAATTAAGGTAAAGCAGCACTATAATAAAAATGTGTCGCCTGGCAGCACGCACCCAGATACATCAGCCAACATACTTAACCGTCTTGTCCACGTCTTTCGACGCCCGCGTCCTGCGGCACTGGCACCCGAATGAAAATCAATAATTAAAGTTACTTTCTCTCGGCTGGTGGGTATTGCTTAAAGCAGGGCTAAAAATGAGTAGAGTAGGTGACCCATACTCGAGCCGATATCGGTATCGATAAGTTCTCTTGGTTTGACAGTTCGTGATGACAGTTTTTGGAAGGAAAAAAGTACAGTACTGTCAGGAATGTTTTTTTACACTTTGTTTCATAGTTTTTAAAAAGCACAGTTATCTGTCTTCTATAAATTAGGTATTTTTAGTATTTTTAGGTGGCCCTGTTTTCAGTGGCTTCGAGAAAGTACAGTTGTGCTGAGAAGCATGAAGGTATTTTACATTGATTAAGTATAGTTGTACTGTACAGAGGAAAACTGATTGCTTAAACTGAGAGGTCTTCTTTATTTGTTAGTAAGGTTAATACGTTTGCTAATTGTCTCGAAATATAAGGTTAAGATTGCGTAAGCTGTACTCTAATCGATATCGATAACTTTAATGGTATGACAGTTTTTAAAAGAAAAAGTACAGTTCTAGCAGAAATGTATATGCTTTTGACATTTTCAGTCTTTTTAAAACAGCACAGTCTTCTTTAAACCGTAATAGACCAATAGTGCTGGGATATGTTCCTATTTTCAGTGGCTTCGAGGAAGTACAGTTGTGCTGCGAAACACGAAGGTATTTGCATTTTGATTAAGTACAGTTGCGCTGCACGAGAACCAAATATATTGCCTTAACTTAGAGTTTTGCACTAATTTGGGCTAATTGTCAATTCAATTATTGTCTCGAAATCGCAAAGTTTCTCATTGTTGGCTTTCAGTAGGGCCTCAGCCTTGTATGCCGAAAATGACTAATTACAAGCCCACTTATCTGGGCATGCACTCTCGATTGGCAATAACATTTCCAGCTCTGCAATACGATATTGTAAATTAACCATTTTCTGGCCAAAGCTTTTGACCCAAAGTTTCTGCTAATAATCAGCTTGTTACGGCCCAAATGTCGTTGCATTTCGGTAAAGTGCGGAAATATGTTTTTGCAAGATAAGCCGACAAAGGAGTGTGGGTGATTGTCATCTGGCCGAAGCGTTGACCAATGCGCAATAAATCATAATTCGCGAGGCCCACCTAGTCCTTCGGCACTCGGCTCCTGCGATTTAAAGCCACTGTACTAGTAATCGGCAAACAAACAAACAAACCGAAACCAAAAAAATAAAAAAACAAGAAAACCCACGATAGGCGTCGCATTGGTCTAGTTTAATGGTGATTAATGATACAATTTTTTGACAGGGACAGCGGCACCGAGTGAAAAACAAGCTAAAATAAAAGTGTAATAATGTTAATGTCTGTCATGCAAAGTAATAATACAAAATCAGTTTGTGGCCCGAAAGCAACCAATCAAAACGAGGACTAATGGATGGTTTAATTTCTGAGAAACATATTTCATCCCTTATCTAAGTACCTTTTTGGGTTCAACAAGGGTTTCGTTTAAGCTGACTTGGGTTTTATATTGTGTGGGTTTCAAGTAATACACTTCTTGACTTAAATGTCAATGTAAAGAGATTTACTAGCTTGGCATATGTATAGATCATATGGATATAGATAGATAATGTATAGATCATATTTTTTTATAGATTTGATGATATGATGTAGCTGTGATAAAATATTTTTTAGATTTTATTATGTTATATCATTTTACTAATTATTATCACTCGATAAATTTTAAAATGTTTACAGACTTAATATATATTACTTGATTTTTAAAATAAAAATTACATTTATTAAGAACTCCTAAAGATTTTATAATTATAATATGATTTTATTATATCATATAATTTTATTTAATAATATCACTCGACAACTTATAATTTTATGTTTCTGTACCTATTTAAATTGTATGTTTAAATCAATACTAATGATTCTGTATTAATAATTTAAGATTCCGTTAAATACATTATTGTGATAAAAGATTTTTATAGATTTAATACTAATCACTTGATTGCTGAAATAGTAAGAACTCCTTGTGCTTTTATATTTAGCATTTCGTTAAATGCAACTCCGTGATAATATATTTCTTATAGATTTAATAATTATTACTTGATTGTTGAAATAGGAATTATATTTAAGGATCGTGAAATACATCTCCGTGATAAAATATTTTTATGGATTCTATAATTACCTTGATTATGGGAATAATATATCCATTTAGGCAATTCTGTACGACTTCCTAATTACAATTCCTTTAATAAATGGCTATGATAACATATTTTAAATAGATTTCATAACTATCACGTGATTGTTCATATATTTAAGCCATATATAAAGCATCCCTAATGACTTTATATCTAAGATTCCTTTACCTGCATTGCTGTAAGTCCTCTGAGATTGATTTGAAAATTCAGCCCACATAGACTACTGCTTTGCTACTTCTCCAGCAGCCTCCTGCAGTTTTTGACAGTTAAAGAGCCACAATTTTGTTGATACTTATTCCTGGGCGCACCGCAGTGGCCCCCCGGGGTGGATCATTTGCATGAACCGTTTCCGGCTGATGTCGTCGGTCCTGCGCTGGCTTCGCCCAGTGTCAGTGTCCCGGGCTCGGCGCACTTGGTGGATCAAAGCGGCACCAGGAAGGCAGCCATCTGTCGCATCCTTGGCTCCGGCCCCGCAATGGTAGGACACAATGCTGAGCACCTGGAGGCGCATTGCGGCTAAGTTGATTCCAAGGAGCCCAACCCCCAACTGGATGCCCCCTTCCCCAGCCCGCTCGCAAAGTGTCCAGGCGTGCTGTTGGCATCATTCCTCCTTCATCAGCTGCACCCAGGCAAATGGGTTTTTAGCAGAAAGTAAGCGGCTTTAATAAACTGTCATTACAATAAATATATCAAACCTTTCACCACAGCTTCTCATAAAAGATAACGCTCGAAAGAGTCTTTTCAAACTCTAAAAAGCGTTCGAAATTCCAAATTTACCTTTTGGAAATTGAATTCAAAACAAAGGGGTTTCTTGATTAATTTGTATTTTTTCTGCTTTTTTTTATAACATAAGTACATTTTCTTATGGAAAATAGTTTTTTTTTGAGTGCTCCCTGGGGAAATGTGCATGGAATTGTTGCGTGCAATAAAAGTAACCTGCGAGTCGGAGCTAAAATGCAACGTGGCTGATGTTGCTGGTATTTAAATGCCATCGGGGTGGTTTGGGGTGGTTCTGGCCGCCTGTGGGCGGTGGGCCCAGGAAGTGGGCCGAGAATGTGGGCGGCAAATAGCACAAATGAAGTGGCACGCCAGCATGACAGTCGCTTGAAATGTTTCACCTTCCATCTGCAGAGCTCCGCTGCCCCAAAAATCCTCCTCAGTCGACACTTCCACTGGTGCACTTTATTATGCGAAATTCATTTTAATTACAAATATTTTCAGCCTTCGAAATGAGCGTCGGCTGTTGGACTAAAAAATGAAGTCCTTCACAGCTGCTTAAAGGGGAAAGCATTCTGATTCCATTCGCTATGATCCTTACTGGTACTGAAAGAGATTTTTGGAAATTTTTATATATTGAAATGAATTTACACAACTAACTAAGGATTCGTATTGGGTTTGGCCTTAAGATATTTGCAAACAAGTTATGAATTTTGCAGCTTTTTTTTATAAATTCAAAATAGTACTCTTAACATTTAAATCCTGGCAAGCTTTGGTTGTAGAACATTAACAATAAAATTTGCTTAAAATTTGATTTTGATTCGCAGTTTACTAAGGTACCATTTTCCGGACTCGTTTTCACAAGTAATCCGAAGTTTATTTTACCCCTTTGACTTTGCTGGTTCGTCGAAAACTCTGGGATACCGATTAGTAATACTTTAAAGGTCACAAATATATAAAATTTCACTTTTTTATAGAAATCGACGGCGGGAACGCCGCGATAATGATCCGGCCAGCAGTTGACAGTGATGAAGCCCTCGGCTGACAGCTTTTGGCTTTCGGCTGGGGCGCCAATGGCCTGACGGATGCCTGACAACTGATTGCACACCCCACTTGTCACCTTCCCGGCGGGCTGAACCCATAGGGGGTATATGTCCCGAACGCCCAGCCCCCTGGCCCGAGCACCAGCACCTGATTGAAGGGAATACGAAATAAATTTTGCAATCAACACTTTGGTTTGGCTTTTGTGTTCGCCGTCGCTCTTTTGGATTATTCAATGTGCTTGGTAGTCAATCAACCGTGTCTCGAATGCATTAAGATGGCAGGGCAGAAACAAGAGTGGAGTGCCCCCCCGGGGGGAATGGTATTCATTGCAGTCTGATCCAATCGGACAGTTCGCCGTGATTTTTCGCCACGGGGATCCCCGTTTCCAGTGTTGCTCCGTTTCGCTCCCATTGTTCTTTCTATGCGTTTAAACTGCACTGTTCACCTTCGACATTTATATGGACCGCATTGTATTCAATTCAATTGCACCGAGCGATGCGATTTTGGCCAAGCAATCGCGCAACAGGTGTCTCAAACGTCAACAAAGTGAAAAGTAATTGAAATTCTCGGAATATTTATTTGTATTTTTGTACAAAGAATGTCGATTAGGGCGCAGTAAAGCGGATTTTAAGTGCTGTCAAGTAATATAAGCTTTACATGTTTTCTTACTTTGTCTGGTTTGTCCAACACTATTGTTGCTTTTTCTAGTTACCCAACACTATTGTTACTTTTTTTTTAGTTACGCAACACTTTATTGGAGTTTGGAAAACTTCTTTGGCTTTCAAAAATGTTATTTGATGACATGTTAGGAGTGTGAGTGTGGGGAACTGTGCCTGCGAATTAAAGCGTTCTTCTGTCAACCAATTACCCCTGCGAAGCCATTGAAGCTGCATTGCAAACTATCATCCCCCACTGGCTCTTTGCACCCCGTCCATGTGTTCAATTACATCCAGCGGCATCTTAATGCGCCCCTTCCAAAGCGAAGTGTCTGTAGTGGAATCAATTAATAGTGGCAATGGGCACCAATTAGTGGCTGATTAATTGGAATTCGATGGCTGAGTGGAAAGTGATTCAAAGATGGTTCAGTCGTGGGAGAATGCACGCCTCAGCAGTCGCACGTTCTCAACTTAAAAGTAAGTTATAAAAGTGATTCAACGATGGTGGTTGAATGTAGCTGATAAAACAAAAATTAATTTCGTACCTCTTTATTAGATTATAGCTTTGTCCGAGCGAAATATGCTCTGCTTGCAATCCAAAAGTGTACCTAATATTTACGATAAATCAAAATCTGCCTTGTAGTTTTGAATTGATGGTAATAAGAAGTTAATTTATGAAAATCAGAGTCCAAAATGCTCATGAAGACATAAAACTATTTGAAATTTGGCATAGCCTTGTTAAAATACCTACAATACCTAAATTGTACCTAACAATTTCAATATTTTACAATTTTCTTGCAATTTTGCACCCCTACGATTTTGAATCAGAATCCCATAGAAAGGCCCTTTGAAGACAAATATCTAATCCAAATTTGACCGAGCAGTTGTTAAAATACAAATAGTACCTATAATATTGGGAGGTCTTTTGAATTGTACCTAATATTTTCGATATTTTACAATTTTCAACAACTTGTACCCCTGTGATTTGTAATAGAAAATCAAAAGTATCCTTTAAAAGAAAAATTATTTTTAATTTTACTGATCATTTGTTAAAATGCTTATTGCGCGACCTTTGACATCGGGAGGTTCTCTAAATTGTACCTAATATTTTAAATTTCAAAATCTTCCTCTATATTTCATTCCTGTGATTTTATTGCCCATTACAATGCCATTTGAAGACGGAAAACCCTTCAAAGCCGTTGCTTAAATGCATATTTGACAGAAAGTATGGGAAAGTCCGGTTGAAAATATATATTTTAGACCCCGGTTTCGATGCCGTCGGCACAATGGCTCGCTGTCACCAGGCAAGTCAATTATGCAGCCATCCATCGGAGGCATCAATAAATAAATACAAATGCAAGTGGCTACTTCCTGGGCCATCGATTGCATTATGATTTTATTTGCCAATTTATTTGCAGTCCATTTGGCATCGTTTGCATGTTTTAGCCAGTCAACAATGTACTTCTTTCGCCTCGGACATTCGGCCTGCTACTCTAGAAACTCTCATTATAATGGTCTTTACTTGATTTATTGCATTCTGTACTGGGAAATTCGGTGCGATCCCTTGTTTTTGATTCTTTGTTAAAGCGCAAAAGCATTGTTGGCAATTTTTGCACAATGGAAATTATAATTGGTGCTTGGCCCAAACGAGTGCAACAAATGCTGTGAGTAGCAATAAATAATTCGAAATTGAATGGCAAATTTTCCATTGACAGCGGCCCTTTAAATTGATGTCTAAAGTTTGAAATCATATTAAATACTTTGCAAATCCAAGGACTGGAATCATTTTTCCATAAGGATGTTCCACTGCTTTTGCAGTATATGCGTATTTAAAATTGCAAAAGGCGAGGCAATAAAACCAGGCAATACGTTTATACTCTGTGAATAAAAAATAAATTTATCTGTAAATCTGGAAAATGTCGTAAAAAAAATAACATAAAACGTGTGTAAACATTCGTAGTTATTGAAAACTCCTTTGATGTAGATACACTTTTTTTCTGATGGTGCACACAAAGGCTCAATATGCATACCATTGGACCTGGTCAACTCAATATATCCTGGACCTGTGTGTATTTGCCAGAAATGACTTTTCATGCTCGCCCACTTGGCATTGAAAGCATTCACCGGCTATTTATTTACTCATCTCGATTTCTGGGTACCAAAAGTTAAATTCTGCATTTGCTTTGACTCGCATCTAGCATCTCGAATGTTTTTGTATAAAAGATTCGTTGATTGCCTCGTTGGCTGCAGGCCAGTTTTCCTACCTACTACTAAGCATCTGGATCTGGATTGTGTGGGTGCGATGCCGGCTTGTGGGCTAAGATGGGGGAGGTCCAGAGGCCCCGGCCCGAACATGAGAACCGAGAAATCGGTGGAAGGTGAAAGCCAAAGTTTCCCAGGCCGTTGGCTGTTGTCATAAAACTTTATCCCTGTCATTACAAACGCCTTAACAGCTAGATCAACATGCCGCAAGTGGCCTTCTCCCTGGATAAACATCCACTTCTCAGTGCCCGAGCTGTTTTTTTTTCTTTACCCCAGCCGTATGACGAGCAAATGTTAAAAAAGAGGCAAATTCATAGGGAAACTCGGGCATGCGGGGCAGCACTCTGAGAAATGGCCCTTTGTCTTTGCATTTCACATGATTCATATGATCCAGAAAGCAAATTATCAATATGTCAAACCAATATAAAAGTATTCCTTGTTTCTTTATTGATTTAATATGGCGAAATGGATAACAATAGGTGAATGCCAAAGGCTGTAGTGTTCCCATCAAAATTGTTTTCCGCTAAATACGAGTTTAAATTCCCCGCAGGCAGCTCAAAGCTTCCCCATTTTTTAACAATGTAACATGTTAAAAAATATGGCAAATTTGCCGGCAGCATGATGGCAATCTATTTTCCGCTGAAAAAGCCATGTAATGAAATTAAATACTTTAACAATACCTACCTGTGTCGATTTTTGAACAATTTATATATTTGTTGGCCTAAAGCAGGGGTAGAATTTGGTGATATTAGCTTCTTTTGTGGCAAACAACTTTTATAATATGTAGGTGGACCATACAAATAAGTCATACATATGGCTATTACCAATTTGTACCACATTTGATTCTGAGATAGCTCGTTTAGAACTCGAGGATAAATCTATTTTGCAAAACGCGAGCTTAGTTTTTCCTTGTGTATCACATTTTCCTGGGAAAAGTGCGCATATAGCTGGTGGTTCCCTTCTCTGTTATTCTTTTCTTCCCCATAATTTCTTTGCTGTTTTTCTTCTCCGACGGGGTATGTGAAAAGGCTGGGGAAGAGGTTTTGCTTAAACATTTATAAGGTTCAGCCCCTGCTGTCCGCACCCTGTGCCCCATTCATTCATTTCATTCATTCATTTCGATGGAGCCCATTCATTTTCCTCACACTTCGGGCCCACACTTTCCCCGCACTTTCACCCACTTTGTCCACTTTCTCGTCATGTGTTGTAGTTGTGCAAATCCAATTTCATGCGCCTTTTTATTTATTTCTGGTTCCTTTTGGCCAGTTTTATGCTTTGTGTAAGTTTGTTGCCCAGCGCAACGTCCAAAGTCCAAGTGGCACTCCACATTCAGTTGCCCTTTTTCTCGCTTTTTTTTTTCCACTTTTTTTTGTTTCATCCACTCGAAGACATTCCTTGGCGACCTCTCGATTTTGGGTCAGTATTTGGTATAAATTATCAGGCCAAGATGGGATACTTCCTTCGAGGAATTCGCATACTGGCGCGACCTATACAAACAATCAGTGGAAAAGTTTGATTCCGAGAAGAGAAATAAAAAATGGGTTGGGAATGGCCGAAAGTCAAGTGGGCCAGCGGTACAGTTTCGCGAAAATAGTTCGTTTTGCAACACTGAAAAATTACTCTTGAAAATATTTGGAAGAATCTTTCAGTTTACTTTCCAAGAAACTTGTTTATATTAAAATTATACTTTTTTTTTAGAACATCTAAATTGGACCAGTTTTATCTGGTAAGTTTTTAACAGTGAACGAAATTTTCAAAAAAATTTGACAGACCTCTAGTGTTGTGCACACACACTGGTCATATTCAAGTGCTGCGAAATGGTTGGCAGTCGGAAGGGAAAAATGGAGACAGGTTGTTTATTTGCCACTGAAATTGATTGACAAACCGTGAAATTATTTAGGGAAATGTATATTTAAAGAGCTGCAGTTGAGTATGTCAATGAACTGTTGGCTTTGGAAAGAGGGAATTTCCTTTTTTCTTTTTACCAATGGCTTTCATTGGTATAAAAAAAGTAGTGTTGCGAAAGGGTGGAATTTTTTATAAACTTGCAACGATTGTTGCCTTTAAATATTCGGTGATTTGTTAACCGGGTTTTAAATCAGTGGAAAATCAGGTTATTCATTAATTTTATGAGCCAGGCTTTGAATTTAGTTCTACATAATTTAGTGGAGCAACAGCAAGTGAAGTATTTGAACTTAAAGTGCAGCGTTTGCATTGTATTGAGGAAAAGGTATTCACTAACCAGAAGGACCCACAATCCGCTCGTTTTGGCCCTGAATGCTGCTGACTGCTGCTTAGCCTCCAGAAAGGGGCATATGCCACATCTTGGTCCCACCTTTGCCAGCGTTTCTTATGGCTGCCCTTGCTCTAGGAGCCCTCAATTCACTCACATCTCACCCTGGCTGCGTCCCCCTTTCTTCAGCCCCCTCTTCGAGCCCCTTCGAGCCTCTTTTTGGCGTCTTTTAGCCCCTTATTCTCCCTTTTCTCTGGCCGCAGGCTGTGGCTCATTTGGCGTTTTGTAGCCTACCTATTAGGGCAAGCAATAAATTCATACACATATGCATACGCCTAAGGTCAGTACAATATAACACATTTTTTCTGCGTATTTATTGCCACCTTTATACAAAGCTGAATTTCACTTTTTATATAAACCTTTGAGGTACTGTTTTAAACCGATTGAGTTTCTCTAGGAAAAATGATTTGAGTACATGTAAAACATCTTTTAATAAAGAAAGAATCTTTATTTTTATGTATTTTTTAATAAAAAACTGACCTCATTAAATTGCACTAAATTATTCAAATTGAAATAAAATATATATCTCAAGGGGAGAGCTTTCAATAAAATATTCTTTAACATGCCAAAATTACATTGTGCATTACGGCATGAAGCAAAAATGAGAAATATTTTCCTTTTATATTTTATTTCGAATTTCTCAGAAATTGTGCAAATTTGAAACAAATGTCTTACGTTACAATCTCGAGTAGTCCAGTTGTTGCGGTCATGGTTTTTGGTTTTCTAATAAAATATATAGCATTGTGAAAAAGTTACGACAACAAAACCGAATATTTCTGTGACATGTGCCACTAATATTTCAACCGCAACTGTAAGCTCTAACAGCAAGTTAGATGGGTGAGAGAGAACACTGCAAATTGCGACTGGAATTGGGGCCAAGTTGCCTTTTTGGCTCAATAAACTCTTGTGACCATATATGTCTGCCCTTGTGCGTTCTACTCCGTGTTCATTTAATATATGAATGACTGAATAAACCATAAGACAGAGCATAATATGTTGCTGCCAAGCCTGCTCCTAAATCTTCTCCGTCGTTTTGCGGCGAATTTACATTTGGTTTGCTAATTAAAAAGGCTGCAGGGATACCATATATGTGGTCCCAGGATCCGAGGGCATGGTGGCGGAACGTCATGCATTTAAGGTAGACTCATGTGTATTTTTTGAAACGCTGTCCTCGTTTCCATACAAGCATTAGAGGACACTAAACGCATTTGCAAAAACCCCCCGACTGTTTCAGCATCGCAATATTTTCTACAGAGGGAGAAAAAATGCGCTTAACACACAAATTTGTGATAAATCAAATACCCGTTACTTAGCTAAGAAAGAGTGCGAGAGAGATGGAGATATGCAAGCAGGAAAGCAAAAATGTTGTATTTGCCTATAACTTTTTAAAAAATGGTCCGATTTGAAAAATTTTTGGTATGTAGATGGAGATTGATAATTCAAACACAATGACATTTACATAATTTTTTTCAGTGCACTCCTATATTGGTCAGTTTGAGCTGCAAGTTTTTTGGTGTGAGCGGAGTGGAATTTTTTCCGGCATATCAATATACAAATGGACAAACTGCACTGAGGTATATGGATTTTTTTCTCTGCACCCACCCCACTCTCCCCCAAGACCAGTTCAGTGTGTCCGCAACTTTTTAATAAGCCCGACGCGAGAGTCCGGGGCAGGTTCCCACTTGACATGGTTGAGCTGGGAACTCGACGAAAGAGGCTAACTTTTTTCTCGTTGTTTCACAGCCCACAATGTTTAAGGGGGCGCAAAAAAAGAAAAAAAAAAAAAAAAAAACAGAAAAAGCGGGGGGTTTCTTGGCTTCCACCGACGCCTCGCAAATTGCCAAAGGGGTTTTTTTCGGTGGCATCTGACCCTACGCCGGCTTAAACTGTTACCACCGCAAATTGGCAGCGAATTCGGGCTGCAGTGGAAAATTAGACGGCATTATGGTTATTTGTTATTATGCCCCTGCAGCGGTTAGATCAAACGCTTTTCCAAAGCGGATTAGGTTAGGAAATCCCCTCATTAGGAAAGCTGGTGCTACTCCCCCGAACACTCGAAATGCTTAAGTAAGATTACCATAAAATACACTTTAAAATACACCTTTTGTCAAAAAATACAAAATAATTGTATGACCAAATATTTAACAAAATTCAAATGAAAGCCAAATCTTCTTTGAAAATGTTGAAATCGTAATAATAAAATATTTATCTTTGGGTCAATGCCATTTTTTTAAGTGTAATACCGCTTGAGTGACTTACAATTTGTTGCGTTGCAATTAATTGCGGTTGGCGACCGATGACCTCTTGGTGGCTAGGAGTCTTGGGCTTGGCACTATAGTCTAGAGTCTAGACTGCACTGGGCACGCCCATAAAGCCAACAAAGCATACTGGTCACGCCCAGAAAGCTGAGGCAACTTGTGGATTCAACCGATGGGGAGGTGCACTCTATGCATCTCATTTAAATGTCTGGTATACTATGTATACTTCGGCATTCAATTATTAATATTTTAGCATATAAGGTTGTTGAGATTGGGTTTTCATAGCTTAATTTTCCAACTCTATATTATTAACTATATTATTTAATTTTTGGAGTACAAAATATTTTTTATTTTGAGATTTTTGCTTCCTTTTCAATATCCATATTGTATTCATATTATTTCTAATTTCTGTTTATTTATTTTAAAAACTATTTCTATTTAACTACCATTAAAACTATTAGTTTCCTGGTCAATTCTAGTAAACACATTAATTTTAAGCTGCCAGAACCTTAAATCGCAGACGCGAAACGAATTTTGATAAAGTTGCAAAGAGAAAACGTTTTTGGCTTCCTTTTTTTTTCGATTGGGACGCACATCTGCACCTCATTTAAATGCCCGATGGCGGGATTTTTTTTGTTAAACAGAAGTGGCGGTGGGTTTAGTCCATTTGCAGTGCATAAAAGTTGAATAAGTTGTTTGGTGTCCAGTCTGGGAAAAAGGCCGCCATTAAAATAACTTTTTCTCCCAAGTTTTTTCGAGATGGGGGTACATATATACTTCTTCCGGGACTTATAATACATATAATACACAAAATACATATAGTGGAGTGACACCTCAAACGTCAACAACTTCAACATCGTTTTGGCGAGGCGCGGCGGTCTGATAACTTTTCAAATTTAGCCGCTTGGAAAAGTGTGTGAAGAGGATTGAGGAGGAAAAGCCCGAGTGGAGGGCGGACTTGAATGGGAGTTGGCCTAGGGGCGGGGGGCTGGAGCGAAGGGGTGCCGAAAAGTATGCTAAGTATTTTGACGGAAAAGCCCCGCCTCCAGCACCCCGCACCACCCACATTTCCCACCCACTCACTTACCCTTGAGTTGCGCTTGAAAGAAGTTCGCTTTCAATTAAAGTTCAACAACTGCGAAAACTTGGGTATTGGCCTTAATCTTAATCACAGCGACCCTATAAAAGGTATGGATGCGATTGCCGAATGAATCTTTGTACAAAGGCCACAAGATTTCTGTCAACTAAAACGGCTTTTATATTTATTTGTGGGGTCGCCAGGCTTTGAAGATTAACATTTTGTCCCCATATATATATTTACATTTAAATGGAAAAAAATTTGTGATACTCTTGAGGGTTTTCTTTGGACTCGAATTTCACTCTTGAGGGATTTCCAGGCGTTATATTTTCTCCGCTCCTGACTACTGGTAATGCCTACTGCACTGGGATGACTAAATAAGATATTTGATTTCTGTTTAATGTTGTATAATTTTGTTATTTTCGTCTCCCCGCCTTTTTTAGTAGCTCTATCGCTTTCGCTGTCCCACTCTAACCTTGATGCCTGTTCTCTTCTTGCATGTTACTTGGTAATTGCGACGACGACGGACCAAAAAAATAAAAAAAAATGTATATGTTTTTCATAAAAAAGAAAATAGAAAAAAAGTGCAAGAGAGTGAGAAAAGAATATTGAAGATTTGTGAAGGAGAAGAGTGGTTGAGGAGGAGCCATGGATACCAAGTTGGAGGCTCGTGGCCAGTTCCCGGCCTCGTTTCCAGACACGTTTAAGAACTTCTTTGCCATGATGAACGAAGACGAGGATCATGTGGGGCTGTTTGCCAATCTGCTGGAGGATAAGGTAGCCCCTGAGACACACCCGCCCCCTCCCCGCTTGGATGACCTTCGCCCTGCGCGCATGTTCCCCGAAAATCGCGACCAACCCTACAAATCCGAATATCGCTTGATTTTATTACTAATTTCTTTATTTTTTAATTTTTCCTTGCATTTTTCCAGGTGATTCCGCGCCAAAACAGCCCCGTGCAGCCCCAGCGGCAGCGGTACGGCGGCAGCATGCGGAGTCACAGTGGCGGCGACCGAAGGGGTCGCGCCGAGCGGCAGTTTCAGCAGCAGCTCCAGAACCAGCAGCAACAACAGCAGCAGAATGCCCAACAGGTGGGAAGATATGGCGTTTAAATCGCCCCAATTTCGGTTAAAAAGTACAGATTTTAAAAAATATTAACATGGTTTTAGAATTTAAAAAAATGTATGTATTTTATTCCGAGTTTGTGGGTTTTACCCAACAATTTATTTTTTGTCTACCCAAAAATCAAATCCCATATCCCTCACTGATTGTTATACAACACTGGTCACCAGCTGAAGCAAAGCATATAGTACAATGTGTGTGTGTCCGCAGAGCCCTAGCAGAGAAAGTGTGTAGAGCATGGGCTATGCGCAATGCTTCTGCTGGTGACCCTGCATTAAAATAAATAATATATGAGCAAGACCATAAAATAATATATAGACCATAAAATAAATATAAATAAATAAAAGGTTATGTCCAAGTTACGGAATATCAATTCTATTAGATTTATTATTTTTTAAATGATATTTTCTATTATTATAATATTTGTTTGTAAAATGTATTTTTTGTATTTAAACTAACTAATAATTTATTTGTTATATTTCTATTTGCATTTATTTTTGCAGCAGCGGGTCTTTCAGCCGCGAGGTCGCAGTGGCAGCGGCAGCAGCGTTGACCTCTACGCCGCCCGAAATGTAAGTTTCACCAACAACACCAGCAGCAACAGGGTCAACTCGCTGCGTAGGAATCGCTCGCGAGGATCGCTGACCCTAAGCAGCAATGGGCTAAATGCTTTGGGCTTGGGACCCGTGACCCTGGCCCCGAATGTCAGTTCGAGCAGCAGTGGCAGTGTCGTCGATTTGACTCTGCCACCAGGCATTGCTATTGGTGATGCTGGAGGAGGAGGAGGAGCAGGAGGAGGAGGAGCAGGAGGCAGTACCTCGAATATCTATGCTTCGCCCTCCAAGTCGAACCTCAAGTCCTCTTTGAAGCAAACCAGTTCGACGGCGCATCGCGGTTGCCCCCTTTATCTCGGAGCCGATGGTAAATTGCTCAGCGAATATATCTATAAAGCTTGCATGTTTTCCATGATGAATATTCTGCAGATGGCCTCCAGCATCTTCAGCAGCAACTCAAGAATCAGCAATTGTCCTCTGGCCACAAGCCAGTATGTGTGTCCTGTTGCGAGTGCGTGCGCGGCAATGGCAAATCCCCACGTCCCGGGCCCGATGGCGAGGACAACGGTGGGGCGAACTATCTGAAGGGGTATGCCGCCGGGTACTTGATACCGCCCACACCCAAGGGAAAGAACCTCGACAGGTCGAGCACCTTGACTTCCGCCGAGTTGGCGGCCTCGAAGAACAAGGATCTGCAGGAGCGTCAGGAGCGGCAGGAGAAACGCGGATCGGTCATCCTCGAAAGGGCCTTCGATTTCGGTGAGTTTTTACAAGGCATATTTATATGAATCCTAAAAAAAACTATGTATATTTTGATATTTTTAATACCTAGTACCATTTAATTGAAATGTTATGTAAAATCCCCTTAACTCACAGGTACAGTTGAGTTAGCCGAAAACTAAAAGGCTTTATAAGTATTATCAAAGCAGGGTCAAAACAGTTAAGCTAGTCCAGTAAGTAAGTGCTAAAAACTAACTTGGCTCCAAGTAAACCTAAGTTAATGGTATGAGGTCAACATTTATTAACTCTAACTTAGTGTTGAAAAATGGTTTAGAAAGCTTATTTCGAGCGAAAGCAGAAAAACGTTTAGGCATTACTTAGCCCGATTGAGGCCAAGCTGGTTAAAAAAAGGTTCCAACAAAAGTCCTTTAGATTGCAGCAGTTTCTCCCTGATTAAGTGAACCGCACAGCGGTGCACCTTATCTCTTGACAGTGTTGTAAAGCGCAATCAAAAACGCACGCAATGTGAACTTATTTTCACAGCGGGAAAAAGGGAAATCTCGGCCATCTGGCTTGTCGCAACGGAAATGCAGTCGCTGCAGGGGCTGGCTCTTGATTAGGGAATTAGTCACCAGTTAAAGGAGCGGCGAGTGGGGCTTACCAAGTGGAGCTTTCACGCCCCGCCATTTCTTGACGGAGGCGCAGGACCTGCCACGATGTGCGGAAGCCGGAAGTGCGTGCCATGGGCGGTGGCCCCAATTGCAGAGCGGGCTGATGCCCCTTTGCATGCTGCACGGCCATCGCCTGGCAGCTTAATTAGGACCACCGCCCGGACTTGTTTCCTCGGCACAAAGTGACACTTTACGGCGACAATGACGTGGAGCATACTCCGTACCCCAGGGTTCCAGACTCCAGACTTCCGACTCCGGACTCCGGACTTCAGACTTCGGCTAACGACGCCGTATAACAGCTCCCTTAGCTCTGTCCCCGTTGCGGCTGCCACATTGATGCAATGGCGGCTGTTTTGTGGCACCTGGCAACAAGTCGGGGGACAGGAGCCAGGTCCTTAAAGTCCGTGCGAAGCCCTCAATACTGGACAACCATTACACTAGTTGTCAAATGTTGACTTTTTACCTGCCATTCAAGTGATTTTTCTTAGTTATTAGTTTTCTAAAATGTCACAACGGAAACGTAAGTCACAGAGATTTTCGAATCTGCCATTTTAAAAATTTGTTTTTAGTAAGCCAGTGTTACCAGACTAAACCATTTTTTATGAGGTTAGATTAAAATGATTTTTTAAGTTATTAGTTAGTTGTTGTTTAAATAGCACATCTAGCACTAGGGAGAGTGTTCCACAGAATTTCAAATTTGAAATATTAAAAAATAGAATTTTCCAAAGAAAATAATTTTCATCAAGGCAGTGTTGTCAAACTAAACAATTTTTTTTGATGTTGGATTAAAATGATTAATTTCAGTTATTATTTAGATTTTTTAAATTGCAAAAGGGAACACAGAACAAGAGTTCCAGATATTTTTAAGTGTGTTATTTTATAAAATATGACTTTACAAGTGAAATAATTCTCGAGCAAGCCAGTGTTGCCAAACTAAACCATTTTCATTGATATTGGCCCCGGGTAATGACAAGAAATAATGTTTAACGAACGTTGGTCCCTCCTTTTGGACAGCTTTTCAACCTAATTCGTTTGGGAATCAGCTTAGAGCATTAGCTTTCGGTGCTTTACGTTAAAAAGTGTGATTTAATTTAGGCCGAAAATGTTATTAAAAAAAGAAGAGCTTCGACAATGGCGTTTTGTGTGTGCGACACGAGCTTTAAAGAGCTACGGATGTTGGGCAAAATAAAAAAAGCTTTAAAAAATAAAACGGATAAGTCAAGGCCGCCGCAAAGAGCCGACAAACACGAGCCGGAAGAGAACCCCAAACGAAAATTAAACATCAACTTAAAAAGTGGCAAATGAAGAGTATAAAGCGAAAAAGGTCTGACATTTACCCGCTGCTCCTGTCCTGCTGAATCCTTTTCCATTTTCCTCATCCTTTTTTTATATTCGGTTGATGGCAAAAAGGAGACGGGTGACATTGGCGGTTTACATGGATAATCGCCTCTTTTACGGATGGTTCCTCGGCCATTTCCACGACCCGCCGTCAGGTAAAAGGATGTTTAACTTAAAGATTCCTTCTGCCTTTGTCCACTTAATTGCATTTGGCAAACTGTTGAATCGAGACGATCGATAAAAGGAGCCTGTGGCGACTCATTGCCATAATGGATGGGCACTTCATGGTGATTAATTCGACTGAATGCGGCTGAAAAATGTTTGAACCGAAGAGACGAACCACGAGCCTTATGATTAATCGGCGGGGATCAACTAAATTACTGGTTAAAATCATACCCCCGAATGGGCAAGAACAAGTGACAAATGCCCCCGAATGTCAGGCCCATTAATCGAATGATTGAACTGCACAACACAGAGATACTGTCTCATTTAATAGACTTCTTCGCCGCTTTGGTTGGCCAAATTTAAATGGCGCCAGTATAATAAAATTCTTAAGCTCTGTGCCACATGCTAATTAAGAGAAAGCACCCAGAAAGTTTCCTAGACAAACTCGGAGCCATGAAATTTAATCATAAATATGTTGAAAACAATTTTTATGGCCACCCATTGGACAGGGGCTGAACTTTCGGGGGCATATTCCTGGGAGAAAATTGTAAAATAATGAGATTGTAGACGGTAGAGGAAATTGTGCATTTTAAAACATTTCGAATGAATTATAAATGCATTTTGGCGTTGAAAATGTACACTTTTGTAGTTATATTGCTGACTTTTCATATTTCATAGCCACATTTTGATTTTATTCAAACTTAATTACATTTTCTGCAAAGCTTTGACGCTTTTTTGCATTAATCCCCAGGGATTTGCCCTGGCAATGTCAAGTTGTTTTGGCAAAAACTCAAGGTTTACTCCACTTAAAATCCTAACTTTTGAGTGACAGGATGTGGGCCCAAAGCAGATGAATATTTAACTGGGTAACCGTGCGGTCGAGTCTGTTAACCTGTCATGTGTGGCCATATTTTTAGCGATGCTTCGGGTCTAACGAACAATTTTTATGGCGCCCACCGACGCACAAAGAGCCAAAGTTTATTAATTTTTTTCCTTTTTTGCTCGGCAACAAAAGGAAACAGCAAAGAAAACTTAAGCTCGGTTATAAACATGTAAACAGAAAAGCAAACACAAACGCACACTGAAATATATATATATATATATATATATATATATATATATATATATATATATGTTTCCGCACAGAGACGGTGGAAAATGTCTTGGAAAAAGTTTGCTTTTTGGGGCTCTGGCAGAACATTTTCATATTTGACTTCAACTTGGGAAACATAATTCTTGGGCAAGACACACACTTAGAGGCGAGAGAGACAGGGCTATATATAGATGTCCGGGCACAGGTGAAATGTCCCCTCCCGACGAGAAAATCGAGCAATCCTCACTACATAGTTTAGCCACATGGCTGCGGTTTCTTTCTGTCAACTGGCCAGGGCAGAACTCAATTATCCAACATTCTGACCACCTTTTTAATCAAACTCTGGGATTCTTTCATTAACCTGGCCAAATTCCTTTATTTGTACACACAGAAGAATTTTGGTAAGACATGAAACCCATATCGATGAATTATAGTATCAATTTTATCTAATTGCGTGGCTTATCACATTTACAAGTCGCCATCTTGATTTGAAAGACCTGCGAAAGAGAGGAAAATTATGCTCAATAAATTGGCCATGTGAATATCGAAGTGATTCTTATGTTTTTCAGTGTAGTTCACTTTGTTTCAATCAGAAAAGATTGTGTTCTATTTTGGGCAATGGTTTTAGAGGTAGGATGCTTCTGTAATTAAAAATAGCAACCAGCTTTCATTGCAAAGTGGTTTTCCCTTAACAAGAAGGACTTCTACATTTTTTTTTTTTTTGTTATTTCACCTGTTTAGTATGTATTGTTTAGATATGTCCCTTTATAAGGAAATTTTCCTATACTTCTTTCCTTTCCTGTACTTCGAACCCATGAAGTATAGCTTTATTATAGGTCTGTGTAAAAAGTGATTTTCCCTTCATCAGAGTATATAAAATACCTACTGGTCTTTGTTTTCAAAGGTAGCCTTAATGTGTGTTTCTGAAATGGAAAGAACGAATTCCGCTGTTATTGTAAAGTGGTCTCCCCTCTACTTTTCTTTTATCCTGATTGTTGCCGGTGGTTCCGGTCCGGGTGCCCAGACGCCAGCTGCGACGAGAGCGACAGCCTGAGCAGCAGCACCCAGAACCCGGTGCCCTCGCCGGCTCCCCACCAGCTGGCCTACAATGTGCTCAAGCCGATCCTCAAGCAGCCGCAGCAGCCGCAGCCACAGCAGATGGTAATGTTGCAACAGGTAAATCCGGTGGAGTATCAACATGTGATTCATCAGCAACACCAGGGAATGGTCCACCAGCAACAGCAGCAGCAGCAGCAGCAGCATCAGGGAGGCTGCCCACAGCTGCAGCACCAGGTGGTGGTTACCCATCAGCAGCATCCGCAACTGTTGAGTCACCAGCAGCAACATCCGCATCAGCAGATAATCCATCAGCAGCAACACCAAATGGTGACCTATCAGCAGCAACACCCCCAACCGCATCAGCACCCACAGGTGGGCCACCAGCAGCCGCCCATGAAGCAGGTGCAGCTGGCGCCGGCTCCGCCATCTGGCGGCCATGTGGTGCACCGCCTGCTGCCCACACCGCCCACACACAGTGGCCTGGGGGCGTTCCACACCAGGGAGGCGGCCCTGCAGAGGGTGCAGCAGCAGAGCGGCTACTATAACCAAGGACCCAGCACCTCGGCCTCGGCCTACGGCTACAACCTGTCCATGGAGCATCCACAGCAGCAGCAGCAGCAGCAGCATTCACATCAGGCGATGCAGCAGCACCAGACGCTGCAACAGCACCAGATGATGCAGCAGCTGCAGCCGATGCAACAGCAGCAGCAGTTGCAGTTCGAGCAGCATCAGCAGTACGCCGACGACACCGAGCTGGACTACGATACAGAGTGGGAGTTGGACGAGGAACCTGCTCCTCAGATGGATCCACCACTCACCACCTTCAATGATTTCGTCAACGCAGCCCAGAATCCAACTGGCAGTCGTGTAAGTATCTCTTTATCACATCTTCATAGCCTATTAAACGATCAAACAAAGGGATTAAGGGCTTACTTTTTATTATTTATAAAAATAAAACAAAAAAATATTTGTGGGTAAAAAAGGAGACATTAATTAAATGTCTTTGCTCAGTTTGAAAAATAATCTAAATAATAATGTGGTTGCTGTTTGAGTCAATTTGACATTTTAATTGGCAATTATAATTGGTTTGCGGTCTCATATTTCCAGCAGCAGTTAAACAGACGCCTTAACACCAATTAATTGAACCATTAAATACAAATATTTCATTTAATAATTGCATTCGTGTAACACAAAGTTCTTTTTCAGCGACACCGCTAACCCCTTTCAATATGTCTCTTTATTTTTGATATCATATCACAATTCATAGCAGAGTCTCCGGGCCCAGAAGTCCCCGATTTTGAATAGACGTCGCGCCTCATCGATAGCTGGAAACTTACTGCACTCGGACTATACGTACACCAGGAATAGCATCGGCGGTGCTCCGATTGACCCCAACGATTTTCAGCGGATTGCGCAGAGCAGCAGCGCCAGGTAAATATTATGTGTAACCTATATTCATAATATAACTTACTAGGAACCTTATTATTAATTAATTATTATACTTTCAAGAAGAATTTATTAAAGAACTTACTTGGAACCATTTTTATAATTGGATAACACATATAAATATATTTTCAAGAAGATTTTATTATAGAACTTGCTAGGAACCTTTTTATAATCGGATCATATATATAAATATAATATTTTCAAGAAGAATTATTACTTAAAAAATGTATATATGTGTTGTAATGCCCTTGGACTGTTTAAAACTCTTTGTCTCTGTATAAACTTATTAAAAAAAAAGAGTAAACCATTTTAAATATCTTTTTATATTTATTGTAGAGCTTACTAGGAACCTTTTTATAATCGGATCATATATATAAATATAATATTTTCAAGAAGAATTATTACTTAAAAAATGTATGTTTTATTTGTAGAGCACCTTTGCAATTTTAACCTACATTTTTTATAGAACTTGGTAGGAACCCATTTATAGGCATATCATAAATATAAATATAATATTTTCACTAAGAATTATTACTTAAAAATGTATATATGTTTTGTAATGCTTCTTGTCAATTTTTAACTCTCTGTCGCTGTAAAAACTTATTAAGAAAGAAGACGAAACCATTTTAAATAGCTTTTCCTCTTTTCTTCCAAAATATATTCAACATTTTTTTCCATTTCTTAAGAAGATTAAGTTGATGATAAAGTGGCAGCAGTGGGCTGCTTGGGGCAGAAGTCCTCGCAGAAGGCGTCCAGTCATAAACAAGAAAAAATGATAATTAAAAACTTTGCAACAATGGGCGGCGGCAGGTGGGGTTGGGGGAGAGACGAGAGAAGAAAAAGGGCCACCCTAATTAGGTGACCCCGACCGCCTAGGGCCCTCAACATGTGACCTCTTGCCACCTCCTTGTGGGCCAACAACTTGGCATTGTCTTTGGCGCCCCAGTGCGACCTTGGCCCAATGGGTTGCTTTTTTGAGATGGAAGCTGCAGATTTAATGCAAATGGCTTTTCAAATGTTCTGCGCCTTATTCCATTCACAATTCACTTGCAAATAGCTAGTGGGAGCTGCAGACTCGGTAGCACTTGGCACAAGGAAACGATTCGTGCACTTTTTCAAGATTTCATTTCGAAAGGGAGACGTTTTTTAATTGCGTAAAACTTGGCCACATTTATTGCTTCCCGTCTGCGAAGACAGGAGTTAACAAAATCTTAAGGCAGGTCCTTTTGCTTTACGTTAAAATATGCTTAAGGGATAACAAAAGCGAAAAAGGTTGAAACAAAAGGAGAAAATCATAAAGATAATAATGCAAAACATTTATTCAAGCAAACCCTCTAAAGACCCTGTTAGACCTTCTCCAGCTTTAAAAGGTTAATTGTACTAAAAGTCAGCGATTATGGGGCACTTTTCATCCGTTCTTTAAATGTTCAATTAAGTGGCTATGTTATGAGTTGCATTTGAATTTAATTTAACCCAAGCAAGGACCATTGTGCAATTAATATCTCTAAAATAACATTTAAACCCTAATATATCAGAGTATAGGGAAATAAAAGTACCCTTATATTAAAATGATTAATGATAAAAAATTAAATATTATATAGAACCTATATTAATCGTAAAAAAATATTCCAAATTTCTCATAAATTATTTCAAAAATATAATAATCTATACGAAACTTATACATATTTTGAAAATATATAAAAATATTAATATTATCTACATTTTGTCATATTAACAACAAAATTTAATGTTCTTAAAAGTACAAATTTTATATTAAATATAATAAAATATCTCCATACTTCAACTTAAATCGAAAAATATTTAAATCTGACATACAAAATTTCGATTTTTTATAGTATGGGTTCACTTAATAAAATTATAAATATTTATTGTTTTTTTGTTCCAATCTCTTTTAGGGATCGCATGTCAATGGCCGGAGTTCTGACCTTCCAGCAGGCCATGTCCGGAGCGGTGTCACCGCAATACGGCACTGTGGGTTCGCTGAACCCCCAGGCTTCCGGTTCCGGTGAGAAGAAGCCGGGTATGGTCGGGGCCGAGGCCATGGGAGGAGGTGGTCTACCTGGCGGATCGGCAAACAACATCAACTTGACCGTGGGCTTGGGGTTTCTCGGTGGATCAAGCACCACCTTAGCTGCTGTCGCCGAGGTGACTAGTGGCCCGGATGGCAATGGCGACTCCACGGAGTCCCCCTCGCCGGTCTCCATGATCCCCAGCAAGGAGCAGCAGAAGCAGCAGCAACTCCTTCACTTGCAGCAGGAGCAGCAGCAGTTGCCCACCCACTTGCCCATGCTGCGGGAGCGGGGCGTGGGCGAATCCTCGGGAGCCAGTACATCGGGCACCGCCATCGCCGACCTAGCCGCCTCCGTGGTCCTGGCCTCCCAATCCGGAAAGCCCATGACAGAGCGACAGCGCTTGAGGACCTCCAGCATGCCGGCAGAAAGCCGCAGGGTGAGTGGATAAATCATTGTTTTTCTGGAGGCGTTATGACACTTTTAAAAGTGTGATAATGACCAAAAAAGTATCATGACGCTCCAGTGTGACCTTACTCCTTAGTAAAGCGCTATTTAATCTAGTGTTATTTTATTTATTTATTTTTTTTATATAAAAACAATCGAAAGCATCTGGCTTTCGTTTAAATTGAATTATAACCTTGACTAATGAGTAATCGTCTTTATTGTTTTCCTGCAGGCGTTATGTGCTAAAGTCATAACGCTCCAGTGTGACCAAACTCCTAACTAAAGCACTATTTAATCTATTATTATTTTGCATTTATATAAAAAGAAGTCATAAGCATTTGTCTTTCGTTTAAATTGAATAATAACCTTGATAAATGATGTATAAGTAAGACGTATTTAAACCCAATCGAGGGTAAAATAACTTTTCAAAGATATTAAATATTCGAGTCACATTCTCCTCAACCTCCCGCAAAAACGAGCTGTCGCTTGAAACTATTTATTTTTCGCCCAAATTTGGCAACTGCATGGTCATGCGACGCGGGAACCAGTTAAGCCAGTTCAAGGAGCAGGCTCATGGGGATTATCGCACCGACATGGGACAGCAAGTAATTGAAACTCGGTCCGGGGAACAAAAGCCATTTAAGGACAGCCATTAGCACTCCACTCAGCAGTGAAATATTCTTAATAGTGGCACTAGCCGCAAGAAACGAAAATAAAAAAAGACAAGAGGAAAAGCTAGATGTGTATACAAGACGAAGAAACCAAAGATTACACATGTATCTGAGGGGGTGTATTCCCGGGCATGTGGCTGTGGGTTTGGGCCAAGTTTGCAGCATTCAGCATGAGTAAGCATTTGATACATGGTTCTACTTTTGGCCCTCTGCTCCCGGGTCATTGGCTGCCTGAGCCTCCTTTTTCCCGGGAGGAGTGGCTGGCTGCCAGGCTTATCTTGTCCCGACTTCCCCACCCATCCCCCAGCGACCAGACCCACTTGTGCCGGTGTTTTCCTGTATCGTTTTTGGCACATTTGAAAAATCGCCATAATCAACGGGCAGGCTAAGAGCACTCCCACTTGACTATACTAGATATTATTTTATGAAGGCATTGCCGGAATTTGACTTATTTTGTGTTCTAGAAGGTAGTTATTAAAAAATAGTTCTGTGAGTGGCTTATCTAATCTGTTAAAACAATTAATTCAAAGTTTCTGCTTTAAATCTGCTAAAGAAGTTATTTGAAACAGGTTGAGGTTTAAGGTCAGACATTGCACAACGTTAAACTTAAGAATTCGCGTTTTTATAAAATTTACAAAATTAGGGTTTTAAAGAAAAGTCGACTTCAATAAACTAAATAGAATTTTCATACTAATCATTTTCACTTTTTGCCTTGTATCTGTAAACAATTTTTTTTTTTTTTAATTTTTGTTGGTATATTTTATTATTATTTACCTAAATGATTTTTAGTTTTCAATTCAGCATTAAACTCATGTTTAATTATAATTGGGTATATTTTTTAATTTAAGGAACAATGAAAAAAAAATCTGCTAAGCAGGAACCTAAAGAATTCGCGTTTTAAAGTGTGACCAAATTTGGTTTATAGAGAAAACCAAAAAACAACGACCTTAAGAAAGATTCAATAAGTATTTTGAGGTCGTGACATCCATCTACGGCTCACGGCTGTGTGTCATTAATGTGGATTTATGACTGCGATTGGGACCGTGGAGGCCATAATCCCCACGCTTCTTCGGCTGACTTGCAGTTGGCTAGTCGCTGCAGCTAATGTAATTAGTTTGTGAAATTGCTCGAGTGAAAATTGTGCAACGCGTGCTGTGCGAACTACGTGCAGGTGGCACGTGGAATTCCTGCACCTGCCACAGTCGCTGGGGACTCAGAAGGCAAGCAAGAAGAAACTGGAGCAGTTGTGGGGCATTGAACCCAAGCTTCCCATCATGCCATCCGGCACAAAACTTTTTATAGATACTCCCCCGTCCGCCGTTTGCCGTCTCGAAATTGATTCCACTGCAAGTATGCGCTGCCTGCAATTAAACTGAGCGAGAACCTTCAAAAAGGAATCAATGGCAGGCACGTAGATGCGGATGGCTCCCGGCCAAAGGGATTGGATTTGGTTTTGGTTTTGGCCATGTCTGGAGTTGGGGCTTGGGCATTAAATGCGGAATAGTGTCAAGTGTGCGGTGCACTCGACACCGAAAAGGAGCAAACTTGTCGACTGCAGTCCCAGATCCATTCACACTTCACCTCATCTTCAGCAAACAAAAAAATGCAGAGCCAGGAGGAGCTCGGAGCCCCCGAAGGCAGCCGAAAAAGTGCAGAAACTTTTGTGCCACCATGCCCCAAAAGGGCAACCGCAAATATGTGAAATATGTGTGTGCGGGCCTTGTAAGCCCATCGGGGGCCATCGGCCTGCAATTGGCAGGAGCAGGGAAAATACTTTGTACTTGGCTCTGGCCTCCTGCCTCTTGCCTCTTGCTTTGGGCCCCCGGCCCGGCAGGAGGTGTCTTAAAGCTCAGCCGTAAAGGTATTAGTCACACCTTATTGGACTGGTTGAGTGAAATCAAGCATTGGCAGGCGGCCTGATTGGGTTTTTCTTCGCTTTTCGTTTCCACAAACTTTGTATTCATTTTGTAAGCCATTTAAACTGGTAATATGTGAAACGATGACAGGATTTATTGACTTGAAAAGTGACCAGACGATTTTATTAAAAAGTCTACGGGGCGTATGCGTTATTTTTGAATGCTAGATATTAAGTATACGCCTTGGTGTAAGGTTTTTATTAAGAAAAATATATTTTAAATATTTTGTATGTGCTGTCGTTTATTACTTAATTTATGCTTTTTACTAAATATTTTTCTGGGATTTTTTTTTACAGCCCCGCTTGGCTGAGATGCGTCGCTCGGCCATCCATGCCGGCGATCTGGACATGACCTACTACCGTCTGCGCAGCTTCAGCATCACATCGCATGGCATCTGCAACTTGGGCGACTCCCTAAGGTAAGTCCTTAAAGCCCTGACTTTTTTGCACTTCCCAGCCTCTGGCATTGTGTCCTCTCTTTTTGTTCACCTTCTTTTCGAAAACAGAAGTCGCAGGTCACGTTCGATCAATTCCGTGACTTCCACGGGCACTTCAAACAGCGGCGTGGATCGACACAATAGGTAAGTTCAGTGGTTCAACGTTCATTGGTTTAATGTTCGGCGAACAAAAGTGGCTGGCTGGCAATAAATTGTTTATGAAATGACAGTTCACATGGCGACAACAATGCGAAGCGTGCGGCATTTTCACGTCTATATAGTCTGACTAATTTCATACAATTTCCACCAAACATGCCAAACAATTTCCGCTGCCATGAACAACGGCATTCGCAGTGTGAGATGCCGAAAGATGAAGATGAGTCGTAACAATGTCAAGGCGTTCCCCTTCTCATTGTCAAAGGAAACGCCGTCGTCCTTGGACAGTGGAACAATTTCCAAAATTTCATATTCATTTAAAGTAAAGCCAAATGGATAAAATCAGTCAAAGTGATTTAAAAAAATTGTTTTTCATAGCTAAATGTTATTTTTATTTATGTTTTTTATTTCATGTTTTATGTACAAATAATTTGATTAAATTAGGGGAGTAGGGTATGAGTAGGGTAAGGTGACGAACTCATAAGATATCACATGCAACGTGACGTTGAAAAAAAAGTTATTCGATTTCTCTTAACGTGTATTTAGCTTATACAATACTAATTTAGTTTTTACACTACTAATAACGTGATTCTAGTGTGTATTTATAAGTTCGACACCTTATCCTACAACTATTAAATGTGAAAAAAAAATACCAAGAGCTGTAACTTTTACAAAAATATGAAGAGATGTTAGCAACTTTCTGTAAACCTTTAATAAATATGGATTTTTAAAAGTGAATTTCAAAAAACCAATCGTAGTATCCCACACATAACTAAAAAAAATTTCGGAATGAAAAAATACTTTGAATCTTTTTGCAAGTTTTGTGTTGTTTTTGTTCTTTTCTTTCAAGAATATGAAAAGCAACACAAGATATTTTTTTTTAGATTTATCATAGATTTAGGATTTAGGATTTCCTTTTCTGATGATAATATGTGAAATTGCCCCACTGTGCCTCGGCCTTTTCGCTTATGATTCCTATTGGCTGTGTCTTCGTAGCAACGCATCTGGGGCATCCGGCGAAGTCATCGACGGGGATCCAAATGTTCCGGCCTACAAAATTGCCATGCTCGGTGGCTCCGGAGTGGGCAAAACCACCCTGACCTACCAGTTCACCACTTCCGATTACATATGCGCGTATGACCTGAGTCTTGGTAAGTCATCGTCCGTTTTCATTACATATCCCACTCATTTTCTAATTGGCAATTTATAATTTGGCAAATGTAAAACTATTTTTATCAAGCCTGCCACCGAAGTCGCCGCCAATCGAAAGTTCAATTTCTATATCACAAGATATCGCTTTCGGTTGGATTTTTAGCCTGCACTAATGTACAGTCCGCATAACAGAATATTGGACCTTTTGTTTTGAACTCTTACGCCCCCCTTAGCAAATGTATATGGTTTATTTGGTTTTGTAAATACTTAATATATTTTAAATATATATAAAGTGCACATATAATATTGCATAGTGATTAATTTGTAGCTTTTAATTACAAAATATTCAGAGTTATTCAAAGTTTTAGTAGTTTTCTGGGTCTTGAATTAATGAAAATATATAATCAATTTTTTTATTAATAATATATATATCTTAAAGTTTTATTAAATTGTTGATATATGAAATATTTGATTTGATTAAGTTGATAAACTAGATTTTTGGTAAGGACTTGTAGTGTTTAAATTTGTATAGGGCTTGAAATTTTAAGTGACTCCCTTAAAATACTCAACGTCTGCCAGTAGTTGGTCCATCTTATAGTGGGGAAAAACCCCTTGATTCGTTTAGGCCTAGACACGTGTTGGGAAAGGTAATTGAAAATGAAGTCGCCCCTCTAGTTTTCCGAAAACCTCGCCCTACTGCTCACTAGGCGGCTTTAAATCAAACACATTTGCATTTTAATTATGGCACAAAGTCATAGAATATGAAAAGCGCCAGCACTAAATTCATTAACTTTCGCGACCATATCACCGGATCCGGGGTCTGGGCTCTGGAGTGTGGGCATGCTGGTGGCCTCCAATCCACCTTCGTAACCGTTTTGGAGCTTTTAAATGGATTTTCCTGGTGAATTTTCGGTTCCTCGGTCAGGAAATCACATTACGCGCAAATAAACTGTGCTGTTTCTATGTTCCGACGGAGGGACAGCACTTGAAAACTTTGCCTGTTTATGCTAGCGTGGTTACACTGGTTCATTGGATAAGCTTCTCCTGGGCAGGACAGCTTCTTTTCCTGCCAAGGTCAATTATCGATAAATAGACTTCATTATAAGTGGAGACCAAAAGATGCACACTTGGCAGCGTCTTGCGTAAAGTTGCTCCTCGAAGTCGATTTAATTGAATTGCAGCACTATCGAATTTCCTTTTGAGCAGCGAACTTTAATGGACCACACTCAGCTGGCGCTGAGTTAATTATGTGGGGGATATTCTATCACAACGGCTTGAGTCTGGGTGAAAGTAATCCGATATTGGCTAAAGTTGCCGAAAGCCAATATTTCGTTTCTAGCAAATAATTGCAGCTGCAACGTGTGCAACACGTGTCGTGCCACATCAACAGTTGGTACGAGTATTCTGTACCATAGGTTGGAAGGTCAATTTTTGTGGTCTGAGCCCTTGGATAGATGATGTGACATCATAAATAAATAATTACATTTTAATTCTGCCACACATTCCGTTAATACCATTACCAGAAAAAGTACGTGAGTTTTGCAGTTCGACACTTAACAACAAATACAAATGAAATGTAACTTAATTCCCTTGAAAACTGTATACATAATAGGGTGAAACTGCCTTTGTTACAATTTTGTAGGGCTAAAGGGCTTGTAAAAACACTCGATTGCAGGACTACAACTTTAACATTAGAATTTCACAAACTCCTGGCTCGTACCAGTCTTTTTCTATTCAATTTTATTGTATTTTTTAAATACTGGTTTCGGTACACAGAAAATTTTGCAGGACAAATATTGCAGGTGTCCAAAAGTATGCCATGAAAAAATATTGTTATATTTTTACTTTAAGACACTGTAAAAGAATTTTCAAGTCTAATTATTTCGGTCTTATCCTTGATATAAACCATAACCATATATATATAACAATTTTCAAGTCTAATATTTTCGGAGTTATCCTTGATATAAACCATAACCATAAACTAGTAGGTCGACAATGACGCAAAAATTCTCTAAATAGATCATCATATCTTACCTTTTCCTACTATGTAATGAGGATGGCGTGCAGACTACGCCTAGTGTACTACATATGTATTTCTCCTCCTTTGGGGCCCTTTGAAGCAGGATCAGACCCGAGGGCCGAAAAAATGCCTTTGTCTTTTACGCAGGAATTTGCTGCTCTGTGTGGTTGAGATAATAAAAGTCCGAGTTTTAATTAGCCCTAGAGCAAGGGCCAACTTTATGACAGTTGTGTTTGTGCGCTTGTGTACATTTGTTTGTTAACTATTGTCGGGAAAATGCCATAGATCGTGTGTCCTGCAACTGTTCCATAGTTTCCGCGCTGCAGGATGACCACTGCTTGCACTGCTTGAAGCCTGCGTGTGTGATTTATATTTTTGCAGCCAGGCTTTCCTGCGGGACACGCAAATTTCTGAGCGCACTTGCGTGTGGGCGTCGCCTCGGCCATCTTTAGCTAATGGCCTTCAGCGTTGCATGACCACAAAAATCTAGGGGCGGCGGAACTGCTTCGGTCACGCCCCCCAAAGCAGATTTATTACATGCCGTGTCCGTTTGGAGTAAATCTAAGTGGTTCTTTTTTTAGAGAAACGTACCGAAACAGTCTTATATTTAGTTGAACTTTAGCTAATTTTTGTTTATTTTAAGATTAAACATGTCAAAGAGATCTAGAAATATATGAATTGAAAATACTGCTTGACACAACGGCAGCTTTTTTGTACATAACTGTACTTTTAAAGCAGAGCACATATCTGACTTTCAAGATTTAAGAGATTAAAAATACTGCTTGACACAACTGCGTCTTTCTCTGAGCACAACTGTACTTTTAAAGCAGCTTTCATATTTGAAACACAATAAAGCATAATATAAGTATTTAAAACTAATAAAGAAGGGGATGTTTTTTGTGTACAATTTATACAACATTTCATTCCACTTTTAACAAACTTATTGACCAAAGCTTTTACTTTTTAACGCACTAAGTGGATCAAACACGACTGTACCTGTTGCACGCAATCAAAAACGGAAATGATTGGCAGGTGTTGCAACATTTGAACTATCAAGCTTTAATAATCCTCACTTATTCCACAAAAGACCCTGCTATTAGGGAGCTAATAATACACCTCCAACAGACACGCGCTGTGCATCTTGCTTTAATCCCACCAAAATTGAGGGGGTTTCCCTGGTTTCCCCGGCGTTCCTCGGTTTGACTTGGTTTGTTTGCACAAGCATTTGTATAATTGCATTTAAATGACTCGACGCGGTTGGCTTTCACCGCTTGTCAATTGCATGACTAATCGGCTAAGCCGCCAAAGGACCCAGAGTCCCCTTTGCAGGTAGGATGAAAGTTCTACGCTTGTGCCCCGCTCACAAAATACGGCAATACAGCACGTTTGCGTTTTTTCTATTCAATTTTTGCGGCACCGCCCACGCATGGAAATTTACTTGCAACATGCAAATTAAGCGCCGGAGTGTGGCTCTTTCTTTTTGTTATTTTGTCATTTTGCCATCGGGCTAGGGATGGGCATGGACATGGAAGGTGGAAAGCGGGAAGCGGGGCACTGTGGATGCGGGTCGACTGGCGTCTAAATATTTGCCACAGCTGAATGCAAACAGAGTCGGACGCAAACTGCAGTCATGTCTGCCTCTGCGACTGTGTTCCAGCTCCTTTCGTGCTTTCCTGGCACGCCTGCCATCGCGTCAAACTGCTGACAAAGCGTGTAAAAAGCGCTTCCCATGCACTGACAAAAGTGGTATAGTCAAAACATAAATAAAAAAAATACAACAAATTAAGACATCATTTCTCAGCCACAATTCACGGAATAAAATATAATTAAACCTAAACCCTATTTAAGCTTTTCATTAAATATGATATGCTTAGCTGACTGCTTGCCAATTGTTTCTTTAAACCAACTAGCATAAATAATATCTTTAATATCTCAATAATATTTACCACTTTTTTTGCTGTGTTGTTAAAGTACATCTTATATTCATAGTAGCTAAAAATATTATTATATTACAACAATTAGTTGAAAACGTATATTTATTAAAATAATATTTTTATTGATGCATCATATTTACGTACTAGCTGCCAAATATATAATAATATACCTTGAAATAGTATTTTAACATGGAAAAGCGTATATTCATAAAAATAATATTTTTATTGATGTATTATTACTGCATATTAGCTGCCAAATATACAGTAACATATATTAAAAATGTATTTAAACATAGAAGAACGTGTATTTATTAAAATAATATTTTTTACTCTTACTTAACTTTACTACTTTTTCATACGGACTAGAGCTAGATTCCCAGTTCTTTCGAGGCAGTGTTGTGGTGACATAGCATTTCTGCGTGAGCACCGCTGGAGAAGAAGGCTTTACGAGTCCGGAGTCCCGAGTTCGGAACCCCAGTCCGTAGACCCGGTTCCCTGCCCGCCATTGTTGTCCGCGCTCCACACTCCAAGTCCACTGACTGCCTCCCTTTCCACGTTTTATGGCTCGCTTAAAAAACGAGTCGGTGTAGACAGGGAAATGGGGCGGAGTGCGAGTGGGAGTGGGGCGTCAATTGCGACATTAACTTGCTGGGCAAATAAAATCACTTTGATTACGGTTTTACGGGCGACACGCCCCCCAAAGGTTGTCGCCGCCTCTGCTGGTGCACTTTAATCGATTTCCGACCCTTGGAACTGCATTTAAGAACTTGTTATTTTGATTTCCTCGAAAGTCCTCAAGACCTGGGGTGGTTTTCTTGAAATCTAGCATTTCCTTCCCATCTTTTTCGTACTTATAAGAGCACTAGCTGGCGAACACGCTTGAATAATGCACCTCAGCTTGGCTAGTTTGTACATATACATATTCGATTTACGTTTTTAGAATCCCCACCAGGACTAGATTACTAGATTTCGAGTCAAGAGATTTCGAATGCCTGGCGAATGGGTATCTATTTTTTTTTTTTTGATTTGGTTTTTTTTTTAGATGATGATTATGGACAGAAGACGGTATCGGTGCTAGTCGATAACATTGAAACGGATTTGGAAATTATTGATCATCCCGCATGCGAGATGTCGGTGAGTAAGCACGGAAATTAGTGGTAGCACACCTCCCAGAAAGTAGTTGCCCAAAAAAAAACAGTCCCCTCGTTGTCAGTTCGGCTCGGTGCCTCCTCGTCTGGTTGGGGGAATTTTTCGATTACCCCAGTCTGGTTGAGTGGAGCAAGCTGGGGGTTAAGAGCCATCTGCCTCTGACACATTTGCCAAATGTCATTAACACTTTTGTGCTTTTGCCGTCGCTTTAAAGGAGAAACAAAGTGATGGCGTGGGAATTTTAAATGTACCTTAAAGTTTTGATAAGGTAGAGTTATAGTTGAAATTGAAGCAAAGTTTCTCTCTTCGTCTTCTATGAATTTTTATATTATTAATATTAATAAACATACGAATTGCTAACTTAAAACTAAAATATATCAATGAATTATAATTGGAAAAGATTGCAAATAACTTACGAAGAAAATAACATTCATTTAATTTGGAAACATTTTTTCAGTGTTCCAGGTTGAAAATTTTTGTATTACAACACTTTACAACACTGGGTTCTGAAGTTTTGATAAAACAGAGTTCTAATTAAAAGGAAAGAGAGAATGAATATTTATTTCAAATGGTACTAATAAGCTCTTTAACTTAAAACTAAAATCTGTAAATGTTAAAATATCTTACAACGAAAATAACAATTGGGTATATTTTTTCAGTGTTTTAGGTTGAAAATTGTTGTATTACAACACTTTACAACACTTGGTTCTCAAACTTTGATAAAACAGAGTTCTAATTAAAAGGAAAGAGAGAATGAATATTTATTTCAAATGGTACTAATGAACACTTTAACTTAAAACTAACATCTGTAAATGTTAAAATATCTTACGACGAAAATAACATAACCTCAATTGGGTATATTTTTTCAGTGTTGTATTACAACACTTTACAACACTGGGTTCTAAAGCTTTGAAAAATCAGAATCCTAATGGAGGGAAACAAATGTTATCTCAACGACTTAAATAAATTTTTACTTTAAATGGTATTACTGAATTTGACATACATTTCTGTCGAAAAACGAAAATCTTTTAAAGGGTTAGTAGTAGAAAATAACTTTAAATCAATTGGGGAAAATTATAAAATTGTTATAGTATCAAAGACAATGTTCTCCTTAGGAACTCTAAGGGCTTGATCTGGCCAAGGGCAGCAGTCTCAGCTGTGAAAAGCGTCTCACATGAATTGGGGGGCACGGCTCATCCTCGAATGGGTGCTGGCAATTTTCCCACCCCTCAACGCCTACCACCCAGCTCCCAATCTACCCAACTCCCCGCTTTGAAATTTCATTAGAACAATTTTCGTTTTCGCTGCCCACTTTTCCGCACCATATGGTTAATATCTGTTTTGGATTTTCTTTTTTTTTTGTGTGTGTTTTCCCCAACCAAATTCTCCCTTTAGACGGAGGCCTTCTGTGCCACATACAACATCGACCTCTTCGTGGTGGTCTATTCTGTTATAGATCGGAATACTTTCGCAGCAGCCGAGCGGGTCTTGCAGTACCTCAAGGAGAACGAGATGCTCTTGTCCCGTGGAGCTATCCTGGTGGCCAACAAAACCGACTTGCAGAGGCACCGCGTGGTTACGCGGCAGAGTAAGTACTCTGTTCTATTCGCTATTCTATATGTTTAACATTTTTAAGTTCCTATTTTAACCCTCCTATAGGCTGCACTCCAGAGTTTATTAGTCATACGCACTGTTGCCTTTAGTCAAATATATTATTTTCATGTAGGTGGCCGCGACTTGATTTTATTTCTAAAGTTCTGTCTTTTCAAACAAAAAGTTTTGAAAGTCATTAACTAAAATCAAAAAGCTAACAATGTTGGAAGATGAAAATAGTTTTTTTTATAAAAAATCCATCTGGCATACATGTTGTATGTGTATTTTCTTTTTTAATTTTGTTCAAAGATATATATATGTATATATAAAATAAATAAATAAATAAACCTATGATTACTATTGATAATATAATAGTATTAAATATATCACATTTCACATGTAATTTAAAATTTAATTTTAATAAATATAATTTATTGAAAAGGTTTTTTTATTTATAAAAATCAGTAATATTGTTTCTTAGGGTTCAAGGATTTTTTCTATATGAACTTATGGACTCATACAACTCCATTTTATTTTTACCCCCATTTATTTCAGTGGGCCGCAAGGTGGCGAAGGATATAGCGTGCAAATTCATCGAGACTTCATCTGGCTTGGATCACAATGTGGACGAGTTGCTCGTCGGGATAGTGGCTCAGGTGAAGCTCAATCCTCAGCGGCTGCGATTGCTGACGGAGCAAGAGCTGCAGCGCCTGAACCTGCAGACAACAATCCAGAAGCACCGTGGTATGCACCTGCAGACGCGGCGTATGGTGCGCCAGATGAGCATGTGCCAGGGCGACGACGAGATCTTCAATGGCGGATTGCCGGAGCGATTGCAGAACGGCGACGGCGGCGACGACGTGCCGCCCAGGGTGCCTAGCACCTCGAGGGCAGCCCGGTCGCGAATCGAGAACCCCAACCGCAAACCCCTGAACCTGGAGAGCATACTGAAAATGGGCGAGAGCGAGGTGGACGAGGAGGTGGACCCGGTGGATCCGGCGACCAAGTCATCGCAGCTGAGCAGATTCAATATGCTCGCGGCCACTTTACGTCATCGGCGTCCATTTCGCAAGCGTCGCTCGTTCGACGGCGGCGCTTCCACATCTGCGGCAGCGGATGCCGCCGCCGAGCTGCAGCGACGCTACCAGCTCCGGGCGATGGATGATTTGCAGCTGGAGGGACGATTGGCGGCGGAGGATCGGTTTGGGGGCAGGCGGCTCGGTGTGGCCGACAGCGACGATGAGGATGAGGAGGAGCTGGAGGGTGCCGAGGATGGCGAGGGAGGAGCAGGCGGTGGAGCGGAAGGAGGGCTAGGAGGAGTGGATGATGGACGACGGAATACGTGCAACCGCAAGGTGGTCAAGAAACTGACCGCCCGCACCAAGGTATTCATCTCGTCGGTGCTGCGCTTCAAGAAATCCATCAGCCTCAAGCGGCGCAACTCCTCCAGCTGCAGCGATCTCTTCGTGATCTAAGCAGCTCTAGGAGATAGCATAGGGAGTAAAGGAAGTATAGACTGAATGTACATAGAAGGAATATAGTGGGAGTAGCACCGGGAGGGAATAGGAATAGCAGTAGGAGATCCAGAGATTAAGAGACCCAGAGATTAAGCAGTGTAAAAACGAGGTGGAGTCGAACACGGAAGTGCAGGCGGTGCAGTGCAGTGCAGTCCAGCTTGTGAGGAAGTTTTCCAGTTCCAAATTCCACAGAAGAAAATAATACAGGGACATCACATCATCCGTTTTAAAAGGTCAGCGGACAATTGCAGAGTTAGACCCCCATTTTTTCATTATTTAGAAGTCAACTGCAATTGGCAACGCAAAAGCAGACCGAATTTAATTGAAAAGCAAAACCTAAGGCCTAAGAAATCTCCGGAAATTTCAAATCACTTTAAAGGGTGTCCAAAAGTATGCTGTAAAAAAAATAAAGCATTATCTTTTGGTGGTTATATCTATGACTGATGGATAAATGTAACATATAATCTTACAAATGTTTAGCATACTTGTGGTATCATTAAAAGGCGATTTGAAACCTCTGGAAATTTCTGAAAGACTAACTTATACAAAAAACAATAGATTGAAAAGCAGAAACTAAGGCCGGAGAATTTCTGGGAATTTAAAATCACTTTAAAGGCTTAATAGTATGCTGTAAAAGATAAAAAGTTGTCGTTCGGTGGTTAATCTTTTAACTGTCGAATAAATTATAATATATAATTTTACAAAGTGAAGCATACTTTTGGTAGTACTAAAAAGTGATTTCAAGTTTCCGAAAATTTCTGCGAAGCCAACTTACAAAAATATATACACAAAAAAACGCAGTAAATGCGGACAATAATTTTCTTGAAAAAATATTGATCAGAAAGTTTTACAAAATTGAAAATCTAAAAAAAAGAAGAGGGCAACCGTTTTATGCGAGTAAAAACCGAATTTTATCAACCAAAAAGATATAATAAACCAAAAACCAATTCTGCGGTTTTTTTCATATGGCACATATATACTTAACCCCCGCAAAGGCAAAATATAAAAGGATACATAACCCAAAGACTTAAATTCATTTTGTCATTTCGGTTTTTTTTTGTTGAGGTTTCTTGTTGTTATTAAACGCGCGGTTTCCGGTGAGTTTCAGACATTAAAGGAATGGACTTTACAGCGTGCTACATATGGGATGGATAAACATGACAAGATTGCAAACCAAAAAAACGTGCAAAAATGAAAAATCACAAAAAACTGACAAAGACAAAGGATATACAAAAAGAAAATGATGGAAAAAAAAAACAAATCAAACAAAAGAGCAGTGCGAATTTGTCCACGCCTTTGCAAACTTCACAAACTATTTTATGGTGGGCACGCTTTTTAATGGAACTCGATTTCATTGTGCCAACGGTCCAGCTTTTTTGCTCAAATAAAAAAGACAACCTTTTACTATACAGGAATACTTTAAAATTTTTTTGACATTTACATTTCTTGATGATAGTCCTATAGTTGGTTCTTTATCTAACCTTGCATTACCAATGCAGGCCCAGATATATTTCCAAAATTTGTACTTACTATACAAGTATTGTGAGGGCTTTTCGTAAAACCCGCTGCTCGAGAGGCTTTTGCTGAACTACGATAAACTGAAAACAAAATGGAAAAACAGAGAATTTTTTTTGCGTGAATTTGGAAAAAAGAATAGTCATGTAAGCATTTTACACATCTAAATGTCTTGTGAAAATGAAAATAGAAAATACACCAGCACGAACACAAAATACAGGGTAAAAGCCGAAAAGGGATGATAATTTTCAGAGGTCAGGTCAGGTCAGCCCGAGAAGGCAAATGTCTGGAATCCTAAATATTAGAAATCATATGTATACCATAAGGAAAAAAAAAACTATAGGCAAAAAACATTTCTGAAAAGGCAAATAAAGGCTTACAATGAAACATTTAAAAGAAAATCGAGAGGAAAAACAACTTGTATTGCCACAAATGACGCCCGATCAGGGACTGACCTGCGGTTGGTTGCATACTACACACATATTAATCAATATTAAACAACTTATCAATGTAATGCGATATCAGACAAAAAAGAGCAACTACGTATATCAAATAAAATCAATGTTGAAATAGTTTAAGGGAAAAAGTACATCCAAGCCCTCTTAGTTTCCCCGTCCCCTACCCCTTTTTTTTCAATTCCGCCGGTCGATGGGACTCAAGGCAGTCGAGCAAAAACCTTAATGAGCTTAGGCAAAGCCTGCAATACTGTCTCGAAATGGAACAGGCCCTGAAAATATGGATGCAGATGGCTGCTCGGCTCGAGGAGATTTCCCAGAAGCCCCCCACATATCATAAACTAATACAAATTACACTGGCAACGGATGAAAAAGGTACTCTAGCCGGGGGATTTTCAAGAAAACGGCCAGGATTGAGCACACAGCGGGTTTTCTATATCGTAATGCCATATACAAAATGGCACAATAATTATTTAAACATTTTGAAATTAACAATGTGATTTATGCTTTGACAATTTTCATTTTGATAAGCGAGATACAAGCGTTTAATTCCTCATTTTCGCTTCAGTACCGCATAAGTACACTTAGGTTGTTTTTTTCTTTTGGTAACCGAATTACGCCAAGGTAGTTAGAACCAAGTAGGGTTTATATGGGCACCGGGGAAGACGGGTTAAAATAACCGAAACAAGAGAGAACAAAGAATGGGTCTAGAGTCTCCACATTACTTTGGGCTGTATGCACAAGCGACGGCACAAAAAAGTCTTTGGCACACAGAATCAACAAATAAAAAACGAAAAACTTAAACAAATTGAAAAAATGAACACACTCGCCCATATAACACACAGAGAGACACCAACACACTCACAGTACTCCCCCCGCACACCATCACGTCAAACAATTGAAAAATATGGAAAATGCAGGCAATGAATGGAAAAACGTATTGCTCAAAACGAAAAGGCGTTGGATGTATTTAGGGGAAAAAGTGCTGGGTGAAAGGGAAGAGGTCTTGTTTGGCATACCACCTACATATGTACGAGTATGTGCATTGTGCCATCTCAAAGATACTGGGCCAAACTCGACCAAGGCTTTCACAAAGAGGGTGAAACCTCAAAATGGACATGACAAAATACAAGCGAACGGAACAACGAATTGCGATTTACCTACAGTGGAGATTGGAATTGGAGTGAAACGATCAGATATTACACAACACTCACCAATCAATCCACAACTCGCCTACTTAAGTCAAAAATGAAACCCTTTTCAACACTATTCATTGGGTGTGTTTGAAATGTTAGTATTTTAAAAAGCCTTTTCGAACACTGAAATGTATTGTAAAGTCATTTGATAAATATTTCAGTTTGATGGTGCAGTTTTTAATAACCTTTTGGTTTAAGATGAACTATTATTTAATTTTCCAATTCCTAACACTTATATCATTGTAATATAAAATGAATTTTATGTAAGTATTTACTATAATTTGTGGTATTTTTTCGTAGGACATTTTTGTATTTTTACCTATTAGATTATTTTTTCAAGTATTTAATACTATAATTTTAGACACAGTCACCACTATAAACAATATAACGCGTACAACTCAGCTGAGAGTCCAGTAGAATGAGTTTTGAAAAGGTATTCAACTGAGGAAGGGTAGCAGGAACTGGACATAAGGCTGGGTCGAGGGGACGGAACCTGAACACCTAAGGACCCGCAGACTTGGCATTCTCACGGACAGGAATCACTTCGGAACTTAACCCACTACCTACTACTTCAAAATCGAGACTGATTTTACTGCTCCCCCAAACAGCACTCGAACGAACTCTACACACATCCCAGATCGAGGAAAAACCCCATCCAAGAACCTGAATTTCCATCTCCTGACCCATTTCGCGAACACTACTAACACGATCATTTCAGAATACATTTACAAATTGTATAACCCATCGGTTGGATAGGGCTGGATAAAACAACACAAAACGAGAACAACTAATTGAATACAAATATATCTTATACGATTGTATGTCCCTATTATACACATATGTATACAAAGTATTTACACACAAGTTTTACTCCTCGCTATTTGAGTGCTAAGTTAAGTTAAACCAATCTTTATACGAATTTCGGAAAAAAAGTTCAGCTGCATTTTTATGGGAACCCATTTGACTAATGGTGAACTTGTGATGATGCTTCATTAACGCCTCTTACGCGAACGGAGATTTAGTTGTAGCAAAGGGACTCCAGTTCCCCTTACCTATCTATCCCGCCCCCATATAGTTTGCTCTAGAAGCCCCCGCCCCATTTTCACTCCGTTCGATTGAAGTCACATATCAAGTGAATAACATCCAAAAAGAATTCCCATAAAATGCCACTTTTTTGACTCACAAAATTCCGTTTACAAATCAAAAGATACTGTAGCTTATTTACTATTTTACACGAGCATATATACACACCTATTAACCAACCAATTTTTGATGTACGTTAAACATTTACGATATATATAATATGTGTAGAAATCTCTAATTGTAATTGATAACCATATTAGTGGCACACACAAAGGTATACAAAGAACCCACATTGAACGATATTTTGCTCTTCTCCCAGCATAAATTCCGAGTGATTTCAAAGTTTCCGGGCAAAGCAATCGATTTGGGTGAGCAAAGGCAATGACGGTTCCGCGTGTGAAAAACCACGATTTAGTACGTATGCACATGGGCATTTGTAATTCATCAATTTTTTTGTGAAACCTTCATTCAATCAAATTGAGTGGACACACACGATAACGATAAACAAATATTTTACTCTATGTGTACAATTTAATTACAGCTTATATCTGCATTAAACCCAAGTCTTTCAATGGGTGGGTGGTATAGAGGAGTTTGGCAGTTTTTTTTTCGCAGGGATATGAGCCGATTCGCCACGCATAGTTTCCAATTAAAAGTTACACCATCGAGGAATTCGACAAATGGGCCGGCACTTAATCAACGCAGCTCCACGACCTCCAAAAATGTGGTTCCTCAGTCGGGATTCCAGCGGTGAAAGTCCTACAAAGGGCGAGGGCCCCCATAAATGACTAATCAAAATGCCGGCGATGCCAAAACCCCGGAAAATCCGGGGGCGGGGGAAGGAAAAACTAAAGGATAGCTGGCTAGGAATATTAATTATGCTGGTTCGATGGCAGCCTTCTTGGGCAAAAAAGGGAAGTAAAAGCCCCAGAGTCGTGCTTGCGAAGGAAAAATAAATAAATTCACTTTTAATTAGGCCAGAGATAGTGACAAAGGCCATTAAAATGAAATAAAAAATGCATTAAATGCATTAAGCTCATCAGAACTGAAACATTTAAACAATTAAATCTGTTCAAAAGGGGATGTTTTCAATTGTTAGTTTAACGTTTTAAGGCCTTCCCCAGAAGTATTTGATTATTAAAGACCGCATCGTACGAGAGATTCTGTGTATTTTACCGTCTTGCTGTCAATTTGCGGTGTGACCTTTGGCTCGGCCTTTTTGTGAACGAAATGCTAGTCTTGTTGTCAGCAGCATGCATACCACTGGTTAAAATATTAAATGCCACTCTTGGGATTTGTGGTGAATTAGGGCTCCCATCGTGTCAGCTTCAGCCGGCTTGCGGCCAGCTCACAATGCAGTTGGTATTCGGGCGCAAATTAAATTCAATCAAGGTGGAGCACGGCCCGGACAGGAAGTGCTGCGGCAGAAGTGGCAAGGCAAGGCCTCAACCTCAATTGAATCAGAAACGTCGGCCGCAAGACGGTCAAGCGAGAGTTCAAAGTGCAAAAGCCGGAAAGAGGCCAGCCAATTCCGATTTATAAATAGTACGACGTGGGCATGTATTAATCCTTAAATTCCGGCCCAAAATAGATGTTTTGGCTGATGTCTCGCTGAGCTCATTGGCCATTTGAGCCTGGAGATGTTTAATTTTTCACAATTTTCATACAAATTATGATGCACCGCCTTACCAAAAATGCACAAATGGGTTAAAAAATAAATTCCCTTAAAGTGATGGGGATCGTTAGCAAAAGCATAAGGAAGAAAGCTGCTCAAATCAGTCGGTCTTTTAGCTGTACGACGAACGAAAAGCCACAAAAAATTAGTATTTTCGGCCGAAATTGGAAATAAAAAAATATGATGTGTCCCCTTGCAAAATATTATTTATTTTTTCAAAAAATTCCCTCTCTTAGCTGCACACCTGGATTAATTGATTGTGTGAGTGCTGGCGCTTGTGGGCAAATCACTGGATGTATATGGAGAAGGAACTGATCTCGAGGACGCAGTGCATCGAAAACCTGTCCAGGATTGTACCTTGTTTGAGTTAAATTTAATATTTGTAGCCCCCCTTAAGGTAAACTTAAGCAACTTTCAATGCGCAAAGTTGAACAATTTAAATTCATCATGTAACATTCAACAGAAAACATCCAACTAACAACTAAAGACAACTGTTGAATGTTTGATGTTGTAAAAATAACCTTAAATTATGCATTAATTAAGTAATATGTACACTTTACAATGGCCACGTCATTGATCATTTTAATTACAAATTAATTTTTTCTCTGGACGCTTATAATTCCCAATTGGTTCTAGCTCAAATTGCATGACCTATGGGCTATGGTCACTCCAAAAATCAGTTGACCGGAAGTTCCGGCGAATAAATGTGTGTGTGTTTATAAATGGAGAAGGAACTGGACTCCAGGATGCAGTGCATCGGAAACCTTTATAGGACTGTACTTCATTATTTAGATGCTAATTACATTATTAGAGGCACTACTTAACTTTGAATGTGCAAATTTCAAAAATGTTTAATCAACATGAAACATTAAATAATCAACATGAGACATCCAACTAACAACGTAAGACATGTTGAATGTTCGATAATGTAAGAAATAATAATTATGTCATATGTATGTAATTTATACTTGGCCACGTCATTGGTAACTTTAATTACAAATTAATTTCTTCCATGGGCGCTTATAATTCCCAATTAGTTCTAGCTCGAAATGAATGACCTATGGGCTATGGTCACTCCAAAAATCAGTTGACCGGAAGTTCCGGCGAGTGATTGTGTGTGTGTGTTTGTGCCTTTATAAATGGAGAAGGAACTGGACTCCAGGATGCAGTGCATCGATAACCTGTATAGGCCTGTACTTTATTTTTTAGATGATAATTACATTTTTGTAGGCACTACCTAACTTTGAATGTGCGAATTTCAAAAATGTTTAATCAACATGAAACATTAAATAATCAACATGAGACATCCAACTAACAACGTAAGACATGTTGAATGTTCGATAATGTAAGAAATAATAATTATGTCATATTTATGTAATTTATACTTGGCCACGTCATTGGTAACTTTAATTACAAATTAATTTCTTCCATGGGTGCTTATAATTCCCAATTAGTTCTAGCTCGAAATGCATGACCTATGGGCTATGGTCACTCCAAAAATCAGTTGACCGGAAGTTCCGACGAATGTGTGTGAGTGTGTGTTGGTGCGTCTGGACAGATCACTGGATGTATATGGAGGTGGAACTGGACACCAGGATGCAGTGCATCACCAGGTATGAACCTTATTTAGGTGTTAATTAAATAAGTATAGTCACTACTTAAGGTGTACTTAAGCGACTTTCATGTGCAAAACCTATAATTTTATAATCAACATGTAACATAAAACATCCATGTTCAATGTTTTGTGGTTGTATAAATAATCTTATGCATGTAATTCTTATGTAATAGTTATGATATTACAATAATACTAATAACAAATTTATCTCTTCTTCTTCTAGTTCTAGCCAACAATTATGGCTATGGTCACTCGAAAAACCAGTTGACCGGAAGTTCCAGCGAAGGATTGTGTGTGTGTTGGTGCTTTTGGACAGATCACTGGATAAGTATGGATAAAAATAGATTGCTGGATATACATATATGAAAATGTCATCGTTCAAGATTCCAGAGCTTCGAAAACTTCTTCAGGCATGTACCTTAGTGAATTAAATATTTTAAGTTACCCCTTAAGTTTAGTGTCTGTAGTGAAACGCTGCTAAGGTGCTGCCATGTAAATTGGATAATTTCCTTCACCATGGATTGTTGACAATGTGTTTTGATATCTTTTTTTGCAAATACTTCTGTAAAATAGTGCAACATTAAGCGTTCAAAAATGATATAGAAATTCACTAGGAGGTTTTTGGCCTTCTCTTTCATTTCTTTATTTATAATACCATTTTATAAGGATTTTTCTGTATTTATACCATTAGGTAACTGGTAGACGTCAGATCGAGAATTGTCATACCTCGCTGAGCTCGTTTATTAATTTCCATATGAAATATGTGAAAAAAGATAGGTAAGATAGTTTGGTGGTAAATTTTCGGCTTTTATTCGTTTTTGAAATTTTCGATAAATTACTGGATCGAATAACTAGATGAAATAAATAAGTGAAATTTCGTGGACCCTTAAGCGCTATAGACTACAAACTACGTTGCTCATTCTCTTCCTCCGACCAGCTGCGGCGGTACAAGGTATTTACACTGTTGCCCAGCATGTTGGCAAACTCGCGCTGGCCGCTCAGTTGAAAAAATCCAGGATGCCGTTGAGGAGCTCGTAGGCGAATCCTGTTTCGTCCGTCGCCTCGGCGGCGGCCTTCTTCTTCTTGTTCTTTTTCGTCTTCTTGGACTTTTTGGACTTGGGCGTGGTGGAGTCGTCGGCGGCGGATGCGGGTGCGGGGGTCACCACGGCTGCGGACACATCTCCCTCAGCTGGAGCAAGTACAGCAGCGGCAGCGGGGGCCTCGCCAGCGGCAGGAGCTTCAGAGTCGTCCTTACTCTGCACCAGGTCAGTGTTCGTGGAGGAGGAGGTCTCCTGGCCATCGACACTCACATGCTCGCGGGTTTGATCCGCGGCAGCCGCCACCGCCGGCTTCTTGACCGGCTTCTCGTCCTCGTCGTCATCGAGCTCGTCCAGGAGTCCGGCCAAGCTGAAGCCGCCGTAGTCGGCATCCTCGGGCGCCTCGGCCTCGTCGTCGTCGGCGTAGTCCTCGGTGTCGTCGTCGTCGTCGGTGTCGGCATCCGTGTCGCTGTCGTAGTCGTCCTCATCATCCTCGTCATCATCGCCACCAGCTGGAAGGAGAAAAAGCATAAGGTGAGTATACAGGTGACATACACAGAGAACAAAAAATTGTAGTCCCTATTTTACGACCTAAATAATAAGTGTTTTTAATGTGAAAAAACTCAAAATGGGGTCTTTCTAAAAAAATAGTTAAAACATTTAGTTTTTTAAAAAGTAATATGGATTTTTTCATGGTATATGAGCGGTTTCGAATAGATGCACTTTTTGATAAGACATTTCTTAGTAATTCTTGAAAAAAAAAAGTTTTCTGAAAAAAATAAATGAGTTCTATTTTTGTTGTTTTAAAGAAGTTGAAAAATAAAAATTATTATTGGAGTTGAATATTATTTTTAAATAACTATTTTTAAATTTAAAGGGTTCAAAGAAGATTTTAGGAAATTTGTAGAAACTTTTCTATTATTTTACTGTTACTGTTAAAATTACTTTAAGGTTTCTAAGAGATCCTGGAGTTTTAATAATAAATTGCCAAGCAGTTACTTTTTTTTTTGTAAAATATTTCCGTAGAATATAGTAAGTAATAAACCCCTTCCTTAAGCTCCTACAGTGCTCTAACTTCTTGAGGGTTGTGCTGAGGAAGCAGCTCCACTAGTCGGATACGCAATATTCATTTGCACGAATCAATTTATTTATAGGCTTAACACCATTTCCGCTCACCGGCAAATCCAAAGAGGTCGTCGTCATCGTCATCGTCGTCCGCGGGAAGCGGCTCCGGCGCGACCACCCGGAGTCCTTCCGGTCCGAACTTGAAGCAGGAGACGCGCAGGGAGGCCTCCACCTCATCGTCGGAACGCAGCTCGAAGGCCAGGCAGGCCTTGAAGTCCTTGGAGTCCTTGGCGCGGGACAGGCCGTAGACCTTGCCGCAGAACTGCGTTTCGCCGCCCGGGAGGCCCACGCAGATGGGGCGGGCCCGCTTGCTGGAGATGCGGCGGGAGGCCAGGGTGATGTCACCGTACTTCAGGGACACGTTCATCTCGTCGTTGCCCAGGAAGGCAATCTTGGCGCAGCCGGGTCCGCTGGGCAGCAGCGGCAGGCCGATCTTGCGGCAGCAGTCGCAGTGGCTCTCCGTGCACTTGCAGAACTTGCTGATGGGATTCTCCGGCTTGGCGGTGGTGGGTGCCACCGTGGGCTTGGCCGCCAGAGTGGTGGCCACCGCCGGAGCAGCCGCAGCTGCGGCCTCGGGAGCGGCGGCTGGAGCTTCCGGAATGGAGGCCACTGCATTCGGTGTCTCCACATCCCCGCTGGCAATCTCATTGGCACTCTCGTCCAGCAGCGAAGCCGCAGTCACAGCATCGGCCACCACCTCATCCGCCACATCGTCGACCTTGGGCGGCTCCGATTCTGGGGGCGCCACATTCGGATCGATCTCCTCGGGCGGCAGGTCCAGCTGCTTGAAGTTCTCCGATATCTTGTCCGTGCGCCGGAAGACGGTCTTGGCCTCCAGCGGCTGGACGGCGGCACTGGCCACCAGGAGCAGCAGCAGCAGCATGTTCCGCGAGCTGGACATCTTGTCGGAAAACTGCAATGAAGACAAGTGGGTAAGTTAAAGGGGTAAATTAAAGAATAAATGGGTTTTTATAAAACAGAAAGCAGAAATGCCGAAATTTAAGGGGCTTTATAAACAAGTAAATAAAGTGTTTAGTGTCGTTTACTATAAAAAAAACCGTCTATATGCATAGACAAAAGAGAAAATAACCTAACCTGAGTAACTTTATTCAAAAAACAATAATTTAGCTGTGCTAACAATAAATTCACACGTTATTTACGTTTGTTATTTAAATATTTGCTTTGAAAGTTTACTTTTTAGAAAATGTAAGGAAAGAATAAATGTAAGTGTAAGCCCACAAAAGTATAATAAAGTTAATTATTATAATTATAAATACTAATTAAAATTATTAGAATAAATCTGAAATAAAAGGTAAAAACTAACTATTATAAAAGACTATTCTTCTTTAGCCTTTAGTACTTATCTAAATGCCTTGACAATGGCTTTTAAGCACAACTTTAAAGAAAGAATAATTAAAGATAAGTTAAAAATAAAACTTGTATCATTATAAAGAATATAATATAATTATAATAATAATAAACAACATACAAAAATGTTCCCAAAACTTATGTACCATTATAAGAAATATTAAAAATAGTAAAAAAAAAGGTGTGTAGTGACTACTATAAGGAAATATTCTAATGTTGCTTGTGTTATTTAACTAAATATTAAAGATTTACTTTGGCCTCTAAGCACTTTCAAGAAAAGGTAAAGAAAGAATACTTATAAAATAAATTCCCAAAAAATAAAAATAATTTGTTTTAGAAAGAATCTTTAAAAAAGTATAATAAAGGGATGTTAGTTACGCCGAAAAGGAACAACTTTCATTTAAACTTGTAAGAAAGAAAAATAACAATAAATAAAATACTCACTAAAATGTTTGTGTGTTAGGAACATTTTTATATATTCTACAACAAATCTCTAAAAACGTATAAAAGAAAGGAGGATAGTTACCTTCTAAAAGGAACTGCCCTTATACATCTTGTGGTATGTGTACTTAAAGCTTGAAAATATTTACTCAAAGCTATTGTATTTCATATTTTTCCGAACTATCTCAACAAACAGCTCTTCAGCGAATCAATAAAATAAAAAATAAAACGAGAACAGCGATTTGTTTTGTTTTGCTCCGCGTAGGCAGAATCCGAGTCCGGATCGGAATTCGAAATCGAAATCAGAGTGGAGCGGCCGGGCCAGAGGAAGAAGGTGGGCACAGAAGCCGAGAGGTATTCCAAAAGTCAACAGCTCGGAAATCGCTTTCAAGTGGCCAGCGATTAAATTTCACCGCATTCTTCCTTCTCTTTTTTTATTTTTTACTTTTTTCGGACGCCTCGCATTTTGCAAAAGAAATGAATTTAAATAAATATTGACATAATTTCTTTCACTTCTTTTGCCCACCGATTCGTTTTCATCCCAATCTCCGGCGGCTCTTCTCGTTTCTCCACTGCCCAGCCAAATGCAAAGTAAACAAATTAACACCGAAAATCAATGGCTTTGAAAACTGAAAACTGAAAACTAAAAAGCGAATATAACAAGAGACAAAGAAACGAGAGTGAAATCTCTCCGCAGAGTTATTTAATTGACGAATTGGGTTAGGCTTATTAGAATAGCCCCCCCCCAATCCATAGCCTGCCATACCACTTGGAAATTCATTCATTTCCTAAGAGCCAACAAGTTGCAGCTCGTTGCCAACTCAAACTTGGTTTATTTTCGGCTTCTTCAGTCTTTTTTTTGGGTGGCAGGGGGAGTCACCGATGGCAAAGTGAAATTTCAGCTATTGACTCATTTACCTCGAGTGCTGGCAGGCGGGGAGACGGGAGGAAGGGGATCTCGGAGCGCCCCAAGATGTCCAAATCAATTAGCGGCTCTTAACTGGAGCTCAACTGGCGGAGAAACCCGAGGGTTCGGACCAGAGCAGAACTATTTAAAGATAAATATGTATAACGGTTAGGCGAGCAGTGGGGTGGGGTCTACTAACCTCCTTAAAGAATGATATCAATTCGGAATGTATCAATTCATTTAAGACAATGAACTGGGTTCACCCAAAACTCTTAAGCTTTAACTCACTCTCCTATTTCTAGCTTAAGGATCATATATTACCGGTTTTTTAAACACATGCTGTTTTTAGCTCCAAGAGACCTTCTAAGAGAAAGAAATCAGTTCATTTAAGACAATGAACTGGGTTCATCCAAAACTCTTTAGCTTTAAGGCACTTTCTTATATATATTATTTTTTAATCCGTATATAACTCCTATTTCTAGCTTAAGGATTATATATTACCGGTTTTTAAACACTTACTGTTTATAGCTCCAAGAGACCTTCTACGAAAAAGATATCAATTCATTTAAGACAATGAACTGGGTTCATCCAAGACTCTTTAGCTTCAAGGTACTTTTTTTTATATATATTATTTTTTAATCCGTATATAACTCCTGTTTCTAACTTAAGGATTATATATTACCGGTTTTTAAACACTTACTGTTTATAGCTCCAAGAGACCTTCTAAGAAAAAGATATCAATTCATTTAAGACAATGAACTGGGTTCATCCAAGACTCTTTAGCTTCAAGGTACTTTTTTGTATATATATTATTTTTTAATCCGTATATAACTCCTGTTTCTAACTTAAGGATTATATATTACCGGTTTTTAAACACATACTGTTTTTAGCTTCAAGAGACCTTCTAAGAGAAAGATATCAGTTCATTTATTACAATGAACTGGGTTCACCCGAAACTCTTTAGCTTTTAGTCACTTTTGTATACGAATTTATGTTACGAATTTATGTTATAACCCTTTCTAGCTCAAGGATCACACATTACCGGTTTTTTAATTACATACTGGTGATATCAATTCATTTAAGACAATGAACTGGGTTCATCCAGAACTCTTTATAAGCATTTAATTTCTAATCCGTTTATAACTCCTATTTCTTGCTCAAGAATCATATTTTACTGGTTTCCAGAACACAAATATTATGTTATACATAGGGGAGTGTAGGGTAAGGTAAAGAACACTTAGATTTTTGAATGTCACTTTTCCTAAAATTAATATTTCTAAAAGGTTTGAAAACAGAAAGTGGCTGACATCTATTGAGCATGTTACTGCAAAAGTTTGATGGTTAGGGTAAGGTGGCGAACTGATGAATAACCCAACTATTTTCGGAATTTCAATACCATTACTTTCTTTGGGCCCTGTTTGTCTTGTAACTTATGTAATGTTTGCCTAGATTTCACTAATTTCACCCAAGTTATTGGCCAAACGTTAAAGGTTTTTGAGGAAGAGGCCCCCTACAGTGGGCTCTGTGGTTTCCCCCACCACTCACCCCATTCACAACATATTCCCACTCATATCTCCACATTGTTTTCCCCGCACGATTTGTGTAATCTTGAATGGGGACTTTGGGCACATGCGTTGACGGTAATCCATTCTTCCATAACTGGCTTATTACCGGGTATTATCTGCGCTGCCTGCCCACCCGTTCTAATGGCTCCCATTTCCTTACATCATTTTCATTTCCATTTCCATTTTCATCTTCTTCATTTGTCTGGAAACGCTAAATAATATACTGAAATGCAGAGATCTCGCGCAGCTGAACCTGCTCGTGGTCCACTTTCATTTTTCTGGGCACCGCCTCCTGGTCTCTCTCGGATTTCTTGGCCCTCTTACCGAGTACGTGGCCCCCAGTGTGATTGGTGGTATCTGGACATTCCATTCCATTGATGACCTTCCGCTTGGGCGGAACCACAAACACCATTTGTGACCCAGTTGGTGGCCGTTTTGGGCGAAGAAAGTGTGTGTGTGTGCGGTCAGATGTGGCTCTGCTCGAGTATGACTGCCCCTTATGGCAATAGCAATATGTGGCCACAGTGTGCTGGTCAATATCAATGACTACCTTGACCGTAGTCGTCTGCCAACTCGGTTAGGATTCAAATGGCAGGCAAACAGGCCAGATTCCCTATGCCCAAAGCACTTGTGACTTGTCACCTATGGGTGACAAGCTCTAACTACGTCTATTATCCAGAGTAATTCAAGATTGAATATTTGTATTATTGTGATAGAAACGAGATTAGCAAGGAGTGAAAATAGGAAAGAGGCTTGGAGGTAGAGTTTAATTTAAGTAAGAGCCACTGTATCCCTGTCTGACTGTGGAAATTGCATTTTTGTGCTGCACTGACTTCTTAATAATTTCACCAAAGGCCGCTCTAAAATTCCAATACGTAATCTGGGCCCTCGAAAGTCCAGTTTTGGGCCCACAATTTGCATATGGCATTTGGAAACGAGTCGAAATTAAAAGAGAAAAAAGAGGGGAGCCCACGTGTGTGCCCCCCTCACTCCCAGTTTGGGTTTGTTTTCGAGCGTTTTCGAGTTTTGTCAATAAATTATAACGGTTGTGAAAAGTTATTAGCATTAATTAATTATTAAACGCATAGGAAAATAGAAAGTGAGACAGTGTGTAGTGCCCGCTTTTTTTCTTCTATCGGCAATTATCATAGCACAATCAGATTTTTGTTTTTTTTTATATTGGGTGGCGGGGCTTGCTCGCCGAAATCGGAATCGAAATCGAACTGTTAATTATTCAGTGCGGCAGCGAAAGTGATGCCAAAATTCCGTAAAATTTCTTTCAATATTTTTTCTTTCTCCTCTTTTTTTTTCCTTTTTCTCCCTACCATCATAATATTTCTTGTTTATAGGTTTCCTTACTTTTTTTGGATGCCACGGCACCTGTGCCTCTAATCCCAGCGCGGAGCTGATTACGAAACCAGCGAGCTTCGATTATGCTAAACAGTTTGTCAGACTTTTACATCCTTCAGCGCGGTTTATATAACCCCATATATACACTGGCCCGCACTGCATAGACCCAGAGGAAAATTTGCATAATTTTTGTTCGACCTTTGTTTTTGTTTTTGTTTTTTTTTCGGCTGCTGTGGGACTTCTTTTTTTCTGAGATTTTTCTGCCTGATTTGTGTTTCGATTTTTTTCTCTCCGCCGTCTGTGTTACCACTTTCTTCGGCCTGTGTGTGGGTGAAATCAGTGGGCAACACAAAGCGAAGCGGAGGTAAAAATCAAAGTTACCATAATAATGATGACCATGTCGAGAGACCTATGCCAAAATTAAGGTTAAGTTCTTTAATGCAGCCAACGGTGAAATTTTCTGTTTGCCATGGGCGTGGGTGGGGCTTCCAAGGGGGCGGAAGGGGGGAAAGCGGTATGCGGCAGCGGCAGCGGTCGGCATTTCCGGTCAAGGCTGACCCGATGGACCAGAAAATTAGCCCGCTTTGAGCCGGGGGGCCTTGGCTTCCAGCGCTTGGCTCCGAAAGGCAGATAGAGTTAATGCCAGATTTCGAGAGTGTTTACGTTTTAACTCCATCAAAATCTAATACATCTTAAAATATTTCCTTTTTTTTAATAAAATAAAAAGATTTTGATTTTATACAACCTGAAAGATCCATAGATCCAGACATTAAACACTTAAGAACTCATAACCCTCTATTACCACTGACAGATTTTAAAAATAGCCTTTCTTGTAAAGGATATAATGGTACTGAAAATGTTTATATTTAATATATATTCACAGATATATATCTTTATAAAAAAAATTAATTTTGAATAATACTCAATACAGTTTTTGAATAGTAAAGATAAAAGATATATAAGGCTGGTATTGAAAATGTATATTTAATATTTATTCATAAATATATATATTTTTATAAAAATTAATAATGATTAATTTAAAAAAAAGTTGTTCTACGATAAAGATAAAAGACCTGGTATTAAGAAAATATCGTAGCCCCACAAGTTAAGTTTTCAACTCTATTAAAGTTCGAACATTTCCTCTAAAAACAATATTTTTTATAAAATACAACCCCAAAGATCCTCTTTCAAAAAGATATTGTACGATTATATGTACTCGTATTACCATCTAAGTATTGTTTTGATTGACATATTTTAAAAATAGTCTTTCTTTAGAGGATATAATGCTACTAAAAGTGCTTATGCAATATATATTTATAAATATATATTTTTATAAAAATGTATAAAGAGTATTATTCAAAAAATGTCTTTAATAATAGAGATTAAAGAGCTGGTCTTATCGTAGTCCCACTTTACCATCCCACAACTCAACGACTTTCCTAGAAATACAGTGGTTTTTTTGGGAGCCTGGCTCCGATCATCATTAGCCACCTGAGCCACGAGCTGGTCACTTGGCCACTTTCCAGCACCTGAGACACCACGGCACCTGGGCCAGTGGAGAGTGCGCGATGGCAATGGTCGACCGATGGTGATGGCTTGTAGAAAGTAAAACGCAGAACTCGAACGCTCGACGCGTTTCTTTGTTTTGCCAAATTCAAATGAGTTAATGACAACAGGGAAAAGAAGAACGCACAGAGGCGGATGGCCCCAGCTACGCAGACGGAGATCTGGAGAGCTGGGAGCGGCGGGTCTTCGAGGGGACTTGGCCGGTGGGGGCCAAACTGGTTGACACAGTTCCACAATTCCACAATTCCACGCCGACTGGCGACTTTTACGTGCAATTGTGCCTCTTTGGCTGTCTTCGGCTTTGGGTTTTCCAACTGCCAATGCTCATCCATTATTGGCCCACTTGAGTGCGGCGACCGCATTTCACTTTTTCGTGCATTTCTTTACCTATGAGTGGGCTATCCTGGTATCCTGTGTGTGGGCTATATAGTGGCACTTCCGTATTGCACTTGGAACACAAAAAAAACTTTGGCACTCCGTGGGTAAAAAAAAAAAGATGACTTGGCGCGCGTGCTGTGATGATTTTTTGTTGATGATCTCAGAAGGTTTTCCCGCTAGGCTCTTTGTAGGACTGAAGACTGGTCGCTGGAGACTGAACTCAACGCTCGGGGACGCGGAACTCGACTGCGCGGACTTGGAGCCACCAGGCCGAGTTATGGGCGATCCGGCGGGTTGGGGCCCCAGCTGATCGAACCAACAACAGCCGCTTTCTTTTCGCATCGAACGTGTTCGGGGTTCGTCGGCTCCAGCGGCTTCGCCGGCGACACCTGCTCCACGGTGCCCTGGTATGGCTATTCGGGCAGTACGCACTAGGCCAAGATCCGAAGCCGTGGCAAAGGCCTAACGGGAATGCGGCGATCTATGGGCACGTAGCACGTAGCGCGCTGCATGCAATTAACCCACGACACAAAAAGAAAACCCAGCATTTCCTATTGACTATGCATAAGCTCAGCGGATCCTAAGACTCATCTTCGGCGGTCTATAACTTGGCCAAATGCAGTTAGATAATATGGTATTTTCCCTTGTTTTAGATAATCCAGTGTTGTAATTACCCCTCTTTTAAATTTGGGTAAATCAAAATACTTAAATTAATATTAAATCTTAAGCCAGAAATCTGAACTTTAGAGTCTAGCTAAAATCGATAAAAATATTTAAATAAAATAAATAACTAAATCTATACTCCACAAAAAATGTATCAGAATAATCCTTTTTTTTTCACAATTTTCAAACATTTTAAACTTAACAAATTATCCAGAAAAATTTGAGTGCAAGTTTAAAGTGATTTAAAAATAAACCCTTTTAAAATCAGACTTCAGTGGGTTAAGTTCTACCATTCCTTGTCCTAAAACATAAAGTATTATAATTGCTACTTTTGGGAACTTTTGAATTTAGCTAATTTCCATTTAAATAATAAAAAAAAAATGTAATCTTCAGCCAACAATATTATATATTTCATATAACAATCATATAACAATCCAAACAATCCAAAATGCATGTAAATAAGACAATTATTATATAATTTAAAACGAAAAAAATTAAACCTAATACCACACACTTTATTGTTTAATGACTTTTTAACGAAAATTTAAAAATAAACCTTTTTTAATCAGACTTCAATGGGTAAAGGTTAACCAATCTTTAGCACAAATCTTTAGCACATCCTTATTAAATTTATATTCCGAATAACAATCCTTATAAATCAATCTGTATAATAATTTAAAAAATTATTTCTTGGAAATTTTAAACGAAAAAAATTAACCATCATATTACCATAACTAAAAGAACATCTTGTAATTTCAAATTAAAGTAATTAACAAATAAACCACATCAAATTCCCACTCCAATGGGTGAAGTTTGACCATTCAACACTCTCCACTCCTTTTCTTCAAGTAGGTTCTTTTTATAACCTGGTGATGAATTACAAAAGTGGATTTCTTTGTCTAGATATGGGATCCCCGATGACAAATACTACAGGGGCACACCCTGAAAATAAGGAAACCTTGAACTCCCCCAGCAGACAAAGACTGTCTCGACATCCTTCAACACTCCCCACACCTTAAACCTACGTGATCCACTGACTTCTTTGTGAATCGTATGCAATTTATGAAGCGATCCTGACAGAGTCATATTCGCATTAATCTTAATGATTTCAGGTGACTAAGAGAGTTTAACCATTGCTAAGGTAGGTGGAAATAAGAGATAACCGACCAGGTATGGTTTACAATTAATAAGATGATTGGTTCTTCTACTTTTTTAATCAAGCAATAATAAACTTCAAAGTGCTCCAAATCAAGTAGTAATCTAAAACTTATATTTCTTGTCAACAAATCCTGCTTAAAAGCATCTGTTCAGGTGTGCTTTCTACATCAACCAACTTAAAGTCATTCAAAGTCCAATAACTCGTTTGACGTCTTATCCAATTTTTATGTAACCCCATTACGACCCGTGATTTCTGTCCAAACGACTGACATTTAAGCTTTGCCTAATGAAGCATCCAAAAGACTTGCAGAGACGAGAGAAAATATGTATTAAAAACAAAATTAGAAGAAAGATGTTTTAAGATTATGCAAAAAAACAACCAAGAAAGTTGGTATCAGAGGCAATCGCTTGGGCTTGGCTAGTCTAAAGCATCTTTTAAGCTAATACATGCCTTTAGTATCTCTTTCCTCTCACTTGATTTTATCAAAATTAGGGTTACATTTTGAAAGACTCTCTAGAAGCGAACTAAAAGCCTAGTTCCATTCAGTTAGGGGCATATTAGGGGGGCGCACAAATAAGTTATTAGACAGAACCGTTTAAGGGAATGTTTGAAAACATGTTTTAATAATTGATTTATCATTCACATATGTAGTTTTTGTATAAGTATGCATTTTCTATATAGTAGTTAACATATGGTGCTGATGCTTTCCTTTCTCTACATTCAATTTGAACTGTTTTCGTTCCGTTCGATAATTATACATATGTACACAAACACGAAGCCCTGAAGGGACACTAGTTGTCTCCCGAATACATATTATATAGTTATCTGTGGGGCCAATGCTGACAGCAATCGGGGGAGGAGCGGCGGAATCGGAGAAATCTTTAGGTCTGGGTCTGAACACTTGACAAAAATTTGCCTGGACCGGCAATAATACTCGCAACAAAACTACATACAAATATACAGACACAGTATCATAATATAATATACATTAAACAATTGAATAACAAGGGTGGGGGACAAACAAAAAAAAACGCATATCGAAAGGCAGGAAAAAAAAAACGTATAATATTATTTGTATGCCAAATGGTTAGCGATCATCTAGCGCGCTTAGAAGATGGGTATGTAGTTGTCGATCTTTGCGCGATGCTTCTGGGCGACGCACTCGGCGATCCAGACGATGTTGCGGCACTCCTGCTCCTTGAGCTTGAGGTACGCGTAGAAGACACCGAAGTGGAACTGCTGCAAGAAGGCGTACACGTTCAGCTTGACCTCGTGCTCGAAGAACTTGTCCTCCAGCGTCTTGTCGCCGGGATTGTTGCCGGATCCGTCGAACAGGGCGGCGTACTCCGCGTAGTACTCGGCCACGGTCTTCACCTGCTCGTAGTCGTCAGCGCGAGCCAGAGCGGCCAGGCCGTCGGGGTACATCTTGCCGCAGTTGGGGTACAGCTTGGCACGGTCGTCCTTGGACAGCTCGGTGCCGAAGGAGTTGATGGTGATGATAATCGCACGACGATCGGCCTCGAACTGCAATGGAAGATAGTCATCATATTAATAGTTTACAAAAAATATCCCTTAAAAAGAAGTTGTAATGATCGACTTATTAAATCTATTTAATTAACATTTATAGACAAAAGGGTCTGCCCTTAACTGCACATTGAAAATCGTTTTGGAACATATCACCATTTTTTATAGATTGATATAGATTTATACTCATACTAAAGGTACCAGCGTAAGCCATTTACAGAAAGGAAAAACAAATGAAACAAGCTGAGTAAGCAAAAGCTGGAAGCAAGGTAAGTGAAAAGTTAAATCCAATAGCTGCGCTGCTGTAGGGTTTCTAATTTTAAACTTCTAGCTAATGGAGAAAGAGTAACCACTCACAGCCAGGATCTCGCACATGACATCGGCGGTGGCGCCTCCCATGTTCTTGCAGAAGTTGTAGAACGCCTCCAGGTAGGCCTTGTACAGGGTGTTACGGATGATCTCAATGTTCATCTCGTCCAGATCCTGCTCGGAGATGCAGTCCACAAAGAAGGGAGCCAGAGGCGTGTCCACCAGAACGGCATTGTACAGCTCGGCGGGCGTGGACGCCACATGGATGGCCTCCATCTGCTCGAAGCTGCCCAGTGGGTGGCACTTGGGGATCAGCTCGGAGATGGGTCGCTGGTGCAGCGTGCCGGTGATCAGCAGGATGATGTTGTCGATCATGTAGCCGTAGGTGATGAAGTCCAGGAAGTTGGACAACGGCTCCACAGCGTGGTTACGCATGTGCTGGAACTCGATGACCAGCTTTTCGCGCAACTTGTCGTCGATGACGGACACCGACAAGGGCGAGGGCTCGTTGGCCAGGAAGCTGCCATAGTCGGTACCCTGCAGATGCAGCTTGAGATCTGTAAAATCCAGGAAAAAACAGGTTAGTTTTATTTTAACAAGCTATTTTCAATACAAGATGGTTTTCTGGCAGTTCTTAGGGGGGCAAGTGGAGTGGAGGAGAGTTTGCCAAGAACATTCTTATTAAAGAGTACCCAAATTGTGAAAGATTTCTCCAAGAAAGCGTTAAACGTACAATTTTAATGTCGTTATTGGTGGAAATATTAAAAGTTCCATTCAAGAATGAGATAAGGCACCCTGATTATGTGCAAAACTTGACTAAAACATTGTCTACAACTGATGTATATGGAAATAAGTGACTAGAATTGAATGAAAGTGAGAAGATTTAAGAATGTTTTTAGTGAAAATGAAGTTAGTTCAGGAAAACTATGGCTTCTAGGGCTTCTATGTGATAACATTCCAGTGTGCCTGGATCTGAGGAAGCTGCGGTGGCCCGCAAAATCCAGGCTGGAAAACCAGTTGAAAAACGTCAACAAATCACAAGACAAGCTTACACACACCGGCGCAGAGATACATTAACAGCAGTGCATGTATACACACACGCACGCCTCTGTTATCGCGCTGGTCATGTGACCCAGGGGCGTGTGGGAAAATTGGGTCTACGAGGTGCACGGGGGATTCGCTTCCAATGGGGTCTCCCCCATGCCTGCTACTCACCCTCCAAGGTCTCGCACTGCACCAGGTTCAGGTAGTCGGCCTGCTTCAGGATGCCGCACTTGAAGCCCCGGCACAGACCCTCCAGATATCCATTATCGATGTTGAACATAAATCCCGAGCTGTTCATCTTGATGACACACGCACACACACACGCAGAGGAGCTGGCTGGAAGTTGAGAAGGCGACGAGTTCCAGTGGCTTGCTGGATGGGTGGATTCCTTTCTATGGGGCTGCTCTCGCTCGACCGAAAGTTGCGCGAATTGTGTGGCGAAGGGCGTGCAGTTCGAAACGGAGCGACGGTGAAAAATCAACCTTTTTTCTCTATCGATCGACAAGTCATATGATTTCGGGCTCTTCCTCTTCTTGTTTTTTTCTCGTCCAAATGTCAGCGCAAAAGTGCCTAAAAATGGCCGAGTGTCAGGTGACAGTGTGCGTCTAACAGCACGCTGTTAAGTTCGCCGCTGGTCTGGCAACGCCGCGGGGGTTTGAATTTAAATTTTAGCTCGATAATATTAATTTAATTTGTTTGTTGCTTACAAATATAAAAAAATATAATATTAATAGAGTACTTAAGTGTTTGTTCTTATTTTAATTATGTGCACAAAATCAAAGTAAATGCTTCTTGATATAAATAAACGCAGCAAAACACTGTAAAATGCAAATGTTACTTGTAATAGTTTGTTTATCTTTTTCGAAATTCTAATTCAATTGTTTTATAATGATAAAATAAAGTATAATAAATATTTGGTATAAATATAAAGATTAAATATTTCATTTTTGTTTAGCAATTAATAAGAATAGTGAAAAATTATGCACGTCTTCAAGACTTTTATTTTTGTATTACAGTAATATTTGTATTCTTCATAAATTTTAAAACGTTATATTGGTTTTTTTTTTTACAAAATATACATCAAATTTAAAGTGATTGACTTGAAATTGTGTCTAGGGTAAGATCGTTGTGCAAGGAGCCATCTAATCCTGTAGAACCTGCAGCGGTCTCCAACTCCAGTTCGATGTCACCCATGGGATCTTCGCCTCCGGACTGGATCCCGAGCATCAAAATGCGATCCAATCCAGTGGCAACTGCTGCTGCCGCTGGGGGTCTCAGAAACTCTAGCTTCAGGTCTATGTCACCCATCGGATCTGTGCTTCCGGGCTCCAAAGCTCTGGACTCCTTTGCTCGTCCTGAGACCCCTACCACACCACCGGTGAGGGCCTCAATCCCTCGACCCACCGTGCAAACTCCAGGGATGAATCCTTCAACATGTGGGACTGCCCGCGAAGGACCTTTGATTACCCTATAAAAAATACCCCGCATAGGTTATAACCTATAGCCAAAGGCCTTCCGCGGGCAGTGCCTGGCGTTCAAGAATTCATCCCTGAAGCTGGTGGTAACGAAGCACAGAGCACTAGAGCCCGGAAGCGAAGATCCGATGGGAGACTCCTACCCGAAACGTGAGTTTCAGGGATCCACAGAGGCAGCAGCTGCTGCTGCTGGATTGGATCACACTTGGATGCCCGGATGGAGCCTGTTCAGTGGCCTTGACCTTCGGATGGACTCTCCTGCCTCTCAGGGCAGCCCTAGTCCCCGGCCTGTTGTCCTGACTGGGAACCCCCTCCTGCTCTTGTGGTGGGTCTTCTTTTTCCCGTCCGACTTGAAGGGGAATAATTTTCAAATGGCTTCAAATGACTTGCCAGTTTGCTTAGGCCAACTTGATTATCTAAAATTACCTCGAGGCTGCGGGATATTTAATAAAACTCTAGATTTTTGGTATTTTCTTGGAGATATGAACATTTCTGAAAAGTGTTGTAAAATTAATTAAAAGAAAACAGAATTTCAGCTACTTTGAACGCGTTAGATATTCATTCTCCTAAAATAATATTTTAAATAAAATTACAAATAATTTTTTCCAATTATTAAAAATACATTTCATTATGTAGTATTTTAGGGAATTAACGCTAATAAAACTCTGGATTCTTGGTATTTCTTTGAGATGTGACGCACTCTTTTATTGTGAATATATCAGAACAGTGTTGTAAAGTAATCAAAATAAAACAGTATTTAAAGTTATTCAAGGCTTTTATTATTATTAATAAAATCATAAAATACACCCACAGTTTCCCCATTATTAAAAACCGGTTTTTTTTTGCAGTATTTTAGGGAATATTTATTGAGGGTACACAAAACGGAGCTAGCACAACAAGGACACCCACGAAGTTTCACAAAACCTTCTCATTCCCGCTTGAACCGGTTGGGATCCTCGCACTTCCGGCGTCTGGCCCGGATCCTCTCGGTGAGGGCCGCCACCTCATCGTAGGGCTTGTAGTAGTAGGCCACGAACATGAAGACCAGCATGTCGACGAACATGAGCCCGGCGAAGAGGAAGAACTCGCTGGCCTGCGAGTCGAAGAACTTGAGCTCCGCGATCACCACCACGATGACGTTGCCGAAGGCCACCGTGAGCAGCCAGCAGGCCTGCAGGACGCTCTTCATGCTGGGCGGCGACTGGGAGTAGGAGAACTCCAGGCCCGTGACCGAGAACATCACCTCGCCGAGCGTCATCACCACGTACTGCGGCACCAGCCAGAGCATGTGCATCGAGTTGGGGCTGGTCACCTCGACCAGGCGGGACACGAAGGCGCCGTGGCTCTGGCCCACCAGCAGGGCGTACACACCGCCGGCACGCAGCTGCACCTGGGTCAGATTCTGGTCGGCCACCTGGACCCTGTACTCGCCGGTGTTCAGCTCGTAGAGATCGTGGTTGCGGGCCGGCAGGTCCAGGGACGCGCTCTCCCCGCCCTCCTCTGTCCAAACCACCCGGGTGGTGGCCAGCAGGTTCGCCAGCGTCCTCACAAAGGCCCACGAGCGATTGGACTTCTGGACCTCGTCCTCGTACCAGTACTTGACGATCGCATGGGAGGGACGCAGGAACAGCGAGTGGGCGGTGGCCTCGTACAGCTGCTGGGTGCCGCCCTCCAGAGTGGTGCATCCTAGGGTGTAGAAGAGTAATACTTCATATAGCAACTGTGGGAATCGTCCACCAAAAATTTCAGTACTCCTTAAAAGAACTTAACGTAAGGAAGGCCAAGGAAGAAATGGCAAAGCAAACTTTAAACACCTCAAAAAATTGCTTGGCCATGAATCCAGGGAAAACCATGAGTGGGATGCCCGGAGACTTTATCTTATTTTGAATAAGTTATGAAGATCGATAGAAAATCAAACAAGCTTCCCAAAACAGTCGATCTTTTAGCCGTACGCCTTGATTTGGCTAAACTACGATTGAAAAACCAGAAGAAACTTATTTTTGGGTTAAATCTTTGTATTTCTTTTTAATTTTTACAAGAGCTAAAAATGTATTTATGCTTCTTTATCTTTATAAGAATTATATATAATGCAAGTTTAGATTTGTTAAATATGTTAAATTGAATATTTGTATCTCCTACAATAACAACAATATCCCTAATTAAATACTTGAACATTATTTCTCAAAAATGTGAAACACCAACCGACGTAATTTTTTAGTACACCTTATTAGTGATCCCAAATCCCTAGCTATTTCCGAGGTGGCACCTGATATCATTCAAAGAGATTAGCTGAGAAATAATCACAGTCTGTGGTGTCACTCGTATAATCCCCAAAGACTAATCCCAAACGACTGCCCGTTGGTGTCAAAATGCCTAGTTTCCTCACAAGCTCTGGGTAATATCGATTTCGGTAACTCACCTTCGGTCAGGCTCTCCACGGAGTAGGTCAGCTTGAAGGTTCCGTCGCTGCTGGTGGCCACACTGCCCGAGTAGTAGAAGTCCAGACCCTTCAGGGTGAAGCTCTCGCGGGCTCCGAGGTTCGTGCTGAAGCGGTACTCGCAGTCGGGAATGCCGCTGAAGACCCGCAGCTGGGTGTTCCCTCCACTGGGGATCAGTGGGTACGTGTGCTGCAAGGGATGGAAGATGTAAGGGTGCTCCCAAGTGCTTTGCCACTCCCCCCCGGGAGAGCAGCCGGCTCTCCACTCTTCTATGATATCTTGATACTATAATCTCCGGAATGATGTTTTGGCAGAGAGTTCAGATAGAGAAAGCGTACAGAGAGTGCGGAGTAAGAACAGCGAGCGGGTTATATCAGTGGTTTTCTTTTATTAGATTAACTAGATGGATGTCTTCTCATATGCAACAGCGCCCGGTCGGGGCTTCACTTACACCTAGCTCGGGAATGGACAGGGGCCCCTGGGGGGACTCACACATATAGTACACATCTACAAGTACAGATACAGATAGAAATACACATACAAATACATATAATACACAACGCAGGCGAGCGAGCTGGACAGGATCGGGGGCACGGCCACCGTGTCTACTCGTCGATGTCCTTGCCCTTGTTCTCGACGCCGCCCTCGAGGGGCGGGATCTCGGCCTTGGCATCGCCCACCGTCAGGGGCTGGGCCTCCTCCACCAGCTTGTTGGGGTCATTGGGCACATAGTAGTAGGCCATCAGCATGAAGATCAGCATGTCGGCGAACATGAGGCCGGCGAACAGGAAGAACTCGCTGGCCTGCGAGTCGAAGAGCGCGGCCTCGGCGATGATGACCACGATGACGTTGCCAAAGGCCACGGTGAGCAGCCAGCAGGCCTGCAGGACACTCTTCATGCTGGGCGGCGCCTGGGCGTAGGAGAACTCCAGGCCCGTCACCGAGAACATCACCTCGCCCAGCGTCATGATCACGTACTGCGGCACCAGCCAGAGGATGTTCATCGAATTGGGCTCCGTGATCTCCACCAGACTGCCCGCATGCTTATCGCTGATCAGCAGGGTGTACACTCCGCCAGTGTGGACATGGTAACGTCCCACCCACATTTCGCCTACCATGACGTAGTATTCCCCCGAATTCACACGCGTCAGGTTCGTCTCGGCGGCCAGTTCGTTGTAGACCTCCTCATCCTTGCCTGTAGTGCGCCATGTGATCCTGTCCGTCGGCGGCAAATTGGCCACATTGCGGATGAGCGGACGACTCTCGCTGGGCTTGTCCACGAAGTCCTCCTCCCAGTAGTGCGTGGTGGTGGCATTCTCCGGACTGAGGAACAGCGACCAGGCCTTCTTCTCGCTCAGGGTAATCTTCTCCCCGGCCACATTAATCGTGCAGTCCGGATTCGTGCTGTTCAGGTAGTAGACCAGGTCCACAGAATGGCCGACGTGGAGGTCCTTGTTCGTGTAGGCACTCAGCGGGGGCACCGTCACGCTCTCCACGCCCGTCAGGTTCGACGTGAAGGTGTAGTCACAGTTGTCCGTGTTGAAGATGCGCAGCTGGATGTTCTGGCTGTAGGGCAGGTCGGGATAGGTTTTCTAGCGACAGCAAGGCGTGCAACGAGAGAGAGAGAGGGGAAAGTGCAGGTGCAGGTGCAAATACGGTACAGTACACGATGTCCTTCGGGCGGGTGGAGCACCGAGCCCACCCAGTGAACCCCAACTAACTCTATCTTAGGCCCCAGACTCAGCGGCAACTCACCTCCAGATTGAGCTCCACCACGCCGGATATGATGAAGGCAATGCCGGCCAGGATGCCGCCCATGGTGAGCTTCTGCAGGGGTCGGCTGATGCCCACGAGCCGCAGGGCCGGATAGAAGGCCACGTCGTACAGGGGGATGAAGAGCAGGATGAGCAGCGGGTTGAGCACCTGCAGCTGGTCGGGCTTGATGTCCCAGGTGCCCATATCGCCGTCCATCCGGGTGGCCTGGAAGGTCCAGCGTGAGCCCTGCTGGTCGAACAGTGCCCAGAACACGGGCAGCGGCAGGTAGAGGAAGAGCACTCGCATCAGCACCTTGACGTCGTCGATCAACTGGCGGTCGTACTTGACGTCGGCGTAGTCCAGCCAGTGCTCTCGCGGATTGGTCTTCTTCTCCTTGCACTTGGTCGTGATGGCCGTCCAGATGGTGCTGCTCACCAGCACCACCATATTGCCTGCCGGCGGCTTCATCTTGTACAGGGATCTGCCCAGAACGAAGATGATCACCGAGACGATCATGAGGACGGCGGGCACTCCGAAGGCCAGGGGATAGCAGTTGATGTCGTTGAAGCAGGACACATCCTCGCGCAGAATGGGCGTCACGGTGGTGGAGATCAGCGAGCCGGCATTGATCGAGAAGTAGAAGAGCGAGAAGAACGAGGTGATCTGCTTCACCTGCTCCGGCACCTTGAACTGATCGCCGCCAAAGGCCGACACACACGGCTTTATGCCGCCCGATCCGAGGGCAATGAGCGCCAGGCCCAGCATCGTGAACGTCTCCACGGGCAGGTTGAGGGGTCCAATGGCGCCCAGGGTCAGCAGCACCGATCCGCAGATGTACACCAGCGATAGGTACAGGATCGTCTTGAATTTGCCCAGCCAGGAGTCCGAAATGATGGCGCCGAAGACGCACAGGAAGTACACAAACATGGTGAAGACGTGGAAGACCACGGTGGCGGTGTCATCGGAATAGTGCAGGGCGCGGCTCAGATAGAGGACCAAAACAGCTGTGGGGTACAAGGCAGAGATTAGTGGAGATGCAGTCGAGGAATCCCTGTGGATTCACCCACTTCGCATGCCGTAGTAGTTGAAACGCTCGCAGAACTCGTTGCTGATGATGAAGAACACGGACTTGGGATACGGCAGTTTCTGGGGATAGCCATGGAGGGGGTAGAGCCGTGGTTAGTTCGTGCCTGGCTAGGGAGGATCAACGGATCAATTACCTTCTGCTGACCCTCAGCCTCGGAGACGTTCTTGAAGTCACCGGCCTCCTGCAGCTCCTTGCCGTTCTTCTCGGGCTCCTTGCCATTCCTCTGCGCTTCCGCTTGAATTTCGGGCAGCTTCCTGGCCTCCACCGATGCCCGGCCATTGCTCTCGACGACGGGTTGACTTTCTGCGAAGGCGGCAATCGGGGTAGAGTCTTCCACGGTCGCCACACTTGGGGTAGAGTCTTCCGCGAGCCCAGCACTTGGGCTAGAGTCTTCCGCGAGCCCGGCACTTGGGGTGGAGTCTTCTACGACCAGGGCTCGCGGCGAGGGATTCGCAGGAGCACTCTCTGCGGCAGCAGAAGAGGCTGGTGCAGCCACAGGCTCAGCCGCAGGCTGTATTTCTGCGGAGGAGAGAAGGGAAACCAGGTTTAGGAACGGGCAATCCAGTACGCGGAAGCTGGGAGAGCCCACCGAGCAGGGGTACTTGCTCCGCCGGCCGTTCCATCTCGTCTGCTCGGACAGATGAACCGGTGATCTGTTGGATCGGCGGCATTTCATCAGAACAGGTAAACCGACACCCAGACCGAGAACGAGACTGGAGGCCTTGTGCTTGAAACCTCCGGCGCAGATAAGGACTGCTCTATATTTGGCCAGGCCTTTGCCTCGCCCGTGGGCGTGTGAATCCGGTGCCCCGGCATAAATTTAGCCGCATTAGCATCAGCCGCTGAGCGTTTACGTGCTTTACGACACTGCCAGGCAGATAGCCCCGGCCGGGAAAGATAGCTCTCTCGGGGATCGGCTCCGCACTACTTTGACAGCCCGTCGGAGAGCATGGCTTTTCACTCCATAAACCACATGCTGATCGCCGACGATGCTGCGTCTGAATGTCTGGCGGGGCTTAAATGGTCATCTCCAATTGCAGCGGGCCATGGTCATGGCCATGTGCGAGCAACTGCACCTGGCTCTGGGTCTGGATCGGTGTGCAATGGTTCAGGAAGTCAACTGGGAAAGTCCCCAACGACTGTGGCCTGTGAATGGGCCTTATCTGGGCGCTGTATCCAGAATCGGTTCGTGGCTCGTGGCCCGTGGCTAATCCATCGATGCCTTATCAGCGTTTATGGCCGCCAGTCGGGGCAGCAATGAAGCCATCACATGGCACCATAAACCGTGGCAACAATGCTATTGCACGCACAGCACTCCACATCAAACATCCATTAACATAAAGGCCTTATCGCCGGGAAACACAGGTACGAGTGCCAGACGTGTACAGCATTGACCCGCTTTGGTGGCCAGGCCGGCACTCACCTCCACTCATTCATTCATCCCCAGTCGCCAGCACTACCAGGGATCTGTGTCAGTGTCGCCCAGGAGATTTGGTTGGAGCCCCGAACAGGAGTGCCCGGCGATCGAGCGATACGGGGAGTCACAAGTGACCAATGGCCCGGAATTTACAGCAAGGTAATTGAGGAACGAATATAACGAGGCCTTTTCTATAAATAATAAGATAAGCCCGGTGGGTCGCGAGTTGCAAAGAGTCGGGGAGGAGTGCGGAGAAAGTGTTCTCAGTTTCACTTTCTCAAGATTTCTCTTGAAAAGCTTTTAGGGTTCGGGAGATGGGGAAGTATATTGATTGCTTTTAAAGGTAATTATATTGTTACGCATAGTTTGACGGATGATAGATGGGTGGATGCTCAAAGAAATATCTCTGGCTTCGAATGTGGATAGGCTTTTAATTTGGTGTTTAATTCAAGATTAATAGAAAACCATTGAAGCACTTAGTGAAGATTTCAAATACTGACAGATTTTATAGGTAGTTTGCGAAGTTATATTAGGAAAGTTTCATTTTTTGGATTATCAATACAATATAATAAGAGGAATTCGAGGATATACATTAATATACTTTCAATTATTAAAATAATTTTAATTTAGTTAATATTAAGAGATTAATATATCAAGACAGTTACTACGAAAGATATGGAATTACGAGGCATTTTATAGGTAGATTGAAGGGTAAGAAGTTATATTAGGAAATGCATAGGTTTCATAGAGTATCTCCTATACCGGACAATAAAAAGATTTCGGAGAGAAAAGATATAAGGATAACAAAAAGATGGATATAAAAATAAATATCTTGGCGATTTACCAGAGGATAAGTACATTAATAGATAGACAGTCCATGAAGATATGGAAGAGAAGAGATATAAGGATAACAGATAGATAGATACATACTTAAATATCTTTGTGCTTTCCAACAGAATGGAAATGGCAAAACAAGATTAATAAGATTAATAGATAGACAGCTATGAAGATATGGAACAGGACATCAAAGAAAAGGAAGTTATACACCTAAATGCCGTATCCACATAGTACGATAAAAGGATTTGCAAAATTGAAGAGGTCTTGAGTGGGATCTTTGCAGTAAGATCCCCACCTGAATGAGGACCCAGCCCGTGCGTACGTGCCTGTTCGAGTGGCTCTTGGATGACACGGCAGATCGGACCGGGCGGGAGACGAGGACCTTATCGCAGTGCTCGTATGGCTCGCCGATTGCCCATCGAACCGGTTGTAAATTCAGCGCCGACCCAATATCGTAATCGCCGTGGAGAGCATCTAGCCCCAGGGTATCCACCCGAGCTGCGCCCGGATCCAACTGATTTACAAGCGATTAGGTCGAGGGCGGCCTGGCAGGCGGCGCAAAGGGGGCTTCGGCCCAGTTTTAATTGCAAATGTTTGTGGTTTTTGTTGGCGTTCAAGAAACAGAATTATTCAATGGAAGTTGTCGGCGAGGGCGCTGGTGCCAGATAAGTGGGTGCTTTCGGTAGTGATTGTCTTGTTCCGCTCGGAGTGGCAATTAAGGCCCACGATAGCGACGCCGCCCCGGGCAATTTCGGAGTTTGGTATTCGGCTCTGTCCCGAAAGTGAGCAACCATGTGCCATACACCAAGTGCTGAATACCAATGGCTGAGTAGTCGAATTACCCACTAATTGCGGGCGCTTGCACTAGGTACAGGCAGCTGCCAGCTCATGTGCTGGCCTGGGGAATACCAAACAAATCGCAGTCGCCATCGGAATCGGAATCGGAATCCCAATCCCACGGTGTTGTCATTGCTGCTGGCTTGTTGTCGACGAATATGCAAATGAGGCCGGCGGCTGGCATTGAAGTGCAGGCACACAATGACACAAATTAGAAAATGTACAATGTAGGCAGGCAAGTTTTGCGCTGTCCGTATGGGCAAGGTCTGTCCGTGCCAATTGGCCAAGTTTGGCAGTTCTTTTTTCGGCCATCGCCTTTGGGCCTGGCCGGGGTGGTGCCGGTGGTGCCGGTGGAGCCGTTCAAGTGGCCAAAAGCCCGGGGCAAGCCACTCGAACTGGAAGTCCCTTATCGCAGCGATTAGATTTGCGGACTGCTCACCTCTTGGTGGCTCTGCGAATCGCTCCTCCGGCCTGTCACTAATGCCAATAAGTGTCCCCAGGTATTCCGCTAATCTTTACAGCTCGAACGTTACCCAACGGCCCATATTCGGGAAAAGGCCAGCCATAAATTAAGTAAAAGTGCCGCCGTAATCCGGTATATATTTCTTAGTAGGGAGGGCTGACTCAAGGCCTAATTTCGGCTTGAATTAAAAAGAAATATTCCCACTCACAGCCCATGGATCGCAGACACGAAATCAATTAATATAAAACGCAGTTAAATTGCGTCAGGGAATGTCATCTATGGTATACTGACTATAGCCTCCATGTGGTACCTCGAAAATATAGACCCTAAGTGTCGGCTCAGTGCTCCGTTTAATTACCACCCCGCTGTAAAAACTATAATTACGCAGTTAGGTTTTTGAGATCAGCAATACCATTTTCCTTATCCGTCATGTTGGGCATCCGTGGATCGCTTCACATCCGTTGCGCGTCACTTGAAATCGAAGAGAAATAAGGCATTTACTTAAAAATCGTTGCGTTGTACGTGTGTCATATGTAGGACGTGTTGCATAAGCCCGAGCTTTCTTTTTCATAAAAAGGGAACACGTTTGTTTTTTATTTACATCGAGAGACAGCAGAACAGCAACAGCTAAAAAGTAATGAGCCACGAATGCAGTTCAATGAGCCCACAAATCGGGGATCAAGAAAATGTTGACAGTACTTTTGGCAAGGAATATAGTTAGTCTTGAATTCTGACTAAGCAATTGCCAAGGCAGAATAATAAACTTGATCTAACAACTGGGGGAATATGCTCTTATCAAGCAGAAGAACTATGATCTCAATTGATGCCTAATGGGTTATTAATGGATTTCAAATGGGAAATACTGGGAACTGGGAAATATGAATTAATAGCCCATGGCTAAAAAATAACCTAGCGTTTTTAGCAAAGATAACATAAGGAAGTAATCTTTATATTTAACATTTTCAAATCCATCCTTTATTAAAAAATTCTTGTTACAAAACTTCTCTAATTTGGTTTTGGGAATTTTCAATTTTAGAAGTATTTTTCAAACTTTTTATTTCCTTTAATTTTTGTTATTTTTATTTTTTTATTTTATTTTTTTATTTATTTTAGTTTTGCTCTTTATTGTCTGTTTCTGTGTTCTCTCGGCAAGTTATCTGCGGGATCGTTATTGCTTTATTGTTCATTGCATGACGCGCACTCGTAACTCACATTAAAACATTTAACAACTGCAAAAAAATAAAGAACGCACGTCGGATCGGTTTGGAAGCGGTTGGGAATCGGTTTGGGAGCGGTTCGGGAGCAGAGTTGGCTTGAGCGACCACGTCCGCTGGCGGCGATCAACAGCCTCAGACTGAAGTGGAGACCGGCGACGAGCTTTGCCAAGAAGCCGTTAACGGTTATGCTGTTGCGCAGCTCTGCCCGCTGCGACTGCGCGCGTGCTCTGCCTCGGCCGGCGTCGCTGCCACTGCCCGCGTCGAAGGATGACAAAAAGCGTTAAAACTACATAATGATAACCCTAATCGCAGTGTTATCGACGGCCGAGTGGAGGTATTTACGGCCCGGTGTTCGCTTACCCACAGTGAATGAAGTCGCAGTGGCTCTCGCGCGGGTTATTTATGACCTGTCGAAATAAGCCCCTTCCCTTGGTCACCCCTTCTTGTGGTAACCGCTTCCCTCGGTCACCGCTTCCCTCAGTCACCCCTTCCCTTGGTAACCCCTTCTCTAGCTAACCCCTTCCCTTGGTAACCCCTTCTCTAGCTAACCCCTTCCCTTGGTAACCCCTTCCCTTGGGAACCCCTTCCCTTCCACCTGTCAATACCAGATCATCGTAGTCCATCACAATTGCTCTGCCAACTGCGTTTGCGGGCTGCGCTTATCACACCTGCCACGCCCCGTCTGTCATAAGCCTTTGGCTTGGTGCAGATTGCGCCCAGTCATTAGCTAAATATTTTCAACGCCCGGCGGTTATCTCCGGGCATTACTTGCAGATCTGTGGAATGGGAGCTTCCCACCCCTACTCGCCATAAGTCATGGATCGAAGAGAAGTCTTCTGTGTGCGGTGCGTAGATAATAACTCAAGGAGCCACTACGTCTGCGGGCTGATAATACGGCAAAGTGGAGAAGATAATGCCAGTCAGGGGAGTTTTGAATGTGAAAAAGTCGGAGTTGGGGATGTGCAAGGTCAGTTTCTCCAGCTTTCATCATTTAAACGGCGGGTTAATCGCTCAGCAGTCACCTTCAGTGACCCAATTGTTGACTGATTAGCCTAAAACATTGATCAACAAGTTACCAGTTAACCATTTCTTGTTCAAGGAATTAAAAGTACTCCAAGTGCAGTCTTTAATGGTCATGACTGGCAAATAACGAGCTAAATGACTTTCCTTTTCCACACTTTAAGGAGTGTAAATAAGAAACCCTAAGACCCAGATGATTGGCATTATTTTGGAGGCACTACCATAAATTATATTAAGCCCTTTAAATAATGGTAATGGGAAAATGTGCTATTAGAAAGCCATTGAGTAGTTATAATAATAATTTTTTAGAACATTTATGGGCTTGTAAGAAGAAGGGGAGATATCTGGAAATTACCTATATTAGTTCTTAAATGATAGCTTTTTATGGATTATAAATGGTATTTGTGTGATAATTTATAATTATTCCCGGATTTTCTTAAAAATGTGGTATTTATTTAAAACTAAGAACAAACTAAGAATAAGTGTTAGATACACTAATTAGCAGTCAAAGTATAGAGTGTAATTTATTTTCTTAGGGGTTTCCACCCTCATCGCTGGATTCCTCGTCCTGCCCACTTGGATATGGAGTTTCCGACCCAAAGCCCCTGTGGTTTTAGCCCCCTTTGTGCCACCGCCATTGACTGGCACCTAATCGGAGGTGGTGGTCGCAAAACTTGTGGCGTTTTTGTTTTATGAACTTAATCGCTGCGTCGATAGCTGCGAATAGTATTTATGGCCGCCTATCATTAAAGCCATGCCCAGAAACAAGTATAAACATCTATTGGCCATAGCCAATCGGCCGATTCCCGATAGCCCGTAGCCCGTAGCCCGTAGCCCGTAGCCCATAGCCGACACTATTATTGTTATTGTTAGCCATTATTGCTCAACGCGGGCCCTGACTGTGCGACAAGTGAACTTTTTGTTTTGCCTCTTGCTCTCGATTTTACGATTGTCACTTGGCTGGAGATTGCATGCTGTCTGGTCGGCATAATGCCAGCTATGCCGTCGATTGAGTAACACTTAATTAGAGCCATCAAGACGTTGTGGCGATCGATCGGCTTGCGTGTTGTCAGACACAGCGATCGCACCATCTATGAGCACCGGGAAACTGGGTGTGCAAACTCTTGCTGCTCCTGGGCATCCCGGCGGAGGCCTTATCAACCAGGTGGCGATAGCTTCTCCTCGATTAGATCGGTGGGCTAATCGCCGGGCCCAGCACGAGCTGGCCAAATCGCACTTTGCGCCGATTAAGTAACCGGGGCCATAAACGCGGGGCGAAGCCAAGATATTGCCAGCCGATGTCCTTGCCTCAGATAGGCAGATACTCAGGCGCAGATACTCGATCGATCGATGGATCCGTGTCTCAAGGGGCGCAGATAAGGGCACTTGTGCCACCGAAGTCGACCCCTATATCGAGGCTGATAGCTGGTCAAGTGTTTGCTCAATTGATTGCATTCGCACGCAGATACTCGTATAATGATGATTACTTCTTTTGGCTGGAAAGCAATCCCTCAAATGGCAGATTTATCAAGGCATTATAATGGTTTTTTAATAGCAAAGTAAACTTACCCTTGCCAAGCGCTTGGACCTAAATATTTGTATCCCCTTCCTTAGTCTGGGCTGTCAGAAGTGCCCACTTTAGTTCAAAAATGTTCCGCAGGCAGCGGCATCCCGAGACTTACGGCAGTTCCAGTTCCCCGGGCAGCTCCAGCTGCGATCTGAGTCGCCTCATGGCCGGCTCTGAGTTCGGTCGAAGTAGGTTATCAAACTCCAGTCCCCATAATATTACACCGATAGTTCCTTGCAGTTCGGCACTTTGGCCGCCCTCGAACACGGGAAGATCGGCCCCGTCACGTGCACTACAGCCCCCATGAGGCCTTTGACTTGGAGGAGGTGAGTCCGATGCCAAGTATATAGGAAGCTGGCGTTTTTTGACACACTTGCGCACACGAATACTGCCCCGGCCTAGTGATATACCGCGGCGCTCCGCAGTCCTACATTCTCGCGAAAAACCTCAGTAATCTCGGGGCGAAGCAATTGCTAATGCGGATCGTAAATCTTTACAGCCGGATAGATTTATGGTGGCCTGGGAAAGTCCCACAAATTACTCAAAGCCGTAAAGAAAACAAACACAGATAACAGGCACTTGGCACTCGACCACTAGCACGGCCAGGGGTCCGATGCTTGGAAGGAACAGGATCGGAACTAGATAAGATCGGTCCGGAGCTATCGGTTTATTAGCTCAGTCTTAAAGCAGGCGAAGGGGATAACCAGAAGATAAGGTACCTAATAGGCACATAGGCTTTATAATATCATAGGAAAGGAGAGATCCAAGGAAAACAGATCACTTAAAAATGAAGTGCCTTAGCTAGAAGCATAGCATACCATCTATAAAAACTGGGAGTTCAGATTCTTTGTTTTTTTTGGTTCTAAAAAAGTTAAAAAGCTCAAACTCAATCAAAGATAAGAATAAATTGAACTGCTCAAAACCACCTTCATAAGCTTTGTAGCTTCCCATACCAAGACCCAAACAGTTGAAACAACACTCTGATATGAGTGCTGCACATAACATTCTTCTGGTAAACCCTATCCCCTGATAAGCTAACATTCTCTGGGTGCATTGTATCCCAAGATAAGGATACATTTGCCGCAGGCCTACTGGAAAAACTTGGGGATAAAAACACTACCAGTACATCTGTTTCCGATCCAATTATGGGACTCCCAGCGATAATGCTAGTCCGCGCGGTACCACTAATTCAGAGAGTCGTCACCCAACAGCATTGAACTTGACTGCCAAGAGCTTTCCATGAAAGAGAGGCGGAGGTGGGAACACCCCCATAATAATAAACTGAAGAACGACGCTGCAGCTGCAGTGATCTCTGAGAGAAGAGAGAGAGAGGGTTGGAGATACACGGGAAATAAAAAGTAGTTATGTGGAGGATTCCGAAGAATTTAAATGGAAAATTATAATATATCTTCACATAAATTTTGTTTTTTTAAGAATTACATTTTCTTGCAACTGGTTTTACAATATAAGTTAACTTTATGTGTATTCGTGTGACTTTCCTGATGAGATATTTAATTGAACATTAAAAAACACAGATTTAGTTATAAAACAATTGTTTTCTGTTTAGTATACATTTTTAAACGTATTTTTCTCTATTTTATTAGGCCTGCAGTTAAGTAAAAAATATTTTAAACGTATTTCTCTTTATTTTTTAGGCTTGCTATTTAGTGCAAATTAAACAAAATTTTTTCTCTTTTTTAGGCTTGCTATTTATTACACATTTTTAAATGTATTTCTCTTCATTTATTAGGTTAGTATTTAGTACCAATTTTTAAATGTATTTCTCTTTTTTTTAAGCTTGCTATTTAGTACACATTTATAACTGTATTTCTCTTTATTTATAAGGCTTACTATTTGATACAATATTTTAATGTATTTTTCTTAATTTTGTAAGCTTGCTAATTAGTACAAATTTTTAAATTAATTTCTCTTTATTTGTTAATCGTGCTACTTAGAAACAATTTTTAAGTATATAACTCTTTTTTTCCTAAGCTTTATATTTAGTCCCAGTTTTCAAATGTGTTTCTCTTTATTTTTTTAGCCTGCTATCTTGTACAGTGCTTAAAGTTATCTTCACCTTTTTTTAAGAACTCGAAAGATGTTTTTCAATGGTTTTCAATTTGAGTTAGTCATAAGTTTGTCTTCACCAATGAGCTATTTAAAAATATTATAATTATATACAAAGTTACAACTATAAAAATAGAAATATAAATTTCTATTTATCTTTTAAGAATTCTATTTAGTACAAATTTTTAAACGTATTTCTGTATAATTTTTAAGTTATGATATCTTTGATCTTAACTTATTTCGCTACATTTCTCTGTGTGTGGAGAGCGCAGCTTAAAGCTTAGTTGGTTCTGGCTCTCCCCACCTCCACCTCCGCCAGCACCTCCCCCAGCCCCAGCCCCACCCCCTCCAGCCCAACCACCTGTTTATCTAAATATTTAATTTGATTTTTGTTCTTGCTCGGCTTCTGAGTGTGCTTTTTTTTCTGTTTGCCTGCCGACCGCGCTGCCGGCGGCGACTGCGGCTGCGCCTCGGCTTAAAAGCGCAGCTTGCAAGTGGACAGAGCATCATTTATCGGCGGCCAGCGACGACGCTCGTTCTGCGGCGTCAACGTGGTGATCACCTGCACAGCCGCCCCCCACCGCAGAGGCCCCTGCGCCCACCTGCTTTTTGTACTGTTGTTAAACCTCGTTTTTTGTCGTTGGCCATCCGAAATCAGTGCAAAAACCTTTTTGTCAAAACGTGTGCGTGTGTTTCTCCGTGTTTTTCGGGGGTACTTCGATAAAATTCCAAAGCGACTCTTGGGCGAAACTCATTAAAGAGCAATTAAAGGGCAGGCGAGACCGAAGCCAGGCCAACGCCAAGATGGCCAAGGAAATGAGCAACGGTAAAAACGGACGCAAGGAGGAGCCCGTTCCCCCAGTTGCGGTAAGTGGCCGCAAGGGTTAAGGTGGCTAGCCAACGGTAAACGGAATGCCCAAAAAGGGCAGAAGAAATCGGGAGGAGAAAGAGGAGCAGAAAGTGCACGGGAAGAAAAAAGAATGATGCAGTCTATTGGGTCTCATAAAATATAGCAAAAGAGGATAGAGTATTAGAGATCTGTGTTCAAAACCAAACTATTTTTTTATCTTAAATATTTGTACTGTTTTATTGATTTGATATTACTGGAAAAATATTAAAGATCTTTAAATTTATTATCTTTAATATTATTACTTTTTACTGTTTGACTGCAATGATAATAAGTATTTAAGATAGTTAATTTTCCAACCTTATAAAAACAATTAAAATTATTAAAATTTTACAGTTTGATTTGATAAGTGATTAAAAACATTAAATATTTTTAAATTTATCAGCATATTAAATATTATTAAATTATACTGTTTGATTGGTTCCATAATATGCTAATAATATTAAAGATTTTTAAGTTTAACCATATCATATCCATAAATATTATAACATTTTGCTGTTTGTTTTGATATTGCCATAATAGTATACAAGATTTTTAAGTTTAACCACATCTTATACATAAGTTATATTATAAATTACTATATTTTACTGTTTGGTTTGATTTCTGAAATTAATATGTACTTAAGATCTTTAAATGTACCACCTTTTACAGTTTGATTGATTAGGTAATAGCATTTAAGAACTTTAAACCCACCAGCTTATCCATAAATATTATACAATTTTACTGATTTTTCGGTTCAATGTTATGATAACAGTACGTACTTAAGACCTTTAAATGTACCATCTTATAAATCTATAGAAATGATTACATTTTACAGCTTCACTGCTTGGTTATAGTGATAATAATATTCGAGGTCTTGAAATCCACCACCCTATCGTACCCACTTTTCTCCCGGTGTGAGCAGCGTAGAGAGCGGAGAACGCCACACTGTACTTATCACTTTCAGTTGGCAATTGAGAAAGTACAGTGCACACAAAGGCACACACATTAGTGTACTTGCAATAGTCGGCCGAGAAAAAGAAAATGGGAAAAGAAGCTGCGCACTCGCCAAGTTCCAATGACTTTTCTTCGGCCGCTCTTTCGCCGCCCTTTCTGCGCTCTAGCCACACTTTCCCGCGGCTTCTTCTGGCCCCAAGGCTGCTGATCGCCAGGGCAGCGCAGTCGACCTTGAGCGCCCCGTGATCGAGAAATGTGTGTCACCCGAAAGGCAAGCCAAATCAAGATCCTTTTATTGCCCGCGAATTGATTTAATTAGTTGCGAGTGTCGGAATCAAAACAGAATCGAAGAGCTCTGAGGGGTATGAGCAACCTGGCTTCATTAGTATATCTCTGTGTTAGTGGTCGTCTGTCAACCACAACGTATAATCAATCATAATGAAGCTTAATGAAACAATTGTAAAACCAATTTGATTGTAATTAATTTATCGCGTGATATCATTACACATTCTTTAGTGTGAGCTTACTAAACTCATAATTTATATTGCTAGAAAAAATACCTTAAGCCCTTATGGTTCCACAGATCTATTAAGACCCATGGCTGGAGTTTCCAGTATGCCCCTGCTATAAAGATCGACAGAGACCAACTTCGCTGGTCGGCACGCGAATGCATTTACCTCTCGCATTGTGATCAGAATTCCCAAGCACTCCCGACGATAACCTCCTAGACACCTCTGAGACTAGCAGCTGTAGATTTGATCCCGCCGTCTTCTGCTGGAGCCCCCCACAGCCCCATGGCTTCCGCTCGGGCCCGACCCTTTCCCCTCTCCAAAGATTTCATATTGTTTGCTAATTTATTCACGCCCAACAACTGTTACAGCCGGGCGGGGGGCGTGGCAGTGGGCGGGAGAAAGGCGAGAAGAAAGACGGGTGGCAAATCGAACTTTAAAGCTCGGGCCCAGCGCCGGAGAGTTCTTTAGTTCGATACCGAACGTTGTCACCGCCGGACGGCAGCTCCAGATCCCAAGATCCAGAATCTGTCCAGATTTGAGACCAAGTCAGAGCCAAATCGGAGAGGCCCCCTGGTAAAGCGAGCGTTACGTAAAGCCAGCTATGGCAGTGGCCGGCGCGGAGAATCGCAGATCAGCAACGGTGAGTCTTCCGAGGCGCGAGGAGCGAGGAGCGCTGGGGAGCGGAGGCCGGCGGCCTAGGCCATGGTGTGCGTAGAATTCTCAATCATCAATGGATGACCCACTGGCGCTGGAGCTGGCCTGGCTGGAGAAACCCGTTTGCATTTCGTTGCTCACCTTGGCCAAGAGAGGCGGCAAACCAAAACAAAAAGCCGCAAGCTATAAATTAAAACGCCCAGCAAAGCAAAACAAATAGGTAAAAACGAAAGCCAAAATGAAAACGAGACGGAGTGACGACATTACCACGAGAGCAGGGTTAGAAACCCCGAAGAGATAAGGGTTATAGGAACCCAGAAGTACCCTATTAACCTCCAAAAGTTCCCCCAAGCCGGGGTCACTTGAGATCGTATAAGAGTTCCCCCGAAGAATTAGTCATTCTTCTCTAATATAAATAACAATTCTTACTGTTTTACTTAACTACCTGTACTGTGTTCTATATTTAACGTTTCAACCGATATACCCTACTCCCTAACTCATCCAGTGACATTGCAGCAATGAAATAATATAATACCTTTCCATTGTACAAGCTACGTAAAACCGTACAACATTTTAGCAGTACTCAACAATACATTTGTTTCCATCAAAAGAACGTTTCTCCCAGTCACTCCTAAAAGTCACCCATAATTTTGAGACTATTATAAACAGATTAATAGTTACAAGCGCTAGGAGACCCTTCATAAAAGAGTTAATTTATGAAGAGCCCCTTTGTCAGGGAACCCACAGAAGTTGACACAAAGCCATTTTGAGCATTGAAACAAAGTTAAGTGGCGGCGAGTAGAAAGTTTTTCTGACTTTTCACCCGAGACGATGGAATGTCTGCGAGATCCCATATGCACTTAAGCCCGAGAACTATCTTTTTGGCTTTGCGCGTTGTAGGGATTTCTGGGGGGAAGATAGCGTTGGGATCTGATAAGACTATTGGATAGTTTTAATGACCATGTCGCCTTTCTCTGCTCCCATAGGCTCCCACCATTCCCTATCCCAAGTCGGTGGCCTTCATCATCAGCAATGAGTTCTGCGAGAGGTTCAACTACTATGGAATGCGAAGTGAGTAGTTTGTGGGATTACCCCTCTATTCGAAAAGTATCTTACAAACCTTGTATCTTCCAGCCATTCTGGTGTTGTATCTCACCAACAAGCTGGGCTACAATGAGGAGACCGCCACGGTGCTCTTCCACACCTTCACCATGCTGGTCTACATCTTCCCCCTGATCGGCGCTCTGGTAGCCGACGGCTGGCTGGGAAAGTACAAGACCATATTGTATCTGTCGCTGGTCTACAGCCTGGGAGCCATGGTGGTGTCCTTTGGCGCCGTTCCGCTCACGGGCATGCCAACCAAGTTCGTAGCCATTTGGGATTATGAAGTAGAAGTAGAAGATGGTTGATATCTCATTTAATCCCTTCTCAGGGCTGTGACTGTTGTGGGACTCCTGCTCATAGCCATCGGAACTGGCGGCATCAAGCCCTGTGTGTCGGCCTTTGGTGGCGACCAGTTCTCGCTGCCCGCCCAGAGCCTCCAGCTGGCCAAGTTCTTCTCGCTGTTCTACTTTGCCATCAACGCGGGCTCCCTGATCTCGACCACCTTCACCCCGATCCTGAGGGCCGATGTCCACTGCTTCGGGGATCAGGACTGCTTCTCGCTGGCCTTCGGCGTGCCCGCCATCCTGATGATCATCTCGGTGGTGATCTTCATGGCCGGCAAGCGTTTGTACAGGTGTCAGCCGCCGGCGGGCAACATGATCTTCGGGGTGTCGCGCTGCATTGCGGATGCCTTTAGGGGCTGGCAGAAACGGAGGCACTCGGAGCCGATGGAGAGCTTCCTGGACTACGCCAAGCCGACGGTGGGTGCCAAGCTGGTGCGGGAGACCAAGTGCCTGGGCAGGATCCTGCGCCTCTTCCTGCCCTTCCCCGTCTTCTGGGCCCTCTTCGATCAGCAGGGCTCGCGCTGGACCTTCCAGGCCACCAGGATGGACGGCATGGTGCTCGGTTTCCAGATCAAACCCGACCAGATGCAGGTGGTCAACCCCCTGCTCATCCTGGGATTCCTGCCGCTCTTCGACTACATCATTTACCCCATACTGCGACGTTGTGGTATTAGGAGGCCCCTGCAAAAGCTGACCATTGGCCTGCTACTGGCTGCCCTGGGCTTCTTCCTGTCAGCGGCTCTGGAGATGAAGATGGAGCAGGCTGTCTTTGGGGCCACGCCCTCGGAACCGGATGTCGCCCACCTGCGGATATACAATGGCATGCCGTGTCGCTATGACCTGTCGAGCGAAGCGGCGCGGATGACGGGCTCGCCACAGCATATAGAGCCACTGGGCATGTGGCAGGATCTGGAGGTCCGTCTGGCCGAGTCCCAGGAGTACGCATTTAAGGCTCAGCCCGCCTCCGGAGAGTGCGCCGCCATCAGTGGCAAGTTGCGCTTGCAGCCGGGCAAGTCGGTGGGCTACTTCCTGGCCCAGGACAAGCTGGTGGAGTTTGCCGACGGTCTGGAAATGGCCTCCGCTGACAGCAGTCGCTCCTCGGTGCGGGCCTTGCTGAACACCCCCGAGGGCGAGGGGCCCGTCCTGCTGTCCACCGAGTCGGCTGGCACCCCGGAGACACCCATCTCCCTGGACACGCGCAATGCTTCGCAGCTGTACAGGATCGCAGCTGGCTCCTCGCAGGTCAACATCAATGGCCAGAAGGTGGCCAGCTTCGAGGCCAAGGGCGGAGGACTCTACAGCCTCCTGGTGGCGGGAAGCGCGCGCGATGGCTACAAATACAATCTGGTCGAGGTGCTGCCCCCCAGTGCCGTGTCCATTCTGTGGCAGCTGCCCCAAATTGTGGTGATGACGGCGGCCGAGGTGATGTTCTCGGTGACGGGCCTGGAGTTCTCCTACTCCCAGTCGCCGCCCAGCATGAAGAGCGTCCTGCAGGCCTGCTGGCTGCTCTCGGTGGCCATTGGCAACATGATCGTGGTGGTGATAGCCGAGTTCAAGTTCACCAGCTCCCAGTCCGGGGAGTTCACCCTCTTCGCCAGCCTCATGCTGGTGGACATGCTCATCTTCCTGTGGCTGGCCCGCAGCTACCAGTACAAGGATCAGTCCGAGGACCACGAGGAGGACGACGATCCGGCGGTTGAGGATGTAATGCAGACGAAGCCCCAGGCAGTTGCCATCCAGCATGCGCAGCGAAGAGCCGGCGGCATGGAGGCGGATCCGGGCTACGGGGCCTATCGCAATCACGCCTACGAGAACGATTTCTCGGAGGCCTGAGGTCCGTACTTACAGAGCAAGAAGCAAGTCCATATTTCGTCGCCCGTACTCGCATTTAGTCGTAGTCAAGTCTTGTATTTATTTTATCTGTTCGCATTTATATTCATAGTCGGCTGTAAATACGTTCGTTTTAAACGAGTATTGTGTGTACGCATTTTTTACCTATTGTTTTGTAAATACATTTTATACGTTTTATCATACATGATGTTTGAGTATTTACTAATAGGATTGTAGGATCAAAAAGTGTAAAAAACCTTTACGATATTGTTGCACTTCAAAGATACGATTTTCTATCTCATAGGTACAGTTACAGTTTGATTTGAAATGGGCTTAACATTTGCTGTTAGTCAGCCGCTGTTATGTTCGAGCTAACGAACTGCAGTTGGCCGGCGCTGCCACCCCGCTGGAAAAAGATACAGTGGTGGCCTGCATCTGTAGTGCGCTGAATCTGATAGAACCTGTATCATTGAAGCTGAACATTAAAATTAAAACAAAATCAATTAAAAAGTGATCGATTAAGGTAAAACAGTTTAAGTATTTGTTAGTTGTGTTTGTAGGCCAAGCATTGAGCGATTGTAAGTGACTTTAGCTGTGGACCAGGGCAGCATTCTCGAAAAGTCTGCTGATATTGGAAGGCAGGGGCGTAGGCAGCCCCCTTTCCGGACAATTGGGCAACCCCGATGGCCGTCGTTTTTTCACCGACCGCATTCAATGTGCGTAGTCACCGAAGAAAAGTTGTAGTCATAGGGCCTTTCCGCTGAACTTCTGTCTGCAGAATACAGAAAAATCGGTAAAAAATTAGAGCACAGCCAGCTAGTTAGTAGAATCGCCGTAACACCTCGTGTAATCAGCTAAATTGCATAATTCGGGTTGTTTCATCAACCAAAAAGCGGCGTGTAAAGGAAAATGTAGGGAGCGGCATTGCCAGCACTGCACAAATTTCCCAAGAAGTGGCCCAGGGAAGCCATTTGGAATGCAAGCGCAGGCACATACGCGAAAAACTGGCCTGCAGCTGCCGCACTCCGAAAACCAGACCGTAGCCTTGAGCACTGCGAACAAAGGATAAGAACCCCTGGGAACCGAACCCAAACGGCTTACAGGGGTTGGACTGGACCCAGGTAGGCGAGGCCGAGGCCTAGGCTCGGGCAACCGAGGCTACGTCTTGCCACCGCCGCTTCATCGATCATCAGTCGTCGGCGGCATGGCCTAGTGGAAACTTCTCGCAGGAAACTCTGCCCGAAAGAGTTCTAAAGTGTGCACTCCATTTTTTTTACATTTTTTTTAAAGTGCCAAATATTTTTTAGAGGCGAAATCAGCTTAGAAAGTGACCTATTGCAGACGCGACGCAACGGGACCGAGATGTGTTCCACCGGCAGTGGCAACTTCCGGGCCTCCCCAGCCCCAACTTAAAGACCACACCACACTCTCTCCCTCAATATCGGCGACCAGTAACGCAGCTTCGAGTCCAGAAATCGCCCCATTGAACCATCAAGCTATGAAGTACCCAAAGGGAGTTCTCAAGACTAAGAGATTCGCCGCCTGAGCTGCCACTCTTCCGGGTGGCGTCTTCGAGAAGAAGACGCGGCTGCCCCGAAGAGCGTCTGCGGTGCGAGTGGTGCCCCTTGAGCGGCGGCGAGCTGAGCGGACGGGCCCGTATAAACGCAACCCTGCAGTCCTGCGCAGACCCTGTGGCCCAACCAACGACGGGGCGGAGAATCACTCCCCCCGGAAGAATTGAAACGAAAACGCTTGCGATGGAAAAGTCTGACCGGAGCGAAAGAGCCAAGAACCGAGAAAATCCCCAGAGCGTTCGCTTGGCGCCACTTGTGTTCCGAGAAGACGCGTACGCATACCTCTATTGGTCGCAAGTGGCGGCACGCGGATGCGAGCGAGACGACAACACTGTAGACAAGGAGAGACGGCTCCCTCTCTCCATCCCTCTCTCTTGCGCGCTGGCCAGGCGTTTGCATCGCAAGCGGCTGAGCGAGACGGCCATAGGGCGGATTGCAGGGCCCGAAAGAGAGCGGTGAAGCAACATTACCCCTATAAACACTAAACAACGCGTCGAAAGGTGCGCATAACGCAGGGGCATCCCTCGGCGAGCTCAAAGCACAAACCGCACTCACGAATACCGCTCCGCCCGGAAGAGACCAGCCGAACCGGGAAGAGTGGCCCAGCCAGGAGTGAAGAATCGCTATAAACCACCCATAAAGCAGCCCTATAAACCCAACCGAAACCTATCAAAAGCAGGGCCATGCGCCCTTAAAGCTTTACAAAGTGTCATCGTAACGTTCAACCACCTCACAGTCCATCAAAGTCCATTGCTGGTCCTTAAAGAGCTGTATTGCAGGGTCCTAAAATCTTCTTCAATTTGATGGCTTAACTTTGGAGTTATCACTGCCCTAGGAACCATCGGAGTTTTAAGGGGGTTTACGTACTGGGCTGTTAGTTGCAGGGACCTGTAGAATCGGACGCCATGCCGCCCCCTCACTTAGATCGAGAAAGCCAAGAAGCTGCGCCCAGAAGAAACTGCCGCTGCATAGGTTCTTGAGGTCGGCAAGGAGCCCAAGTGGGTTTTCCCACCGACTAAGGGACATTACAACCAAGTTCTTATATCGTTTGCATACTTCAGCACTGTTTTGAAACTCAAGCCAGGCCACGAAACGAGCTCACCACCACAGCCACAATCAATGAATTCCAACTCAAGAATCAGTCTGGTCTAACTAATCCCATGTAAAGTCCCTTAGCCAAGGCCTAGAGATCGCCCCAGGGGCATTTTGCTTTTGCTTTCAATACTTACTATGGTTTTCCACTAACCGAACATTGCTTGCAGCCAATTAATCAGTTTATTAGCTGAAAAAGCCCTCAAATCCACTGCCAGGAGGTGAGTTTTTGTCTTCGATCCTTGGAGAGCGTTGTGTGGGTGCCCAGCTAGGGGAGACAGGCCAGGCAAAGCCTGTATAAAAAACCTATAAAAAAAAACGAACAAGTTAAAAAAGAAATAACTATGGAAATGCTGTACAAGCCGGTCGGAAGTAAAGCGAAAAAAGAAAACTAAAAATGCTCGTAAAACGCAAGATTAAATCGGGCGCTTCGTGAGCCCAAAAATGTGAATAAAAAAAGCGAATTAAGTGCTGGTCAAACGTTCGACCAGCAGTTGAGTTGCTGAAGACCAAGAGTATTCGCTTGAACCTAGGACAAAGGCTTGTTAAAAAATAAAGTTCCTACTACTGGGCACTGGCAAAGCGCTTCCACCGGGGGCAGAGCAAAAGCTATTGAGCTATTGGCCCTGATTATTAACCTATTTCTATGCTGTGTTCTTTCAGATGAGTTTTGAACAGAGACGAAACTTGGAGCCTCGCGGAGCCAAAGTTTTCAGTTGACTTTTTGTTTATACAGCCCTTGCTCAGGGCGATTTCTAGAAGGCTTTTACAAACAATTTCCCAAAAAACTGTCACTACTGTCTAATTCTTGAACTAGAGTTTCCATCCGAAAGTCATCTTCATTCCGTTGGTGCCTTGCTTGAGCTGAAACATTGTGCTTAGTCCTTAGCTTCTGGTCAGTTGAACCTTCCGAATGCCAATGTCCTGCAGTTTAGGGAGTTCTAACCAAGCTTTTGCCTTCCCCTGAACTTGATATGCAAGCAGGTATAGAGCCTATGAAATCCAGTCCTTCTTCAACAAGCCGCCAAACACAAAAGAAGATATTACTATTATTTGTATAACCATATTGTACCAACTTTCAGGTCCGCCCTGGAGGAGCCACTCACCTGTTCTTTTTCAGCTTCCCTGCTGTATCCCTACCAAAACTCTCTTCAAAAGTACTACCAGTTTCATTTTTGTGTGTTCCACCCCAGTAACCCCAGTTCTTGAAATCCCCAACCATCCCTAACCAGCTGTGCATGCCCTGTGCCTTCACATAACTCCGAAAACCCCATTTTAAACCCAAGTCACCAAGCACAACGACACATCTTCGTCAACTCAAATCAGTTCTTGTTTCGGTGAATGCGTCAGAAAACGCGCGGTTTTGAAACGTTTTCCGAAACAGGAACAAAGAAAATATTTGAGAACTGCGCAGAACGAAAATAATGAACCGTGTTGAAGGCAAACGCTTTGATCGCGGTTCAAAAAAGATATTAAAAAAAGAGAAAGAAGAAAAATAAAAAAAATAACTAAAACACATTTACTAACAATAGATTAAGAAAAAAAAGAGAAAAATATATATGAAAACTTGCTGGTCATCGTTGTACGCAGTTCTGAAAAGATGTATGCCAAATGAAATAAACACAAAAAAAGAAACGCAAGTAATGAAAAATGTGTGGAAACGTTATACGAATCTTCACCACGTGCCCAAAGAAAAAGAGTATAATGGAACTGTTATACGCCTGAGCCGGTTCACAAAGAAACAAAGTATGTTTTTTCTGCGGAGCACTGCCTTCCGAATTCCGTGTGGATTTCCTTGAGGATCGGCTCGGGATTCAAGTGAATATTACATCTTTTTTGAACTGCCAGATTAAACGAGAGGTTTAAGTCGAGTGAAACAACAACTGTGTTTTATTGGGGCAGGGAACATACTTAAGTGATGGGTGCACTTCAGTGGAGTGCGACATTAAGATACATTAAGATCGAAAAGGAAAATGTGCGGAATATGACATCAGGAAACAGTGCATGGAATCCACAAACCACTCGACGTCAGCAAAGATAAACTATCTTTACATAGTACAGCATCTAAAATGATCTATACAAAGAATTTTGTATAGTAAACTATATTGTTCCATAAACGTATTATATAAAAAAAAGAATATGATGAAAGATATAGCACATCGAATTGCTTGTCTACTGAATGCTATGTGCTATCTCAACCGAAGTTAACTAGATCTGTGCACTCAAAACAATGTTTGCTTACCTAAGAAATAATCCAAATCATATTGGAGCGATCTCAACCAAAGTTGACTAGTAAATAAAATCAGTTTCTGAGGTTGAGCAGACTGAAAATATAGCAAATAAATAAGCTATGCCTACTAAGGCAAAGAGCCATCTCAATTGAAAATAACAAAATCAATATGCAATTTTGCAGCATTGTAAACTGAATGTAAATATGCTTTGAAAACCAAGAAGTACATAAAGCAAACACATTAAAAATTGACTTAGAAAACGAACAAATAATAATTAATAAAATTAAAGCAAGCCAGAAAAAAGTCGACTGATGATCGCAGCATTTAAAGAACTTACTTACCTTTTACGGTTAAATACTGGCCTAAATGAAAAATTTTAACTATTATATAAGTGCAGATTGAATTCGCAGTTCAGCTAATGTCCCAAGCTTCCAATTTTTTTTTGCTGAACTTCCCAATAATGTTTATATTAATAAAACCAACTTTTCGGTGTGTTATGCAATGACTGTAAAACTTGAATTCAATGCAGATTGCGCCTAACAGTAGGCAACCTTTCCTGCGGTTAGCGAACACACCAACCTATGAGTTGAAGTTGACCCACGCATTTAGTATCGTAGACTCAAACCTAGAATTAATCATATATTTAAAATACTCGCTGTTTAAATTACCATTTGTAGGTTATTTAAACACCTATCTCAACGAAAAGTAAAAAATACGCATATTTTAAAGAAATTAGATTGGAAAATTAAAAAAAAAAACAGATTATTTATGGTGGAAAATGATACTCTGATTTTTGTCAAAAATACGATATTCAGATTTCATTTGATTGGAAATTAAGCAACGAGGTATGACATTCGCTGATCTGACGTATATTTTCCTTGCTGCAGCCAAAAAACGGAAAAATGATATTCTGATTTTTGTCAAATATACGATATTCAGATTTCAGTCAAAAATACGACTTTTCCCTCCCGTTTTTCAGCTGTAGTTTTGTCAAATCAAGGCGTACAGCTTAAAGACCGACTGTTTTGAGCAGCTTACTAGCTATGATAACGATCCCAATCATTTTAAGGGAAATTTATTTTTTTACCCATTTTCGATTTTTTTTTGTAAGGAGCGCATCAGGAGTTTTTGCAAAAATTCAAAAAGGTCAAATGGAAATGATGCAACGAGCTCAACGCCAAAAAACGGATTTTTTATGGCGGAAAAATGGTATTCCGATTTTGTTAGGCGGAAAAATGGTCTTCGATTTTTTGTAAGGTTGGCATCAGGATCTTTTGCAAATATTCTAATATTTTCTAATGGGGTCCATCATGCTTTTTTTTTGGATTTCAGTTTTTGGCCAAAAAATTTCTTTTTAAGTTGTTTTTTGATCGCAGTTTATCCAATCCAAGGCGTACAGCAAAAAAAAACGACTGTTTTGGACAGCTTGCTTAATTTGCTAACGATTTCTGTCATTTTTTTTTATTTTCCCATATTTTTCAAGGGTAATTTAGGTTTTGGCCAAAAATGCTCAGTTTTTAGTGTTTTTTTTTTTATCTCGGCTTACACAAATCAATTTTTAAAAAAATTTATCATGTTCATAATTCCAAATAATCCTGATGAACCACATAGAAAATATGATAAAAATGTTTAAAAAAAAGTAAATATTCAAAAAAAACACCTAAATGCGAACACTTTTCTGAATACCAAATTAAACTGATAAACCCTATAAAACATTAAAAAAGAATTGACATGGACATCGCTTGAAAGACCTCTAAAAAAATAGTGTTTCTCACCAAAATCTAAAGTGGCTGTGTGCAGAGGCTATAAACAATGGAGCTTTTGCAGTAAAGCCAAGAGCCCGCACCTATCGATAGTCGCGCAGGCTGGACGCAGTGTCGCTCGTTATCGAACGCCACCGTGAACGCTGCCGCAGTGGAGTCGGGGTGTTACTCCCACCGATAGTTGTGGAATAGCGATAGGGTAAAGGTCTATCGGCCTCGGCCAGGTATCGTCATAGCAATTGTTTTGAGGTGTTAAGACGTCAATTGATAAATTACCAATTTAACCACAACACAACTGGTACTTCTGCTCAGCCCCCTTGAAAACAAGCTTCTGCTCGAAATACTAACACCCAGAACGGCAAGTACAAGCAGGGGCGAGGAGTGGAGAAGGAAACAAGAGAATGAGAGCAAACAAGTCGGGTTTTGCAAACAATACACTTGCAATGTAACTTCGATAGCTCATTCTGTGCGATGTATGTAGCTGCTAATTGTGGAAGTTCGGTTGCTTTCGAATGCCATGTAAATACGTTTCGAGGGAGTGACCAAAACAAGAAGTAAATAGGCCCACAGGTTCCTGGGCTGCCGAGTAGAGCGCTGGAAAACATCATGTGACACGGAGGGCAGTTACACGTAGTGCTTAGGGGGTGCATTTAGTGGGTCTGGGGGTATGTAACAGGTAGAACCTGTCTCTTCCGACCCCAAAGCACACATATGTACCTCTGAGTAACACGTATGGATGCCTATTAGGTATATATGGGGCTACCCAGCTGGTGAGCCACTTCGATTCCTGCCAACTGGCATTTTCCAGCAGCTTTCGGCTGGGCCTGGTAAATGCATTATCCCTAAACCCCCAAAGAAGGTGGCAGGTACGCCCTTCAGGGGGTGGTGCTCCGTACCTATGAGCGCCACCCCCTCCCAGCCTGCACGGAAAAATGCTAAATGCTATGGGACGCGCAGAACTGCGCTCAAAATATTTAATTAAATTAAGTGCTGGTATTTATACGCCTCGCAAGGCTAATCAGATTGATAATCTGATGGGGCAGATAAGGCAGTGACTATCGGTTTTATCTACCCTTTGTTTTATTAAATAAAAAATGCTCATAACGACCCATATTCTATATCCCATTCCCTCTCATCCATTACAGCCTGAAGCTTCAACTCGATCGGCCATCAGCATCCTGGGCCCAGCATGGAAGAGCCGAAAGCGGCCAAGTCAGCGGAGCTGCCCACCACATCGGCCGGGGCCTCCGCCTCCTCCTCAACCACTTTGCCCGAGAACGTAAGCTACGACAAGATCGCCTGGACGCGGGACATCACAGAGCCCTTGGCGGAGGAGTCCTCCACCAGTCAATTGCGCCCGCTCGGCACCTCGATTTCCTCTGACTCGACGGCAGAGGCGAGCACATCCAGCACATCGTATTCCTTTACGGGCGATTACCTGTCCGGTGGCAATATCGCCGATCTGAAGTCTGGCACCATGTCCGCTGGCGCTGAGAGTGCATCGAAGTCGAGCGAGAAGGATAAGGAGAACAAGGAGCAGAACGATGAATCGCTGTACGAGTGCAATATATGCCTGGACACGGCAAAGGATGCGGTGGTCAGCATGTGCGGCCATCTCTTCTGCTGGCCCTGCTTGCACCAGTGGCTCTTGACGCGACCCAACCGCAAGCTGTGCCCCGTCTGCAAGGCGGCTGTGGACAAGGACAAGGTCATACCGCTCTACGGAAGGAATAGCACACACCAGGAAGATCCTCGGTAGGTTGGAGCCAGCTATATCATACATCATAATCCAAGATTTGAAATATTTTGTAACTGGTTTATACATTGCTCGTACTTTTAGAAACAAAGTTCCACCGCGCCCCGCTGGCCACCGTACAGAACCAGATCCCGCTCCCGGATTCCCAGGCTTTGGTTTCGGCGACGGTTTTCACATGTCGTTCGGCATTGGCGCCTTTCCCTTTGGATTCATCACTTCCTCACTAAATTTCGGCGAACCTCGTCCTGCTGGTAGGTCAATCTCCCCCTCTGTATGTGCTTGATTAACCATTTTCTGTACATTCGTCTAACCTTTAGCTGCTAATCGTGGCACAACGCAATACGAGGACGAGCAGACCCTTTCCAAGCTCTTATTGTATCTGGCCTTTCTGTGCATTGCATGGCTGTTTTTCACATAGCAATCTGCGAGCGCATAAGAAGCATTGCACCGATAACAAGAACTTGTATTGAATTGTGTACGGAAAGCGTCCGAAGTAATCATATTGCAGTATCCTCCAGTTAAAGCAACAATAATCTTAAACATGTTGGGGTGAAAGTCGTTGGTGTAATTAATTCAAATAAATTGACTACTTTTCGGTTGAAATTGTACTTCAAATTGGATTTGTAAAGAGAATTGGATGGGCATTCGAAAACCCAAACTATTTCAAAAAGTTCGCGGGCCCCACGACTCTCAACACAAATCTTGAAATCATTTCTTCTGTATGTTCTCGGATCGCATTGATTTAGTAAAAAAGTAGTTGTCAAAAAATGTAAAAAATATATATATACATATAATAAACTCAATAAAAAATAAAAAAGGTGCTTATGTTTATTTGCATTTATGTACAAACATGCCGCCAAAGGACACAGACAGTTGGCTGGGGAAGTTATCAGATATTCTTAGCAGGTGTTGAGGTTAATAAATATTTAAAAGATTATTTCTTGGTGGGAGAAGACTGAGTTAATCCGTACAACCGTTAGGAAGTTAAATATGAATATATAATTTACAGAACATGATGCATGATTGAAATTGTAAAAAATAATTAAGTTTATTGCCTAACATTAACACACAACATTCTCTTCTCATTAAATATGAAATGGCCATTGCCTTAAGAGCAAAGAAACACGAAAAAACTGGTCGCTACCTAGAATATTTTAGCTAAGCTCGGCGTTCGCCGAAAGGGGTTCCACGAACTGGATGAAACGCTGCCGGCGCCTCGCGAACTGGACGACGTCTTCAGATGAAGCTTGGGCTTGGCCGCAATACTCGTGGGGCTGGGGAATCCGGAGGAGATGCCCGATGAACTGGCCGCCGATAGCGTGGACAACGAGCCCTTCGACGACAATGGCTAAGGGTGAATATAAGTCATTAGAGTCGCTGCTACTTGTGATATGTGTATGTTCCTAGACCAACCTTTAAGTAGTTGCGATCCATGGGAGTGATGACTCTCAGCTCCAGAGTGGAGCCACAGGACTGTATGAGCTGGACCACCTGCTGGTGCGAGTACCACTTGACATCTATGCCAGCGATCTCGACTATGAAATCCCCCTCCTTGATGCCGCCCAGCTTTAAGCAGAATAATGTGGTTAACAAGACCATTGGGATACATGAGGACGGACTTACATCTGCCAGCGAATTGATCTCAACGTGGGCAATGATCACCGGCGCATCGCCGCGCACATGGAAGCCAAAGTTCTCGAACTCCTCCTTGTAGAGATTGTATCCCGCGTCGTGTTCCTCGTCATCGTTGTCCAACGAACACTTGCTATTGCTGGCGGGCACCTTGTGGTACGAAGAAGACCCCTTCTGCAGGCGCACACAACGTGGAGCTGTCCAGTGGCGTCGCGCCGAAAATATTGCTATGGGTCCCAGGCGCTTGAAGGGGTCCTTCACCTTGTGCGATGTGAAGTCGGGTCCCGTCAGGGATAACGTGAACTTCGAGGCAGCTGATTGTGTGGATAGTGATAGTGATTATGAAAGTGTTCTATGCATGGCAAACCCATTCGCGTTACCTTCGACTGTTCGCTCTAGAAGGTCGCCCTCTTCGATGTTGTTCGCTGAGGCTTGCAGTCTGAACTTGTCGAACTCCTCCTGCGACTTGGAGTGCACCTCCTTCATGACCTCAGTGAGCGATGCCTTGTTCTTCGAAGGGAAAGATCGTTAATTCGGGGGATACCTTTTTTCTCCCTTTTGGGACCTTATTAATATTAATTATATCATTTATCAAACATTATATTTAAAACATAAGATCTCTGTGATCTGTATACAGTTTATATTATAAACGAGACAACTTTACCCATTTTGAATATTTCGATTTTTAGAATCTTAGGATAATAGTTTTGTTTTACCTTTAAACACTTAAATGTGGAATACCCATCTTATCCTTAGAAATTTTAGATCATAACGTTTGTTGTACATATAACATAATATAATATAGTATTTTATATTTTAGTATATAATACTGTATTATATATCATAACATCATATCATATCATATCGTATTATATCATATCACATCATATCTTATCATATTACATCATACCATTTTGTACCTTATCATATGTATGATATCATATCATATTATACCATACAATTTCCTACCATTTCATACTATATTTTATCATATATTACATTTACCTTTAGGTACCGGCACATTCTCTGCAGACGCTGGGCCTCTTCGATACTAGCCAGCGCCTCCTTCAAGTGGGCCAGCTTGTTGGCGATCGAAGTGGCGGCCTCCTCGCTCGCGCCATAGATAGACTCCACCTCCTGGGAGTTGCCAATGAAGGACTCCGTCGACAGTTTGGCATGGCTCTTCTGAGGGGGCAACTGGGAGGCCTTGATCTCGTCCGTGGCATCTATGCTGCGTGCCTTGTAGAAGTGGGCGAATGCTAAGGGGACAAAGGGAAGGATGTAGCATGTCCTGTGTTTAAATGTATATCTCAAATCCCTACCCTTGTAGAGTTCCGCCTTGACGGGCACCAGACCAGCCCAGCACTCAGGGAGATAGGTGTGCGTGTCGTTCGCCTGGATGTTCTTGTGCATCTCATTGTACTCGTGCGATATCTGGGCGGCCTCGCCAGCTAGGTCCCGAAACGACTGCGAATCGGACTAAACGTATAGCTAGGAAGGGTATCTACTGTATCCAAAAGCAGGGAGATACTTACGCAACTGAATTCGGACAGGCCTATCGCCTCGATTTGCAGCTGCAGCTTCTCGAAGAGGCACTCTCGCGCCTGGGAGAGCATCAGCGAGACGAGGACGTCCAGCACCTGCGGCTTCAGATCCATCGACGGGGCGTTCGTGAAGGTGTCGTAGATGTGCCGGAACACCCCCGCCGCCCGCAGGAAGCTGTCCACCGCCAGGTCCAGGCCCCGCTCGGTGGTGCGATCGTGTCGAGCGCCGATCTGGGTGTAGATCCCGCCCAGGTTGAACAGGGTGCAGGCCTTCTCGAAGGCGATGGTGCGCTGGCACGAGGGCACGCCCGTCAGGGAGTCGTACCACTCGAAGTACACGCCCAAGTTGCGATCCGGCGGAAAGAAACGCCGCTCCACGTAGTACAGGGTGTTGTAGTACCGGAAGAGTAGTGCCACCCCGAGGGCGTCACGTGATGGGGTCTTGGAGGCCTGCACGGCAAAGGCGATTGCATGATATCATATCTTTTGTGGGTGGAACCTCATGGGCACAAGTTTCTCCTAGCCCCTACCTGTCTCGTATCCGTCATATCCGCTATGGCATCTATGTACATCGAGGGCTCCTCGCTGTAGTGCTCCAGGATGAAGTCGGAGAAGGGCTCCATGAAGTTGATCTCCTTGGTTTCCTTCAGGCCCAGCGGTATCATGGGCATTATGCCGTTTTGACTGCGCATCGTTGTTGTGTGGATAGATAATGTTGGGATAGGTTAGGAACTTTAAGCCTCTTGGAGTTGCAGGGTTATATGGGTCAGTTGGTAGTAGGAAAACGCCTATCTCACCTCTCGCTCTGATATATTTCCACCGAGGAATTCAGTTCAGCCAGTTGTTCCTTCAACAATTGCAAATTGGAGTTGACGAAACTGAGTTCCAAGGCCACTGTGTCCCTTAATTTGCGGTTGGATGTGGCCTGAAAAGCAGGTCGTTTGATATGGGAGTTTTTTAACTAAGCCCTAGGGCACCCACCTTATACAGGTTCTCGGCCCCAGCTCGCAGGCGGAGTTCCTTGTTGATCTCCTTGTTCAGCTTGCAGCGCTTGTTCTGAAGTTTGCTGCGACATGTGGCAGCTCTGGGATCTGAGCCCTGGAAAATATGGTTTTCATAAGCTTTGGTATTACTAGTTTTTGGCTTTGCTGGAAAGGCATCTCTTTTGGGAGGGGGGAATGGGAGAAATAACCTAACATAAAGGTGTAATCATAATGGGTTTCCAATCACAAGATACAAACTATTATAATAGGGACTTCGTTCGCATTGCTCACTTACCCGCACAAAACAGAACGATAATTCGTTCAGCTTCTCATCATCCTCGTTCTCCTCACTTTTCCCCGCCCTCGGCTCCAGTTCGTCGTCTTTTCCATCCATGGCTCCAGGATTGAACATTCCGAGATCCAATTGGACTCCTCTAATTGCCACAAAGTGGTTGTTTATGCTGCCAGTGCGTTTTAATAATATTTAATTTGGGAAACACTAAACCAGTTGTTATTCCTAGAAATAAGCTTTCTTTAAATAGTCTGTTGTATTGTATGGGGAACACTATGTTTCAATTACTTTTCCTAGATCTTAGGAATAAGCTCTCTCTATACTTCAGTTATTATTAAAATAATCTCCTTTCAGGCAATCTTTGGTATTGTAGTCGAGAAGTGATGTTTTGTATTTATTCGGTTCTTTCAAGATCTGAAGATCTGTTAAACCCTTCCCGAGTTATGAATGGTGTAACCACCGAAACAGCTCTATACAGCACACACGCAGATAGAACATCATTTCTTCGGCCTTAGGAGGTCAACACATAGTTTGTCCCTAACGGTACTGACTTCGGGAACCACTAGAGCAGCTCCAAACACATAATTTCGGAGATCTATTCCTATCAGCGCGACATAACCGTGATAAAGCGGCCTGGGGCCGTGAAAAAGACACACAAATGCTTAGATAATGATGCAGCAGCACTTCAGGAACTTTAAACTTGAAAATCCGAATCGCAATTTGTGGAACAATTACGGACGTAACACAAATAACTGGAGATCATAAAGACCCATTCGCCCGCAAGTGAGTCATAGGTGGTGCACTTTATTGTTTACAGAAAGATAAAGCTAATCTATAAAAAGGTATTCCAGCCAGAACTTGTAATCGAAGAGGTATCTGGGCCAATGGAGCGTCGACTTTCGGCTGGAAGATGTTTCTGGGACACCGAAGCAGATAAACAAAGCCCCCGAAAAACAATAGAGATCTATGTTCGTTCGATTTCCTGGCTAATTGTGGGCTTGTGAGCTCTTCTTGTTTTGCTTTCGAGCCACACACCTGGGCAGCCCGTCCCGTCGGTCAAGTTTTCTATGTTGATCTCGGGCACTCGCGATTCACCGAGGAGTGCGCAAGGCCCACGGCACGGGCACATATCATGGGTTGGTGGGGGAGGTTTCACCACTGTTCTGACTGTTTTGGCTCTGGAATTCCAGAACTCCCGGCTCTACGACATATTCCTATGATAATCCGCCGTGCTCCACATCATCAGTAGCATACTTGGGGGTACTGTTATGGCATAATTATTGTATACACATATATTTACGTTGTGGGGAGTACGAACTGGGGGGTTTCAACAAGCCCACGAAAAAAAGATGGAAAACACACAAGACCCAGGTTGCCCACAGAGCGCCACTGCATTTGCATACATTTATAAGCGCAATCGTAATGTTTTAGCACTGGTTCGACGGCATTTCAGCCTTATATCGGCTATGTTGACTGCTCCTCACTACACTTTCCACTATTACCAAAAAAAAAGAGGCAACAGGTTGCTGCTACCTTCGGACCACTACAGCGCCAGGTACGAGTTTCCGAGCCACCGTAAAGTCTAAAACTGGTTATTTACTCGGGCCCAGTGTGACCACCGTCGGGCCTTCGCAATATGCCGTCTATAAGGTTACTAAAATGTTAACCACCTCTACAGCGCCTTTTTGGGAGGGGTTCCTAACTATGGAAATACGTTTTCTGGTTTTAAAACACGTATTTTTGGTAATTCTAATAGGAAATTATAGGGTTCTGTGTAAAATATATACATATTAACCAACTTTCAGGGGAGGGGTTCCTAAGTGTGGAAATACCTTTTTTGCTGTTAAAATACGCATTTTGATCATTCTAGTAAGAAATTATACGTATCTATGTAAAATATATATATTGTGATCACTGTTATAATATGCCGTCTATAAGGTTACTAAAATGTTAACCACCTCTACAGCGCCTTTTTGGGAGGGGTTCCTAACTATGGAAATACGTTTTCTGGTTTTAAAACACGTATTTTTGGTAATTCGAGTAAGAAATTATAAGTATCTATGTAAAAAATATATATTGTGATCATCGATATAATGAATCATCTATAAGGTTACCAAAATGTTAACCACCTTTTTGGAGCCTCTTTGGGAGGGGTTCCTAACCATGGAAATACCGTTGTTGGGTTTAAACGATAATTTGATAATTCTAATAGGAAATTATAGGGTTCTGTGTAAAAAATATATATTGTGATCATCGTTATAATGAACCGTCTATAAGGTTACCAAAACGTTAACCACCTTTATAACGTCTCTATAGGAGGGTTTCCTAACTAAAAAATAGTTTATTGGGTCTAATAGGCACATTTTTGATATTCTTGTAAGAAATAATGCTTTCTATATAAAAAATATATATTGTAGCCTTTACAATATGTATATATTTTTATAAAGTAGCCAACATTATAGCAAGCTTTATAACGCCCTTTATGCGCAATTTTACTAAACACTTTTACTGGTTTTAATAGTCTTTCTTTTTAAAAGCTACTTGTTTTAATGTTTACTTACTATATAAAAAAATAATGTTTACTTAATATATAAATAAATGTATGGCTCTTCTAAATCGTATTTTTTTATATTTATTATACAAAATAATAGCTTTTGATATAAGGAGTATAAGTTTCTGATATCTTATTCTTAATGATGGTAGATTTCTGTTAGGTGATTTTATTAACATATTTAAGACATTACATTTTTAAAAATTAAAAATAAACAAAAAATTAAAAGGAAAAAAGGAAAAAAAAATATATTGTTTCATATTTACCAGAACTAAACTATTTGTGCAATCAAAAAATACTTTTTTTAAAGTACACAACGTATTTCGGGTTTTATTTTATTTACTATTTTAAATTAAACAACAAATAATGTAACCAAAATCCAAAGGTTTTTGTATTGTTGGTGCTAAAGATATTAGGGTCCGACTTGGATAAAATAAAAAATACCTTTTTAAATTTAAAAAATAAAACTTACAACAATTTTAATGCAAATAAATTTAAAGTTAACAAAGCTTTAAAAACATACATACTCAGGGGAAGATGTTAGGCACCAAGGTCTATAAAAGGGCTATACTGTTTCGCTATCGACCGCTTTTGATCCGCCGAATCACCGAATTAAAAATGCAGCGATTTGTAACAAGTTTAACTTTCGAAATGTTAATTTCTATTTATTTATTCAAGGGTAGTACGTCTTTTTGAATCTGTTTTGATTTTTTCGTACGCCTGGTCGGAGTGCGCGTGGCACGTACTCCTTGTCGTGCTGATCGAGCGGTCGCCGCCAAGGATTGATGTCCAGCTCAAAGAAGCGACGCTTCGCCTCCATGGCGCGGTTCTTGTTGTCGATCTTGTACAACTTCTCCCACAGGTAGATTTCAGGTAGCTCCAAGTGTCGCGGGCGGTTCGAGGCCAGGTGTTTGAAGGTTTTGCTTATAAACTCGCGCTGCTCGGCGTTCTCATAGGCGGTGATGTCGGACGAGACATAAGGCTGTTGCTCCCCAATACTCCTCTGAATGGTTGGAACGTTGGCATAGAAGTTGAGCAGCTGACGCAGGGTGGTGTCGTTGAAATCCACGCACTTGCCACTCGACGAAATCTCCGCGTACAGCGGCAGGGGCTTCGTTCCGCGACAGAAGTTTACCCGCGGATTCTCCTCCTGGTGGTGGCCGTGCAGCAGCAGGGTGTTCAATTGATACTCGTAGAAGCTCCACTCCCTGCCGTTGGTGATCACAGTTTGCGTGTTCATGGGGTAGGTCAGTTCGTTGTAGGTGTTGAAGCCATTGTAGTTGGCCTGGGCCAAGAGCCAAGCGTATGACGATTTAATCGCCAGAGCGTGAAGAGCTTCTTGCAGATCTTGCTCTCCATACGATTTGGGTCGCAGTTGAAGGTGAGCCCTCGATTGGAACGAGATCAGTCCAAAATTGTGCTCGTTTCCTTTGGGCCAATAGCCCGGCACATTGGTGGCATGCTGGTGCTTGGTGCTGTAGCCCAGTGTGCGCGGGTCGTGCTTGAAGCGCGGGATTTGTTTGCTCAGCTGGAGATCTTCGCACTCGGCTGGCGTTTTCCAGGGCGACAATTGCTTTCGATGGCGCAGGGAGAGGTAGGGCGTTCCGCTGTACTGAACCAGCCGGTCAATGCTCTCGTTGGCGTCATCCTTTTGCCACTCGCGGCCTTTCTTCGAGTTCTGCACGTTCTTGGGGGGATCTACTCCGCCCACCGCCCAGAAGGCCTCGTGCCGTGGATTGTAGTCCACCTCGGCCTCCTCCAGGTGCTTGTACTCCTCGCTGAGAGCCTGCAGCAGTGTCCTGTTCAGCTGTTCGACAATGATCTGCGTTAGGATGCGCTCACGCTCAACGTCGCTGGGTTGCGCCGAGTTGGGCAGCTTCTCCAGGTGCCTGCGCTTGGTAAGGAAAGGCATTTATTGTATATCAGAGTGTTGTTGGTTTAAATAAGGCCTAGCCGAGTTCTTAACTGAGTTTGTTTTAACAACAAACTTTAATAGTCTGTTGAAATTCAAATGTAATACATTGTCCCCGGGAAAGGGAGCTTTAAAGAGATTACTGGGAGTACATAGCTGTATTCCAAACTTGTAGCTGAGACAGTTAGGCAGGGATTCAGCTGAGAGCTCGGTGTGGGCCCAAATTTACCCACTTGTAGTAGTCGTGAGCGAACTCCAGCGCCTCGATGACATCCTCGCGGGTCGCCTTGACCAGAGCGTCCTGGCTGCTTATGCTTTTGTCCGCTTGGTCAGCGACCTCCGGCGATGCAGCTGGAGATGCCACATCCAGATCCTCGAGAACCGTGCGCGTATAGTGTTGCGTGAGCGGCAGTGCGTTGTAGGGGATCTTGGAGTCGTTGAAGTCGACCACCTTATAGCCGTAGTAGCGGGGCATGTTGATCTTGATCAACTTCTCCTCCACCGTGGGCACCTGGCGGATCTCCTCATGCCAGTCGGCAGCCTCTCTTTGCTTTCGGGCCTTGAAGGAGAGATCCCGAATCTCCGGGTACGCCGGCTCCGCATCCGCGGGACTCAGCTGCGCCTGCAGCGACTGTCCGGCCAAGCAGCGCTTGTACGTCGTTCGCAACTGGTTCACGAGGTTCAGCTTCAACATCTCGCCAACCCAAACGCAAGTTGCGATTTATGTTTTCGAAAAATACAATTTACTCCGGACAATAAGCGGAGAGAGGTTATGTCACTGCCATCGAGAGCAGTGTGACCGTGCACGAGCTTAATTCTGGATAGTATTGCGTCAAAGTAGCGACAATGAGTTCTTGCTAAAGTGGAACGGTGGTACTCGAAACTTAGGGGGTTTTTTGCTCTGAAATACCATTAAAATACCAAAAGCTTCGTATAAAATAAATATTTATTTTTTAATTTTTGCACTACAAAAAATAAATAAAAATTCTCAAATACATTCCCTTGGTTCTAAAGAAACATTGGATATACGTTAGGGCCTTTAATTATTAAAAAATAAAATTATCTTGGTGGGCTGTAAACACAGACATTGAATTTTATTTATTAATTTATTTGTAATATATCTAACTTGTTTTACCAAATGAAACTGAAAAGTGTTCCTTGGTCACCATTCCACCTTTAATGCAAAACTGTTATTAGTATTTTCCCCCTGCGAACATGGCATATTTGAACGGTCTTGCTGCGGTCACACCTGCAAAAATATGCAAAAAAAGTCAATTATTCGCTATAAAACGAGTTATTGGAAGTAAACAACATTGAGGAATTGTTTATGCGAACGGATATTGATTGATTGCCATTGTCCCCGTAAACTGGCGAGATAGGAAGCCCTTGGTAGCCACCGCGACGAAGCCGAAGCCGAAGCCGCTGCCCCATTCATCCGCATGCTGAAACCCCGTCTGATTTGAATCCAAAATCGGAATCTCAAACGGAAGCTGAACTGAATCGAGTCCTTGACCGCACCACCTCCGCCAAGATGAATCCCTGTGTGCTGCCCACTCCGTTGCCCGACCTGGATGGCGACAAGCGCTGGCACAGCATACACCGTCGCTTCATCTCCGACTGCCGGGAAAAGGATCCGGATGTCATCTTCCTCGGCGACTGCATCTTCGAGACCGTGCAGGACAGCGAGGCGTGGAACCAGTACTTTGCACCGCTGCACTGCCTTAACTTTAGCATCCGGGACGACTGCACCGAGCACGTCCTGTGGCGCATCGAGAACGGCGCCCTGGACAATGTGAACCCCAAGATAGTGGTCCTGCATGTGGGCACGAATAATGTGAAGAACACCGCCGAGGAGGTGGCCGAGGGAGTGCTGGCCAACGTGACGAAGATCCGTCAGAAGCTGCCCAACGCCTACATCCTTCTACCCGTAAGTTGTCCCGCCATCCAGCCACTATCCCAGCACATCGTTATCATCATTTGCATTCACAGTCACTACTGCCGCGCGGACAACAGCCGAACCTGCTGCGCGAAAAGAACTCCACCATCAACGAGCTGATCAACGGGCTCACCAAGGGCTTGTACCGCGTCCAGACCGTGGCCATCGACAAGGGCTTGGTCCAGAGCGACGGCAGCATCAGCCATCACGACATGTTCGACTACAAGAACCTCACCAACGCCGGAGCGAAAAAGATTCTGGAGCCACTCTACGATTTGCTTTCTCAAATTCTCAACGAAAACGAACCCGAAAACGATCTCACTCCCTCCGAGTAAAGGAACCTCCAGCAGCTTTCATTCTCTCTCTATATATATACGAACCACAAAACAATTCCCAGAATATAATTTAAAAAACAAATGTATTTTTTGAAGTCTCAAAGGCCACAGGGCTGCGAGATCATCTCACATTTAAATATAAGTTTTCTTATCGGATAGTAAACCATCGCATATACCATTGCAAAATAACACTATTTTACATAAATATTTATAAGGCAAAAGTGAATGTAATTGGGTAAAATACAAGTTATCTTCAAGCATCAGTCGTCTGCATGTTGTTTCTTCGGTAAAGCTGCCAAAATAGTTATATTAATGTAGTTACTAATCTGGAGAGCAAGAAACAAGGCAAAGGGTAGGCCTTGTAACTAGTATATCCGAATTGTACGTCCATTGGAGCACAGCATTTAGAGCACACACAAAGCTAGAGAGTAAAACCAAAGAGAAAGGTTCATTTAGATCAAAGACACAATGCTGCGAATTCCGGGAATGCCCCTTCTGCCGGGCACGCTGTTCCGCGATGTAAGTACTCCATGGTGTGTATCTTATAGACATGGTATTACCATCCATTTTTGGGTACCAGGTCTCCAAAGGGCACTATCCAAAGCCGCAGTCGCTGTCCAACTTCCAGGGACTCAGCATGCTGAGCGATCGCCAGCAGCCTCCTCCCGCGGAGTCGGGCAGCGTTACGGTGGACATAAGCTGCCCGCCAGTCGGGGCCTCCTCCATTTATCCCCCAAGATCGGGTCCCCGAATGCCGCCCTGGCTGGCCTACGACAAGAAGGTTCTCTGCTTCAGTGCCTACTTCAAGCAAACGCTGCAGGAGGTGTACCATGCCCCCTACTTGGTGCGCAAGGTCAAGATATACTACTACCTGGAGGACGGCACTTTGGAGATCTACGAGCCGCGGGTGGACAACTCGGGCATTGTGCAGGGATGCGTGGTTCACCGGCAGCGGGTTCCGAAGGCCCCGCCCTGCGATAACGAGTTTATGTCCCTCATTGACCTGAACGTTGATCAGACGGTTCAAATATTCGACCGTCAGTACCACATCACCAAGTGCGATCAGTTCACCAGGGACTTCCTTAACAAACGTGGCATCACGGTGCCAGATCCTGTAGAATCGCCTTGGTGAGGCTAGTTTTTGTAGGTATTTGATGGCATATCCCCAGTAATGGCTCTATTCTTAAAGCGATCCCACTGAGACCTTGAGAAAGCGTGAAAACCAACCCAGGTCGGGGAATCTGATACCGAAGAACCATCCCTTTGCCCAGTTCCTCAAGTACGACCGGCAAATACTTAAGTTCCAGGCCTACTGGGATGACAGAACCGAGTTCGGCGACGTCCGAAAGCTGGAGGTGTGCTACTATCTATCCGATGACACCATCGAAATCAAGGAGCAGCACATCCGGAACTCAGGTCGCGACGGACCGACGGTGTTTCTCAAACGCGGACGCTTGGCACGAGTGAGTAACCGAACTTGGGTGTTGTGGGGAAACGCATTCCAAGTACGGACCTACCCTTCCTTAAACATTTTTTGTTAAAATGTTAATGAACTGTCTTGGGTCTACTGTGATTTCTAGATTTTAAACAAGAGTTGTGTATACACTGTAAAAAACCGGCATGTTTGCTTGGTAAATATGTTAGGTTTTTTTTTTGCTCTCTTAAAAAACTCTCAAATCGAAAGAGGGAGAACAGAGCGAGCTAGCGCCTAGAATTACTTGAGTAAGAGCGGGATAGCAATATGGAAAACTCTCTGCAATTGAAAAAGAGAGGAAAAGCAAGATATCAAAATGAAACGTTCCTCATCTTTGTTTCTTAAATATGATCATCATATCCTATCAATTTTTTCTGTATGTATTATAATGATAATTATATCATATCTTTACACTATCAGTAATCAATTAATCATTGAAACTGAAAAAGAGAGGAAAAGCAAGACATCAGAATCATCTTAATTTCTTAAATTTGATCATCATATCTTATCAATTTCTTCTGTGTGTATTATTAACGATAATTTAATCACATCGTATTATATTAATCAATTAATCCATGATCAATAATCACTGAAATTCAAAAAGAGAGGAGAAGTATGATATCAAAGCCTTTCATCCTTATTTCTTAAAAATTATCATCATATCTTGTGAATTTATTCTACATGTATTACAAATGATAATTATATCACATCATATTATATTAACCAATAAATGAATGAATGAATCAATGAATTAATAAAATTTAAAAAGGAAAAGCAAGATATTTTAAAAATGATCATCATATCTTATCAATTTGTATCTTATCTATGTATTTTTAACAATAATCATATTAAATATTGAATTAATACTTTTTTTCCCTATATATTATCATCAACATTTATTATCATATCATATTATATTCCGTCCTATCCCATTCCCAGGAATTCGAGGGCCTGCTGCTGCCGGGTCAGATGACTCCCATGACGCTCCTGAACGTTCTGGGCACCAACATGCGCAACGTGCGCTACTGCGTGGATCCCCTGAACACGGGCAACAAGGAGATCCTCTACTACAAGGAGCGCGACCTCCAGATCGGCAGCGTGATCAACGTGTACGGCCGGGCGGTGGTCATCACCGAGCTGGATCCGTTCACCCAGAACTACTACCGCCAGCGGTACGGCATCCAGGACTTCACCCCGCTGCCGATCCCCACCAGGTCGGATGACTGCGCGGACCACAGGGCGGGGGAGCGCCTCCTGCCGCCCTACAACGGCTGGGGCAGCTACGAGGACTCGGTGGGCAACTGCATCTCGGTGGAGCCCAAGCCGCCGCGGACGGACTTCAAGAAGTTCATCAAGTACGATCGCTACGTGCTGCGCTACGGGGCCAAGATGCTCTCGACCATAAAGGCGAACTGCGAGCGCATCTTCGTCATCAGCTACTACCTCAGCGACGACACGCTGCAGATCCAGGAGATAGCAGTGCGCAACTCCGGCTTCCTGGGCGGCGAGTTCATGAAGCGCACCCGGCTGGAGCTGCCGGGCCAGGAGAGGTTCTCCTGCAAGCAGCCGCAGTACTACATGCCCTTCAATTTCTTCATCGGCTCCACCATGTCGCTGAAGGACTTCATCTTCCACATCGTCTCTGCCGACGAGTACACGCTCATGTACATGGAGCACCATCCGGAGGTCTTCAGTCAGTCGAACGTGGTGCTCATCATGGAGAAGGTTCGCGGCTCCCTGCAGAATCGCATGGCCGAGTTTGTGGGCGCCTGTGTGCCCGACTGCACGGATCTGGAGAAGAAGCGCGACGTCTTCGTCTCCTTCGAGAGCTTCAAGGGAGCGCTGATCGGCATCCTGGGCAATGCGATCAGTGACCACGAGATCATCACGCTGTGCCGCCACTTCTCGGCGGAGAAGAGCCAGCCCCACGCCTGCGACAGGTCCACGGTGAGGGCGGCGGCCCACCTGGAGCTCAAGCGATCCCTGTGGAACGCCCGCGACGATCTCATGGAGCACTTCCACCACATCAATCCCACGAACCAGCCCTTCCTGCCCGAGGCCAAGGTGCGCTCGGCCCTGCGCGGATGTCGCCTGCCCTTCTCGCTGGAACTCATCGACAACATCCTGTCCATCCTGAACCGCAACGAGTGCGACTACATCGAGGTGTGCGACCTGATGAACTTCATCGACGTCTCCTGCGGCAAGGGCTGCGACATGGTGCCCGTGAACCACGCCTTCGAGCTGTGCCCCAAGATCCCCTTCCTGAACAAGGGGCGGGTGGTGAACTTCACCTGCTTCCTGCGGGAGCTGAGTCTGCCCCTGAACCTGCCATCGGCAGGCGAGAAGAACCACGATGCGATTGGCGAGGCCAGGATACTGCCTCCGTCGGTCGTGTCGGAGGCCGAGTTCCACAAGCACGAGGAGGAGGCGCCTCACTCGTAGGCCAGCACATACCCATAGCTAGCGTTGACCAGGATTACACGTTGTTCGTTCCAAATTTTTGGTTGTAATTCCTTGATTCAGGTTCTGAATATACTTCAAATTGCACTTTATCTACCAGTAGAAGTTCGAAAATGGGAAAGGGGGTTCTACTTTCTAAAGAAAGCTGTAAGAATATCTATCTTTAAGATGAACAGCAGCTCAGCCGAAGTCCGAGAAATATCTATAGCTATCTATAACTAGCATTGCACATGGCTCGTTCCAAGTTATTGGTTAAAGTTCCTTTATTTAGATTCTAAATATATCTAAAAATAACTCTTTGAAATTTTTATTGTCTATAATCTTATATGGAGTATAATAATATTTTAAAATTTATAAAAAAACGATAAAAACAAACTTTAAAACCATTAAAATTTATTTTTATTTTAGATTACAATCACAATTGAACGATGCTCTAAAAAAGCTCTCTAAGAAAACGCTGAAAATATTTATTTTTAAGATATCAATTTAAGAAGAATTTTTTCATCTGCAATTTTGTATCTGAAATAATATGGAAATCTAAATTTTATAGAAAAAAATTATTTTGAAGATAAAAATTATAACAATTTAAAAATTATTACTTGGAACAGGATTTTGAACTTTCATAAGAAGACGCTAAAAATTAATTTTTTAAGATTACAATAATCACAATTAACGATGTTCGGCATTTGTTTTTTTTTATTAAGTAAACTTAAACTTTCCAAGGAAAACCCCAAAAATATTATTTATTTAGTAAAATATAACAATTTACCCATTCGGAATTTTAGTCTAAATTGTTTGTAAAACAAAAAAATATTATATCATAACCAAACACTTCTTTTAATAAATAATTTCAAAAATGACTTCCTTGCTGTGTGAATTTAAACGTTTAATAGAGCCTTTTTAAGGGTTTAACTAACTCGGACACTGTGGTGTTAGTGTTGGAAATTTTGAAGGAACTTGCAAATTCATTTTATCTAGATCTAAAAATGTGAAATATGTGTATTATTTTCTTTCAGCCGAAGTACTCCACATGGTTTTGGATATCTGTTACCAGATCTTGGTTACACACGTATATTTTCCGATAATCTAATAACACAGCTGACTAATTCCGGTTGGAGGGGCAGTTGAGGACTTCGGCCTGGTCCTGGCAGATGAGGAGCTCCCTGTTGAACCACTGTTTCGGGGGGCAACTGTGGCGCTTGGCCCGGTTCCTGAGGCACATATAGTAGCGTCGGCAATGTCGGGGGTCCGTCAGGTACACTCCGTCGTCCACTCCACGGCAGTCCCGCGAAGATCTCAACACATCGATTCGGATTTTGTGGTCTCCTGCGGCTTCCTCGATTGGAGACTTTGTTGTCGCAGATACTATTTTCGCTTTCTTGGTGGTCTCTATGTGGTGGCCAGTTGTGGTGGTCGGGGGACAGAGGGTCGTGGTCTGCAGTGGACGAGCGGTGGTGGCTGCCACCGCCTTCTGGGTCTGGTTGGGCGTGCCTCCTCCCAGGAGGGCCACTCCGCGCTCCCCGTTGAAGCACTTGACGAGTCCCGGCAGATTGCAGGTCTGGATCTTGGGGTCGAAGTACAGGCCATTGGAGCACTCCCGCCGGACGGCGTTTCCTCGCTGGCACACATAGAAGCTGGAGCAACTGGCGGGGTCCGCGAAGGACAGATCGTTGAACCGGTTCTCACAAATGGTATTGAGTGCTGTAGCTAGGGGAACCGCTGAGGACAGTAGGATCACAAGCGTTAGATGGGTCACATTGCCTGGAGATACACAAGAACACAGAAAAAATGGAGTTAGTACAAGATTGTGACTAGTTTTATATACCCGTACTCTCATTTTTATCCAAAATGTTTCCAATTTCTAGCTTTGAACTTAAAAGTATCCATATATTTTTGGGGTTTCACTATATTATCATATTGGTATTACTTGAATCAGAATCTTCTTGATTTCAGCAATACGTTTTTTATTATAATCCGAATCGGACATATATGTCCCTTTATAAAAACGATCCACTCCAAAAAAAATAATCCATTCTTGATGTTTTCCGTTCCGATTGATTTCTTAGGAACCCCTCTATAAAGGAAGAACCAACGAACGTACCAACTTTCATATTGCTAAAACGGACTTGGAGTCTGAGTTTCAAGAACGAGAAAATGTTGCCATCGAGCGTTTTTATAGGCAACGGCGTCTTCTTATCGTTTTTGGCAGACAGTTACATGGGGAACGTCGGCTTTTTGAAGAAGACACGGCCAAAGCAAATAGTTTTCGCGCGTGCATCGGAACTAGTGTTATCAGAAATGAAACCATTAGGAAATTGGCAGGGAAAGTCTTTCATCAGACTCCAAAGTCTACCGATGTGATGTGATGTTTTTAATAATCCTATGGCAACTCCAGTTTTGATACCAACTATATTATTTTATTAAGAAAACCACACTCTTTTTGTATCACAATACTCTATAAGAAGCTTTATTTGGGTTTCAAAAAACCCTCAATAGGAAAATGACTTCTTATGTACCTTCTGGGGACTAATGGTAAGGAAAGTGGAACCAACTGAGGGCTGGGATATGGAAAATGAGTAAAAATGCTGCTTGTTAAGATCGAGGGTTTTTAGAATCTGACTCATGGAGTACATGTGGCTGGACAGCCAGAAGCAGGCCTTCGGCAAGCTGACAGTCCTGAAATTAAGAGAATAGGATTACAAATAGTATGTGTTCTCTGAAGCGTTCTTTGAAGCGTTCTCTAAAGCGTTCTCTAAAGCGTTCTCTAAAGCGTTCTCTAAATCGTTCTTTGAAGCGTTCTCTGAAGCGTTCTCTGAAGCGCTCTATGAAGCATACTTTGAAGCGTTCTTTGAAGCGTTCTTTGAAGCGTTCTCTAAAGCGTTCTCTAAAGCGTTCTCTAAAGCGTTCTTTGAAGCGTTCTCTGAAGCGTTCTCTGAAGCGCTCTATGAAGCATACTTTGAAGCGTTCTTTGAAGCGTTCTCTGAAGCGTTCTCTGAAGCGTGTTCTGAAGCGTTCTTTGAAGCGTTCTCTGAAGCGCTCTATGAAGCATACTTTGAAGCGTTCTTTGAAGCGTTCTCTGAAGCGTTCTCTGAAGCGTGTTCTGAAGCGTTCTTTGAAGCGTTCTCTGAAGCGTTCTCTGAAGCGTTCTTTGAAGCGTTCTTTGAAGCGTTCCTTGTGGGGCTCTCTCACTCACTTGATAATCGCATGGGGGAACGCCTTCTCGATGAGCAGGCACAGCTGCAGGTACTTCCACCTCTCCTCGCTGTCATTGCAGGCCGTCGAGTACTCGTGGTGCTTGAACCGGAGGGGTTCCTCCGATTTCATTCCGTACTCCCGCTCCTCCTGGGATTCCCCCGATAGGGAACCGAATTCGATGAGACCCGCCAGTTCGGGGAAGTGGATGCGGGTCTCCACGACATAGTACGAGGTGTAGTAGTTCTGCAGGATCTCCTGGCGCTCTCCTATGGCGGCGATCCCTGGATAGCTAAGGGCGGCCATTCGCAGGGCCGAGGTTGAGAACTGGGTGTCCGAGCAGGTGTAGATCACCGATTGGCCGCGGCGGGACAGCTCGTGCATCACTTGGAGCACGTTGCGCTGGGCCATCACATCCAGGTGGGTGAAGGGATCGTCCAGCAGGATGAGCTCGGCGTCGCTGATCAGGGCCATGCCGAGGCTCAGTCTCTTGAGTGTTCCCCGACTGCAGACCGAGAGCTTTTGAAAGCGATACTTGAATAAACCGAAAATTTGGCACAGGGTCCTGGCATCCTGCTTCAGGGTTTTCCTATTCGACCTCCTAACACGCAGTATCAAGAGTACAGTCTCCCATATGGTCAGCCACTGGAAGACCTGAACCTCCTGGGCACCGTAGCCTATTAGATTGCAGCCCTCCAGGTTCTCCGACTTCAGGGGAACCTTCTTCGAGCTTATTATGCGTCCCGAGCTGGGCGAGTGAATTCCCAGAATGGTTTTCAGCAGAACTGTCTTCCCCGATCCATTGGCCCCGAAAACACTCAAAACCTGATAGCTGTTGGGGATTATTTAGAAGTAAGGTAAGGCTATATTGTGTAATATAGCATCTCCTACCGGTTAACCATAAAATCAATGTGCTTTATGGCCGCCTTGAGGTTGAAGAACACGCTCAAATGCTCTACGTGCAGAACCTTGGACTCTATGTAGTTACGTTCCAGGGTTCCCACACGTATCTTCTCTGATATCCAGGTATTTTCGAGGTCGTTGGGCTGGGAAATGTGCAACACATGCTGGTCATACTGGCTATCGGGACTGTGGGAGTACATTGCTTATAATATGGTATCCAAGCACACAGATTCCAATAACTCACTCGCTGTCCCAAAAGTACTTTCCCTGCCGTGGCCTGCGCTTCACCACCCGCGACTTGAGGCATATGTAAATCCAGATCCACACCACGATGGTCAAGAAGTAGGCGCAGGCTAGGTAGCGGAAATGGGGGAACTGCTGGGCACTGCCATCTGGACGGGGATAAGGAAGGCTTCCACTTAAGAAGAGGGTATAGTACACAGAAGAAAATAGTCTCAGGATATGAAAATATTTAAATTAAAATATTATCTCACTTTGTTTTAAATATATAAGTATTCAAATTTAATTGTTTTCACACTTTGTTAATATATAATATAAATAAAATATATAAATAAAAAAGTATATATAAGGATTAAACATTTGCACATGATTAAATATTGAAATATGTAAATTCAAAGATTTGTAAACTTTGTTTTAGGTATGATAGTTTAACAATTAAATATTTTTAAACTTTCTTTAAATATGAAAATAAGAACTAAAATACTTATCCTTGTTTTCAATATAAAAATATTTAAATTTATATAATACAATAATAAATAAATTTATAATAAATTTATAATAAAAAAAATATAAAGCTCAAGTGTTAGTACTTGTTTGAAATATTTTTACACTATATTTTAAGTATGACAAATTTTCAATTAAAAAATGTGTACAATACCCTAATTTAAAAATTATCACACTTTTTTAAAAATTTTTAAATTATTTTTACATTTTGTTTTCTATATGAAAACATTTATATTGCAATGCTTTGATTTGCAATACTTTGAAATCAATAGTGAATGAAATCGGAACTAATTACCACGACTATCACGAATATTTCTAAGTGTACCTACTGAGAAAAGGTTCCCAGCTTTTTCCGCCTTTCCTTGGCAGTTTCACCGCTCCTCGAAGGACTCACCACAGCAGTTGGGGAACTTCTGGCACCGCTCCGAGTGCACACTGGTCTCGTAGATCTGCCTGTCGCTGCAGAGCCATATCCTCTCCGAGATGCTGGCGATGCGCATCAGATTGTGCAGCAGGGCGTAGTAGGGATGGAAGTCCAGGACCACCAGGGAAGGGGTGTTGAGGTCCACAGAGGGTTGCAGCTCGGTCAGCGCCAAGTAGGTCACGATGCCGAACGAGTAGAAAGTGACCACCATCAGGTAGCCATTGAGGGTGTCCGAAACACCAATGGATATCCAGATATTCACGCTGAGCACGCACAGGGCAATGGCCACCAGGACGTAGAAGCAGAGCACTGAAACACCAAAGATAGACCATTTCTGGGCATGATGTGAATACCAACTGCCAGCACTCACAGAGAACATCGTTATCCATAAGCACGTCCCACTGCAGGAATACGATGGCCACGTTCACGGGAAGAAGGGCCAGTAGCACCAGCCCCAAGTCGTACATGAGAAAGGCCACTATCATGGTGCTCAGCCGCATGCCGGCCATCAGTTCCACATAGTTATAGCGCCCATTGCGATCGAGGGCCATGCAGAGCAGCGGCAGGCTCCAGAGGAAGCAGAAGCAGAAGCTCAGGCAGGTGGCGAAGATCAGGTCGATGCCATCGGTGGAGAGGTGCAGCTGCAGGGCGTGCACCGTGGAGTAGGGCAGCGGTTCCAGTTCCACCTTAATGCCCGAGTCCGAGCCTATGAGACCTCTGAAAAATAGGGCAGTACGATTACAATTCGTTGGGACTGCATGTATTATGGGCTTACATGGCCAGGGAGTTCATTACCAGGGCCAGACCATCGGGCGCCGTAAAGTGCCACTTGTTGTTGAAGAGAACCTCTATTTCGTCGTCCGAGAATATGGCCGCCTCCAGAACATCCATATCCGACAACAAGCTATTGTCATACTCATAACTATAGATGTACTTCCTGATGTCAGCCCTGGGGCTCACTTGGGTAACTCCTGCTCTGGCATATTCCTCGCAGGCCTTCACCAAGTCCTTCTCGAAGAGGTTTTGTTGCATCAACACGATCCCTCTTCCGCGATCAGTGATGGGGAAGAGTATCCCCTCCGGCTGCTGGCAGTTGTTCCAGAAATAGGGCATGCTAAGGGTCCAGAGGACCACCCAGGTCGGCAGACTGAGTTTCAGAAGTGGTAAAAAGCAGCTCCTGATATCCCGAAGCAGGCGTTGCCTAAGAACTTCCCAAAGACTCACGGCCAGAGCCATGATGTATCTCCTCCTGGGCTCTCTGTTTATCGTAAACGGATGGGTCTCTGGGTCTCCGAATTGAAAACCCGATTGGTCTCGTGAAAATAGGTTGTGTAAAATATTATCCAGGCTGCACTCCTGAAGCTGGAAGCTGTTCACATTCAGTTCCTCCTTATAGCGTGACAGGTTCTCAAGCAAGTCCATCAACTCCGTTTGGTTTTGGCGCTTGACTAGAAACACCGCCGAATCGCCCAATGCGTAGTCCAGCTCAATGTCAGGTATGAAGTTTGTCAAAAATATGTGCACCTCCTTGAAATCGCAGTACTCGGTGCCATAGAGGGTCTGTTGAATAAACCTTAGGCTGCGGAACACAACATATTTCGGTAATCCCAGGAAGGACTTACCAGTCTGTAGACTTCATTTAGGGCTTTGCACAGCCTTTTTTCGGTTCCGAGCGTTAGGAGCTTGCCCCTCGAGAGGACGGCTATACGGTCGGCCATACCGCTGGCCACCTTGGGACTATTGGTGGTGAAGAAAATGGAGCGACTCCTCTTCTGCTCCTGCACAAAGCCGCAGAACAGCTCGGCCTTGAGCTCATCGACGCCGTCGAAGGGTTTGTCGAGGACTACGATCTGGGTTCGGCCAGCGAAGGCGCACAGAGAATTCAGAAGCCTTTTCTGCCCGACGGTGAGCTCCTTCACCTGCGACTTCTCCCACTTTTCGATCCTTAGATAGCGGATGTACGACCTCGCCTCCACGTTGGCCTCGGCCTTCGTAAGACCCCGCAGGCGACAGAAGAATATCAGATGATCGAACGCGGTGAACTCGGTGAACAAGGCCTGGGTTGACAGGGAAATTCCGGAGCTGTGAAGGGCCTGTCTCTTGTGGGTGAGTACACTGTATCCAGCTAGGAAGATCTCTCCCAGGGTGGGCCTTATCAGTCCGTACACCATCCTAACAATGGTCCTTTTTCCGGAGGCATTGTGGCCCAAGAGGGCCACCACTTCTCCAAGGTGCACACCCAATGTGAAGCTCCGCACTACGAACTTTGTCGAAAACCTCTTCCAAACGTTACGAAACTCAATGGAGGCGTGGGCTTCGTTTTTTGGTTCGGTCTCCTCCTGGACAATAGTTTGCCTTCTTCGCATGAGCCACAGACTGCGATGTAGTCCTGAAGTTCTGCAGCATTTACACATCCTCTTCAAGTAGCGTCCCAGCCAAATGCAAGTCTTGTTTTCCAGGATCAGGGCGAGAAGAATGCAGAAGAAGGTCTGCAGATAGAAGTAGGCAATGGGCACTGTAATGCCGGAGTCCGAGTGCATCACCCTGTACATCAGGTACTTCCTAATGGGCACTTCCACCGGGTAGGCCTCCAGGTAGATCAGCTTCTTCAGGCCCCGACTGAAGGAGACATTGCAGATAATGGCCGTGGCAAGGGCATAGAACTCGTGGAACTCGTTCGACATCAGCTGCTCGTCGAAAAAGAACGGCAGGGGCAGAAGGATCCATACTATGGGCACTATAACGACGGCTATCCTGGATTTACGCAGCAGAGAAGCTATGCAGATTATAAAACTGGTCGCCGAGAGCCCGTACGAGATAAGAAAAAATAGCAATACCAGCCAGGGGCACTTGTTAAAGGCCGCCGACGTGCCATTCCACTGGATCTGAAAGCGAGTGGGTTATCTTTGCCAAAATACTGGACACAGGAGGCATTACCTTTAGCAAAAGCGTTACGAAAGACAGATCCAGCAGCAGCTGACAGAAGCTATTGAAGAACCAGGACGCAATCTGCAAAGTTGGACTGGCGTTGTTCACCTCCATCACGAAACGCTGCCCAACTTCGCGCTCCTCCGCAATCAACTTGAAGAAACGAAAAATACTGTATTAGCTTAAAATTTAAAAAACTGATGTCTAGGTGTTGTGTATGAATCTGTATGAAGCCTAAAGGGAAAGTGTGAAACTAAAGTCAGTGGTCCCCGATAATCTAAAGGAGTGATTTAATATAAATTTCAAGGCCTTGCAAGTTAGGAATTTTTAATTTTTTAGGTTGGATATTTCTAAAAACTCCGCGCTTTGGTCATTTTAATGGTATTTTTTCGTTTTTAAGCCGATTTTTACAACGAAATTATTTACTAACGTTAAATCCCTATTAAACTTTAAAAAACATATTTTTAATGCACAAACTAGGTAGCTTTAAATAGTTTTTTTAATATATATAGTTTTTTTCAAAAACTTCTTTCTTTTTCAAAGGCAATACATTTTCTTAAATAAACCGACGTAAAAAATAATTTATTCACTAACATTTCTTAAGGATAATATCTCTATTTAAAAGCATAGAAAATATTAATGAAGTAGTTAGTCAAATGGTTTTATTATAAAACCCTCCAGGTTACATCATTTTGAAGACTAAATAAATAGTTGAGTTTTTAAATGCTACAAAAAGCATAAAAATCAAGCTAATAGAGACCTTAACTAGTACGGCCACGGGAAACATAAAGCCAATGAGAATCATCAGTATGCATGCAGTGCCCTTTCCGTCGGAGAGCTTAACACTGGGGTTTTCGTCGAATCGGCGCATTTGGATGGCTGGCAGCCTGGCCGCCTTGGATGCGACCTGCAGGTATTCCAAGCTGATGTAGTACTGAAGGGCGACGAACCCCTCTCGCATATAGTCGGTGAAATCATCCTCATCCAGGCCCTCGTTTTCGGTGCCCAGATCCTGGTCCACCGGGACGTGAGTGTCCTTCCAGCTGTCGCCCATCCAGGTGCGCTCATATCTCCGCAGCTCCGAGGGCATAATTATCGCGAAATGCATCACCGCAGGCAGGCCACTTTTTGACTCATCCACATTGCGGAAGCAAACACTTGCCAAATAATGTTCCGCGGCGGCGTGCGTCCGCAAATCACTGCAGTTGTTATAGCTAACAATCTTATCTTTGCCGATGGAAAGTTTTCCCAGCGCATCGGCGATGAGTTTTCGCAGGGCTGGATATCTATTGGGGGCAAAGGCCACCCGAATCTGCGGTATGAATACGTTGTACTGGAAGCTGCGGGCAAAAACAAAGGGAAACCCATTTGTATCTTGAGGTATGTCAAAATTCACATAATATAGTACTCACTCCTTCTGCTTATTCACCATGTTCTTGCGCCTGGCATCTATCTTATCGATAAGGGCGCTCCAACCGAGCTCCAGTGCCTGGGCTTCCGGTTTGTTCGAGTAGTCTCTCAGATTTCGATCATTCGAAGCGCAAAAAAACAATAGCAACAGGGCCGAAAGCACGGGTAAAACTATTGATATGAATAGAACTAGCTTGTTGCTTTTCTGCTTGTGAAAATTCTTCCAGACCAACAGCCAAAAGATGTGCCATCCTTTGCAGGACATTTTGAAGTACTTAACATTTATTTTTAACAAAAAACGAAGTTTCACTTGGAAAATGACAACTGAGGCAGTTCAGGTTACACTGTGACATTTTGACAACCATTTAACACGACTTATAAACTCTCTTTATAATCCTAATTAGTTAACAAATACTTTATGCCATCTGTTATCTTATTTGTAAGCCAGATCCGTAAAAATACATGCGCTGATGTTCATCGATGAGCATTCCCTTAACATCTGCTATGCAAGTATAACCAACTCTCTGGTACTCGTGGGTCTTGAGGTCTATTCTATAGATCTGTCTATCTATGCTGCAGGTGTAGGCATACACTTCAGTTTCCTCGTTCTTTTTGGTGGGACAATGTATGGCCAAAGCATTAACTTGGGCATTGTGCAGGCCCAGAAACTCGGTTTTGTACTCCACACTTTTGGTATCCAAATTGAGCACTGTGTACTTGATGTTCTCGTCATCTCCCCCCGATAATATGTGCAAGAGGTGCCTGTCCACGTATATATCGATTGTGTTTATGCCCGTCACATGGAGTTGGAGTTGCACACATATCGTTTGTAGTTCCTGATCGTACCCAGTGACCTCGCCACTTGAGGTGGAGACCAGTAATATTTCCTTGCTGCTGATCCACTGAATGCTGAGAGGGCATCTCTTCAGATCTGTAAAAGTCTTTCGATTGAGTTGGCTGGGGTCTTCTGCGTTCCAGATATAGTGACTTATGTTTCCATCGGCGCCTGCCACATATATGGAGAAGCAGCCCCCAACAGAACGCTGGGCAATGTCAATTGCCATCAATCGGGCCTCAATGGTGCTAGTCTTAGACGATGTTCCCATGACATTTTGCAGGGTGTGGGTGGACAGTTCTGTGATGTGGCATTTATGGGACTGATCTATGCTTAGTTGGCTAATACAGAGCTGTGACCGTCCGCCAACTGAAAAAATAAGCCATGTACTTGAGTCCTCCTTCGATTTATAGAGGTGTGTCTGCAGGCAACGAACAGTTGAGATGTGAGAGTGCAGCTCAGCACATTGTAATAAGGCATCATTGGCTACTTTCGTGACTTTTATAATGTTATCATCGCCAGAGGAGACTATAAAAGGAAGCGTTTGATTTCTATTGGTAAGAAGACGCAGGGTATTGCAGTTGCGAGTGTGCCAGCTATTGGTTTGTATGTCTTTCATCTCATTAGCTACTCCATTGTAGAGCGCATTGCGATAGAAGAGCACACGCTTTTGCTTGACGTAGGCTATGCTGAGTAGATTACCGCTCAGTCGGAAGTCCCAACAACGATTTCCCCCGCCGCAAGCCAGTTGCAGGAGCACATCGTACTGTCGGGACCAGGCCACAATGTGATTATCGTTAAAACCCAGGATCAAGTCCTCTGAGGGAGATGCTTCCACCCAAGCCAAGGGAATACTCTCACGTTGGCTCACATACAGCGACCAGTCCGTCAATCTCACCTGGAGATACTTCAGAAAGGCCTCATGACCTCCACTCACAACGTAGGCATACTCATCATTGAGACTCAGCAACTTGAAGAAGTTGGAGCCCATGTTGCCGTGTAAATGCTTGATTGTATCCTTCAACTGAAAGTCCATTTCGGTGCTACTGCGGTAGTAGAGCATTACATGCCCCTCGCGATTGCCCAGCAACAGATACTTCTGGGAAATGAGCAGGGCAGCTGTTATCCACGGCTCGCGGTTGTTGAAAAGGGCAATGTGCGAGTCTATGCTGAGTTGGTGGCTTTTCAGCAGCAGGCAGTAGCCCAGGTTATCGGACACCAGATAGAGATCTCTGCTTAGAAACTGAAACGAGCGTATGGTGCCCTTCATGCGGACGCCATCGAAAAGTTGCTCGAACTCGTTGTTTTTCGGATTGTATCGGTGAAGGGTTATTCGGCGATGACCACAGGTGGCAATGATGCCATCAAAGACTTCCAGGACAGTACGTTTGTACGACGGAAAATCCTTAATCATAAGCCAGCTGTTCTCATCAGAGGAATCCGGCGACATTCGGGTATAATACAAGCGATTCGAGCTGCTCAGCCCCACAATTATCTCGTCCGTTACAAACTTTAGGTTTCTGACAAACTCATTTGCTTCGCCCAAGTTACTCAGCACAGTGGGGGAGTTTCTGGTCCTATTGAGCACCTCTTTAAGACTTTGCCCGACTAAATTACCAGTGGAGCTGGTGCTATAAAGCGAGCATGCATCCTTACTAAAGCCCAGCCGCCAAATGGGTGCTCCAAAGTGCTGCCGTCGTTTCAGTAAAAGTTCGCCAGACAAACTCCAGATGCAGATGTAGGAGTCCTCACCGCCGCTGGCCACGAGCACCTGACCATCTGCAAGATAAATTGAGTAAATAAAATGACTTAAGAACCTTTACTATGTACGCTTACCTAATTCAAAGATTTCCACACACATCACACGCGAACTGTGACCGAAGCAACTAAAGATGGGCTTAATTTTAGCGGTTGTCCAGTCTCCAGGTTTTTGGATGTTCCAAAACTTCACCGAACGATCATCCGATGTGGTTACCAATAGTTGGGAGGCCAGATTGAAATCGATGGAGTGTATCACGCCATTGTGGGCTGGCAGCCGCAAAAGCAGGGGATATGTTTTCATGACGGCTTCGGGTTGGGATTCCAGGGGAAACTGCGTTTGCCATACCAATAGTTCTCCAAAGGCATTGCCACTTATGATAGCCAGTTTATCATAGCAATTACCATGCAATTTGGTGTAGTAGAGAATGGAACTGTCGGTGCAGCGCGCTAATTGCAGAACTTTGCACTCCGCATGGGTTGAAAGATCACATTCCAGGTACAGGATGACACTGTGCGATGTGTGGAGAACAAATCGCCTTTTATGATCTGATTCCCTATCAATATCGTCCAAGAACATGGCTGCATTAATCCAGTCCTTGGTTTCGCCCTCGTAAACGAGTTCAAAGTGTTCCTTTTCCGTACTGGTGCTACATGAAATCAAGGAGTACTCATTTTCGCTATAGAGCAATAATAATCTTTGTGAATGGCTCAAGGAACTCCACGCGAATCCACGCACTTTTCCTTCACGCAGACGAACCGGCATTTCCACTTTGGCTTTTGAGCTGTAGAACACCGCCTGGTCGCCATGTCCTGTGTGCATTAGAGCACATTACAAATATTTATACTACTATTAAGTATTATTAGGTGTTTTACGTACCAACCAGTATCCCGTTGGGGGACACATCCAGGCCAAAAGCATCTGCTATCAAAACCATCACTCACTTTAATAACAACACGTTGTTTTGTTTTGTTTTGGTCAGCGGATTAGTGTGACCGTAGCTTGAAATGCAAGCTTTCAGCGGGAACGATGGAAAGCGGAACATAATGGGACTACTGTTTGAAAATTTTGGAAAATTAAAACTTCCCTTATAAAAACATATTGCTTTTAAATATATTTCATTAAAATGCGTTTTGTGTTTATGAGCTTCATAAAGGGTTATTTAATCATTCAGAAAAAATTATTAAAAAAAATTATTTTGAATGATAAATGACACATATTTTTGAAAAGCATTTTATCTTACTGCTTAAAATATTTTTTTCATTTTAAAATAAAATAAAAATATAAAATATGTGATTTTTCTCTTCCGGATCCATACATAAAACAAAGACTTAAACAGCATATAAAATAACCTTTTTATTTTAAAATCAAATTATTATTCTAAAATAAATTTCAAATCTCATATTTCTCTAACAGTAAATAAAAAAGACTAACTCTCTTATAATATTTAAGCAGCATTTAAAAATTAAAATTTTATTTAAAAATCAATTTATTATTCTATTATATATTTCAAGTCAGCTCAATATCTATATCAATGCTATGCGCGAAGGTCCGCTTGCTATGTGCTCGGCACTAGATTCAAGGAACTGCATATGGTAGGTTCAATTGCCGGAACCTGCTTGTCCTCATGATGCTGTAACAACTTAAAGATACCCGTACCAATGCCCGCCGGCATGCCTAGGATTATACGTTCTGAAACCCCATTAATGGCGTCCGTCTGCCCGTAGTACGCTGCGTCGAACAAGTGGTCTGCCGTCTTTTCGAACTGAAATTGATAAAAATAAGTCATATTAACATAAGCTGACCTAAAAGATTATGTATATCTTTCATTACCGATGCCAAATTGAAGACACTCTCGCGCATTTTGGCCAGGCCGTGCCGCGTGATGCCCAGTACTTCGCCCCGCGCCGTCATCTGGCTGGCCAGCAGCATGATGTGGCGCCAATCGACACTCATGCCGTGCCCCTCCATGACCTCCGTGATTTCGCTCATAATAATAGTTCGCGCCGCTTCTATACCCAGCGTCTGGTATATTTCACAGATATTATTGCTGCGGGTGCGTTTGCCCACCACGCCGTAGGTGGCGATGACATCGCGCAGTCCGTAGCCCTCGATGCACAACTTGTAGGTCGGAGGCTGTCGCGCATCGTCCACTGCAATGACAGCCCGATTGATATTGGGCAGGCCCGCCACAACCACATTCTGCAGGCTGAGAGCCAGGCGAGCCAGCTCTGCGTTTATGGTAGCAGTGCGAGTGGCTTCCACGCGAACCACAATCTGCGAGAGCTTTGCCACAGCCTCCACTTGAGTGGGCTTCACGCGCATGCGCGACTTCAGTATGCTAAACACAATGGTGTCCAGGTTTATGTGAAGGCCCAGCAGTTTAATCCGCGCCATATCGATTCCGATGGCCAGGTAGCAGCTATACGGTCCACATACGACTTCGACGTAGGAAGACAGCTCTGCCAACGTGGTTTTCTCAATGCGCGCCTTCACCTGCCTGGCGAACTCCATGCTATGGCAGTTATCCAACTCAGCAGTAATGATCGGTGTCGATATTGTTTTCGTCGCATTAATAATCTCAACAATACGCGGTACACCCTGGGTAATGTTCATGGAGGCAACGCCAGCAAAATGGAACGTCTTGAGCGTCATCTGGGTGCCCGGCTCTCCAATACTCTGCGCAGCAATGGCCCCCACTGCCGTGCCCGGCTCCGTAACAGCTCGATTATATCGATCGTTGATCCGGCGCACGAATTTCAGCAACTGTTCGGCGGTCACGCATTCAATCTGATGGCAAAGCTCTATATACTTTTCATACCGTTTCTGCAATTTCTCAATGCGTTTGGACACAGTGGTAATGTGATTTCTGAAATATAAAACAAAACAGATAAGATATACACTTTAGGAGATAACTACAGCAGGCATACCTGACATCTGCTTTGAAATCCTCACGGGATTCCATAAACTCAGGAGTCTTTAAAAGGGTCTCCAAGGCCTCTGGGATTTCGGCTGCCAAAAGCGGGCGATCACTGCCTTGCGGATGCTGGGCACGCAGATTGTCGTATTGATGGACCAGGTCAACTGGTTTGTTGCGCGTCTCCATTGACACAGGATCGAGGCCATCGCCACCATAGATGGTGTCCACCATTTCGTTGACGGCATTACGCACGGTGCCATCGTAGTGGACCACCAGATCCTCAAGGCACTTCACCAGACGACGCTGCAGATAGCCAGTCTCGGCTGTCTTGACGGCTGTGTCCACCAAACCCTCTCGCCCAGCCATGGTGTGGAAGAAGAACTCCGTGGGCGTTAGGCCCGAGTAGAAACTGTTCTGCACAAAACCTCGGGCCGCAGGAATGGCAGCTGAAGTGGAAATTTAAATTAGTCACAATCTTGAAAAGAGCAGACCACGTCTATACTCACAGTGCCTTTCGAAATGAGGTAGAGCTCGGTTCTCGAAGCCATTGGGCACTCGTTTGCCGCTTATGGCCTGCTGTCCCACGCAAGCAATCATCTGGGAAATGTTAATATTCGAGCCCTTTGAGCCACTCAGAGCCATTATCAGCGCGCTGTTCGTGGGGTGGAGCTCCGCAAAGCATGTCTTCGCCGCCTGCTCTCGAATGGCCGAGAGTTCGCGCAGCATCACAGACTCCAGCGTCTCCTCCGGGGTGCAACCAGGCTGACACTGCAGAGTGCCCGCCTTAAGCATTTCAATATACTCGTTGCATTTCGTATAACCATGTTCCAAGAGCAGTTCCTTGTGTTGCAGAAGCTTTTTGCTGGGAGTGACGTCGCTGATGCCAAATGAGAAGCCGCGGTTCTGCAAAAAGTACGAGGCAATCTGGAAAGAAGATTATTTTTGAGATTAGTAAAGAAAATTTTAAGGTTAGCTTTACATTTGATCGTTTTGAAAGCATATTCGGTGTTGCCACCTGGCTGCTATCTGTCAGTCTGGTCACACCCTGCATTTGAAAGCAGTCGATCCCTCTATAGTTCAATCCTAAAGCTGTAAATCAATAAATAAGTTAACCCAGAATGTTATGTTATAACTTTAAGCCTGTGCTCAAAAAGTTTAATAAGTTTACTTATATATTTTTATCTTAAGTTGGCAATTAAAAAAATACAAATAAATACTCGTGCTTTTTATCTTCAATCTTTGTGTAATCAATATCTGTCGCTGTCAAACAAATAGCTTTTGTCGAAGTCTATATACCCTCGCAGCTATGCTAAAAATTAATTAATATTTACCCTTCAGATTGAGAATGGTATATACCCTAGATGGCCTGGAATAAGCATACCCTTCGAAGGGGTATAAATAACTCTTAACCACCAAAGGAACGTCAAACCTTCTTGACGTTTGCTGCTAATTTAGGAGCAATATAGTCACATATTGCAATTCATGTTCCCAGAAAACAATCACAAACAGTTCGTGTTCGCAGAAGTAATTAAAGGCCCGCTTTAACAACAATGGCATTAGCGAGATACCGCTCCATAATGTAAGAGCAAGACCTACGTCGAATTTAGTAAGTTAAGTTAGCAGTTAATCTTATCAGAAAGTCACAATGTTAAAAAATTTCGTGCAAAATACAGCGATAAAAGATAGCTGGCTAGTGAGTCAAGGAGCTGAGACGTGTGAAATTAATTAAGTTAACTTCCGACAGAGCACCAGGCAGGAAGACATGGCGGCGAAATACGAAAAGTCCATCGCGCTAACTCTCTTAGCTGGGCTTGCGGTTCTCGGGCTGCTAGCCCAATCCTCTGAAGCAGCTGCCATAGTGAGTAGTGACCGCGGCAGGAGCTCAAAGCCAGTGTCTAGGAAATGATACACTTTCGTAGTTCAATTTCGACAGCAAGGACGCATCATATCGGGCACCAGGGCAAAGCTTGGTCAGTTTCCCTGGCAGGTGATTCTGAAGCGGGACGAATGGGACGACCTGCTCTGCGGAGGATCCATCATTTCCGCCACCTGTGTGCTGACCGCGGCACACTGCACGGTTGGCCAGGCTTCTGTCTTTCTGATGTTTGGCAGCGTGGAGCTGAACAATGAGAACGCCCAGAGCATGACGTCCACGAACATTATTGTGCATCCGAACTACAATGAGAACTTGAACAACGATGTCTCGTTGATAAAACTCCCGGAGGCACTGACATTCTCAACCAACATTCAGCCCATTCAGTTGGTCACGGAGTCCCAGAGGTCGGAGAACTTCGTGGGCACTACGGCGGTAATAGCAGGATTTGGTCTCATGGACGACGAGTATCTGGACTACTCGCAGGCTCTGCTGTACGCCCAAGTGGAGATCATCGATAACCAGGGATGCGTGCCCATCTTTGGGTCGAACGTGGTGCTGGACTCGACCATGTGTGCCATTGGCTTGGGCGGCAGCAACATGTCCATCTGCAGCGGCGACTCCGGCGGCCCTCTGATCATATACAACGACACCACCGGAGTGTGGCAACAGATCGGCATTAATTCGTTCGTCGCTGAGGATCAGTGCACCGCCAGCTATCCCTCTGGCTATGTGCGTCTCACCTCCTTCCTGAGCTTCATTGCCCAGAACACAGAGGGTGTGGTATAAAGTCTGAACTGAGTTTAATAAAAAGTAATATGGCACATAAATGTTACCATGGTAATTATATCTGCTACTCCTAAAGTGAAATTGTTCTAGTACTAAGTAACTTATACGAACCCTTGCCAATCTCCACATGGCCTTGGTGGCATGCAGTTCTCCAAAGTCTCTGAGCAGCAAGTAGAATATGCACTGTTTTGTGCCCGAGCCCATGGTAGCCTTGTCCATAACGCCGCACATCAGCTCTGAGTTGCGTATGTGGATCCCTGGAAGTAGGAGTAAACAAAATTAACCCTAACTTCCAGTCATAATAAGTCAGCTAGCCCTGCTTACAGGAGTCGTTGCTGCACAGATCCATGTTGCGCGTATAGTTGCGCCCCTTGTTGACCATGTTGAGGCGCACTGGCGAGTCGTCGTTGGGTCGCATTAGCAAGCTAAACATTTGCTTGCCCGTCCACAGTCGTCGCGGCTTGAGCAGGGCAGGTGGTGGCAGCTTTATGTGCATCGTGGAGTCCTCGTTGGCCAGGAAGCAGGCAGCCAACTGCATGGCCTCTTCTTTCGTTAGGAAGACCTCCTTTTGCGTTAGCAAATAGCCCCCGGTTATGAAATCCTGCGTGGCGGCAATTAGAATCTCACCGTTCTTGGGAGTTACCAAGTTCGATTGGTTGCCCATCAGTATAAGAGCTTCCGCCCTAGCCTCCTCCGTTTGCGGCAAGTGCAGATTCATTTCATCGCCGTCGAAGTCGGCGTTGTAAGGCGTGCAAGCACACTCATTGAAGCGGAAGGTCCTTTGTGGCTGCACCTTGGCGCGGTGGCACATAATGGACATCTTGTGGAGCGAGGGCTGGCGGTTGAACAGAACGATATCCTCGTCGCGCAGGTGACGTTCGACGATGTCGCCGCACTTCAGCTCCTGGGCCACCTTCTCGCGGTTGCCATAGGCAAGGTACTTCTTAAAGCTAGATCCTCGCTGCTGCACATAATTGGCGCCCGGGTGCATACTTGGTCCATTGCGCACCAGTTCCCGCATGTGGCGCATGTTGGCTGGATTCACGCGCTCCGGGTACGTGAGAATCTTGGCCACACGCACAGGGACACCAACCTGGTTGATCATTAGGTTGGGATCTGGCGAAATCACGGTACGTCCGCTGAAGTCCACTCTCTTGCCCGACAGATTGCAGCGAAAGCGGCCCTGTTTTCCCTTCAGGCGCTGCACAATGCCGCGCGTCGTCTTCTTTGGTGCCATATTAATGGGAATGCCACTGATCTCGCTGTGGAAATACAGAGCCACATGGAGCTGCAGAAAGTCCCAGTCCTCGTGAATGAGCTCGATCTTGCCGCCGGTGGCCATGTGGCGCTGAATTACATCATTGATGAGCAGGATTTCACTTTGCTTCATGGTCAGGTCATCCTCCGTGGTGCCAGCCTTCACTTCGGACAGCACCGAGGGCCGAATGCAGGCGGGTGGCACAAAGACTCGCGTCACAATCAGGTGCTTTGGGTGGGCGTCGTGAGAGCACATGCCCAGCAGGGCGACATCGCTCTGCGGGATCTGTTCGAACAGATCGAGCACCATGAGTGGGGTCAGTTCCTCCGCGGAGCTGTAGTTGCCCAGCGCTGTGTTGAGGTCACGATTCGATTCCGTGGAGCGCAGCATCTCGTTCATGTTGCTGGTGAACAGTGAGTCCACCTTGCGGCCCTTGTAGGGATCGTGGAGGATTTTAAGCAGGCCCGGTCCCTTCTTGACGCCACCATTCGGGGAGCCGCAGTGTGGGCATTTGGTCACCTTCTTGGCCTTGGCCAGCATCTGCACATGCAGCGCCTTCTTGCCTAGGTACGAAAAGTTCGGGTTGTGCAGCTTCTTCTCGTACAATTGCCTCTCCTCCGGCTTGAGCATCACATGGGCGCATGCCTTGCAGATCATCTGCAGAATGTTGATGGTGGAGCGAAAGTGACCGATGTGGAAGACGGGCAGCGCCAGGTCCAAGTAGCCAAAGTGGCCGATGCACTCGTTCAGCCCCTGGCCACAGGTCTCGCACATGGCGTCCTTCGTGCTGATGCCCATGCGGCGATCCAGGACTCCATAGGGCACCGGCTGCCGCTGGGCCTGGTACAGATTCTTCGAGATGATCCGCACCAGGGCCTCCTGCTGGATTTCATCTGCGCCGCTGATTCCGAACTGCACATGTGAGCTGATCGCCAATTGGTTACTTTTTGAATTTACATTTATCGAGGCCGCAACTTACATCTTTTTGTTAAGCGCAGAGGCGCGAAACTGCTCCTTGGGCATGGCTGCAGTTCGGCAAAGTGAACTTTAATGTATTTATATATTGTTTACAAGTAAATAAATAACATAACCCGGTACGATTTTTTTTAATAACCAGACCGCGAATGAACACCTGAGACGTGCCGATAACTTATCGATTGCCTTGTTATCAACGTGATGTGCCGCCAAATGGGAACGAATGGACTGGAACGCTGTTACATGGTAGGGCGACTTTTAAATTTATATATTTTTACCAAAAAATGTGTATTTAATCCTAATTAAATTTAATTTTATTGTATTGCGCACATCTCATACTTCTTTATCCTAAAATATTTAATCAATCAAATACATTGTAGTACCTTATTTATAGAAAATAATAAGACTAAGACGGCTGACTAGCCATCGGTCCCAGCTGAAAAGTATTTTATCGATAAGCACCTGCCAGCTGATCTATCAATAACTTACAGGATTCCGTTTTAATGGCAAAAGGTCTACTTTAAAGACTCCTTGTATATAAAATTAATTCTTTTATTTTCAAAACAACAAATTAGATTCCTACAATACCTTAGGTACAAAAGTTATTCGTTTTCATATGTTATAGACTCGTTTTTGAAGCTGTGCACCTTTTCATACCAAATGTCATCAGCCCCTTGCTGTGTCTCTCCATAAAACGTTGGGAACGGCGGGGCTTCCTTGTTCTTTCGCAGCGGCAAGATTGTATCGTATATGTAGACCAGGCCGCCAGTGGGGCCGGGCACTGAGCTGCCTTGCACCCACATAACGTTGTATTTTGTGTTTATCCGCCACACACGAAGGCCCTTGATGACGCGCCACCGATTGCCCATGTGACCGGGCATCTTGGTGCCGGGCCAGACGCGTCCCTTCTCGCCTCCTCCGCCAATGTTACCAGCTCGCCGATGCGTCTTGGTGACACCGTGCGATGCTGGCATGCCCTTGAATCCGTGGCGCTTAACCACGCCTTGGAAACCATGGTCAACTCTGTAAGAAAAGCAATCGGTTATAAAATCAAATTAGTTTGCACAGACTCAAAAAAGTGACCAAATTGTCCCTAAACAAGGTGCGTGTGGTCTTGAGCACAAGTAGTTTACCTATTTTAAAAAAAAATTTATAAAATATACTCACGTTTTGCCGCGAACATCGACAAAGTCGCCGATGCCGAAGTGGTTTACATTCAGGGGAGTGCCTGGCTGAAGCTGAGCCTCTGGGGAAACGATGAATCGTGCCAGGTTCTTCTTGGGCACAACACCCGAATCCCGGAACAGTCCGGAGTATTCTTTGGTCAGCAGCGCTGGATTTGTGCTCTCGGAGCCAACGAGAATGCAGCCGCGCTTGTGCAAATTCTTGACATTGGGAACTTGGGCGGGTAAATACTCCTCCGGAGGAATGTACTTGATGACATGGTTGTCCGCGACCTGCAGCAGCGTGGTGCGAATCCGCTCGCCATTCTTGAGCCACAGCGGGTACTGACCGATCTTCCGCGCAATAACGCCGCACCTCCGTATACTGGGGTTCCACACCGCCTCATTCGCAGGCGCCTCCTTGGTGTTGACCAGGTTCTCCTTCTTGACGGCAGGAACGCCAAAGCCCTCATTGCCCAGTTCGTTGACGAACTGCTTGTTCTCTGATGTCATCAGGTCATCGTATTTCTGTTGTATTGATTTGTTGTAATTCTTTGTTTATGGGTAAATACTAATAGAACACATACTGTGGTTTCCTTGCGCAAAAACCATTGGGGATTCCGAAGTCGCGGTCTGCTCAGGTGGCCCTTATCACGCACCTGGGTGAGCGTAACACCACAGTTGCCACTAAGCCTGAATGGGGAAAGACAAATGAAGCAATGTCCTGTGAGGCAATGGTCATTGTACCCACCTCAGACCCAGTAACTGATTGATAACACTCCGCATCATCCTTATATAATATATTTTAATATTTCATAAAAACGAGCCGGTGCGGACTAACACATACCTGTCAATCGAAGGTATCGATGGTTGGGCTAGCGCTGGCACTATCGATGGCCTTATGCGTTATTCCCACTGACGCTTCCCAGCGGAATGATTGGGATTTTTAAGGATGTGAATTTCTGACTCAAACCTTTTTTATCTCTTTTCTTGTAAAATTAATTACCAAATCGCCTCTTAATAATGAAAACATCATTACTTTTTCATGCTTACCGTCTGCGTTTGTTGAATAATATTTGCATAGCGACAGTACTTTCTTTCTCACTTTATCTAATTTTATGTAGCAAAGCACTCCAGTTTCGCCACATAAAAATAGTTATCTACCATGTCCTAGCACTCCATGACAACTCCAAAGGTCACCCCAATAGAAAGGTTGCAATTTGAGAGTGATGTGAAGTGATTAGAATGTAAGGGGTTTGGTACATTTAAAATAGTAACAGGTGGGTGTTGGCCCATGGACCATCGCCCGGGCAGATGCTGGACGCGGGCCGGTGGAAGCGCGGCATTAGCCGCGCCTAACAGCACATTTTAAATGCCTAACAGCACGCTGAGATAACTTGTGTATTTTTATCAGACCTACATTAATTTTTTTTTCTAATCGGAGATTTAACAGTCAAGTAATATATATATTGTGGTGCATTTAGAATACAATGGAATGAAATGTGCAACCGATACTGAGGCTGAACAACATCCGCTTACGTTCACCGACACGAGAGCGCGACGCGGGCCATTGGCGCTGATCGAGCAGGGAAACATTAGACATTGGGAAATTACTCATACACTAATGTTTACTCTGTGAGTAATTTTAACACGGTACACGGTACACGGTACACTGTACGAACGCCAATGTGTGTGCGCGGTTGCGGTACGCGAAAAACTACCGACGACCGACGGGACGCTCGCCTTTCGTAACTAAGAGCATTTATTTTTGTTTTGTACAAGTGAATTCCGATGGGCTATGGTCATAGTCGCGCTGCGAGTGCTTGCGGGGCTGAGGATCCGCTGAACGGGTCGCTATAAGGATTTCTCTTGCTCACTTCTGATCCCCCACACGCACATGTGTGCTGGTGCTGGTGTGTATCTGCGTGTGTGCATGCATAGGTATATTATTTAGTTTTTTATTGTTGCTGTCGCCCCGAACCACTACAAGCGTGCGGAATAAACAAAGGATTTGCTGCTGCAGTGGGTCTGCATCCCAGGGGTGAATCCGCTGTCCGCCATCCGACATCCGAAATCCGAGTCTAGTGGCAGTGGCCTCGCAACCTGTTCCAAGTCGAATGTTTACATATGTACATCGAAATTTAACAAGCTTATGCAAAAAAAACACGCCTCTCGGTACAGCCTCCCCGCACCGCCATCCCCCGCCCCGTGACTCCTCGTCGCCAGTGTTGCGAAGTGTGCAATTGCGTTATTTATCATAGGGCAAACATAAACTAGAGTTATTTTTAAATAAGAAGTGTGCGCAACATACTTGGCAACAAAACAAAAGACAGGCGGTGCACATACGCATGTACGTACGTGGACTGTGCACATCGACAGCTCCAAGCTGGTATAACTATGGGGCGATAAGATGGATCGAAGGGCGGAACCGGAGTGGTCGAGTGTCTTAGGACCAGCGTAACTTGGAGTTTGGAGAATAACTGAGGGTTGAAACTTCGGGCAGAGCCACAGTTGTGCTTGGGCAGTAGTGCACCCTTTACCATACTTATTTGTTTCCATTAATGTTAGGGTAAGACCACTTGTTTTCAGTTAGCAAGCTGTATAGCTAAGGGTTAAAGTAAGTGAGGGTTAAAAAGTATCAGGCACCTAATGGCCCTGTGGTCCTTCGAGCCGGATGCTGGTGGCTGTTTTTGAGAGCACTATCATTAAGAGTGCGTCTATTCCACCCATGGTGTGTTCACCTTGAGGGGAAGAATACAATCTCATCTCAATTATCAGCCTGGATTTAAACCTCTCTGGTCATGCCTATCTTAAGATCGGCTAAGAACGAAGAATTCCAAGCCCTGTCTATTTTCAAAATCATTCTCCACGAGAAGGGGGCCTTTTCGCATGCCGATTGGAAATTATCTCAATTCGCAAAGTCGGTTCTCGTATTTATGTAATGCTGGGGGACTTATCAGCTTGGGTGGCTAGTTAGATTGTGATAGGAAGGTGTTCGCAAGTGTATTTAGACTTGTTTTCGGTAGACGCTGCTGTGTTCGCAGCAGATAAGGAGTTTGCCAGAGTGTGGGTTCTTTTTCGGTACCCTGGCGATAAGGAGGAAACAGGCGTCCGCACTCGCTGGAAGTTAGTCGGTGACTAGCCACTGATATCTGAGCGCATCGGTCTTCCTTAATCTCTTTATATAATCTGAGCTTTTCGCAGAATTTGTTGATCTTTTGTTTATTCGCTGGTAAAGAGTAGATTACATGGGATCCGCCCTTAAATCAAATTCCTCCCTATCTCGCGGTAATCACGCCCCAAGTGTCCAAAAATGAAGTGACCTATGACGTCAATAAATCATAAATGGTTAATTGACAGCTATTAATCATTGGCTATTGTTTTGGTGACCCCAAGCCCATAGAATTTTTTATTAATTTTTTTGTATACCAAAAGAAGAGAGAGTGCTGGGAAAATAAAGTACCCAGTTTACTAAATAGAACTTTTGATCGCCTCTAAGAAGCCACCCTAAAGATATTTTTGTAAAATATTTTTACTAAAAACCCTTAAAACATACTAAAACGACGGATAGTACTACTATTAAATCAGCAATTGTCATAGAATTGCAGCCTGTAGGATATAATAAACCCTTAGCCCCAAAAAAGTTGACCCCAAATTAATATCACATTAGTTTTATCCACAGGAATTCCAATATGAATCTTCCACCCACTGAGAAGCAGTATTTACGCTAAAAGCCCATATTCAAAAGGAGTATTTCTTCCCGTAAATGTGTCAAACACCAAAGTTTGAGCACCTGGCAAATATACGCATTATATTGGCAACTGAGGAGGAACTCCACGCCGTGCGAACACAAAGCGAGCCTGAAATAACCTAAGGAACCCGAGGCAGAACGTCCTCAATATTATTGGAGCCAGAAGCGAGCACAATGGGCGGCGGCAAGAACATACGCCGCGGCTTGGAGCCACTGGAGTTTGAGGAGTGCATCGTCGACAGTCCGGACTTTCGCGAAAACCTAAATCGACATGAAAAGGAACTGGACCACACTAGTCATCAAATCAAACGAATCATCAAAGAGGTCAAAGATCTTATGAGTGCGGCGAAAAGTGAGTAATCGAGTGCCAATATTCACCTAAACAATATACACAGGATGGTTTATTTGTAGCAAGGAAGTACGAGACATGTGAGAGTAGAGATTTCAATTTAAACGATGAAAGAATTCCTTCGAGGAAGGCCTTCCAACTCACTACTTTCGTCCAACGGACTTGAATGGTCTTCCGTTTGATAGTAGTCATATGTTCCCCGGGGAAGGTAGTCCAACTCACTGGTTTCCTCGACCTGGCCTGAATCTTGTATTCCCAGACTGCCGTGTTGGTCGCGACAGTAGTCGTCTCGCACCTGTTTGATGTACTTATCCTTGTCGAAGGATACTACCCGGCTGTAGAGCGATATCTTGTTGATTTCCCGCTGCATCTGCCACTCGGTGTTCCGTTGGGCATAGTTCATATCATCGGGGTACTTTATGTCCTTGTCAAAATCAGGGCGTCCCTCACGCAGGGTTTGCAGGTAGTCACTGAAGTCTTTGTAGGCTATGTAGCGCATGTTCGGACACATCGTGGTCACGGGGCGATGGTAGTGGCACGCGCGATCGCTGATCCAGCTGCGAGGATCCATCACCTTGGCCTGCTTGAACTCCTCATTGTCCTCGATGCAACTGGGATCGTTGTAAGCGGTTATGACCAGACTGCTGTTGAACAGTCCATCCCGGACGAGGGGCATGAAGTCGGGCGACTGACTGAACTCCTGTAGAATCTCACTAAAGGGACCTATTTCGTTTTGCTCCAGGGTTTTTAATTTGCTCAGCATCGTGGGCGAGATGTAGCCATAGCGAATGTTTTTCAAGATCCTGTTAGTGCTAGAACGGCGTGCTGGCCAGCCGTATAGAAGCCACGATAGGGCGCCATATAAGAGCTGTCCAGGAAAAATATACTGTCATTAAAAGGCAATACAGAATATGTATGATATGTCCAATTTCTGTACAATATAAAGGTAACAAATCATGTTTCAGTATAGATTACTCATGTTACTCAAGGACGGCCTACCTCTATTTCCGAGTTGACCGACAGACCACTGGACTTCAGAAGGCAGCACACTTGCACCTCAGCAAGGCACATGAACTCCCGGCTGGCTAGAACTGCCATGGTTGATCTGGAAACACGTCCTGCCATCGATTCGAATAATTCCTCTAGTTCAGTGGCCCCTCGCAGTTCGTACAGCACGTTGAACGCTGAGAACTCATCGTACAAGTGCTTGTCCAGAATTTTCCAGCAAATCTCGAGCAGCTCGGTTATTTTCAGAAAATACGCAGTCCTCAGCATTTCCAGTAGGTTATCAACATTCGGTGTGCCATCCGACGAAATCATCCATGCGTATGTGTCGCTGAAACCCTTTGGAGTCAACTCCACATCGTCGAACACAATTTGATCCTCTCCTATGGGGAGCTCTAAGATCTTCGTAAGCAAGAGCTGCGAGTAAATGCATAGTATTACCGAATGGCACACGAACGAATGATCGTCAATAGTGATGATGATATCCGCAAATTCGTTTGTCTGAATGTACTCCAGCAAAATATCTATAGGCTTTGTTAAATGGGATAGTGTGAAGAGCGCTTCGTCATCTTTAAAAGGTATATATTCGCGGCCACGTCCATGCCTAAGAGGTTCATTCCCAAAAGGTGTATTCTCATTCCCACCGAAATCATTCTCAAGAGGTTCATTTTCAGGAGATTCATCCTCGACTGGTTCATTCCCAGGAAATTCATTCCAAGGATGTTCATTCCTTGCTGATTTTTTCCAAGGATATTTATTCCATGGCGGTTCACTCCATCGATTTTCGTTTCCAATAGATTCATTCTCCACAGCATCATATTCTTGGGATTCATTTCCAGATGGTTCATTTTCGGGAGGTTGATTCTCGCCTTCCATCATTTCGGTTTCTTGTGCAAACTGAGCCAACAACTTCTCCACTTTGTACCCTCTTCCATGAAAAGTTAGAATTGAATAGTTTTAAACACCAAAAGATGTATTTTATCTATCTTACGCGTTGGGCTGCGAGTCGGTCGAGCCCTTGGGCAAATAGGGGCGCGTTTTGTTCATCCTTTAAGTTTTCGTGTTGAACAGAGTCGATGTTACTGTCGCTTGCGATAGGAATACTAGGTGAGAAGTATAGAGCGCAGCTGCCTGCTTTTGAGACTAAAAACTCGATTCGCATTTATAACAACTAAAATGGATCAAAAACTACTATTATATTATATTATGTGTTCGCTTTTGATTTTATATAAAATTTGAATTGATATTTTGCAGTGCTGTCCACTAGAATGAAACAATTGGCCATTTTACTTACCGACTTTAACTTTGAGTGCATAGGCACGGCTCAGACCGACGATGAGAATGTCATTTGCGAAAGCCTGAAACGCTTTGGTGCTATCATTGGCAATATCGAAGACGAGCGCGAGAAAATGGTAAGTCGAGCGTGGAGAAAGTGGCGGATCGGGATCAGAACTCGCGTTCTGGAGGCGACGACCTCCCCCAGAGGAGTACACTTCGCTGGGATCCGCCACTGCGTACCGCATTCCGAAACCGTTTCTTTTCATCTGCACAATCTATTACCCAGCTAACGCTTGCTGATAAGCATATCATTGAGTCACTGGAGGATTTTCGAAAAAAGCAAATTGGTGGCGTCAAAGAGAACAAAAAGAAATTCGATAAGAAAACGGAGAAATTCTGCCAGTCGCAGGAGCGTTTTCTGAATATGTCAACTAAAAAGCCCGAAAACACCATTCAGGAGGTAAGTGATCGAAATTTGAGGGTCTCCCAGCCCAAAAGTAAATGTTTAAATGAAGATATTCTGTATACGACAATGCAACACACGAATTGCGAGTGCAATTTCTTAGGAATGTGTAGAAATGAACCGGGAGTGTGGGTCAGGTAAACTGCTTTTTGAAAACTTCACAAGAAACCACTACGCTTCGATACACACAATGCCATTTGTTGCCGCACGAAAGTTCTTTAGATCGTTCTGCAGTCCATAGTGTAGAAAGAATCCGATTCTTTAGACATTTATTGCTACATCTTCGGCGAGCAATCCGATACAATGGATTCTCGCGTGGATATGGTTGCATCATTTCTCGCACTGCGTGGGCAGACACTGGGTTCCCGTACATGTAGTTTAGGCTTAAGATATGTTTTTAAGGTGTGTATGGTGCCCTATTAACACCTTGAGCGTGGACTTCTCTTGTAGGCTGATGCTAGCTTGGGCATGCACGAGCGCGAGTACATCCAGGAGTCGCTGAGCTACGTGCTGCGCATTCAGGAGGTGCAGGAACGCATCAAATTCGAATTCGTCGAGATATTACTCGCGTTTATCTCCGGCTGGCTGGTCTTCTATCACACGGCCCACGACCAGGATGAGGATCATCGCGACTACCTGCAGGACCTGAGGCACAAGGTGCAGAAGGTGGGTGCTCGGCTGAAAGCTACTCATCCTAAGGTTTTCACTAACGTTTTCTCCTTCTTTTCCCTAAGACCCGGGAGAACTTCGAGGAGGCACGCGAAAAGGTTACTGAATTGAAAACAAAGTACATGGAGAAGCGCACAGTGAGTGATTAAAATCTACCATTATGTCATTTTATAACACATGCTATCCGCAGAAGCCCGAGGAAATTTTCACCAAACGGGGCTACCTATTCTTAATGGAGAAAAGTACGTGTTCTTCATCTTCACTCTCATTTATAAGACTATTTTGTTTTCTGGTTGAGGACTGTCTTGCTTGCAGGGATTTTTCATTTATTATTACAGCTATCGTTTCGATTATACGGCCTGCCAAACCGATAACAATTGATAGCCATTCGATAATGATATATCATTAATATATTATTCTTCTTGTGTTGAACAAAATTCACGTAGTTTCCGTAGCCGAAACCTTTTTTATCAAAAAGCTTGTAATGTAATAATAACAAAATTCACTGCCTTTCACTAATTCTCCATTGCGAACGAATTATAGGTTCCATTCTGAAAATCTCCCTTTTAGAGCCATTCAAAGCCACGTGGACAAAATACTATTGTACATTCAAGAAGCAGAAGCGGGAGTTCACCATGCTGCAGTTCAATCAGATGAACCACAATTTCACAAGGCCCGAGGCGCGGGACGACGAGAAGCTTACGCTCTTCTCCTGCCAGCGGAGGGCCTCCGAGTTCGAGAAGCGGTTCTGCTTCGACCTGACCTTCAAGGAGAAGCCGGGAGTCGTCTACACGTTTCAGGCCTTAAGCGAAAAGGACCATCGCTATTGGATCAGCGCGATGGATGGCACGGAGCCGGTGAGTCATCAAGGCATTGTAGAATCGTTAGTATCTAATATTTTCTTTTAATTTCCCCACGAAAGACCTACCTGGCCCCCGGTAAAATCAAAGTCAGCGAGGCTTACCATCTGGACGAGGCCGGGTTCATGTTCATCCGCCGCTGCATTCAAGTATTAGAGATCCGCGGTCTCGAGGACGAGGGGATCTACCGAAAGAGTGGCGTGGGCACCAAAATCAGCAAGCTGCTGGCACTGGGTCTCAATCAGAAGGAGACCGACGACGTCTTTGTAGACGACAAGTACCGGGATCTGATGGAGAGCAACACCATAGCCAGTGCGCTGAAGATGTATCTGCGGAATCTGAACGAGCCATTGATGACCTATCAGTACCACAGCGACTTCATCGAGGCAGCAAGTAAGTTTGCTTACCATCAGCACTTATCTTAAAGTATTGAAACCCCCTCCTTTTCCAGAGCAAGAAACCCTGAATCAACGCGTGAACGAGGTGCACAAGCTGGTCTACAAACTGCCACAGCCCAATTTTCAAATGCTGGACATGGTGATTTGCCACTTGACAGAGTAAGTACTTGCTTTGAGGCACATGCTCCAAGCATGGTTTAACACATTTCCATATTCACAGCGTTTCACGCAAGTACGAGAAGAACAAAATGTCCGTGTTCAATCTGGGAGTGGTGTTCGGACCCACTTTGCTGCGCCCTCGCGAGGAGTCGGTGGCCGCCATACTGGACATCAAGTTCAACAACATCGTTATCAACATTCTGATTGATAACTACGAGAGGATCTTCAAGAACAAGCCCAGCGCGGATGTCAAGCTGCCGGAGGCGGCAAAGGCACCCAGCATCATGTACCCCAATCGCAGCAGTCCGCCGACCAGAATGCCGCGGGCCTCGCAAATAGGCAAGGCGGCCTCCACAGGCGCCATGGGTAGCACTAGTGGCAGCAGCACTGCGGCGGCGAATCCCATGTTCTTGAACCAGCAGAAGATCTACCGGGTGGTGAACAAAACCAATTGCACAGAGCCCACCATGTCGTCGAGCCTGCAGAATATCCCCAATGGCGACAACTATGCGCTGGGATCCAACGTGATGAACAGTTCGGGCGGGGCCGGGTGCATATCCCTGTCGCCGCCGATGCACATGCTCAATGGCATCCTGTCGCCCACCGTGGGGAGCATCAATAATCTGCACACCATATCGAAGAACGAGGCCAGCACCCGGCGCTATGTGCCCAGCTCGTGCACGGACACCGATGTGGCGCCCGAATACGGTATTATCAGTGCCAACAATGGCGGCGTGACGTTACAGTCGCACCATGCCATGCCCGTGAGCAGCACGACCAACTTTCGACATCCCGAGTACCTAATGACCACGGCCACTCCGGTGACCCAGTCCGGCTCCAGCAACCACATCTATACGAACACCTCGAGTGTGGCCGGTGGCGCCGCCTCCAGCAATCGGATTAGCCTGAACAACGTTTCCCCGCCAAGTACTGCAATGCGAAAGGAGCGATTCCTGGGCAGTGCCAGTGGTCCGCAGCAGCACCCGCCCGTCCAGCGGGGCCTGCACTCCTACGGCCAGTCCAAGCACTACTCCCCCCTGATGCCCACATCGACGTCGAGCTCCAACGACAGCGTGTGCGACTCGCTCTCCTCCAACAACGGCTTGGGCGGCGGCGGTGGCTCCATTGCGGCGAACAGCAACAGCGGGAATGTGGCGCAGCACTTGGGCACCCGGAACTCCACTGACTACGCCATGATAACGTCGCAGAACTCATCGCTGTCGCCGCATCTGGGGGCCAGCGTGTGCGATGAAGTCGTGGCGGCCACCACTTTGCCCTCGGTGGTCAGTCTCAGCTGTGGCGGCTCCGCCAACGAAAGCTCCGAGTATCCGCCCAGCAAAATGCATCGTAATCGCGACATCAACCAAATAAAACGTGATTTGTCAACGGGCACAGCGTGAGTATAGCTTCTCTGACCCTAAAGAGTATTGGCAACTAAAGGGTTATCTTCTTGCAGACGCGTGCGCACACTCTATGCCTGCATGGGCGAAAGCGAGGGGGAGCTTTCCTTTGAGCCCAACCAAATAATCACCAATGGCAAGTTGAGGCTGAGGAGTGCCACTGAATTGACTCTAATATTTGTTTCTTTCGCTGCAGTTCGATATTCCCACGAACCTGGCTGGCTGCAGGGCACACTGAATGGCAAGACAGGACTCATTCCGGAGAACTATGTGGAACACTTGAAGCCTCACCATTAGATTATCAGCTCGATGTAGAGTTCTCCCGTATTTTTTTGCATTCGATTCGTCGGTAGATACAATTAATATGAAAGTTAGGAAATCTGAAAATAATCGTTGTGTAAAAATAACTAATTAACGAGTATGCGCCCTTGGGGTTTACATGAAATGCATTTTATTTTATGCTGGAAACCAGGAAAAACCACAATCTTACCTTATAAATATGTTATAACCCTTATAATACCATGACCATACAATGTACTTATTTTTAATTATTTAATAAGGAGTATAAACTCAGTGCAACTGCAAAGATTTATTTACTAATTGTTACGCTCTTCATTTGTTGCTTATTTATACATAATTCGCGTAATTTGTGCAAAACTGAATTACACCGTATCTAATATCTACTACATATACAATTGTATAAAATAAATAGCAGTGCTTCGAACACTTTTAAAATGTAAACTTTAAACTGAAGTCTGCCATATATCATATCAAAAACAAACAAAAAAATGAAAGAATAATAAATATTTTCTTAGCAAGGCAAAGAAAACGTAGAATGTTGAAAAGCGTTGTTTGATTGTTTATACGAATCAACAGAGAACAAAGTGTTTTCTTTAGGATATCGTTGGCTTTTCGAGTCAGGTGAGAGCCAAGGTTTGAATAACCCGCTGTCGTAATTCCCTCCGAACAATTACATTCTTTTGTGCTGAATAGTTTCTAAAATGGCTCTGTTTTCTCTGTAAAAAGTTTTATCTATGTGCATAATAAACATATTTTGAATAATAAATGCACTTCTTTTGTTCTATTGTGTATGGTTTTGTGAATGGACAGGATTTTGTATTGTGTTTCTTTCCATTGTAAATATTTTACATGATTTTACTCACCTATTTGCCCTGAACACTCATCTCATTCCATATTACTTTCAATGATTTCAGTTTTTATAACATTTTATTTGTTCGTGGAAAGTATTTGTTCAGCAACGTTCTTATAAAAATAGAAATAAATTAAATAAATAGTTTTTGCAAGTAAAAAGATGTGTGACATTCTAGCAAAAAACAAAGCACCAAGTTCATGTCATGTAAAAAAAGGAAAGTTGCAGTTGGATTTTAAAATGTTGATTTATGGGCTCATTTTATTATTCCAAGGGAAGTCCATTTATCAGCAAACTATTATCAGTGCTCAGTTCCCTTGGACCCTCGCCAACTTTCGTGTGAATTATATATCTAAAGGCATTTTTGGCATTAATATCTAACGAATCGAGCTTGTTTCTTTGAGCAGGGTCAATCTTATGACTACTGTCAGCCTTCGGAACAGGGAGACCTCTGAGGTAAGTGTCGCTATCAAATGAATCGCTTGGGAACACCTTTTGGATCGCTTCCAGGAGGTGCGGAACATTTTCCTCCAGAACGTACAGACAGGCATTTGGACCAGCATCGAAGGTGTAGGCAGCCTGATAGCCTCCCATTAGCTCGTTGTAATCGTGGACAAAAGACACAATCCTGTGGGACACGTCGTTCATGTACACACACGGTGGATACGTGTCCAGGGCAACGGCATGGAACTGGTTGGAGTCCTTCATAGTGATCTCGGCGAATGTCTGGAAGTCGTGCTGGGCAATGGCCTCCCTCAGTCGGGCGATCCTCTCGGGAACCACCTTGTCCACCCGGTACTTGATTAGCTCCGAGGTCTTCACAGCCAGCTGCATGCCCTTCGTGGAGGCAGTCTTCTTTCGCTCATCATTGACCACCAGGATGAGCACGTGCATGTTGGGCCAGTGGCTGGAGGGAGCTATTTGCTTGGCCACCGAGTCGCTGCCATCATCGCGGGCTCCGCGGTGCCACTGGACGAAGCCGCCGTACAAGCTGCGGCATGCCGATCCACTGCCCTGCCGCGCCACAGTGGTCAGCTGCTCGCTCAGCGGGATGCCGTACAGCCGGGACAGGGAGTACACCAGGCAGGCGTAGCCGGCGGCACTGGAGGCCAGACCAGCGGCGGTGGGGAAGTTGTTAACCGACGCGATGTGGATCTTCCAGGACGGGGGCACCTTCTGGGAGCCACTCGCCACAGCCAGTCGGTGGACTGGAAATATGAATAGTAAGTATTGTGGCAGGAATTTTGGTAGACGGACTTGGGCACTCACCTTCTTTTAGGCAGCGCTGCAGACGGGGACTTCCTTCGAAGGGCACCTCTTCCCCATTCAACCACATCCGATTGGTCTCGAAGGATTCCGAGGCTGCTACTGTTGTCTTGGCGCACAGCTTTGGGAACGTGTTTTAAATATTACTATCTGTATTCTGGGTGTGACTATACATTTTCTAGTACAATTTATATAGAAAAATGTATAATATTATTAAAACACTACTCAATATTCACCGGATTCGCAGGAAATGTTGTGGATATCTTTCGAAAACTAATTCAAAATTAAATTTAAAGGCGTGTTAATGTTCAAACACAGAGTTTAGACAGAGAAAATTCGGAGAAAAGTGAAAATCTCTGGGATATTCCCCAACATCAAATAGAAAGTTTTCAGGTTGTTTACTCTCGCGTGGAAGAGGGAACCGGCTCGGCACTTTGCCTTATTAATGGCATGTCATATAGTGTTAGGGACCTTCAGAATACTTCGTTGCAAAATGCATAAGCACAGGATCTTTAATATATTTGCTAATATTTACCTCGTCCGTGCTTAGAGTCATGCTAATGGAATCATTGACGGGCAGTATCAGATCTTCGTGCCGCTTTCCCCCTGCAAAAACAAAGGTTCCTCAGCTCCACAGCTTGTAGCAATCCGAATAATTCACTCACAATACTTTATCAGGGCTATGTTCACGGGGGCCACACAAGTTGCCGAAATCATGTTTAGAAAACCGTGTTTTTTCACAGAAACCGAAACCAATCTGTTTAAATTTGTAATTCTTCTCTTAGCGAAAGCGAACGTAAGTAAACATAGGCAACGTAATCAAACGTAAGCAAACGTATGGAAGATGAAGCGACCAACTGTTGATTAGGGTGGGAAAACCCGGAAATATTTTTTCGGTATTTTTGTTGATGTATCGATGTATTCTGTGCTGTATTTGCACATCACTAATGTTAAACCTAAACTGGTTCCTAACAGAAATGTTAAATAAAGTCTATCCTAACATTTCTGTTAAAAACATTTTGTTTCTTCTTTATTACAGAAAGGGGTTTTATTTTTAAGTTTAATTATTTTTAAAATTTAAAATATTTAAGAAATTATATTGCCTTTCGGTAAATATAAAAAAAATACAAAAAAATGAAATCCTAATTTTAACAAACATTAAAAAGCCTATTTATTACCTTTCCCAAATTTTTTGAGCAACCCTTTATTTTAAATGCACTTCGCCCTAAGTTTCAATTTTAGTTTTTATTTTTAAACCAATGGTTCGTAGTGAGTAAACATTAGTTGTAATAAAAATAGAAATACATTAGCGATAGGTATAGAGCTGTGTATGATTTTATATTTGTGAATACTTGTGAATAGCCGCAACTATTCCGAGTGTATTTCCCCATTCTGTGGGCTTCTTTTGGTTGTGGTGTTTGGGAGACGCGGGTTCAAGAGCAGGCGTTGCATTAACTTGGTTAAGGTTTAATGAGTCGGGTGAAGTGGCAGGGCCTAGCCCTTGAGGCTTGTCATGCCCGCACGCATCACCTCGTCGACAAGGAGCAGGTTGCTGGCGATGATCGAGCAGGAGTTGAGGATCTGCTTCTTCACGATGTAGTTGTCGTACACGCCCAGATCGACGGGCTTCATGGGCTCGCCGGAGGCCAGGTCGAGGCCGACCAGCTCGGGGCTCAGGCGATCCTCCACAGTCAGCTTGACGATGGTGTCCTGGGCATCGTAGCCGCTGTTTACGGCCAGCGTCTTGGGGATGACCAGCAGGGCGTCGGCGAACGCCTGCACCGCCAGGCGGGACTTGCCCTTGATGGTGTCCTTGAAGGCGACCAGCTCGTTGTAGGCGCGCACCTCGAATGCACCGGCTCCGGGCACCAGGGCCTTGTCGGCAATGGTGTTGTTGATGGCACGCAGACCGTCCCTGATGGCGTCCTTGATCTGGGTGATGGTGTGCTTGTTGGGACCCTTGATCAGGATAGTGACCGACAGCGGGTTCTTGCAGTCCTCCACAAAGGTGTACTTGTTCTCGCCCAGCACGTGCTCGTAGACCACGCCGGCGTAGCCCAAGTGCTCCTCCTGCAGGTCGTCGAAGGAGTTCATGGCGGTGCCGCCGCAGGCCAGCGCCAGACGCTCCATGTTACGGCGCTTGGCGCGGCGCAGGGCCAGGATGCCCTCCTTGGCCAGGGCGTCCAGGGAAATGGGGTCGATGCCCTTCTGGTTGATCAGAACGAAGCTCTTCTCGGTGCCGTCGCACACGGAGCGCTTCAGCTCGATCACCTTCTTCACACGCTGGTCGATGAAGTCACGCTCGGCGCGCACAAAGGCCTCACGCTCCTCGGCGGTCTTGTAGAAGAAGCCGGAGTTGACCTCGGCCTTCTCGTACTCCAGCGAGACGTTGGCCGTCAAGATGTAGGCGTTCTCCAGGCGCTTGGGCATGTCGGGGTGGCGGGCACCGTGGTCCAGGACCAGGCCACGCACCAGCTGCGTATCGGTGTCGGTCTTGTGCTGCATCTCCATCAGCTCCACCATGTGCAGGTCCACGGGCTTGGTCTTGTCGGCACTGGCAATGGTCAGCACGGCGTCCACACAGACATCGGTGAGCAGATCGGCCAGGGAGGGGTGCACCTTGGTCTTCAGGCTGGTGTTGGCCACCTCCACCAGACTCTTCTTGTTGATCTCCACGGGCACCTTGACCTTCTCGAGCACCTCCAGAGCCTTGTCGCGGGCCTTCTCGAAGCCCTCGGTCATGATGCGCGGGTGCAGACCCTCGGACAGATAGATGTCGGCCTGCTTCAGCAGCTCGCCGATGAGCATCACCGTGGTGGTGGTGCCATCGCCGGTGGAGTCGTCCTGGGCGGTGCTGGCCCTGGCAATCATGGAGGCGGTGGGATGCTGGATCTGCATCTCGTGGAGCAGCACGTTGCCGTCCTTGGTGATCTTGATGTCGCCGGCGCCGGAGACCAACCTGCGAAGTTTCTGGAATTAGTACATATGCATTGTGTTTTCTCTCGCTCAGCGCGTGAGTCGCGAGTCACGCCTGTTTCTATCTCGCTTTTTGAATCCCTCGGCAGTAGATTTGCGAATTTGGCTGCATTTATCACTAAACTAGGGTCTTGCAGGGCAGCTATCATTCAAGATTCCCCTCTTAATTATGCAGAAACACCTGAATCTTAAGCTTTTTGGCCTGAACCTGCCACATTCTCTCTCCCTCTCTGGCGATGACGCATGCCGCTAGTTCAGCCCTAACCTCACACTGGCCGTCGCCGCAGCTGTGGCCAAAATGCATGTTTTTGTGCGTGTTAACCAGAATTTTGACTAAAACTTCTGGGGAAACCTAAGGTGGGGGCCAATAGAGCCCGAGCTGAGCCACTTACATCTTCACGGTGCCCTTGGGTCCCAAGTTGGTGCGCATCACATCCTGCAGTCCCTTGGCGGCGCTGATGTTGATGGCCAGGGCCTGGGCGGCGCGGGCGAACTCGGCCTTGGGGTTCAGCAAGCTAATGGAAGCCATGACGTCTCGTGCTTAGTCGGATAGTTTATTAATTAGGCGAGTTTAAGCAAAAAGTCGGCACAAAACGAAACACGCTGATGGAACCGAAACCGAAAATCAGATGACAGAGTTGCCAGAGAGGGCGAATAACAACTAAGCTCTCCGAAATGAAGATATCGAATGCTATCGATTTGCGAAGACAAACCGATTGCTTTTAGATAAGGGTGGATTTGTATTCTTTTCCAACTAGATCTCACTCTTTTAAAGTGGAATACTTGGGATTTAAAAAAACAACCTTTTATGAACTCATTTGCTTAGCTAAGCCTCATGTTAATTATTAATTTTATATTTATTATTTTTACTTTAAAAATTGAGTCCGAAATTTATTTATTTAAGAAACTAATTTGTCCCATACCATTTAAGAAAACTGTCGCAGAATAACATACCCAGTCGAGCCGAAAGCCTTGGTTGCTGGCGCTCTTATTTTTAGTTAGCTCATAGTTTTATACTTATAAATAATACTTTTATATAGTATAAATACTTATTTACCTGTATAAATAAAGAAATTATTTAAAAAGGAATGCTCTGAAATATAGCGCAAGAATAATGATTTTAGTTATACATATATATATATTTAATTTTTTAAGTCAGGTCAGACAGAAAATAAACAGAAGTTTTCACAGGACCTTCCCGCTAGAACTGGCTACTTTCTCGCTAAAAACTACAAGAAAACAAACTGGACCACTAATCGATGTCCGGACCAGCGCCGATAGCGATAAGCAAACAAAATGCAACCGTGCGCCAACACCAACACTAAAAAATTTTTATTGGCAGGAATAAAGTAAAAATAAAGCAGGATATTCGAGTGCGCCGACCGCAGCGCAGCGAACCAAGAGCCCCAACTGAATCGCGAGAGAGCACCGGACGAGGACGCGGATCCGCAGGCGGCGCGATGAGTGTCCTGGCGTATCCACGAACCAACGACGAGGAGGTTTTCCGTCACTGCACCAAGGACTGTGGCGTGGTGACGGCCACCGAGGACTTCCAGTACTTCGCCCTGCGATGCATCTTCTGCAGCGAGAAGTTCCTCTACTTCGACTCCTTCATCGGCCACATGCAGACGGTCCACCTGGACGACAAGTCCGTGGCGAATCCCGCCTTCGCCTCCCGTCACTCCTTCAGTCTCGGCGAACCCATGTCCCTGTCCGGTCGCAACGGCGACCTGACCAACTTCCACGAGATCGAAGACTTGACGGACGCGGACACGGCGCTGCTGGAGCCGCAGATGGTCATCAAGCAGGAGCTGCAAGAGCTGCCCTGCAGCGACGACGATGTGGTCGCCGACGAGGACGACGATGATGAGCACCGTCTGCGCGATTCCGATGGCGGCGAGGACGACGACGAGGCCATACTGCCCGAGAACGATGTACCGGTAGTCAGTTCCAAGCCGCGACCGCGCAAAAAGGTGACCAAGCAGCGCCAGAGGGACATCTCCAGCGAGGCACTCATCGCCGGCGACGGCGACTCCTCCATAGACGACTACGGCGATCCGGACAACAGCTACATGGACGACAATTCCGCGGAGTACATGGACTACGGCGGCTTCGATGGTGGCCACAGCGGCTTCGGGCCCGAGTCGGACTTTCTCAGCTACGACGAGATGGTGGAGGAGTCTCTGCTGGGAGTAAGCATCATTTTCACACCTCTTTTGTAGTTGTATCGGGACTTTAGAGTCGTATAAATTAAACTGTTTTAGATAAGCTTTACACTTTTTGGGGACTGCATAAAAGTTTACATAGATTCGATTTCACCCTTAAAACCGACTAATTTCCATATACCTATCCTGTAATGATTGTCTCGTTACTTTCCCACCCCTTAGCGCGACCGGGAGGTTACGATGCACATCAAGGACCGTAAGATGATCCAGTTCCTCATCCACTCGTATCAGCGCAACCCCTTTCTGTGGGACCACGGCAACGCGCAGTTCCGGGATCGCGTGAAACGCGCCCGCTTCCTCGACTGGATTGTGCTGGAGTTCAAGAGCCGCTTCAACATCTCGCTGGCCAAGGACGCCATCACCCGCAAGTGGGACAACCTGCGCACGGTGTACAAGCGGGAGTGCAATCGCATGGCGCTGGAGAAGACCAACATCAGTACGCTGTGGTACTTCAAGGAGCTGCACTTCCTCAACGAGGTGTACAGCTACAACGACAAGATGTCCGATGCGGTCGTAAAGGTTAGTGGTCCTCCCTTGAAATCGATTTTGGTTTGGCTGGGGGATGAATGACACGAATCAGAGTCAGCGGATTAATTAACATAAGCCTTCAGTGGGAAATTCGTAATGAGATGACGCGCCTTTATCGGTTGACTTGGAGCTTAGAGCTTTGGTTTCCCATTATTGCATTATTTATTACACTTTAAATAAATAATATTAATAGTTTCGCGGGTCCATCTTTATTATAGTTGAATACAATAATTTCAAATAAGTTGAGAACGTAACTTAACTTTATTATTAAAGTAAAATAAGTAGTACTTTATTGATTAGGTTTGTAAATACAAATCTTCAGTATGTTAGAATATTAAAAAATCGATCTTATTAGACTTTATTGCTTTGCATGTTTTAATATTTCTTAATAAATCTTAAGAAAACAAGTTATTTATAAAGTAAATATTAAATATATATTATCTAGATTTAAAGATAAACGCACACACTTCCTTACCTTTAAATCCATCCATTAAAACCTAATCAGAGTTTGTCAGTGCATGTGAAAAGCGCTTGGGAAAGGGACTGTCCAATGGCCAATCATTAACTCTTACCCTTCCGGCAGGAAACCTCCTATCGCCGCCGCTTCTCGGCCATTTGGAACGACACCTCCACGGCCAAGCTGCTGAGCATGGTGAAGCGGTACCAGTGCTTCTACAATCGCTTCGATCCCGACTACCGCAGCAAGGAGCGGCGCGGCGAGGGACTGCACCAGATGGCCATCGAGCTGCAGCAGCTGATCGACGTGACCACCATCCAGATCTCGAAGCGCATCTCCCAGCTGCGCTTCGACTACTCCAAGCAAAAGATGGAGCGCCTCAACAGCGAGCGCCTGGGCAAGAAGTTCATCGCCAACTACATCTACTACGATCAGATGCACTTCATGGACGACGACATACCGCCGTTCAAGTGCGCTCACTGTCCGGAGATCGTGCAAACGCTCAGGGAACTGGACCTCCACATGCTCACCCACCAGCCCACCTTGGGCGGCGGCTACTACTGCAACATCTGCAGCATTCAGTTCCACAACGCCGAGGAGTTCGACAGCCACAAGCAGCTGCACTTGGGCGGCCTGGCCGACCTGAAGTTCAACTGCGAGCTGTGCACGGCCAGCTTCCGGGAGAAGGCCAACTACGACGAGCACCTGCGGCGGCACAACGAGGAGCTGTTCCTGCCCTCGCTGGCGCTCAATCACAGCATCATGGAGGGCGGCGATGAGGAGATCGCAGCCGAGGGCGAGGAGTCCAGGGGCAGCGGCAGCCGACGAAAAAGGAAAGGTGGTGCGAAGGCCTCGCATTCACCCGAAGACATGGTCGACGACGAGGATCCGATGGGCGGAGGAGGAGCAGACGGTGGCAGCGTTGCCAAGCCCTATGGGTGCGAGGTGTGCCGCCGCAGCTTCGCCACGCCGGGCCACCTGAACGCCCACCGCATTGTCCACCAGGACGAGCGGGAGCGGTGCTACAAGTGCGACTATCCCCAGTGCAATAAATCGTTTGTGGCGCGCAACAGCCTGTTCGAGCACCTGAAGCAGCACTACAGCAACGAGGAGTTCAAGTGCGACATCTGCGGCAAGACGTTCAAGTCGACCAAGAATCTGCAGAACCACAAGCAGATCCACGACAAGGTCAAGCGCTACGTGTGCCAGATCTGCGGGTCGGCGTTCGCCCAGGCGGCCGGCCTCTATCTGCACAAGCGTCGCCACAATCGGCCCAACGGAGCCGTCGGCGCTGTGGGGCGATCGGGCCGCAGCACTCTGTGAGATAGGGAGTGGGAGAGGGACAAGGACAAGGACTGGCCCAGGGCCAAGAGCCGCGGTCGGGGGCGCGGACGCGGCCGTGGGCGTGGTCGCTATGTCAAATAGTTTTACGCGTAACTGAAACTGCAACTGTAACGTCTTTAAATTGCCAGCAACCCAGGCAGCTTAGTTAGCTTTTTAATCCTACTTTAAGACTCACTCGATGTTCAGCCCTGCTTGCAAATCGATTCGCTTGGAGCTCAGCCTCAAACAGTTTTCAACTCCACAATAGCAGAGATTTCGCTTCCAACAAGCCATTTCATCGCCCGCATATCAAAGTAAAAGCAGCTATTAAACCAAGACTGGGCCTAAGACCCACATTTACTTAGCATAGTTCCCTGCAATATCGTAGTTATAGACCTCTGACCCGAGTCCGAATCGATAACGCGAGCCAGGCGCTGTTGTATTATTTTGTTCAATACCTTAGTTCCAAGGTAACCCGTATTTAATTGTACTTTACACGCAGCCCACTTACCTGTAGTCGTACTTAAGAGCAAAAAGTATTTAACAACGCCCATTAATGCAACTTAGTTCTAAGCAGATGGCAAACACTTCCTTCCACTTCCCAATGATTCTTGGCTAAGTTCAGGCAGAGAAAGAGGCGGGAAGAGCCAGCAAGAAGGCGAGGAGTAGAGCGGTACTTACTAGAATAACACAAATACTTAACATTCAGTGCCAACTTCGAGTTCTGCTCCCCAAAACACTCAAAAAGAATTGCAATTCACCGTGTGAGAGTTGTAAACATTCCTTCCCTCCCCAGAAAAAGAGGATAAATCGATGTAGGCGAGTCGAAGCATTCCAGAACTAAGTAATTCATAAAGTATTCTATGTACTAACTATATATATTTATACGCAAAGCTAAAAGTGCAGACGAGCATTTGCCATTGGGCCGACAAAGCGAACGGACGGCGGAAAACCAAGCCACTTGAGCCGATGATTAACAGCAATAACACTAAGTTACTAAGCGAAGTCTTAACGAAACCCCTATGTTTAAGCCACTGAAAGCGAACTACTCACTCAAATATTATTCACTGTACAGTGGAATCACTGTCCGCGAACGACTGAATCTGTAATAGACCACGGGGCGAGCCGGTACTCGAAAGCCGCGCCGCCTCGTCCTGCAATCGCAACCGCAACCGTATTCGTATCCCCATCTTGTATATATGTAACTCGAGCAGGCCGCTTGACCATGAACAGCATACGCATGCCTATAGAAACGCAGCTCCATTTAAGCCCAAGTTCATCTAGCACAATTTCAGCAGCTACTCGTGCGAAATCAACCGAATTCAGGGGCCTCCAACAGGCCCATTGGTTTCCTCCGCCAGCTGGTCGAGCATTCAGACAATTGTGAAATAGTTAACAGAAACGAAACAGAAACGGATTGTGAGCCAGAAGGAGATTAATCACAAGAATCGTAACAAAAGTGCGCTTCCAGGAGAATCAGGCGGAAAAATTAAGAAAAACCACAAACTACAAAAAGCAAAGAGAAACTCATCCGATAAGAACGAAGATTAATACAAACTAGCATCATAGCGAGTATTTTAAAACGCAAGAAGCATGTAAATTAACTGAGAGACGGAAGGAAACAAATCACAATTTTATTTATCCTAGAAATATCAAATGAGATTTTAGTACGATACCATATATACACACGCATATTCGAAGTATTCTCGAATAAATAGGTTTAAATAATTTAAAGCAAAACAACCAGTCCACCGAGTTTTATTTACCGCCGAAAGCGATGTTTTTGAAGTCTTTCCGGAGGCGGTTCCACTTGAGTGTGCCTCCCAAGATAGCGACGATGACGTCTTAATCACTGGCATTATCTTTACAGTGCTGGTCGCACGTCTGGTGACCATATAGACGTCGGGCCAGACGCTACACCTCGGATCACCGGGCTTGTTTATACCACTTAAATAATATATTTTTAATTGTGTTGATGCCAAATTGTGCAGTGTCATGCTTAGTTGGGAATTCGAATGTTATGCCTACATGACACCGAAATAATCTGATTGTGTTTTTGAAGACTGAGATTTTCAAATACTTTTCAAAATTGACCCTAATGCTATGTTTTATCCGTGGAAATATTGAGAGTTATGAGCATTGCTATCAAGAGAGTTTTTAAAATTTGTATTTATTATTTTTTGTAATGTAACAGTTTTTAAATTACCTTTGTTGTCTACTTTTTATCCATTTGAAATTTAAAATAATTCTTATTACTTAAAAATTGTATATATTATTATGACCTTATAATTCTCAAGTCTTAGTTTTGCTGACTTAAATTTGTTTTGTATTTATGTATCCTCAAGCATTTTTAATATTTTAAAAAATGGTATACATTAGGTCTCAAATCTTTGAATCAATTACCATTTTTTAATTTTTTACCTATTAAAAAATTATAAGCATTGGTAATATTTTTAAAAAATTTAAATTGTATACCCATAGTATACCTATATTACCAGGTCTTATGATCTTGACAGTTTAAGAGTTTGTTGTTTTTTCTACATGAAAAAATGAAAAGTTAAGAGCAGTGTCGCAATTTAAAATATGTTTAAGAATGGTGTATAGGGTCCTAACATCATAATGTTCCTCAAAGCTAAGATCTGCGAATATTACAAGCAAAACTGATGTAGCTCTTGAGCCGGTGTGATAGGCCCTGGCACGTGCCATTAATCTAGAGTCTTCCAAGACTCGCTGTTGTTAGCCCACTCGGAGGCACATCTTTCTGGGTTAGTGTCATCGCCAGTGGCTGTTTTCGGCCTCTTAAGACGTAGAAGCGATCACTCGACAGGGGCGTGCTTCTAAGGGTAATACCCACAGGGTATATATAGCGCATATCACTGTCTAGCGCCACAGCCATGCCTCCCGGTAAATTTCACCATTGCGTCGGCCAGGCGGCTGCGTGCCAATCGTTGTTGCTCCGATAATTAGCACCCCGCCTGTGTTTTGATCGATCCCATCAATTAGCGACCGCCTCCAAGCCCCCCGGCTTCGGCCGCGTTCTAGGTCTCTCCAGATTCGTCGAATTTCGCCTGGACGGGATTTCTAGGGGGTAAACACATTTACCAGCGTCTAGTCTATGTGCGTATGCGAACACAGAAAGGAAACATAGGAAGATAGGCCCTCCATATGGTATTGTTGTCGTGTTTTAATAACAAAACCTGTTCTCGAGGTTTTTCTTTCTAAATTTAATTATATATATCACCACATTGCTCATCATAGCTTCGCAGTTTGCTTTCTGTGTACGCCGATTAGATAGCCCGCAGATAAAAAGAGATTTATATATACATTTATGATTTAACTTTCGAACTGGGCGTTCTTTTAATCACTTTTTAGGCATTACTCACGGCCCGAAACAATCAACAATTACAGTACAATAATTATATACAGCCGGCCGACCCGGAGCAGAATGAGGGGTTCCGGGATTCCGGTTTGTGGGACTGGGTGCATTTGCCTGGGGTGCTTGGGTTCAGTGTGCCCCGTGCCGAGTGTGTCCACCGCGGACACGATTCGCGCAGGCTGGCGCGGCGCACCAGCCGGTTCTCCTGGCCTTCACCGTTGCCTAGACCTGACTAGAGTTCCTAGATGAGCTCGCCGTGCTCGTTCACCTTGATCACCCGGACGCGGGCATGGCGCTCGGCCAGCACCTGGTCGATGTTCTTGCTCGTGCTGATGCCCGAGCTGATGCTGCTGTCGCCATCGCGGCCGGTGAAGAGTCCCAGGTTGTCCTTGATGAGGTGGTCGACGGCACAGCCGTCGCACTGCAGGATCACCACGCCGCTGTAGTAGGCCTCCTCGCTGATGGTCTTCGTGTTGCGGGTGTTGCACAGCTTGCAGCGGTACACCAGCTCCATGCGGCGTTGCATGCGGCCGAAACGCTTCAGCGTCGTCGGCGACAGGGAGCCGCTCGTCTGATTCCCGGACGCAGTGCGTCCCAGGTCGAAGGTCTTGGCCGTGAACTGGCAGGCATCGAGGATGGAGCGCGGTATGGAGAGCGGAGCCGGACGGTTGGCCTTCAGCGGCTGCTCGGGATCGGCGGTCAGCGGCACGGCGTCCACGGCCTGCTGCTGCTGGGTGGCGTTAAGGATCGCGTTCTGTCCATTCTGGCGCAAATAGTTGAGGGTTCGCGATGTGAAGATGTTGCGCAATGCGTTCATTTTACGTGGCTATCAGTCGTGTGGCACACCGGCGTTGCCTGCTTGCGTTTCTCTCTTTTCGCCCGCTGCAGTGCGTCCTGGATTCTGGCGCCGCACGTGCTGGATGTTGGGTAGTTACTGCGTTTGTTTTCCACCCGATTGGCAAGAAATGGGTCGAATGGGGGCAAGGCGAACAGCTGCTGGCTATCGTTATCGAAGCAGTGCTGGCGTCGACTGGAAAAGCTAGCCTTTTCCGCTAAAAGCTTGATAATCAGCTTTCTTGCTGCCAAACCAGCTATTTTTTAAATTTTATTAAAAGCTGATGTAAAATTGATGTAGCCCCTTATGAAAAGTGCGAAAATTGGTCTAAAAGTATGGCCAGCTTTGGTTGCAAGCTGTACAGGGCAGTCGTACGTTTAGCCGTTCGCATCGATTGGCTTAGCCACAACTGAAAAAAACTCAAAAATAAAGTTTACTTTTGACCTAAACCTTATACATAAACCTGAAGACTCATTGTTTTGGCTAAAATAAAATGATAAATAAGATCAGAAATAGTTTCCCTTGCCTTTAAAAACTACATATTTTTTATTTTTGACTTTACTTGGAAAAAATCTATGAAAACCGGTCCTTAAAGTGATGGTCATTAAAAACTTGCTTTGTTTTGGCAAAACTAGGATTGAAAAATCACAAAAATAAAGTGTTTTTTGAGCAAATTCGGAATCCGAAAATAAATGATGTAACCCCTCATAAATAATGTGAAATTTGGTAAAAACAAAGGAGGTTTTTCCTGGAAATAATATTTTCTGATGATTTGGCAACGCCGGCCAACACACGCGCCTTTACTTCCGCCGATTGGCAAAATCAAATCCCTTTTCTTCCGGGATTTCCCGAGCCCAGCACCATGTTCCCGCAGCGCCTCTCGGAGCTCTTCCGCGCTCCGGAGACCTACAAACCGCCGCCGGACCGGGAGCTGTCCGGCAACGTGGAGTACCCGAATCTCAACGTGAAGGATCTGAACGCGCGCCCCGAGAACCTAGCGCCGCGGCTCCACGACTGCTGGGACAGCATAGCCGTCAGCGAGCACAACCACTTCGCACTGGCCACCAACCGGCGCGAGGGAGGCCAGTGGTGGGGCATGTTCTTTGGCTGCGGACGCAGTCAGCTGAACCACTTGGCCGTGGACAATGCCGACTTCAGGCTGCAGGCCGAGCACACGGTGAACATTGTGCGCTACGCGGAGCGCAATGTGCTCCTGGTGGCCCTCGGCGACACGCGCCTCCAGGTGTGGTCCACCTACGCCAAGGTGCGGTCTCCACAGACGCCCTACTGCCTCTTCCTGCTGGGCGAGTCGCCCGCCCATCCCACGCCCATTAGCCAGCTGAGTGTCTGCAGGGCGGACCGGCAGAGAGCCGTCTCGGGCTCACCGGATGGCACCCTGAATGTCTGGGATTATTCGGGCGCCGATCTGGTGAGCTCCTATCATACGCGCTGTGCGCACACCGATAAGATGACCGCCCTGGCCACGCCCTCGGCTTCCCACGACCAGTTTGTGACCTGTGATCGCGGCGGTTGCGCCCGCCTCTGGGATGTCCGCGCTGCGGCTCCGTCTTCCACGTGCCTCTACGCAGACTCCTCCCGCCTGCTGAGCTTCACCAGCGCCGCCTGGGCCTCTCCGACCGAGCTGCAGGGCGACAACTACGTTTACATCGGGGACTACGACGGCATGGTGCACACTCTGGACATCCGAGTACCAAGGAAACTGGCGGAGTCCCGGGAGTACTTCGACCAGGGCCATGTCTCGCAACTGCTTATCAATGGGCCCCTTCTGGCGGCCATGAGCAATTCGCCCGCCTCCGTGAAAGTTGCCGATGTGCAGGCGGACCAGGAGTTCATCTACTCGCACCGGGACACCCACACCCGCCTCACGGATGCCGTTTGGACCGGCGACAGCACCCTCATCACCATCGGATATGGCCGCAAGATGGTGTCCCACGCGATTAAGTGAATTCGCCGGAGATCCTGCGATGTGGTTTAGTTTTCTTGCATTTACTTAATTATAGTGATAATGACTAAAAATAAATGTACAAACGTAGTCAAATAAGAAAATTAAAGTGGTGGGGGTCCTTAGCGTAGTTTAAAAACTGATGGAAGCTGTCGGTCCTTAAAAGGAGTATTTTGGACCTATATCTGAGACCCAAAAAAACCTGATGGTACCCCCTTGAAAAAAATGCAAACATTTTTCAAAACGATCGTTAGCAAATGTTGCTTATAAAATCACTAAAAAAATGAGATTTCCAGAGAAAAAATCGGTATACAGAGTCCTTATGTACCCCTTCATAAAAGATTCAAAACTCAAAAATTCAATTTACCAAAATACGACTGAAAAATCAGTAAAAAAAATGAGTTTTTCAGAGAAAAAATCGGAATACTGAGTGCTTATGTACCCCTTAAAAATAAAAAATTCAAAATTCAAAAATTAAATTTACCAAAATACGACTGAAAACCAGAAGAAAATGAGTATTTTTGACCAAAATCTGAATCCCAAATTCAGATTACCCCCTTATAATAATCTGAAAAAATTAAATTCTTCTTGAAAATGATGGGAATCGATTGCAAATGTAGCAAACTAACTAAAACAGTCGCTCTTTTAGCCGTACGCCTTGAATTGGCTTCACTTCTTTAAAAAAGCGAGAAAAAATTAAATATCAGTACGAAACTAGCTTTTAGAGAATTTAATTTCCGGCTATAGCTGACGCCTCGACTCAAAGCTCCTCACTGATGCGCCTATCGAAACCGATAATCACAACAAGGGACTATCGAAGGCTGGGAAAATAACCGGCTAGCAGCTATATTATATAGTCACCTTATAAGATTCGTTACCAAACGATCTATTAGAAATGGCCAACTAGGTGCTGCTGGAGGATAAGTCACGTTAAGGAACGAGCCATGAACTTTGCACGCCTGGGATTCGAGCAGGTGGTGCTGCGCGGACTCCGAGCTCCGCGCCAGCAGCTCCGGACGCAATGGACGATGGTGAGCGGGCGCCGGTGGCTGGCCAGTGAAGCCACCTCGCCGGCGGCGGCCTCACCCACCGCCTCGCCCGCAGAGCCTGCGCCCAAAAAACAGCCGCAGCCACAGGTGAAACCGCGGCCGCTGGCCGAGGAGCGCCTGGAGTCCATCCTTTCGCCCATTCGCACCAGGATCATCCGGAAGAAGCGCCTGGCCATCGACGAGCTGTCCGCCCTGGGCTTCCTCAACACCCGTGGCTATACGACCGCCGAGGAGTACAACCTGGAGGATCTGCAAATAGCGCTCCGGCAACAGAATCTGTACGAAACTAAGCGTTTCTTCTCCACCGACAACCTGGATGTGGAGCAGAATGTGCTATTCGTGGCGGCGAAGTATCCGACGGGCCAGCAGCCACGCGAGATTTTCTTCTTCCGCGAGGGCTCCGTGGTCTTCTGGAACTGCAGCGACATCGAGACGAACAATGTGCTTAGCTTCCTGCGCTCCTTCGAACGGGAATCGTATGTGAGTGCCCTGGTGCACGGGGAGAGCGAGGTGATGCCCTACACCTACATCCCGTCCACGGCGGTGGATGTGGAGGGCGACCTGGTGGCGGAGAGCAGCGACTTCAATGTCACCTCGCGGGCCTTCTTCCAGAATGGCAAGTTTTTCGTCACCGCCGATACGGATAGCTTCCTGTACAAGTACACCTTCTCGAATGCTATGGCCCAGTCCATTAAGCTGGGCATTTGGGAGGCCACCCTGGATCGCTATATAGACTCCATCGAGCATCTCACCGAGGATCTGAAGCGGGGTCGCCGCCTGAGGATCTCGCGGGCGGCCATGCTGCGAAAAACCGGCGAGCTCTTTGCCCTGCGCCATGTGATCAACCTGTCGTCGGACCTGCTGGATGCCCCCGATTTCTACTGGGACCGCGAGGAGCTGGAGGCGCTGTACCTGCAGGTGTGCTCCTACTTCAGCATCACGCGGCGCACCAAGGTGATGAACGAGAAGATCAACCACTGCGTGGAGCTGGCCGAGCTGGTTTCGCACAACCTGAACGACGCCCACCACATCCGGCTGGAGTGGATGATCATCATCCTAATCATGGTCGAGGTGGGCTTTGAGGTGCTGCACTTCGTCAGCGATCACAGTGATCCGCACACGCTCTCGGTCCTGCCACTGGCGGCTCCAGCCGCCGCCTCAATTCCCAAATAGCACATGCATAGGCTTAGTCAAGAGTTTTTGTATTATATTCGTATTTGGCCAAAATATAGCGTTGTTAGCGTTTGATACCAGACAATTGGCTCAAACGATTTTAAATGATTGTTATTGCATTGGAAAGTCCCACGAATAGTCAATTATATTTATAATTTAAGCAAATAAATACAAATATTTTTCAAGCCATTCAATTTCAAAAACTAGCCGTTAAAAATACCAAACTTTCAAAACTACCGCCAAAAGCGATAGCTTCGCTAAAAAGCCAGACCGCCAGCACTGCTGAAGAATGGACTGCAATCGCCAGCACTAAAGCGAAACGACCCGAATTTGTTGTCATTCTGGAAAATGCTATAAAACCGGACTGAGAATCAGACGAACCGCGGATTAGGATGTCCAACGCAGTGGTGGTGCTGGACAACGGCGCGTACACGGCCAAGGTGGGCCTGGCCAGCCAGGACGAACCGCAGGTGGTGCCCAACTGCATCATGAAGGCGAAGAGCGAGCGGCGCCGCGCCTTCGTGGGCAACCAGATCGACGAGTGCCGCGACACCTCGGCGCTGTACTACATCCTGGCCTTCCAGCGCGGCTACCTGCTGAACTGGGACACCCAGAAGACGGTGTGGGACTACATCTTCAGCAAGGACGGCATCGGCTGCACGCTGGAGAACCGCAACATCGTCATCACCGAGCCGCAGATGAACTTCCAGAGCGTCCAGGAGGCCATGATGGAGATGCTGTTCGAGGAGTACCGGACGGCCGGCGTGTACAAGACCACGGCCGCCGATCTGGCCGCCTTCAACTATGTGGCCGACAGCGAGGAGCGCACCACAATGCAGTCGCTCAACTGCATCATCATCGACGTCGGCTACAGCTTCACACACATCGTTCCCTTTGTCCTGGGACGGCGCGTCCTCGAGGGCATCCGCCGCATCGACATGGGCGGCAAGGCGCTGACCAATCACCTCAAGGAGCTGATCTCGTACCGCCACCTGAACGTGATGGACGAGAGCCATGTGGTGAACCAGATCAAGGAGGATGTGTGCTTCGTGGCGGAGGACTTCAAGCAGGCCATGCGTGTGCACCAGTCGGAGGAGAAGCGCAGGGAACTCTCGCTGGACTACGTCCTGCCGGACTTCACCACCGTGAAGCGCGGCTATGTCCGCATTCCGGGCAAGCCGCGCGAGGACGAGGCGCAGCAGCAGTCGGTGCCGCTGTGCAACGAGCGCTTCACCGTGCCCGAGCTGCTCTTCAATCCCTCGGACATTGGGGTGCCGCAGGTGGGCATCCCCGAGGCGGTGGCCGATTGCCTGAAGGCCTGCCCCTGGGAGGCGCATCGCGAGCTGCTGCTCAACATCCTCATCGTGGGCGGCAGCGCCCAGTTTCCCGGCTTCCTGCCGCGCCTCAAGCAAGATCTGCGCGCCCTGGTGCCCGACGACCTGGAGGTGTCGCTCATCTGCCCCGAGGACCCGGTGCGCTACGCCTGGTACGGCGGCAAGGAGGTGGCCACCAGCCCGAACTTCGATGAGTTCGTCTACACGCGCGACGACTACGAGGAGTACGGCTTCCAGGGCATCAACCAGCGATAGACTTAGGCTATTTTTCATACACAATACACGATCTTTTGTAGAACATTCCTGGTCTATATATTGAACTAGGGCTAAGACGACAAACTGCCAGCCGGCGGCCAGGAAGCGGGTGGGTCACTTACCTAGCGCTACAACTAAAATTTAACTATAGAACACAACTTAACATTTAGAATTCGTTTTGCGAAGTAAAATTTACAAAGGATGCGGTGCTGTTGCCCACGCACAAGAAATGAGATACTAGGTCAGGCCGCGTACTGCATTTAACTTGGTTAATTTAGGTCTGCGAGGCGGGTGCCGGCGGATCTCCTCCGGATCTCCATCGGTTTACATGCTGAACGATTCGCCGCAGCCGCAGGTGCCCTTGATGTTCGGGTTGTTGAACACGAACTCGCTGGACAGCTTCGATTCCACAAAGTCCATCTCGGTGCCTGGGGGAGGGATTTCCATGTTAGTTTGTCTTACGGAGTGGTTTGTTTTTTATGACAGGCACTTACCCAGCAGCGATAGCTGCGCCTTCTTGTCGATGAACACCTTGACGCCATCCTGGACCACCTCCTCATCCAACTTGTCTGCTGGCAAATATGAGCAAGGAAAGGCCAGCATTAGTTATCCACTGGCTGACTCCAAGAGCACTGTGGCTTACCTTTTTGACTGGCATAGTCCAGTGTGTAGGAGAGGCCATTGCATCCTCGCTGCCGCACACCCACCTTCAAGCCAACCTGGGGGAGGAACCACATGGGATTGTTAGCTCATCTTCCATTCGAAAAAGCTATCTTTGATTAAGGTGATGGGTCTAAAAGCTTTCTAAAGGCGATGGTACTCTTAAGTACATTTAAGCACCAGTCTAATTGCAAGTATTCGAGCCATAAAATAGGTAAATCTTGAAGAATATTATACAAATGCTGAAGAACAAGAAGAGTTATTATATATTATACAGGTCATAATGTTACTCTTGTGTGAGGAATACCAGAACTTGAGGAATCTTAGTAGATTAACGGACAAAGACCTATAAAGATCTATGTAAATACTTAGCTGAGAACCGAAATACAACGTTTGTATACTTTGCTACTAGAACTGCGTTTCATATGCGCATTAGGAAAGGTAAGTGACCCCAAGGCTATAAAATATATAGTATTTGAAGTATGTAGGATGCCCATAATGACGACGAGGGTATACAATATATAGTATTATGAGACTAAATACAATGGTTCGTCAAGATCCTAGGGAGCCATAGTGCAGAGGACCTTTTTGGGTCCATCAAAAGATGTCCTGAGACCTTTTCGGGTGAATCTAGGCACTTTTGGATGAGATTATACCCTGTATAGTGAGACCTTAAAGAGCTGCCATAGTGTGCTGTGGTCTTGAGACAAGAGGCCTTCCCATCGATTGGAGACACTCACCATATCCGGCTTGTCCTGCAGCAGGGTCTTGATACGCAGCACCGCCGCCGGAGTCTGGAAAGGATCGGAAAGGTGGGATCAGAACCATTGCCAGGAGACTGTTACTTCATCAGCCCAGCTGCAAGCGACGATTTCACCAGATTGCTGCCTCGCTTACCAGCGTCAGGGCGGCCCGCGTCGGGATCAGCTTGCGACCTTTGACCGCCCGCACCGTCGCCGTTGCCACCACACGTGTTGCCATCGCTTCCTGTGCTTTATATAATTTGTTGTCCCCCAACAATTTCCAGAAAAAATTCGAAAATACAATAGTTCTGCTACCAGACGGTGATGACACTATTGTCAATAGTATCACGTGAGGCGACATCAGCTGGAGCTATCGATAGGCAGGAGTCACGGGTTGGGGCGGAAACCGTGACAAAATCAATTAAAGCACCTACTGAATACCGAACTTAACATTAATATTAGTTAATATATCAATAAATAGTTAATTAATTATTACATTTGTATGCAAATAAATTGTGAATTCCAGTTTTTTATTTTACAAAACTCCCCTTGTAACAGTTACTCGTTCACAGCTGCCACTCACGTTTGACTTTGCAAAGGGCCAAGGCCAAAAGTGCCATCCCTAGGCCCAACTGCATTTCACACTTCTGATCGGAATTAAGTAATATCAACAAATTCGCAAAATGAGCGCCCTACGACAGGCTTTCAGGATCAGCGCAGGCGTGGCGAGGCGCACACTATACACATCTAGCCGAAAAACACAAATCGATGCTTTCAAACATCCCATTATCCAGTTGCAACTGCATCAACTTGCAACCAAAACACAAACAGCTGTTTGGGGAAACAACAACAACTACACGTGCATTTGCCGCAGGCTGCACTGCACCAAACCGGTGGTAAGTTTGGCAATTTACTGTAAAATTCCCAAGAAACGCAAAAATATTTAGTAATTCATCTTAGGTTACTCACAATTCAAAAAGTACAAGATTTTTAGACTTAACAAAATGTATTATTTTTATATTAATTTTTATAAATAAATACTTTACTAAAATGTTACCTCAAATTAAAACAACTTACTTTTAAAACTATTGTCTAATGCACATGGTAAAACAATTTATTTTTTTGATTTTTTAGGTAACAATATATTTGTGAACAAGTTATTATCAATAATATAAACAGAATAATCTTTCTTTTGATATTACATTACTTGGAGGCCTTAAACTTAACATTATCATCACTATTCAAGGTAGAAATATAGAGGTCATCTACAAGTACGGTACAAATACCAACGATTATCAACAAAAGTGTAACCTAAATTTCTCTTGGATCAATTATCTCTGCCTCCAGGAAGATGCGGACAAGACGGTGGCCACCAGCAGCGTTCCCCTGGCCAAGCTGGAGTCCAAGATGCAGCTGATCTACACCTGCAAGGTGTGCCAGACGCGGAACATGAAGACTATTTCGAAGGTGGCCTACCAGCGCGGCGTCGTCATCGTGACCTGCGAGGGCTGCTCCAACCACCACCTAATCGCCGACAATCTCAACTGGTTCACGGACCTGGAGGGCAAGCGCAACATCGAGGAGATCCTGGCGGAGAAGGGCGAGAAGGTGGTCCGCCTGACCGATGGCAACTGCGAGTTTCTGCCCAAGAACGATTAAAGTGGCGTGATTTTAACTGAACACGAAGGCCACTTTATTGAGCAGCTCCAGGAGCTGGGCAAAGGACTGGGCGGACAGGAGGTTGCGTAGCTGCTGGGCGAACTGGCGGCGACTTGGGCAATCGGGGTCCAGCATCAGGTGGGTCACATAGGTGACCTCGTTGAGAGGAAGTTGCGCGCCAGTCATGGCAGGCGCCTCGGCGGTCAATTGCATATCGTCCAGGTCCAAGTAGGGCAGGTGGCGGCTCCAATGACTGATGAGGTAGGCAATCAGGCTGCTTGCCAGACGCACATGCTCCAGGCCAGCCCAGAACCTCAGCTTGTTGGCGGGCTGCAGTACGAACAGGTATATGTTGTGCAGGAACCCGGAGCAGGCGGGTGATCCGCCCTCCGTCACAGTATCGCAGATCATGTGGCGTATCAGGTGGCACTCGGAGTGGATCTCGCTGTCCCGCGACTCCTGGAACAGGTGCAGCCACACCTGAAAGCCCACCAGCTCCATGGAGCGCCGCAGAGCGGTCTCCATGTCCCGCAGGCTGGACAAGCGACCAATCCGTCTCACCAGGCGACGCATCTGCTGCAGATCCGGGTTGATGAAGTCGCTGCAGGAGAGTGCCTCCGATTGCCGGATCTCCGACCAGTCCAGGTCACGGATCACACTCCAGGCGGGCTGGATCTCGGAGAATGTGCGGTGCATTAGATACAGCAGTGGCGCATGCACTTCCCCACGCTTTGTGTTCACAATGGCGGTGCACAGCTCACGGATGC